>NC_137443.1:33634051-34319051 GCF_964374335.1 Astatotilapia calliptera | reverse complement strand
TCCTTACGGTTGCCCATCTTTCCTGCTTCTAACACTCCCTAATATGTCCCACCCACGAACAGGTGCCATGATGAAGAGATTATCAGTTATTCATTTCACCTGTCAGTGGTCATAATCTTATCCCTGCTCAGTATATATCATTTAGTGTTTAATAGTGATGGTCATATGAAAGTGTATCTGACATCATCAAGGAGGATCACATGGCTTCTCTCTTCTTTAACCAAAGGCGTATACTGTACTATAGAACACGATTGATGGGTTAGCACGCTATGTTAAGCTGCAAATCAAGTTCTCAGTAATTTCTCAAAACTTATTCTGAACACAGAACTGTCTGTAGCAGGTTATGTTCAGAGCTTTGACTTAAATCATCTGGAAACAACACACTTTCACAGACTTTTTTTTATTTACAGTAAGCTCTAAGTGCTATATATATTATCTGCTGCAGGAATACATTTTATACAAGGAACCTAATGAGCCATATCGTACTGATAAAACCAAATGAATCCCAGCCGTAAAGTTGAAGCAGTGTAAACTGTGTGTCACATTTTCACTGGAATTTGTATGGATCCAGTTGGTCATGCAGAAATGTTTTTAATGTTTGATCCTCATCCTGCTAAGTCTCCTCTACGCTGCTCAAACTGCAGCTAATAGAGGTCAGATTAGAAAACGGATCGTTATGATCTTGAGGCTATTTATTGCCAAAAATTTCCAATCAAACACTTCATCTCACTTTGATCTGGCAACAAGTCTCGTTCGTTAGGTTATGGGGCAGAGTCACACTTGAAACACTGAGTAATATTTAATGTTGAAATGTGTCTCGCTTTAGAAAGTTTCTAATGTGCTGATGTGATGTTAGAAATAAACAGCAGCACAGAGAGCACATCGAGCAATAATGTAACATATTTATTTTACTGATGATGCACGATAATAATAATAATAATGGATTGGATTTATACAGCGCTTTTCGAGGCCCTCAAAGCGCTTTACAATTCCATTATTCATTCACTCTCACATTCATACACTGGTGGAGGCAAGCTACAGTTGTAGCCACAGCTGCCCTGGGGCAGACTGACAGAAGCGAGGCTGCCATATCGCGCCATCGGCCCCTCTGGCCAACACCAGTAGGCGGTAGGGTCAAGTGTCTTGCCCAAGGACACAACGACCAGGACAGAGAGCCCAGGGATCGAACCGGCGACCTTCCGGTTACAGATACGCTTCCCTGAGCCACGGTCGCCCACAATGAACATTAATTGACAAAACAAAAACGTTCTGCAGCTCTTGTGCATCTTAATATAAAGTTTCTGACTCTGACGGGAGTAGGTGGTGCTCACTGCATGAATAACCGACATACACGCACGCTGAAGCAGAAAGCCTGGCCTAACAGAGGAAGTTGATAAACATCACGATGATGTCATTTACTCGGGTTTAGGTTTTGTTGAGTATCTAAAATGGAAGTGTGAAGTTGGTAGTGATGTAATGCAATGGCTGAGCTGGAAGTGGCAGAGTTGAAGATGTTAGGTTTTGGAGTGCATCAGAGGGACAGCTCAGTATGAGCATTTTGGACCAGGCAGGAGGAAGACCTCAGAGTGGATGCAGTGAAGGGGCGTATGCAGAGGGTTTGGTTAACAGAGGACAATAGCAGGGATAGGATGATATGGAGGCAGACGATCTGCTTTGGCAAGCCCTAAAGGGAGAAGGCAAGAGAAGAAGACGAAGAAGCTTCAACATCTGATATGTTGTTTTTGTGTTATTTCCAAATAAATACAGATTTTAGATGGATTTCAAATCAGGTGATTATGCTTTCATTTTATACAGCCTTCCAGCTTTTCTGAAAACAAACTGAATGATAGAAAATGTAACAAAAGCCTCTCAGTGGATGTTTCTGAGTGTGTGCTGCTGTGGGTGCTTCCAGTTGGAAACTAACTACTGGTAATCCTTGACCTCAGTGACCTATGCATAGAGCAGAGGAGACACACTAATTTGCGCACAAGCCGGGCCAAAGCCATATTGGCATTCACGTGTACATTCACATGGATCCAGTGCAGCGTGGGAGGCAGAAACCGCAACTACAACTTTGGGGAAGCTAAAAGAGATCCAAACACCTACACACAAAACATGACATTTACTCTACAAATACCCTGGTATCTTCTATATGATGGAGGAAAAATAGCAAGCACACAGAGACCTCATTGCTAAGCTTAGACTAACAGAGAGTTATTTAATCTTAAAGGAGTAACAGGCATTTTTCTCTGAGAAAGAAATAACCAGGTGACTGAACCAAGTGCAGCAGCACAGCTCCTCACAGTGAGGCCAAAGGAGACTGATTAACTGAGGAACTGTGCTTAATTATTAGTTAATCGGTTCATTGTTTGTCTATAAAATATCAGGAAATTGCACAAAGTGACCTCATCTACATGCTGGTTTTGTAAAACCATAAACTTGCAAATATTCCGTTTGCTATAATAAACACATGTGAAAATATTTGTTTTTATTCAGCAGAAATCTCTCACACTTTTTTCAGAGGTTTTCTCACATGACCCTCTTCGAGTTGGATTCGCCAAACTCGCTTCTGCTCTGCCGATTGTGGGCGAGTTTTATACAAAAGGATACAAGCAGACCTTGACACCGCAGAGCTCTGAAAACAGGACTGATTTAGCTTTGTCAGTAGCTGAAAGAATTAGATAACGTGAATGGAGCTGCCAGCGACGTGTTGCTGCGTGGTTACAGAAACAAAGACATAATGTTTGACATAAATTTATATTCTAAAAAAAACGTCCTTCAAAAGCAACGAGGTCCACGAGTCAGACGGGAGATGTCAAGACTTGCACTGAGCGTTCCAATGACTCAGAGGTGTTGAGAATTTTGAGAAGTTGTCACAATAGATCAATTAAATCAGAACATTTAAAATAAATAATAACTCCACTTTTAAAAAAATCTGGAAACTGTCCAACTTAACAGGCACTCTTTTTTCTTTTATCTTACAAAATAGAATGCACAGATTATTATCAGCTGACCAAACAACCAGTTCATGATTCATCTGTAGTCCAAATATACTACAGAAACTACACAAATACATATTACTTGTCTTCACATGTGACGTGCGTCACCCACGTCTACCTTTGCAGCTTCCTTGGGCAGGTCAAAGGGGATACGTTGGCGGATTTTGGGGGGCAGCTGAGTGAGCACATCAGCTTTGAGACGACGGATCATGATCTGACTCAGCCGCTGGTGCAGCTCCTCCAAGTTGGACGCCCCGCGACAGTCCCACTGCCTGCGAGGCCCAAAATACCTGTGAGAGAATAAATAAGTGATGAAGTTGTGCCTGCTAACTTTTTTATACACACACCTCTAACTGAGATGCACTTCCCAAGAAACCACACTTATTTACTTGCAGCAGTGCCTTGAAGGAATAGTTAAACAGTTAAACATTCCCACCTGGGAGCTGCCCAGCACTAGAACAGCCTTCCATCGTTTACTGTTAAGCAGCTCTGTTGGAGCAGTTGGGGAATCTTCTTTTTTGCCTTTTTGCTTAAGGGCACTTTGCAAAGCAGGAAACTATTTTGCCTAATGGCCACAGCAGCAGGTTTATTCCAAAACTCACGGGCAACTTTCACAATTCATCAGCCAAATGGACTTTTAGAATAGAACTGGCCCCCCACACAAAGGCTGGTTATCTGCCATATTGGCTGGAAGTGTGGACAAACTTAACAAGGCACTGCCAAAATTGGCTGTTTCACACTTCTCTGTTTAAAGCTGTAATTGGTGTAGGATGGGAAACTAACTCATTCTTTCTAAAATAATGTTTCCCCCTTGTGTGCAGATTTGAACCAGCATCTCTCCAGCTGCAGTGCTGTTTTTCCTTTCACCTCTGCTGCTGCCGTTTCCCACAGCAACCTCAACTTTATGTAAGAAACAAGAAGGGAAGATTGCACTCAGATGGCACCGCCTTGCACTCCTCTGAGTGTGCGTGAGAGAGTGCATACGTGTGACTTAGAAAGGCATTCCCCAGCCACACCAAGCGCTCTTAGACACAAAGCATTATATTTAATGGCGCCAAGCCATTCCCTGACCGAGCTGCTGACTTTGATGGACATCCAAAACAATGCATTTGATGTGTTTGTTCACACATGTAACCAATCATCACTGTAAACTGGCAGCCAGTTGGCATTTAGCGCTTGGCTTCAGTTGCAGTCTGGCTTTGACAACAAACCATCAACTCAGCAGCACCACCAATCCAGGCTCAGGTATAGGCCAGCTTATCCCAGCAGACACAATTAAATGGTAGGTGAGAAGGACTGAAACTGTGCTAATTCCACAGAACTGCAGATAAACAGTGAATGAGTACACTTCAATCTGGTGATAGTGGACTTAAATGCAGGCACAGTAAGATAGGTTCAAAAGGTGCGGATTCAATAACATCTGATTTGTGTCAATCAATTTTCATCAATGTACAGTTACCACCGTAAATGAGTTGTATGCCTCCACCATCAATCAGGTTGCACTTCATTTCTACGCCTGTCCAAACTAAATAAAGCAAAGACTTTGATTTAAGGAATTTAATTAAAGATTTTTTAAAGATTAGTGCCACAAATTCAGTTTCTGACCCAACATAAAACGTGCTCACAATCGTCCCTTCTGTTCCTGAATAATAGTGTTGAATAATGGCCAAAGAAATGGTAGCCCTGAATATCACAAATTCACTGTGCACGTGGTTTAAATAGCACTACTTCACTATGCTATGCGTGTGAAATTTCCTGGCAGGTCACAAAAATGGTTAAAAAGGTCACAGAGACTTTTATGACCACCCATCTCCAAAACCTGATCAGCTCATCCTGTCTGAGTAAACGTCAAATTTGAAATATCCTTTTAAGGAGCTGCAGAGAGATCAAGACCCAAAACCCTGTACCTGAATAAGTTTTAATTTTTCTGTTGTACATATGTTTTCAGATACACCACACAACCTCAATTCTACAAAAGGTTAGAGATATGCTAACCCAACACCTGTGTGTCTCATTTTCACTGTGTGGTATGGAAGATGTGGCAGTTCTACTTAAATTGAACATAAATATAGCTTTCAGCGTCGCTAACGCTTCTATCCCTAGCTGTCGAGGCATAGAAATGTGCGTGATACCATGCGGAGTAATACTAGGTTAAAACAGGCAAATCAATACGACAATAATGCTTCCCAATTTCAATATTAAAATTGTTGTGGAGTGTATGCTGTGAAGAGAAAGCTAGGAGCTATCTATTTACTCTAGCTTCCTGTCTTTATGCTTGGCTAAGCTAACACTCTCCTAGCTCTAGGTACTATTAATATCATGTTCTTGGGTAATACTCTGGACGATATAAACAAAGTGCATTTGAATAACAAAAATGCTGACATAACACACAAATACAGTTATATAAAATGTAAACTAGCATTGCGGTTCATGTTAATAGGAACAACAATAAAATATGCAGAAATTTAGAAAAATGTCACCTGTAATGGGCATTGCAGTATTTTTTGGCATAGTCAGTCCAGGTTCCGAACCTCTTGGGATAAAGGGCGTCAATTTGCATGAATAGCTGTAAAATACACAGACAGGTAAGGAGCCTTAACTACAATTTTTAATAAAACCATGGATTAATTCATAGAAATATCTGTGAGAGTGTTTATGTCTGTATGGGGGAAAGAGATAGAGAACTGAAGCAAACTGAAGAGAGTGTGTGATATCTCACTGTCTGATTTCTGAACGAATCTCTTTATAACGCCAATGATCTTCTCATTGCTTGCATAGTTTACCTTATCATACAGTTTCTTTCTAACAATCTTTATCTTTTTATTTAAAGAAATGAAGCATAAAAATGGGGGTTTTAGTACAGCTGATGTGACTATGGAATCTATAAAAGTAGATGTAACTGTTGTGATATTGGTTTTTGAAGTCTTGAGTTGAGCATTTGGCTTCTGATGTGTTGTTTTTTGTTTTTTTTAAACCAGATGTCAAAAGAGAAGGAGTGGATGTAGCTGAGAATCCAAGGGCACTGCATCCTAGCGACTTGCTTTATGCTCTATTTTCTCCTACATGGGACTATAATTTACGAAAATGAACACTGATGTTTTAAAGAAGACTTGAAACTAGTGATTGAGATTATACACTACTTAGGAAAATGCTAACGGAGATTATAAACAAAGAGAAAAGTAACATAGCTTTCCCATAGACTTCTAAAACCTCAGACTGTTTAGGAGCCAGTAGAACTGCCTCCTGCTGGCCATTACAAAGAATGCAAATGTAGGACACATCTGCACTGCCTTTACTTTTTAGACACAGATCCTGCATCCACTTCTTTTACATAGTCTATGAAAATGACCAGTAGCTTATGAAGAATAATGCTAGCTAGTGTTAACAAGCTCGACTGTAGTACTATTTAACTGACATTAGTAGTTAAGCAAGGTGACCAGCTGCCGGGTCTAACTTTTAACTCTTATAAAGAAAAGTAAAGCAAACAAAGTCCCCTGATTTAGCATGTATGTATCCTTGAAACTGCTGGCTGTTTTAGTTCCCACCTTTTCGCTTTTGCACAAAGTAGCATGAGCTTTTTTTAGCTTTAAACAGAGACCTTACCAGAGCTCATGATTAGTCTACTGTCATGAAGTACATCTTCTCTGTAGCTTACCCAAGGTCCTGCTGTCCTTCGCCTAGTTTACCAGCGCTGCGTTGTGCAACTGTGTGGTTATTTGTGTCAGCACCAATTAACCAGGTCAAACCGCTGTGCAGTCTAACAAGGTGAAGAAAATGAAACGGATTTGAAATTTTAAGGATGTGGACACAGTCGACTTACTCCAATTAAACAGCTCCTGGCATAAAGATTTTCAAAAGATCTTTGCTTTGCTTGATGTCGCAAGACAAAAGACAAGCTGCTGCTGTCTGTCTTCAGTGGACGTATGTGACTGCAGGTAAAGAGCGTGTTTATATCACAGGTTGCAACAAAGCTCACAGAATATTCACGTGATGTGTATGTGTAAGTGTGTGTGCAAACATCAAGGCTGCTGTTTGAATGCACACCATCCCTGTCAGTTTTCCAGTATATGCAGCAATTTCTCAAGTAATGACAGTTAATCGTCAGCAGCTACACTGACGAGCCTTATTCTAAATTCAGCACTTGTTCACCGGGAGCTTTGCATCCCCCCTCACGCCACTGATATAATAGGTGGGAGGAATGAGGGCACATCATGAACGGTGCAGCATGCCCTGAGCTGTGTGCTAACTCGATGTCAGAGCCACAGTGAGTAATGATGGCAGTGAGGAGACTGGCACAGAGGCAGGGACAGGGCTTATCAGGTTTATGCTGTGGATGATAAAATGTTATATTCAGTTTCAGATTCTAGTGGCAGGGAGAAGGAAGGAGAGATGATATCTAAAAACTAACCTCACCACTGCAGGCGGGCAATGGCAAAGACAGGATAGCATGTGTCACACACACACACGCCGAAGTCTATAACACACATGCGCGTGCACTTTTTCGATGATACACCTTCTCGAGATTACTTGCGAGTACTAACTTTACTTCGTTTTGGAATTAATTATCCGCCTGAATTTCATCAGTTAATTATCATGATCGGGTCTAGGCAATAATTAAGTTTCCCTCAAAGCAACGTGGCAGTTAGATGACAGTGCGAGCCAAGCAGAGTCCCGCATAAATAGTTTAGCATATATTAGTTTAGCATATATTAGTCAGGAGGTTGATTATTAGCTCACTGATAATGAAGCTTCTATATATGAACTGCTAAATATTTATATATGAAGCCTCTTTGATAGGAATTTATTAGAAATAATGTTGGTAATCTTTTATATTATTTCTTCAACACATCAAATGAAAAATAAGCAATGAATTGATTCTACTAACGTACGTGTGTGTGTGTGTGTGTGTGTGTGTGTGTGTGAATGCTGACATGTCACTCTTTGAACCACAGAGATCGACCTCTTTTGTTGTTCAAAATCTAATATCAGCATCAGTAAGCGAACATGTTCCTTCATTAGTGTAAACACACACACACACACACACACACACACACACACACACACACACACACACACACACACACACACACACACACACACACACTGTAATTGAGTCAAATGTGTATTAATCCACAGCTGAAAATAGTCCCCCGTGATACTAACATTTCTTTTCCTTTTAAAACATAAAAACACATATTTATTATGTTTTTAAAAACATACAATGTGGAGTAAGCAAGTCTTAGCAATAACAAGTCAATGTAACAAATTTGGGGACTTTAACTGATAATTACTAATAAAATATTAACTAAAAAAATACTAATATGATGCAATACATTATTTATGTTGAAGATGGAGCAGTTTGGGGTTTTTTTAAAGTTGGGTAGAGGTTTCAATTTCTGACCGTCTCCTGTTTGGTTTGAGGTGGGTGGGTGTGGCTCAGCTGGAACATAGTGATGTCAGAAATTAAACTGCACCAATAGGCAGAGACCAACACACACACTCCCAGCAAAGCAGATTATCTTTTTATTTTTTAAATTTGAACTGTATAAATAGTGTCTCTGAATGTTTAATATACTCTTCATCATTGATTTTTTTCAATTTTACAGACAGATGTTTTTCTGGGTCTTTAACCTCCTAGGACCTGGTGTCCACATATGTGGACATCACATTTTGGGACGTCTAGACCAAAATACTTAATTTTTCTCTACAAGGGCCTGATATGCACTCAAGAGGACATTATGCTGCCACTGTTCTATCAAAATTTGAAACAAATGTCCTCATATGTGGATCTCATCTTTCTCAAAAACAAAAATTAGGTTAAAAAAAAATCTGGTAATTCTTTGTTTTTACATTATTTAGGTCCCAATCAGCCCAAATAGCAAAGAAAAATTAAAAATGCATGCCATGAAAGAGCTCGGGTCTTAGGCGGTGCCTCTTCTTAGTTTCTCCACTGTGGTGTTATTTAACATATCCTTTACATAAATGTGCAGAGCACTTTGGAAACCTGTTTAGAAGAAAAGACCTTAATAAATAAAGTTGTAATGTTTTTAATATGCAGCACAGACATTCGGGTGGGGAAAAAAAACTTAAATAAGATACACCGCAGGTTACGAATAATTATGGGGCCTCTGTGTATGTGCGTGGGTGGGTGCGTGTGGTTGTGTGTGCACTGAAGGAAACAGCTATCACAATTAGGCTGTTCTGTACGGTGTGCTAAAACAAATTATTCTTAAATGTTGCACTGAAATTGCAAAAAGGAAGGAAAAAAGGGGTAAAATCTTTACAGAAGATGATGAGAATTAGCTAATAAACACATGAACTTTCATCAATTATTCATTAAGCCAACATCATGACTATTTAAGCAACACAAACACAGTAAAAGCTAAGAGTTACTCTGCTCCCGAAGCTGCAGAAGATGACTGGAAGAATTGTGGGAAGTTTAAAATGCCTAAACACACAGCTGTATCGGAGTACAGCGGGCACACGGTGTTTGTTATTGATACTGTATTGTCTCTTCACATTGAGACGGTGAAAGGATTTTCTATTCACGACGTCTTCTTCATCTTCCTTAGCTGCAGTGATGGAATATGGCTGTAATCTACAGCTTCAATATAACATATATAAAAAACGATATAATAAATCATTATGGAGAGGGGATTGGCTCAGCCGCTCTCCAAACACCATTGTCCTGTGAACAGCCCTTCTTATTGTCTTGAAATTCAATAGTCCCCCCCCTCCTCCTGTGCGTTTCTTTTTATTACTTGTCTCATTTATTGCGGTGCAGTGTCTCTTCATATCGGGCTTTGTAAATGAAGTTTTTGCAACAAAGGTTATTGAAATAAGACCACGGGATCCTGGAGGATAAGTGACGCCGGAGAGAGTTAATTGGCTTTTTGAATGTCGGATCCGAGCGTAGCCTGCTCTAGAGCAAGTTACCATGGCGATCTACCTGCGCTGCACAGTGGAGCACCTTTGTGAGCAGCTAGAGCTGAGCCCCGAGCTGGCCTGCTAATCTCTCCTCACAAGTGTGGGCTCAGGATTCCTTTATAAAAATCCATCTGTTCCAAATCTACCGAATGCAGCCTTCTCTATTTAGCCACACTGCTCCCTCCTCTTCAGCTCTGTGTTTAATTTTTCATTAAAAATTCAAAGCAGGGTTTGAAGGAACTTTGAATCTGCCGTGTCATTTGGTGAGAAAACAAAACAGCTTACTCCAGTTAAATTTGTATCCTTTCCCCCTGAGGCGTCATTAAATTACCATTTAATCAAGTTTTATTACCTCCTCAGGTCGACCCAGAGCAGGGGTACCGGTGAGCAGGATGGCGCGCTTGGCGCTCTGAATGAGAGGAACGAGAATCTTCGTCCGCGCTGCGTTCCTGGATTTGAGATAATGCGACTCGTCCACCACCACCACGGCAAACCTTTGCCCGCTCAGTGCCTCCACCAGGGGGCGTGCATCTGTGGTGAGTAGGCCATAGCCCAGGACCGTCACTTTACTGCTACCAATGCCACTGAAAGGATAACAGCATACACATAAAAGACCAATAAAAAGAGTCACTTCTTTTAATGGTTTTCGTTAAACCAGTAGTGTGAAACAATACAATAATGGGAGACAGAGATAGCTAACAATAGCCAAAGTAAAACGGGTAAAACCAGTGAACTTTAGATTCAAAATGAATAATGTGTTTATTACAATGTGTATCTGTAAACTACCTGCGATTGTGACACAAGAAACAAGAATATTATCAGGTTTCTATGGTTACAGTGAAACTAGTAACTCTGTGCTTGCTGTTTGTGCTTTTTCAATGATTGCTGTGTAACTGTTTTATTGACAATAAGCCTCATAAAAAGACCAAAACCAACAGTCTGTTATACCATCTCATTGCTTAGAAATAGCCCAGAATTTATCCTTTTTAAAAAATGTTTTTTATAAAAAAAGTTTATTTAAAGAAAATGCTCCAAAATCTTAGTAACTGACTTTTTGTATATGTGGAGGGGCTAAAGGCTAACTAACAACTGACTGTACATTGTAGCCTCTAAAAGCTAATGAAAGCTTTAGACGTTAAGCTTGGGCCACATGATCTAAATTGTATTTAGTTAAAGATTTCCTCAAGTAGCTTCAAATGAAAGAGCTACAAAGTAAGAGCCAAAGATACATTTAGCATTTATATTGGAGCGTCAAACATTTGAGGATTAGTATCCAAATATTTTACTTAAGTGTTATATATAAGATTGTGTCCAATTATTAGCACGACAGGTTTAAATCAAAGGTGTTGTAGCACCTGTCAAGAGTATTTCTGTATGGATTAGATATGATTTCTGAGCCTTCCTCTCAAACCTACTGCATCCATAAGTGAAAGTAATTCTACAATGAAAAATAACAGACACGTAGTTTTTTAAGGCTTTAAAGTTTTGCAACTGTTTAGCCACAATATAATGTGTGTAAAAAACACACGTGTCACTCATTGTTTTTAGCTGTATGGTACAAATAAAATATGATGTTTTTGACCTTGGGTACACCAACAGTACTTAGAGTATTAATTTATTTATCTAGTGCCAATTTATGGGTGATTTTCATGGAGTTTGTTGGCGATGAGTATATCACTGTAGCTTTTGAAGAAGCCCCCTTTAAAAGTAGTAAACGTGTAGTTTACAGCTTACAGTCAGGATTGTATACACACTCGACACCTGCTTAAATGTTCGGGTGTTATTGACTTGGCAACTGAGCCCTTAAGGTAAAGCAAACCAAGCTGTTTAAAAGAGCCTATGGACTTAAATACGTGTCAAGACACACACACACACACACACACACACACACACACACACACACACACACACACACACACACACACACACACACACACACACACACACACACACACACACACACACACACACACACACACACACACACACACACACACAAACCTTTCATCCGTCTCCTTTTTTATGGCTTCATAGCAATTTCTATATTTTTCAGCTATGGTATGTGCAGCTCTGACACGGGTACACAGGCACAGATAAACAAACAAACAAACACACAGGCGACATTCAGCTGCATGAAACTCAATAATGATCTCTGAGAAATCAAAAACATTTCCAGCATCTGTCAAGCTTTAATTCTTTGACTTCGCCACACACGCAGGCGCTCACAGACACACATTTCCAAGCTGAAATAAACCTAAGGTGCCATTCATGTTCTACAAAGGCACAAGTGAGTCAAAATACCGAGAGGAGGTGCTGCATAATTTTTTCTTGCCTCCTCGTTCAGTCATTAACACATCCAGTTCAAGGACACGTTTTCCCCAAAAGGCTTTCACAACCTCTTTGCACCTCATCTGTGATGCTGGGAGTGTCCCCCCCCCCCCATCTAATCCAAGTCACAACTATAGAAAGTTTATGTCATTCAAAAATTAGAAAGAAAAAAAAACTAGGGGAAAGTTGAGAAGATGAAAAAGTAGATGTTTTCTAAGCTTATATGCAACATTAATCCACAATACAGAAACCTGAATCAGTGCAAACAAAATGAAGCACGTTCCAGCACCAGCATTTTTCCTTCCTGCGTGGGAAAAAATAAATAAATAAAATAAATTCAGCTCTTGTTCAATATCGCAGACGTCGCCTTGACATGATTTGTCTGTCAGTTCTGTCAAACATCGGCCCCTGCTGGCTCTTGACACCAGGGGACACTTTGAGATTAATTTATCGTGCCCAGCTTTGCCGTCTATCACGCTGCCTCCGCTTCACACAGTGTGACCGTGAACGTTCGCGCTTTTATTACGTCTTTTTAGAGTAAATGATTAGCAGAGGGCCGGAGAGAAGAAGTCGTAACAAGAGATGTTAGATGCTGCTGTGCAGCTTACTGTAAGGGCAACGACGCTTTAAATTCAAGTAATGGCTGCCGCCGTCCACTCGCACAATATTTTGAATGGATATTATGAGTACTGAAGAGACCCTGAGTGAGCTTCTACACAGGAAAACCAAAGTTATCGGTGGAAACATGATTAGTTTACCATTAAATGTATTAGCAGCAGACATTCTTTTTTGGGGGGTTTGAAACCAGAGAATTGATAATAAATTATATTCTATAAAATCAAACTACAGGTCTTTCTTTTAGAGTTACTTACATGTGTTAAAAAAGGAAGGAAACAGCTGCCCAAAATTCCTGTGTATGTTCTATCAAAGGATTATCAGCTGAAGCTGAACTAAAGTCAGGCCGTACCTTCATGCAGTACCACTTTGTGCCACAGCATGGTGTATTGAGTCAATATATTTAACCAGTCAAGCGTGATGTTTGCTTATAAATGTATTGTGCAATTTAATTTAAAAAAAACAAACAAAACTCACACTGATGGTGATGAAGTCAAGAACTCACAAATTCTCATGTATCAAATATGATACACTTGGCGTTACAGGGTTCAAAAACAGTACCTTTAAGTACCTTTATGTGATTTTTAAGCCAGTATCGAGCTTCCCTTCTGCAACGCTCTGTAAACGAGACAGCATCGAATAATGTGCACGCTAAGTCACACCACAAAACAAACAAAAAATTAATAATTCACCATCTATCCAGAATTTCACAACCACGGCAGCAGTAATGTGCAGTTTGATGCTACAAACCGCTGCTTTAATAATAAGCCGTTAAGCTACTGTAGTCTTTGTCATTGTGACAATATTAGCCTTTGATTTGGAGTAGAACAAATTGCTTATTCTATATTTAGGAGATCATTCAACTTGATCTTAAAAATACATTTTAATAAGGACCTGCTCCACCTGTTGAGCGCTATTTGTGAACAGTTGGGAGCATTTAAGAATTAAGAGAAAGAGATCAGCCTTCAGGATGTGGTGGAGACCAAAAATAGACAGAAACTCAATTTGATTTCTAGTTTTGCTGTTAAATGTAAACAAGCAGCTATTGTGTTTAGAGCTTTAGTTTAATAAAACAGTCAAACCAGCTTTAAGAACGTCAGAAGAGTCAAAACCAAAATTTAGTCCCAGTAAAACCAGACACTAAGAGGCTGACATGAGTATGGAGGTGATTTTTAGGGATGAAGGTCAAACGGGGTAATGTGGTGCGATGACCTACATGGTGTGGCTCTTGTTCTCCACCAAATTGATGTCTCCAGGCTGCAGCTCGGGGATCCACCTCTCCAGCTCTTCGATCCAGGGGTACTTGAGGGACGAGGGCACCACCACCAGGAGGGGCCACTCCTGCCTGAAGGTGTACGCCACTGCGATGGCCTGCACGGTCTTCCCGAGACCCATCTGGGCCCACCAAACAACAACACATGGCGAATGGGGAGAAAAACAAGTCAATTGTGCACTGACTCTGTGGCAAATTGCATATGACGGCTGAGCTGATGTGAGGCCCAAGAGTAATAAGGTCTCAGAATGATTCTAGTGTCAAAACCGATTAAGCACGTGGGAGTGCAGCAGAGGGCTGACAAATTAATTTGGAAGGCATGCAGCAAACTCTCAGGTTCTTTTTTTTGGAAAATAGATTTCCTGAGCCAGCGTTGTGTGTGCTTACCTCATCGGCAATCATACATCTGTAAAACAAAAGGAAAAACTTTATCAGACAGGTTTCACACTTTGTAGAGAAGGTAATGGCTTCTATATATGACAGACGTTATAGTTTACATATAAAGACATCAGGTCCTCCAACTAGAGAGAATCATTACAGAAGCCTTAATAACCTGCAGTCACACCCCAACGTCTCAGACTTTTGTGGGTCATGTACACAAAGTAAAAGTTAACATAAACCAACAGCAAGGATTTCTGGACATACAACAAAACTAAAACTACTAATGTACGTCTGCAGGACTTCTTGCTATTCAATATTTATGTTGTTGTTTCTGTCGAGTTTGAGATACTGCATCTAATGCAGCAGAGTACCTTTGCAGACCACAATGTTTATGTATTTGGGTTCATTCAGTTCCTAAAAACAACAAAAAAAACCCCTCGCTGACTGCTGTAGAAGCCGGTGTTTCACTCTCTGTCTCGTAGGCAGCAACAAATTTAATTCAGGTCAATTCATTGGGGAGAACTTGAGCATTTTTATTTCTATTGAGTAGTGTTATTTGGGATTTATGGTCCCGCATTGGTGCCTGTTTGTCTAACTCTTTGGCTATGCGGGGACAGGGACTGTGGGAATTCAACCAACAGTCCTTCAAAAAGCCAACGGATATGACGATACACGTAAGTAGAATTCTGATTGGTTGAAGAGTTGACTTGAAGAGGAAAGTGAGTCATGGAGCATACCCCAAAGGAGAAGAAGCAAGCTCTATACTGTAAGTATATAAATAATAGAAGCCATCAGATCAGTATTTTTTGGTAAAAATGTTGGTATACACCCGCCCCCAACAATATATGGCAAAGTCCCCGACGAATACGGGCACATTATTACTGTAGCACAAATACAACATGCGTGATTCATTCCTATATTTTTGCCATCTACTTTACAGTGTAGTACTCACACAGTGTGCGTGAAAATAAGTGCAATGTAAGAGGAAAGCTTTAAAATGTAACCGTTAACATTTAAATGCATTTAAAAAAATTATACTTCTTTTCCAAACATGAGTGTTACACTACAATCATGGAAGAGCTTTTGGCTCGGTACATTCTCGGGGAGAATGCAGCATTATGACTAACAAGAGCTGAAAAAAATAATCAATTAATCCCATTAGTCAGTCTACGGAAAATGGGCAGCTGCTATGACAATGAATTAATCATTTAATTATCAATCAAAAATAGCTGATTTACTGGTTGCTTATCATTAGGGTCCTAATGTTGTTTACATCTGAAATCCAAGCTTTTTATGGAGGGGGAGATGAGCCATGACTGAACCTATGAACGCTCACCTAACGTGGCTCTCTCATATGACATTGTTTAGCAACCGAACTATGTTATGGATTAACAGATATATCTGCCAAATACCTGTAATCGGTCATTATTACCCCTGATGTGGTTAGCTGGGATTAGTTGATATTTACTGTCACATCAATTCTGATGACTAAATGGAAAAAATAATGAGTTGAAGAGTTAGTAAGTAGATTTTATTTATTTAGGACATTTGTAAAATCCTAAAATTCAAATGACACACATTCACATTACATTAATAAATATCAAAGAAACAACCTATTGCAGAGATCAGCAAAAAAAAAGGTCATAAAGAAAGTCGCAGCTGAGGTTTGTCTGAGGTCACTTGGGAGGTCATCCCAGAGTCTTGGTGCAACACCAGCAAAGGCACGACTCTCTTTTGAAATAAGCTTTGACCACCTGGTGGGGAAGAGTGATGGGGAAGCAGACTTCAACGATCTCCAGGGAGTGTAACACAAGACCATTTAAGGCTTTAAACACAAACAGCGCTGCTTTATGCTCCGTCCTGTAATGCACGGGAAGCCGATGCAAGGCTGTCAATGCTGGAGTAATGTAAGCTCTCTTTTTTGTCCCAGTCAATTATCTTACTAAGGCTCTTTGAATTATAAGTTAGCTAGAGATGACTAACTCTAGTACACAGTGCGTTACAGTAGTCCAGTCTAGGTGTACTAAAAGATTGCATGGCCTTTGACAACTCTGTCGACAGCATTTATTAGTTTGTCAAGTTTCAAATTTGTGTCAAAGAAAAAATGCTGCTGAAAACGGTATAGAGTACTGAGTATTTCCTAGTTTAAATTCAGGTATTGTGATAACTTTTTCTGGAAGTATTTTGCATTTAGGACAAACGATGTTAACCGAGAAGAAATCACATGCAATGAGTTCTGCAGACTTACTCAACTGACTGAAAACACACCACAAACTGATGATTCGTGTGTGAAGGCCAAGAAAAGCGATGACTGCCAACATTAATTGTCCAACGACTCACACAGCCATAAAAGCGAGCCAGCGCACGTCAGCGCACCCATCCAGCTCACAAACACGCGCCGAAATCACCAACGCAATCACCAGAACGCATCTCCGCTAAAACACAGCGAGTAATGAAGGCTTTGGGAAAATAGTCAGTAAGAAAGACTTTTAGGAGATGCACTCAGGCCATCACAGTGTAAAGAATAATAGTGACAAATAATTGTGATAATCACGTTGATCATAACTGTGCAGCCCTGCTTACTATCTAGTCTTCCATTCATGCCGCACATTGTAAGGTACAATGAGAGCGCGACACAGTCCTTGGCTCAAGTTGTCGCTGTGGAAAAAGTGCAACTAGATCAACCTCTGGTTCTCCCTGCCCAGTGGGTTTGGGCCCATTGTCGTGACCTTGCCTATTCATAAATGCTTCCAACATCATGTCAGAGCAAACAGTGCGACGGAGCGGCTCTGAATGCCTCAGACACGTCTCTCATTATTCTTTCTCCTCCTCCCTCTCTTCCTCTCCCCATCTCCGCCCCATTTCTCTCTTTCAGCTGAGGAACATGATTAATGTGCACCTTGCCACTGGTGGTTTTTCTAATTGCCAGCACACCGGCCCAGTCAGCGCAATGCACACACACACACACACACACACAGTGTCACACCAAGCGTCTGTGAAAAATGCACACAATAGACATGCAAAAATACACACCAGACACACACACGAACAAAAAGAAGCGAACACATATATGGATACAGTATATGTGCTCGCGCATCCAGCCGCCCACACACACACGCACACACACACAGGAGAGGCAGTGCAGCTGGGGCAGGTGCTTGCCATTTCTCAACACATTAATCATCCTCCTTTAAATAACCTGAGTGTCGTCTTGACGGTTTGAGACTGCGAGCATGCTGCAGTGCTGTTGCCTGACGACGGCACGCTCTCCGTCACAGCACCTTTCTAATGTTATCTCTGAAACCCACAAGCCCCAAAGTGTCAGGAAACGGGCTCCGGTGCCTCCCAAGCTGGCAGTGATGATTTGATGACTTTGACCTCTGCGCGGTGAGGCACGGTGCGGGCTCGGCGTGTAACCCCAATCTTCCAAAGCCCCGTTAAGGCTCTCTTCTGAGGACTGGACCTGTGCTGCTCTCTGGTCAGTGGAGAAAACTGCTCACGAGGTTAGACGCTGGATAAAAAGCTGACTTAAAGGGTGCTTCAGAATGGGATCACTCTGATTGCGCACACAGTTACGGGCTCATAGTGCAGTCTTGCTCTATAGTGTGAATCAAAACAAAGCAGGAAATGTTGAAGCAGGTTCTCACATGTTTTGATAGCATCTATGCCTTGAAAAAGGATATTATAAACCTTAGTTAAACAAAGAAATGTTCAGCTTTTGCTCCCGGCTTTTTTGTGCTCACAAAAAACTGTCAGAAAGCCCTTTTAGTTCTCTTCTTTCCCCACAAGGGAGAAAAATCTAATTACAAAAAAACAAAGCTAGTGTTTCCCAAAGTAATCATAATGTTTTGCTGTTTTTATTGTAGATTTTTAATATCACTACACCTCTGCTGAACTATGGTTTTTATATTCTGTTTTCAGCCACTTCCAGAAAGAAAGGAAGAAGCAGCAGACAGAAAAATAATCACATTTAAAACAGCAATGACCTCTAAAGATGCCGTTCTTCAGGAGCTCTGATTACAGATAATAGTTTCTGTTCATCATATAAAAACAGCAAGGACTGAAAGAATACTGTGCAGCATTTGAGAAGAAATAACATGATTTTCTTGTTGAAATTGAAAGGTTGCTCATTTCCGGATGTCCAGAGGTTTTGCTGCTACATTCTTATTATTGAGGATGTAAGAATCCTGCACGGCAGAAAAAGCCTCCTTCTGCTAACCAGACTCAAAGTGAGGGTCTGACCTTTGGCCAGGCAGTCACCCCCACCACCGCAATCAAATGACCTCGGTCCTCTTTTATTGAGTGATGAAAGAAATCTTAGTTTCATCCATGATTCAGGTTTAAAATGCATAAACAAATCAGCTCAGTTATCAGTACTGGCATTTTCCATTTCAGATAACTTGCACAATTACCGTCATCAAAAGTATAGTCAGTCGGCCATTTTTAGCCTGAAGTTGTTCAAAAACGCAGCAGCCAAACTTTCTTGCTGCTACCAAGAAGCGAGCCCATGGCTGTGCTGTACTGGCAGTTTTGTCGTTGCTTTTAAAACACGGCACGAGCTGTCGCCAGGACCAAACTGGATGGAGCATTTTCATTCCTCGGCCCTAAACTGTTGAACAGTTTGGGATCCGCAATTAGACTTTTCACTCTCTTGATGTTTTTTAAACCTCTGTTCTTCTCCTCAGTCTCCTAATGATCGTCATGGAGCCGTTCCTGACTCTGTATATTGTGCTCATTTCAATAAACACCTTTCTCCTTATTTATAGTGTTTTAAATCACATGTGTCTAATCTCACTGTAAATCCCTTTGGTTAGAGCAGCTCTTGCTTTTAAACGCACGCTATAAATAAAAGACTTGATTTCATAACTGCTAGCTAAAGTTAGCCAACTTTCATCTGCTGACGCTTTAATGTTTACATATGTGCTATGGCCAATGCTAGCTTTTGCCACACATTTACATTCTCTTCATTTCAGGACAAAATATCACAGCTGAATGATGTTCACAAACTGATATCGGGTCATGTGAAGACAGATGCTGCTTTTGGGTTTGAAAGTTAAACTATGGACATATTCAAACTTGGTGAACATGGTCACAGGTGAATCTGTGCAACTTAATTTCATTAACTTTTATTAAGATGTACTCGATTTTATAACTTTGCACTTTGCAACTGCCAGTCTCTTGCCACACATTAAATATAATATGTTCCTTTTATGGTCTGTAGGTGTAGGCGTGCTCTTACATTATGAACTTCATTTTTTTTTGTTATGTTTAATCATAATCTTTTTCTTCTCCTGAGTCTATTACATTACATAAAGTATATGAATGCACTGTAAGTTTGGCCATAACAACGCATTTATTCTTAAAACGTTATCAAATGATTAAGTGAACGTATTGTTTATGTTTCAATGTGTTAAGTGTTTCTCAAAAAAAATAAAAGTATTTTCTCAAATACACAAATTGAACCCAGCAGGCTGGAACATTTATTTACGATGTGCCACCTCCGCACTTTGTTTCTATAAAAACCTCTTTACATCCTGGATGGATACGGTCCAAACAATAGAAAGTTACCTATTAAGGCGACAGGTTACTAATGGTGGGTGAAATTTTTCATGCTGTTTAATGAAATGCATCCCCTGCTGCTTTCACAAAACAAAATCTATCCTATTATATTGATAAAAAAAATTATAGCAAATTTCATGCCTTATTAGGAAGAAATGGAATTTAGAGCACCTTAGGAAGCAAATATGAAAACTAGTTTTTTATTTATAAGGGAGATACAGGACCCAGTCACTCCCTTTAGATTACTGCTAAGACGTGTCAAAAAACAGTCTAATTAATAAATTGCTGCGTCATATTATGGCAAATGCAAAGCTTGATGCATACTAGAAAACAAAAGTAAGTATGATGAACTGCGAAGGCATTCAGGAGACAAAAGGTTGTGATGTTTAAATGATGTTTGCTTTGCTGCGTCACCATGCCTATCTGAATGACAAAGGAACTGCTGCACGCTACTTTAAACTTTGAAACTTTTTTATTCAGTTTCATTTATGTAACACTAAATCACATCAGCAGCTACCTCAAGGTGCTTTATACTGTAAATTAAAGACCCTACAATAATACAGAGAAAACCTCCTCTATCAGACAACCCACTATGAGCAAGCATTTGGTGACAGTGGGAATGAAAAACTCCCTTTGAACAGGAAGAAATTTGTTGTCATTTGCTCCCCTTGCTAGTAGCAGTAGCGGTCTGGACTTTCCTTTGCCTCCAGAGCCTCAATCTCTTTCCTCAGAGATCCTGGCCCATGGTGACATGATCACACAGCTGCTGCAGATTTGTCAGCTGCACATATTTGATGCAAGTCTCCTTTTCCTTCAAATCCATTGCTGAATTGAGATTTGGTAATTGTGGAGGCCATTTGAGTACAATGAACTTATCATCATGTTCGACAAAGCAGTTCGAAATGATCTGAGCTTTGTGACGTGGCACCTGGAAGCAGCCATCATGGATACACCAATAGCGGTCGTTTTCCATTACGCTACAACAAAGCAGGATGTGGAAACGACGGTATACCTGCTGCTCAGTGTATGACTTTCTCTCAGACTTGGGGACTATGGTGTTGTTTTTTGTGTAGCCATTTCCCTTGTTGGCAGGTTTCAAAAGTGGCAGTGCCGATATTCGCAAAGCGGATGCTCCCACGACTCATTGAGTGACGGCACTGACTACCCAATTATGGCATGCAGTCTGTTGACGTCACATTTTCAGATCACCTCAGATGGAATCCTAGGTACCTTAAAAGTACCAGGTACTTCCTCCTAATGGAAAAGCCTAAAAACCATGTTGAGCCATGCCAACCCAAGAAGGTACTAGTGGAAAAGGGTTATGTGGTTGTAAAGGGATGGACATGGTCACCAACAATTCTCGGGTAGGCGGTGTCACTTAAGCATGTCAGTTGTTTTCAATGGGCCCAAAGTGCGCCAAGAAAATATCCCCCACACCACCACCTGAACCAGCACTACAACAAAGGATGGATTCACTGCACATGTCCAAACCATCTCTGACTTTATCCCCAAACCACTCAACCTGAGTTATCCGACTGCTCTCTTGCTGCCTCCTAACACACCTTCCCCCTCTTCAGCCAATAGTAGCAGTGGAGGCAGTTATTTTTAACCTGGGCCCAGACTGTTCCAACATACAGATCTGATTCTTTATCACCTGTATGTTTGATTTGGCAAAGCCTTAACCCCGAATGCCCTTCCTGACACAACTCTCCCCATTTATCTGGGCTTGGGACCAACACTAGGAGTACACTAGCTTGTATCCCCTGTGGCTGGGTTACACTGACCCCTGACATCAAGTGTTTTTCACCTGGGGAATTGGTGCTCACTGGGTTTTTCCTCTCCTTCAGACCATTCTACAGAAACCCTAGTAAAACATTTTGTCATCATCTGAAAAACTGCCATTCTACATTCAAAGACATTTAAATGACCTTTCTTCCCTATTCTGATGCTGGGTTTGAACTTCAACAAATTCTCTACCATGTCAACATGTTACCAGGCTGATTAGATATTTGAATACTACGCAGCCTACATAAGTGGCCGACGCCATTACCAGCATTTATTCTTATGCTGGTGTGCTGAGGAAACAATGGCACCTGACGACATCGATGTCAGAGTTAACTGAAGTTTCATTTCTAGGATGATGCAGAAAGGTTTTGCAGTTACAGCGTACCAGTGGCACAGACTTACTGTATAAATCTATTTCTATGTGCCAAACAAAATGTCCAAATGAAAGTATCAAAGAGCCTGTGAAAGGGCCTGAATGGGAGGTTGTGTTTAGGTAGGTGTTTGATGAAAAATGGTGTAATTATTAAGTCAAGTTTCTAAAAAATAAACTCTTAATAAGTAGATTCAAATAAGATAAAATACACTGTTGCTGATTTAGTTGTGGGGTTTAAAGTTTCAGAGAAATGCTCTCTATGAATGATATCCATCGAGCACCAAGCCTCATTAGCCCAAATGATTTTATGAAAGCACTCTGTGTACAGTCTTTATATTAGGAATAGTTATTACGGTTCTGTAAATATGGTTTAAACTCATGCACCTACATTTATTCAGAGAACAAAACTCTATATGTGGGCCATTACAGGGAGAAAGAATACAGCATTGACCTCCTCTGGCATCAGCACAGCATTTCTTATTCAATAAAAGCAGAGGCAGTTCCTTACAATAATATTTAGGACAAATTAGAGCAGGTTAGACTGCAGCACATGGCTGGTTTCAAGCTACGGTCAACACCTTTCATCACCTTAATGAAAGCGACCAGGAGGTCTTAATGGATGCACTTTAACTCAAATTAATGCTGTTGTTTTTTTCACTACCTGGCCCACTCAGAGCAGTATTTTACGTGTACGCTTCTTTAAAATAGCCGAGTCTATACAAATGTCAGCACTTAAATGGCAAACTTCTGCCCAACTTTCTAAACAATACAATCAACCACATCTCATGGGTTTTTATTGTCATACGGTACCGCAACTTTCCCACATTATCCCCCATCTAGCTCCATAAAATTCACTCACCCTCCTACACAGGCCGATACAGCCGACTCCATAAGTATTTGAATTGCAACAACATTTGATGTTTTGCTTCGGTACTCTTGATGCTCTGGATGTGAAAAGAGACAATGACTATGAGATTTAAAGGAAAAATCCGCCCACGTATCCTCCTACGCTGTTAGACATCCAACATCAATCTATGATGTTCAGTGCATTTCAGGAGGTATTTTATAATGAAGGGTTGCCATTTATTCTTCGTCTGTCAGCCTGCCTTGTCTAGTTGCATTTCAGGTAGTGATTTCCTACATTTACCAGAACTGTTATACCCCTTCCTAAAGATCTAGCAAGTCAGCTGCTGCATTATTGCATTCTGGTCTATTCATGTTAGTAGGTAGAAATATTATTTCCGCCTTTTTCACTGTGATATTCAGTTGAATATTAGTATTCATTTCAGTCTCTTTCCAAGGAAACTGAATGAAGAAATGAAGAACAGCAGGGTGGCTCTAATACGGAGAGAATGATCAAGGTTTCTGCCAATAGCAATTGCATTTTAGCTTGTGGTCTCTGTCTATGCTCTCAAAGTAAGATTTTAACCTCTTAGCCTCTTTTGATGTCTACTGTTGCAAATATAGCATGTCCGTAACTGAGAACCGTAACAAGATGGACCAAGCCCATTAAAATTTGCATTTCTCCATGTACTCAATATCTAAAAGCAATAATCTGCACTTAAAAAGAAATTTAAAAAAAACAACAACAAACAAGCATTCAGCTAGCTAGCCATCATAAAAAAGCATAATAGGCATTTTCATTAGCTTTTTAAAAAAAAAAGAAAAGAAAAAGAAAGAAAAAGAAAAACACTAAAAGTTAGACCCAGTGTCATGCAGTGATGGAGAATCTCCAAAATAAAGGTCCATTCATGGAAGCCAAACAATCAAACAAACACAGTTTTAGATCAGCTTTATAAGGTTTAGCTTAGCTTCATTAGCTAGCCAAAAAAAACTAACAACTAAAAAACACAGTAGGAACCAGCTAACTACACTAAATGGACAAAGGTACTGGTACATTACACATGTAATGCATGCTTTCAAAACTGTACGTAAAGGCAGACTGTGTGGCTGGATGCATGATTTTATACAAATGTAGTGTGTTCGAACAGTTTTGTCCACGTAGCGTAGCTTACTACCTAAAGTAACTGAACATCAAGGCTAAGGCACATTTTCTGGTTGATTATTTCTGCTTTTAACTTTAAATACACATAACAACAGAAAAAAATCATGTTAACTTTATGTGAATAAAGCTCAACAGCTGCGTCTGTTAAATCTGTGGCTATTACTTTCATTCCTCAAAAAAATCCAAAACGGTGTGGTGTGCTGACTGGCTTGGAATACATCTGTTAAAAAACCCTGTTAAAAAAAAACAAAAATCAAACTATTGCTGGAAGCCAAGCTTTTAATAATCAACTGATGGTATTAGACTTTGGCAAATACCTGCAGCTCTGTCCTAATATTTACCAGATATGGAGAGTTTATCCTACATCAGCTCCAATCTGTTTCAAGTTAGGATTTTCTATATACAGCAGTTGATATTTTCTCATCTGAGTTTAGTGTGGAAATATGATACAAATAATTATGCCAATCAAATACAGAGTTTTTTTCAGTATATCTTAATATTTAATTTTAAAAAGTGTTAATGTCTCCTTTCTTGGCATGCATTACATTCATGTGAAAAAAGTGTAGACACAAACAGAATCTAAATGAAGCTCAAATTTTATTGTTTAAAAAGATTACTCAAAGACTCAAAAGCAGATTTGCCAATTTTATATTCATATTTTTGTTTAAAATTTATTACCACCACACCAAACCTGACATGCCTGTTATATGTGTTAAGTAATGAAAATGATCTTAATCACAAAAAAATTACAACCTCCCGCTACCTGTAGTCTCTTCTGCTAATACCATTTGTGCTAGTCTCCAGAGAGAAACGGTGCCTGCGCTGCTCTTCCCGCCACACTGATGCCAATTGACTGAGGTAGCTGTCCGCACGGTGCAATGAGAGCCAATTGACTCCTGACCCAACGTGTAACAAAGCACTGCCTCCCAGTGTTCCTGAATCAATATGGCCGCGTTGCATCAAAGCAGAGCCCCTCAGATTGGCTCCTCCTGCGCTGACCTTCCCGAGAACCCACATGTATATCGACTGGTCAGGGAGGAGGAAACGGGCAAGTCCCGGTCGGTTCCTACAGTTAATGCTCCATGCATACAAACAGTTGGGGGCAACTCAGAAGCTTTTTGTGGATACCCATTTTCATAGCTACAGTCTTACAGTCTTCTGAACATCTGGATTTAGAATATATTCTTCTTGACATACTTTTTACATTTTGTAGCGTGGTAAGAAATCTCCGTTCTCACTGCACTAAAGTGGAGCTGAACCGTCTACTTTAAAACTCCATTAGGGAAATTATCGGTGCAAAGATACCATCCTATTTGACTAAATCACACACTGATGCTATAGTGGAAGATGTGTTATACTGCAGAGCTTCTCTGTATGCTCAAATGAACATCCCCATCATCATCATCGCCGTCATCATCATCATCAGGAAGTGAAAAATCAAAGCACCAATGACAAACAGAACCTTTGAAGTGCTAGGAGCTTATCTTCCAGCACAGCATCACAGACTGAATGTTGTGCAAAAGATAATCAACTTTATGCACTCGATTAGCATTACCTTGGAGGACTTATGGATATTCAGGGGAAGCTTATTCACATTTAACGCCAAGACCACTGACTATCCTTAAAGCCAGATCTTGCATATACATAAGCCATACCATCACAGGAGTGCCACATTTTCTTCCTGTGTGTGCATGCACATCACATATTGACAAAAACTCACCGATTTCACACTCTTAAAAAGATTACTCCGTAGCCCTACACATGCCCAGAAACTCTACAAGGTCTCTTAAAAGAGGCCAAATAAAACTTCTGTTTGTGCCTTTTTACAAATGATAAGTTGAACTCATAAGCAGTAAAACACACCATTTCTTAACTGCTGCCTCGGCCTTGGGGAAGTGCACAGGTATAACTGCACACGCTGTACATTGTTGTTATTGTTGTTCTTATAATCCCACTGCTGAGGTCTGAGCAATAAATCAAATTTTATTTTCCATCACCAGCTTGGATTCGAGTAATGAATAAAACAAAATGAAATTGAGATTAAAAACAATTATTATTCTTTATTTCTTTAGCAATGATGTGTTTTCTTGTTTTGTGCGTTGTTGTAAATCCACCCCACTTCTCTCCTTTACTGAGGTGCTCTTTTGCCCCACACTAAAAGCACAGATTCAATCACTGTGTAGTTCAGACTGGGCCATGATAACAGCGGTCAGCGTGGTTTATCTAGAGAAAGTAAAAGTCAGCCTTGCACGCCATTGCCCTGGCCATGACTACATGTTTTAAGACTAACGTAAGGAAAGTCTTTGTATGACTTCTGTCTTCTAGGTGGTCAAGGGGACAAGCTTTAGGATCCAACAACAAAACCAATACAAACACAAGTACCCCGCATCACAGTTTATTCCATGTATTTTTCACATAGCTACAACACGTGGTCAGTAAAGCTCTGCATAGCATCTACGGGCTACCATGTTGGGACCTTCATGTGCAGGTTTCTTAAGAGACACCTTCACTGTCAAAAACGCCCCCAAGTCCTGGCTTAGTGCTCGACCGGACGGCCCTGTGCCTTCCACTGCATCAACCTTATTTTTTACATTTATTTACTTAGTTTGCATTCAAAATTAATCCCAAAGTTCATGGAAATCCACTGTTAAGAAGGTAAAAATGTTCAAGTTCAATAACGTGTGATGCTTCGAAAGCCAACCTAGAATCATGTAAATTACCAGTAATCTCAAGACTGACCACAGCTGTCTTTATTTGCCAAAGTAAACACTCTAAAGTACTTAATACCAGGTCATATGTCATTCAATAGGATTCCTCATTGGTAGCCGTTTCACTTGCTTGCCAGGAAATTGCTCCCTTCACATTATCAGCAGTTATTTTGCCCTTAGCTGCAGAATGATATTTACATCCCGTAGCCTCTGGTCGGCAGCTCACTCTGAATCATTTCAAGTGTGGATGCAGCTTAAAGCCCAGAAGTTTGAAGTATGACAAGCAGCGAAAAGTAAAAAAAACAAACAAAAACAAAACAGGAATAACATTTTGACATCTCAGTTTAGGTAAAAATGGACCAAATGGGAGTAGATCCTAATTTCCAGGTGGCCAACCCTTTCATCTAAGTTTGATGAAACCAGGCTTGGATTGGAACTACTTGGTAATGGACTGGTTTGGTAACACCCATTCACTCACATTCACACATTCCTAAGTGCTTTTATTCCAACACCGAGGGGCAACTAGGGGTTCAGTGTTATGCCCAACGATACTGTGACATGCAGACTGTAGCAGCCAGAGTTCAAACCATGAACCTTCCAATGAGATAGAGATAGAAAGATAGATGACCTGCTCTACCGATACCTCAGTACATGTTTTTCTTTGTTCAGTTTGAAGCATATAAAAATATCCCACAAGCAACATTTTTCATTTTCTTTCGCAACATGCAGTTGAAAATAGCCGTGTGAGTCATAGAACTCATGCATATACGCTTTACACTTCCTCTGCTGGTGCTCAACAGAGTTAATTGATAAAATAGGTCTGGCTGTGGAGGCGTCCAAAGACAGATCTTTAGCCAAGGGATGAAAAAAAGCACATCTACATGTCAAAATATTCTGGATAACTAATGAAATCGATGCTTATCTGTGTTGCAGCATTCCACCTAGACACAATAAATCGACCTGGCCTAGCAGGCTGGGCACTAAATAAAAACATTACAGTTTATTTTTGTGCACTGAGGAGGAGTAACTGTGCTGTCCTTTGTAACAGTGAGTCTTTTCTAAAAAGAACATTTTATGAATTTTGAAATTGTTACATAATGAAGAAAGCTGAAAGAATATCACATGAACTGACCAGGCACTAGACATAGTGTACAGTTTATGATTATAACAAAGAAAAAGAAAATCAGCTAATCGGTGTAGATTCAGTGCATTAAAATCCAAGAGAACTAGCATGTTTGATCTACTACTGTCGACCACTGTCCCCTTTAAGGTGCAGCTAGTCTCCTCCCATATGCTTACACAACACATCTGACTTGAAAACATCTTCACAGAAATCAAATCAATACTTGCAGAGGTGGAGTGTAATGTCGAAAACAGAGCAGTACTCCTCTGTTCTCTGTAGGTCTACATTCATTGACGACTATCTTTAGTAGCTATTATTGATTTGCAAGATGTAAATTTCATTTTAAAATGACTGGACTGTTGCCGGGGGTGTCACCACTCACCGTCCGCTCCTCGATAAAGCAAACTCCACTCCCTCCCTTTGGAAAGGCATCAGGCGGTGCAGGAGCTTGTGAGGAAGGCCTGACAGTTGCTCCGACCATCTTGTATCACAGCAAGAGGCCTGTAGGCCATTATCATCCATTTCCATTAGCAAGTCCTCATCAGTTTCTCAGTACTTGCTCAGTCGGCTCCAATTTGAATCTGGAGGACAAAAAAAAAATTTTAAAAAATTGTTAAACCAAAATGTACATGGATTAGCATCTATTGCACAACATATTTAGTTTAGCACTCTGACTGCTGATTTTGTAGTAATGGTGAGTAACTTTCCCCTGCAGCCTTGGTAGCATTGACAGGAATATCATTATTAAATGCTGGATGATGAAGCACGGTGATAGTAAAAGTTGCCTATCTCAGCCACCTCCAGTCACAACACAACAACACCTCCTCTGTGTTGCCTCATCATTCGGGTCAGTCCTGGAAGTGTCTGCTGCCATATGTAATCACAGCCACCGAGACAGGCACACCAGCGACCCAACAAAACTATGACTGTGGCTAAGAAGAACTACTAAGCACAGAAAGTTGGCACTACCTGCGCTTAAGAGCAGAAGGAAGGTCTATCATTCATGTCTATTGGTATGTAGCTGGTTGGTATCACATGAAAGGAATGACCACTGTGCAACTGAGTGTGCAAATGAAAAGTGAAAAAACTTTTCATTTCATACCATGAGGGTATTTTGGGCCAAATATTCAGATTCTTTTGTGCAAATATTAAAAAAAGAAAGAAAGAATGCTCTGGAAACAGGCCTGGAAGACATATCAAACAAAAAGACAAGTTAGGGGCTGAGGCCTGCCAAAGTAGCAGCCAAACACTCCATGTACCGGTGGGCAGATCCATCCAAGTACTGATAGCTTCAATGCCAATGCGGGTATCAGTATTGGATCAATAGCGCGATCGGATCGGTACTTTGTTCCCAAGTCCAGTATGTAGCCCACTGAATTGTGTTAAATAAATCATAATAATTATAATAAATTATAAATAAATCAATGAAAAAATGTGTTAACCTTTTTGTGTGTTACATGTATTTTTACAGCCTATAGCACATGTAAACAACAGAATCAATCAGAATCCTGTAGTGGTTATTAAAATGTGTTCAGAATTTGGCAAATTGAGGATGATTCAGCTCATAAATCATGACATACTGCTCCCCTACATAAGCTGCCTTTATAGGTTAAAGGTATTAGTATAGGTATCAGCAATATTGGCCAAGTATTTACTTGGTATCGTATCGGCACCAAAACGCAGCATTAGCGCACAGCACTAACCCCGTTAAAAACTTCAGCGAGTCTGTAGCATCCTTAGCTAGAGCTAGTAGAGGACACCGGAAGTTGTGATACTGCCTATAGAAATAAAAGCACCACCTAATTAGTTACATTAGTTACACTCCTCGCTGCTCTGCTGCTTCCTAGCTATTCTGTAACTAGATATTGTTATTAAGCTTTTATGTTTACCGTGTTCACATATAACCACATGCTTCTAGCACAAGCACCCATTTATTGCTATCCTGTAATGAACTCAAGAGAAATTTAGTCACATGGCAGAAGTGTTAGCAAAAAAACCCAAAACAATACAAAAAGAATTAAATAAATACATGAACGGTATTTTCGGTTGATTTATATATGTAAGGTTTCTCCTACCTAGTGATAGTGCGCAATGACGCGAAGCAATAAAACAGCAGACTGAACTAAAAGGCCAGGATGGTTTCGCGGCAAATTCAAGGTACACTCGGTTTATATCACCCGGCATCCGCTACACTTAAGTACCGGTGACTATCCCGTGTAACTTCCTAGCACTTATTTAATTAAATCGCAACTCGACTGACGGTGTGAAAAACACATATTTGTTTGGGGATGTGTGAAGGAAAATGACGAAACTGTCTGAGAAACTGCTTGTCTGATTCCTGGCACAAGTTAATTAAAACAACAACAACAACCACCACTAAACGTGACATATTTTCAACACCCTGCGTGTCGAGCGTGAGGAGCTGACGCAGTCAGCCTGCTGCTGGACGCTGCCTCTTCACTCTGCCACAAACACTAGCTACTTCACCCTCGGTGGAGACAACAGCGCCTGTTCACCGATTGTAAACCGAAGCGGTAAGGCAACGTAAGATATTTGCAGTATCCTGTCCTGCATTTACTGGTTTGCGACAAATAATGTTAAGTGGGTAGTTGTAATCATGCAACACGGACTAGTTACCAGTAAGCACCTCTCTTTGCTGGAGTGAGAACGCTCAGGTCGCCGGTGTTTGGCCGTTCTCAAGCGTTAGCAAGTCACGGTGCCAGGTAAGAGTCGTTAGCTTAGCCCCGACAGGATTCAACGCCAATTGTAGCTCCGTTTGCTCCCGTGCTCCTCGGCTAAAGCACACACCTCGTAACCAGAAACCACATCTGAACTGTAAGCAGACACACTTCAATTCGGCGTTCGTCCACAAAACCAAACAGCCGTTGTTAAATTACAGGGTATTATTCAATAACTTTTAGGCCTGCTTCGACTGTGTCTGTCCTAGTAATCTGCCGCAATGGGTGGTTGACTGACGCTGTTAACCAGTTGAATAAATTAAGCTTTAACTGAATTGTTGAACTGCTTGGCTGGATATTTCGTTGGCCGAATTTTAGTCCCAATAATTTTTTTTACCAGAGCAAAACGTTTCATTCTGTCTGGGGTTTGTAGGTTTGCCGATACAAAGGTAACATTAAATTACCAGGTTTGTAATGGAGCTCGGTGTGACAAAGTCGATGTTGCAAAACTGATTGTTTGGCTGAATCTGATTAAATCAGAGTAATCAATTAGCAGAGTAAATGCGTTTGTTTTGAATTGATTCTTCCAACCTTCCTCTGTGCTTTGACTCGTGTCTTGGTTTATAGGCTGGGAGCAGAGAAAAACAACTCCCGTTATTATTAGTGAATTACACATATGGTTGAGCGGTTTAGCTAGAGATAACCTTGGAGTCTAACAAAAAGGATCTAAAAAGGTTGATTTTGTATTCAAATAAGAGTTCATTCATGTAATTTGGTAGTGTAACTCTTGATTCAAATTCACTCAGAAGTCTGAATATGACTAATGATAATGAATGAACGCACTGAAGTAAAGCAGTTTAGTAAAGCTCTATTATTCTTGTAAGAGGACAGTACATCCTGATTTGAACTTGTAAAAGGCAACCAATCAGACATCCAATAACCCAGTTTGGTAGTTGCTTAATAAGTAAGCTATAACCATAATAATTCAGATGCACACAGTTATCGCTTCATTGACTTAAAGAGACAGAAATGGCCATAAAAGCCTCCAAGTTGCCACCAATGAGGCTGAGCGTCATGATAGTATCATTTTCATTACAGTACCAGTGGAGCCTGGTGGGCAGAGAGTGGATGCTGGTTCAGTCCCTGCGGCTGCTGTTTCCCAGAGTGGAGATGTTGTGCTGTGCAGCAACGTGCTCCATATTGTATCACATTAACATTCCCTTATGCTGAATTATTACCATAATTGATTTGGAGATCTTTCAGTTGGTTTTTGCTGTGCTAGAGCGATAAATTTAAGACGTTTTTACCGGCTTGGTGAGTGCACACATTAAGATCACCGCTCAGATTCTCTCTTATGACTGCCTGCGTTCCCCTCCGAGGCTTAAAATAAATGCTAATAATTGTTTGCCAAAACAGTTTCACCCGCCGGCTGCTCAGGCCACAGCAGCCCACTGCTCTGTTGACCATTCATTACGCAGGTTTAGGCCATATTCGGAGCTGATGACATTATCCGATATTGAGGTTGAGGTTGCCGTGTAATAGCTTTCATCAAAGATGTGGCCCCGATGACTAAATAATTCATCGCCTTCCAGGGAAGGTGGAAAAAAAACCTCTCATTCCTATAATATTTGGCTTGAGCCATTAAATAATTCATCCCCTCGATCCATAAATTGTTTGTTCAATTGGTGACCTTTTCATGGGATTAAGAAAGCACAATAATAAATTCTTCAGAGACCTGGCATAACGAATGGTACAATTATGAGGCAGGATTGGATCGGATCGTTTGTCGCAGCCTGCTGTTGGTTGCTAAGTGACAGCAGGAACTTTTCCGCCCACTGTGTTTGCTCCTAAAAGTCTGAGTGACTGAAAGGACAAAAACAATCACATTATGGCAGTCTAGACTTCGGCTGCGCATAGGACCTGTTTGTGACTTCCCGTGTCTTTGACAGCCTGTCAGTCACTTAGTGATGAAAGTGTCTCATGAAGTAGATTATATTCACCATGCAGCTATTAGCATCCCCTCTTCTTTGCATGTACAGAGGACAGAAGAACTTTCTTTACTTAATAAAATAAACAAAGCAGATGGAGGAGGCCCTAATTGTTTTTCCTGTTAACCCCTCAGAAGTTATGAAAGGCAGGCTCAAAATGGAAGCTCTTAAGGGCGATTTGTAATCATGCGCACTGCGCAGCCTGAATTCTACCTTCACAACTCTTATGTTCTAGATCCAAAGATTTATGGTTTTCTACTGCATTAATTTTCTGTCTTATTTGCAACAATATTGTATTTAATTGTTAAATTTGGTATTTTTTTTGTATATTTTTATCACTATTTCACCGTTATATAACATCCCTAACTGGAATAGGTGGCACTCGCAGGGATCATTTTGTGCCAAAGAATAGTCATGTGAGGCGTGAATCGCCCCTTTTTATGTCACAGACCCTAAAGCAAAGAGCCCGGTTTAGTAAAAGAAATTTGATAACAACTGTTTGATAACCGTTATCTCTCACAGGGGTTTTCGGTTTTGTCAAGCCAGCTAACGCAAAGGAAACCTGGCTGGGCGTACTATAAACTTATTTCATAGTATACCCCTCAGGTAAAGCTAGCAAGTCACAAGTCTGCCACAATTATGTGCTGTCCTTTGAAAGCAGTTTGTGATTGGTGGGGGCAGGCGTCTTTGATGAATATGGAGTTACATTTTTGCTTAAAATGTTGCATCTCTAATATTGCCTGAATATCGGTATCCTTTTGACTGATACCAGCTACTGATATGTCACCTCTATTTTGGGCAGGTTTAAAAACACACAAAAAATTGGACAAATTGTTTGTCTAAACATTGTATCAGCTCTCAATTTCACATCACTTCATCTCTACTGTGTAACTCTCCTGTTACACTGTACAGTATCAGTTTTGCACTGGCAAAGTGATAAAAACTTGTGTGATGAGACGAAGAGCTTTTTAAACAGGTTAGTTACTAGACCTAGTTTACACAAAAATCTTTGTTTCCCCACACATAGAGTGTGAAATACATTCCAACAACAAACAATTCAAAAGAAAAAATATTGGTTATAGGCTGTATTGTCATGTTAATACATCGGTATTGGCACAGAAATTGACTTTTTATTTATTTATTTATTTTGCTTTTCTGCCAAGTAGTTTTCCCTTTTTGTCTTTGCACCGTACATCATCTATTTGCTGGTGAAATTTTTTTTAAAAAGCAATGACAAAGGTTTTCAAACACATCATTATTTTTTTTGATATGAAAATAAATCCAAAACCTAAATATATGAACTGAAAAAAAATCAGTATCTGCCCAGAACGTGACAATCAGTGAACCCCTAAGTCACCAATTATGCATTTATTATGTTGTTGTTTTTAAACGAAATGTCTTATTGCAGCACATTTCCTTTCAGTTGCAGTAACAGGAGGTATTTCAGGTGTTGTCTATCTCTGAGTCAGTGGGATTAGCTGTAGCCTTGATTTTTTTTTTTTTTTTTCGTGCGAAAAGCAGGGTGCCAGCTTGAATGGGAAGGTAGCCCAGTGAACAGCTCGGCCTCTCAGCGGCCAGCGCCTCCCCATCGTCTCTCCACCTGCTCTTTGAGCACCTAGCTGGCTGCAGAACCGTCGCTCCTGTCTCCTATCTTCTCCTCCTCCCCTGTTTGCCGCCTCTCTCTCCTTTCTCTTTCCTCTGAGCACCTTTCTTTGTGTTTTCTCTATCTCCCGCCCTCCTGTTTTCTCCTCTTCCTCTCTGTCTCCTTCCATCTATCCCATGTCCCTAGCTGCCCTTTTTCCTCCTCATCATCCTCCTTCCCCCCGCCTCTATCCTAAAGCAGCTAATGAAGAGCCCCATTTAGCCGGTGACTTTGGTTCAGTCCGCTCTGTAGTGCCGGCCGGCCTCGGCCGCCGTGACTGGTTGTTGAGGCTCTGACATCACACAGGGGCCAGCTGTTGATTTGGCGCTGTCTCCAAGGCTGGCTGGCTTGATGGGTTGTGGCAGGTAGACTTGCGCTCTCTGCCTCTCTCTCTCTCTCTCTCTCTCTCTCTCTCTGTGTGACACCCACACCCCTCGTCCTCTCCCTTTACACTCTCCTCTCCCTGTCTTCCACCCTCACTCAGTGGAGCGAGCGTACAGGAGGCAGCTGCCGAGGAGCGAGCTGGGAGGCAACTCCAGCCTCCTCTCCAGCAAATTGTGCCTCCTGTACAATGGAAACTAAGCGGTCGCATAGCAGAAAGGATGGAGAGCAGAGCTGCCAGGCAGGTACGTCCTGCAGCACTTTGACAGTGAGCAGACACGACTTGGGTACAGTTAGTATTACTTGTTCTGTTCCTGCGCTTTTTGAACAATTTCTTCATGTACTTTTTGAGTAAGGTTGATTTTCCTCTATATATTTCCTTTTGTTCTGCTTTTTTAAAAATGTCTTCTGCATCAGCTTTCCTGCCTCTCTTCTGTCATTGCAAGGCATCCAGTCAGTAAGCAAGCGTGGGGTCTTTCTTCCTTTAGCTTGTTAAACTAAGCACAACACGAGCCGCGCTGTGCCGTCAGCGGCGTGTTACTCGCTGAAGCTCGAGCTCGAGCATTTCCAAATCTCCTGGCTGGTTTGCTCAGCTCCGCTTCTGCTTTTCATTACGAGGATAATTAACAGAGATCAGCCAATAAGAGGCTTCGCTCCGCACTGTTTTTTTTAAGTTTTTTTTTTTTTTAGCCAACCGTCGTCCTCTTGTTTCCCTCGTTTCCTCCTTGTTTGTTCTGCAGGTGTTCTCTTACAAATTGACTTTTAATGACTCTCACAGACTTTTTGAGTGCTTCCTGTCTCATAAGGCTCCATAGATTAAAACTGCCAGGCTTGCATGTTCGTTTTCTTTGTTTACTGTTTCTAGTACTAATTGCTTAGATTGATATTCCCTGGAAGCTCTCCTATGGGATAGGTAATGGATTACCTCCATGCTCCACTGTGGATTTAATTTATTAATGCTGGCTGGCTGCACCTCTGCTGTGCCGCGCTGCCTTTTGCGACCTGGAGGCAGAGCGAGCAGCGCAATTAGTGTCTCATTTGTGCCTGTTTATTTATTTATTTCTGTTAATTCACTCTCGGCTATTACGAACACTTCCTTAAACTGACACAGCCTCAGTCGTCGCAAAATCAAGGCGAGCAGTGTTATGAAAGTGATATTTCATCGGTTTTCCCCTGATCGTTCTGCGGTCCAATTATATAGCTCCCCTGTCAGTGCTTCTCTTTGCTTTGCAATTAGCAGAAATGTGTAGAAAATGGGAGATTAGTTACTCAGTTAAGCAAAACAGCAAAATCAATTTTATTGTAGCTCCATGAATGTGAGCCAGCATTAGTAGCCTAATTAACTGTTTATTTGATGCCTGGTTTTATTAGACAGGGTGCATGTCATGCTTTAAATGTTTTTTGTGTGTGTTTAAGTTGGCACAACAAAGGGAAATTTTGGCATCCCCCTGCAAAGTGAGAAGAAATCAGCTAAACATAGGTGGTCATTTTTATTTGGACAGCGAGCAGGTGACGGCGCGGTATCTTTGTAACTGTCTGAATAGAGCTCTGGTTACTGTTTTACATCTCTGTTGTTGTTTTTTTTCTGTGTGTGCAATATTTGCAAAAGCTCTTCAGCAGTGATTAACTTATTTTTCAATGCGGCAGAATGCCTGAAGACGCTACTTGCTCCTTTCCTTCTTTTTTTAAAAAAATGTTTAAAATAATTAAATAAAATAAATTATTGTTTTTGAAATGCTGAGAAATCACTGGCAGATTTTCTTTGAAGCTTCTGAAGGTGATAGCTCGCTGTGTTCTGCCCCTTCTTCCTCCCCCGTTCTCTACCGAGAATAGAGCCGGGGGATAGAGTAGCAGATAGAGGGAGGGAATGAGGGTCCTTCACCTTCAGTTGAGGTGGTTTATAGGCGAGACAAGAGCCCTGATCCACAGAGTGCAGAACAGAGCACAGCGGAGGTGTGGAAAGGAAAGGTCAGCCTTTGCAAAAAACAGAGAGGCTGCGAGGTAGGGGTGTGTGTGTGTGTGTGTGTGTGAGTGTGGATAAAGGCATAAATAAAATAAGTAGACTGGAGTGCGTTGCTCTCCATCACCAGCAGGCTCTCATACGCTTCACAGTGATTGAGAAATTTCTCATTAGCTCGCCATCGAGCATAATTGTCGCCGAGAGGAGCCCATCAAGATCCCGGTGTGTGATTAACTCGGCTCAGTTGATGGCCATCCGCATGACCCTGCTGTGGGTCCCTCAAGAGTTAATTTGCTACAAGAACACAGAGAATGTTTGCATGTGCGGATATGTGGCTCATGATTAATGTAATGCATTCCTCAATTTGTGCTGTGAACAAGTGGGTATATTTGGGGTGCGTGTGCGTGCGCACGCATGTGCACACGGTCGCCGATATGCCGTCAAATGGCGCGATTAAGGTGGTGCGAAGGGGTGATGTGACACTGAACGATACCTCGGGCAGCCTCTTTAAGGTTGCTGTGCTCTGCGGTGACTGTAATGCCAATGAACCACTCCCTGTCAGCTCCAGCACAATACTGGAGGACACACAGGCAGGCGGAGGAGCTCGACAAGTCCACTGGTGTGTGTGTGTGTGTGTGTGTGTGTGTGTGTGTGTGTGTGTGTGTGTGTGTGTGTGTGTGTGTGTGTGTGTGTGTGTGTGTGTGTGTGTGTTGTGCTAGGGTGTATTATAAGCTGTTGAGCACCTATCAAATGGGGATGTTCCCTTGTCTGTGTCTGTCAAAACATCTTTTGGGTGTGCATTGTTTGCACCAGCATACGGTGTTTACTGCACACACACAGAGGCTCAGTGTGAAGTCCTGAAGCCTGCCGGCTAATCCACGTCTGCGCCGTTCACTCAGCAGCTCTGGTCATAAAGCCTGGAGCGCCCACGGCCAGACTCATCTGCACTGCTGTCAGAGCAACTTTTACACTGTGTGTGTGTGTGTGTGATAGCTGCAGGAGCAGGCTCCCTTTTTTTAAAAAAAAATTTTATTCCAGATATTTGGCTGCCACTATCTGCAATGGTTCCAATCAGCACCACTTCTGCTTTGAACTAGGGGGCAAAATCTCGAGCCGCGACACCAAGATGATACTCCCGTCACACACGGACAGGCGTGTAAAAAGTGCAGAGCGCATTTAGAAAGAGATAAAAGCAGGGAGGGGAGGGGGGATACGCGCAGCTCAGAACAAGAAGGAAAGATGATTCAGGTGATTGTGGGTGCAGAGGTGATTCTGGCTACATGACTACAAAATTAAGACTCTCCGAATGGAACAATGTGGAATGCAGTGGAAATGACACTAAGCAATTCATATTTAAGTCAGTGTGCGGAAATATTCTAGGCAGCGTAGGTGGCTCCGTGGTGCAGTTTCGGAGAAAAGCAACACCCATCATCTCAGTCTGTGCGTCTGGCTCCAGGCAGAGATGTCATGAGATGGAAGAATAGAAATTGAGCTGAGATTGCACTCGGCCTCTTATTTTCTTTTTTGGCTGGCACAGAGAGAGCCACACCTTGGCACCGTTAGGTACCAGAGTCAGCGTGGCATCTCGCCCACCTACTTAGCAACAGATTAGAGGAGTTGGGAGAGGCCAAGAGCAATGTGACGGATATGTGGAAGAGGCCTCGGAGTGGGTCAGCTGTAGGAGAATGTCCAGCATGTGGTCTGAGGATGCGATTAATCATTTAGCAGTTTGATGGGAAATAAATGGGCAACGGCTCTTTTCTTGCAAAGTGATTTTATGGTCTTATCAGCCAACTGACCCCCCCAAAAAATGAAAACGCAGAACCTTGAACTTTAAGAAATATGGCTGCTTTTCTGACATTTTGCTGACATTTTAAACACCAAATAATCAACCAAATATAACTAGAATATTGATTTGAAATGTAAATGGTAATTGGCGTCAAGTGTAACCTGATGTTTAGCAACTTCATTTAGCAGTTGCACCTGCAAAGTGAGCCGATAAGGTCATATTTTCACAATATAAAAGAGGAACGTAGCGAATAGGGCAGCAGTGTGCATGGAAAAACACTGATTCGGTAATACAGCTGGAATTCTCAATTTCTCTTCTCCGGTATTGTGTCGATATTTCACAGCTGTGTTGTTGTTGTTTTCAGATGTCTGCCCAGCCGGGTTCACCCTGTGGTTCAGCTAGAAAGGAATTTGCTGGAAAATAGAGATTGTACATTAGACGATTTGAAATTTATGTGGCACCAAATGGCAGAGGATTTCTGAGCTGAGAAATGCTATCTTCCCCTGCTGCTCTCTGAATTCCTAATGCTTGGTTTTTACGAGGTTGGCAGGGATGCCTTCTCTTGTTGCCTCTACCGCACTCCCAGTCGCTGTGCTCATCCATTATTTATGGGGCACACGCACGCATAGGCCCAGAAATACACACTCGCCACACTTCTACTGTTTTTTTTTTTTGTTTTTTTTCTTCCATGGAACACAATATATTCCAGAGTTGCTGACATCCTGACTGCTGTCAGTCCACGTGACCTCAGTGACAGCGTTGCTCCTAACCTCCGACCTCGCTCGCTCTAATGCCACAGCACTAACCCCGTCCCTCTCTCGGTTGCAGGTCTGCAGGGGTCATGAGGGTGTCAGAGGCCCCGCTCACTGTTCAGAGCAGCTGAAGCAGACATGGGCAAAGAAGTCTCGGATGGCATCGGTAGGCTCAGCCTCATCGACTTCACCAGCCACATCCTCCTTTGCCACAACCACCACTGGCTACGCAAGAAGTACGTTTTTGTTTTTTGTTTTTTACTATGCAACCTGAATAGTAAGTAAATTTTCGTAAAATTTGCTCGATACAATGTTTCCACGCATTCGCTGTCACGTGACACTACTGTCCAATCAGAAAGCATAACAAGATGTCGTAACTAAAATAGTCAGGAACACAGAAAGTTTGCGTGTTTCATATATTTGTTTTAGGAATGTGTGCAGTCGTCATCACTCCAAATGTACTTATATAATTGTCTTGACTCTTTTCCACATTTTTTTTATTATTATAAAAACTTAAATCAAATCCAATGAGTTTCTTTTATGGTACTTCCTGCACACAAATTTAAAAAATCTATAGTTGGATGAAATACACTTAACTTGGGCAGCATGGACAATGTTACTATCTTAGTAAATATCTCACTATCATTTCTGATATTATGAATGAAAATGAACATTGACACGGTAGTTTGGTGGAATTTCACGGGGAATAATAAACCACAAGATCAATGAACTGTCACTCGGTGAGAATAAAGTCCTGGAGTATTTCATCATGTCACGCTGACAGAGTACATATATGGATGTTGTTACATATTCTATAGCTGTGCTGTAGTTATAAAAACAGCCTGTGTGTTCATATATATATCCAGGTTTAATAGAGTGTGTATTTCACTGACAGGTTTAGCATAGAAATGTAAATTTTTAACACTGCACAGAACTATAGTGCTACAGTCTGTCATATGATCAATAATCATTCATTACTTACCTGTGTATTTACCTCGTATTATGACCCAATCAATCTGTTATACCCTGACCTTATCCCCTTTTCACCAAAACGTATATTAAATCTATTTTAAGTGATTCTGTACTTAAGTCTTTTTAAAATCAGTGTTATTGATTTTTAGCCAGAAAAACTTTTGACAAATAAGACATGCTTCAAATAAGACATTTCAAATTTACACTCCTCTGAGGAAGGTAAAGTACAACAGATGTTCTAATGATGCTCCAATCGATCAGCTGCAAACCCAAATCATTTCCATTCATGTGTGCAATCTGTGCAGATGAACTAAGTGTCCTGCTTCTGATTTGTAACTATGCATCACAGTGTAGCAGTATGTTGTGCCAACATGCAAATCAACTTAAACATGTTCAGTTTATTATTGATTTATTTCAAGACATTTTTTCATTGCTCTCCCAGTGTCCATCTAAATTCAATGACTTCCAAAGCCTTCTGCTTTTGTGTTGATGCAGTTAGTTAAACTTACAATCTTTAACACTTACTAGATCAAATACTGAGATCTGATCTCATCAACTCTGTTAAGGTTGTTTAAAGTACCCAAAGAAGCTTGAAGCTCGCTGCCAACTGGTGTTTTGGAGCTGTAACTACAGAGCAATGCAGACATGAATAGCATAGCATTAGATGGTAGGGGTGGGGGAATAATCGATACTGTGTAGTATCGTGATATTTTGTTTGCTAATAATGTATCGATACAGGGACAGCAGAAATCGATATTTTGTTACAAAAAAGGTTTTTGTGCTCTGACTTCAGAGCATGTTGATCCTTTTTCTGAGCAAGAATCCTGACATTCCTTCACTGTCCAAATGTGTTTAGCTTTTTTTATGGCAGCAATAAACATGACAGTTTACTTATTTTAATTTAAGACATGTTTTATTTTAATTAAGTTTAAAACTTTTTTATTTAATGTAAAATTATATTTTGTTTTAATTTATTTTCAAATTCTTCAGTTGCTTAATGAGCTGCATAGTTTTCATAAATTTCATAGTTCAGAATAGCTATAATTGTACCAGATGGTTGCATTCAGTTAAGTTGGACTAGACTGTAATGCAAACCGTTTAGTTTGTCAACAATAAAACTGACTGAAATGAGAGAAAGACTGAGTGCGAGACTTTGATATTAGATAAAATGAATATTGATAAAGTTTACCTTTATGTACAGAATCTGAATATCGCAAAATATTTTTAAAAATTGCAATAATATCGTATCGTGCGTTAAGTATTGTGATAATATCGTATCGTGGGATGTATGGTGATTCCCACCTCTATTAGGTGGACATGTGCTGCAGTTCATTTGGGGTTGGGTTTTAACCTCCCAATCTGCTGCGGATTTCTTCTTCTTTTTAAAGTTTTCCGTTGCACAGTAGAAAAAATGGTCTTCTGTGCTGCCAGTTCTGGCTCTTCGAATGAATATACGAATCAGCCAAAGTGAAAACTGAACTCGACGTCAGGACTGGCATGTTACAAATGTATACCTCTGGAAATCTTTAAAACCCTGACACAGATAAAAGACATCAGATTATATGCCCAAGTTGTTGTTTTTCTTTCTTTTATGCTCAGTTTGAATTTGATAGTAATAGTGCACATAGCATTTACAACTTGTAGTCCTTTGTATGTAAAACTAGGGTTGTTAAAAAAACCCTTTGGGGGAAAAAAAACAACTATCAGATTAGATGCTCATTCACGTTAACACACATTAACATTATCCATTTAACAATTAATAATTACCTAATAGCCTAATAGCCACATTAGCCTTTTGCCAGTGATCATTTCGCAAATGGCTTGTGGCTAATAATAAAAACGAAGCGTAAATATTGGTGCTACGCAGCTAACGTTGTCAGCTCTGCCGGTCTGTAATGTTGTAATAGATGGTGTTAATTTAACAGGGTAAAACACAATTTTTGGGCTAAAGTGTCAAGTATCGAGTAGTTTCCTGGGTAACTGTATAGAGTTTCGAGCATCGTTGAAGAATACATAATACATGAAAACTTTGCCAAATTAATTAAAATTTGTATTTTTTCTTTTTAAAAACAGTCCTTTATTTTTTAAACGATGTTTGTTTGTATTGAAATACACATATTTAAAAAAAATGTTGATGTCTGTTTTCGCTCCAACTCATAAAGAGACCAATTTGCTACTCCCTGAATTCTTTAATGTAACACTAAGGACCAAATGATGATCTGTATTACTTATGCAGTCTAAGCATGGGGGATTCTAAACAGGCACACTGTGCAATTACCTCAGCCGTGAGAGACGAGACGGTGAAATTCAAATGCATCAAAGTCTGAAGCCAAATTTAGTCTAACACTCCAGTCCCATGATAAAATGTGTTTGGAAGAATGAGTGATTCGGTGAGGGACAAAATGGCTATCCATCACAAGCCCAGCGCTCGAAAATATCTGTCCAATATTGCAAATCTTCAACAGAGCGACTCAAGAGACTTCACTCATCAAAATGTCAGCAACAGACGCTAAATATTCAAAGCCATGTGCAGGACTCTGGAGTATTAAGCTGTTTTCCTTCAGAATGTGAAAATAATGTAAAGCAGCAGCCGGCATTGCTTTTGTCAAACCTCTGACAGGTCATAGAAATTCAAAATCTGATTCTCCAGTGCCCGGCTAGATTTTTAGCAAAACTCTTAGCCATGCAAACCACTGGGTGAGCGGTACATCCGCCTGAGCTGTGGACCGCTGTAAAAGTCAATTACTTTGACACGGAGGAATTGGATGCCACGTTTTTAAAGAGAGCAGCTCCCTCTTGCTGCCTCAGCTCTTTTGGGATGGATATAAACAATCAAGTCTCAGGCAGCCGCTTTGCTGCTCAGTGATCAGATAGGAAAATTGCTCTGATCACTGCGGGCAAATAGGTTGAACACACACGCAGCCAGTCACGTACACACCCAAGCACAGAGTAAGTGCTGTGATGTGTGCTTCCAGTTTTTGATGTGCAATGTGAATTTGATGAGCCCATTTCTAATTAACCTATTAATCATAGCTCTCATGTACCAGATGTCTACCCTCCCTTCTTGTGAGTCTGTGTATGTTACACACTGCATGGGACCAAGCTGTACAATTAAGGCATATCACCATGAATGAACTCGCACCATGACTTAAAACACGGGGAGGTCGTGGTATTACACAGATGCATCCTGCAGTGGGCCATAGGTCCAAGGCAACTTATGTTCTGGGATCAGCAACCACGAAGAGGCATTTTATTTTGAAAGGCCTACTTTTTACTCTACGCCACATTAGACTGTAAACACGTGCTCTGCGTTAACAACACACCTACCAACTTTTGCAGCTGTTATCATGATGGGAGTGTTCCTGCTTTGGGCATAACTACAAACAAAGATTTAATTACAGCATTCTTCTTTGGAACATAATATAATACAAAAATCCGTGAGTAAAATCCTTTTATAAAATATAATATAAAATGTAAATCACACCGTATTATGTTTAATTCTAAAAAAAACATCCTCATGTGGGAACTAGAAAGTGTGTTTGCTGATATTCTAAAGCAGCCCCCTTCAAACTGAAACAAACACTATAATATTAATGTGTTTTCTTACAGCACTAAGCTGTGCGCCTGCTGCATCTCGTCCACTCATGCCTATTGTCTCGGGCTGAACAGCTGCAGAGCTGCGAGACAGCGCAAAGAAAAAGTAATGACTGATGACCACAGACTGTGTTGGTGCCACCGACCGCCTGCCCTCCTCTTTCTCCTGCCTGCTACTGCATAGCTCTTTGTCACTGCAGACTTTCTTTGGCCCTTTTATCCAGTCTTTTACATTTATCAAAATGTGCCAGCTTTATGTTTGGTCTCTTTTATGGAGAATTTGCAGGGGAAATCTCAGTAGGTCTGCTCTCATAATAATTGGCATCACTTTCAACACTACACATGTCTAAACTGCATGCAGGCACATTTAATGTGCTGTGTGTCTCAGCTCACCAAAATTATGATTACTTTCTTAAAAAATACTTTATTTTCATCTATTTGAACTATTTTACGATTTTGCTACGCAGCAAGGAGTCGACGAAGATGGAAACATTACAAACGGGTCATTAAAACAAGAGGGATTTAAAAAAAAACAAACCCAAAATAATTCATTCAAAGAAAATGCATTTACATTGCTCATTTGTATGAAAGACAAAGTATTCTTTGTCTTTCATACAAATGTTGGATGTTTTACCAAACTGAAGCCAGCAATATGATACATCCATGTCTGAAAAGTGCTTGGGTTGTCAAACTCAAATCCACTTAAAATGAACTAATGGCTGAATTCCAACCATCCAATAATACTATTAGTAACACCTATGTTTGTTCTGCAGTAACTCAAGCTACCCATCATGGACAAAGTCAATTACAGTATGGCTCCATATTGCACCCACATACCGTCGGTGCAGTTATGTCTCCTGCTGCATTGTTGCTTTGTTTTTCAAAATAATATCCACAAGGCAAACTTTCATTACACAGCACTTTTTAGACAAGAATGCAGTGGATCTGATCTAATAACACAAAGTAAGTAAGTTTTATTTATTACGACACAGAATATAGCTACTGCAACAAAGGAAATAATTTAATGTGCCACAATGCAGTACTAATACACTTATTACTTTTGTATACTCTTATATGCTGTTGTTATTTACCTTATGTTTTTTTAAATGTACACATTTTTCCATGGCGTTTAATAATAATGATAATAATGATGATGATAATGATAATTCTTTCATGTTTTATTTATAATTATTAAAATTGTGTGAACTTTTTGTCTTTCCCAGTCGGCGTAAAGATTGAGGAAGGTCTCTACAACTCCTGAATCTTAGTGTCATTGCATGCCATCACTAATTTAGTATGTAAACAGTTGATAATAATTCTAACACTTATCTTTCGAATGAAAATTTAAATGAACATAGCATGATGAAAAGTGAGAGAGAATATGTCTGTAAAGGTGTTGGCATTAGTTTTTTGCCACGTCAGCTCTCTTGACCAGAATTTGCAGTTAATAAAATTTTTTTAAAAAATCAACAAAAGACACCATTGCAAAGGTAAAAAAGTTGTTGGTTTAACAAAATGTAAAGTACCTCTAGATTTAGCCATGCTATGTTAGCTCTCCTGCTAGCAAATGGTACTCTGTTACTGACACATTATATTGAACAACACACACAGTTAACATAATTGAATAGATCAGACAATTGTCACTACGCCCAATTTACCTTTTTGTGTCTGAATCAGCCACTACTGTTGTTGTTTTTAAAGAGCTGATATAATAAAAAAATATATAATAAAATTCTGTATAATCTGTGTTTCAAATTTAATAAAAATACTTTGAAATGATGGCGTCTAGCTTCTTGTTATTTGGAACTTACCCTTCAAGCATAATCATCCGAACTTCTTTCTCTCCCAAAGATGCTAGCTCTCATCGACACATTCCTGTCTTTCAGGTCCTCTGTATTTGCCAGCATCTCCCTGTAAGACTTTGCAATGAGAATGTCTGATAACGTCGACACTGAAACAATGAAGGTTTCCGAAGCCGCCGAACCCGCGTCATCTGCAAAAGACGCCAAGACTGAGGTGTCTGACCAGAGCCAGAACAGCAGAGATGAACATGGTTGCAACAATAAAAAGGACATACAGGTAAAGAATGCTGATTTATGTTCAACCTTAAAACGTGTCAGTAACAATTCTTCCATATCTGTGTGACTGTAACATTTAATTTTAGAATTATGGACTGCACAGCGATAGAAACACTGTTTTGGTACACCGGGTGTTTCTGTGAAAGTGCTGTAATGAAATGTAAAGAAGTGCTTCCATGTGCAAACACAGTGCAGAGCAGATACCTGAGTAGATTATCTTGTCAGTAGCATTATATCCTCATCGCGTACGACTCTGGATACTGTGACTACAAAAAGAAAGCAGCAAAAGTTTGTTACTAATAGCAGGGAGTCAAACATTCAGCACTACAACCAGACTGACAAAGAATCAGAGCCTTCATGAGTTTCTTCACAAATAAAACATTTATAAGTGTTATAACTAACTATCTGAAGTAATTTCTTCCTTTAGATCCTCAACATGTCTGTTAGACCCCATTCCTACGACAGTGTTCAAAAATATTTACCATTAATAGATGTTACATTTTTAATACGATCGGTTTATCTTTATCAAAAAGGTTGCGTATGACAGGCTTTCAGGGTTGCACAGTTTTCTGTTTCAATGGTTTGAATTAAACTATTACTTAAAAATCTTTTACTTGATCCAGGTCTCTTAGTTATGGACTAATATCCAAAATCCTTTCATTTCAATTGTTCTTGAAAGAGTAGTTGTTAAAAGATTTCTGGATAATACAGAAATGGGACAGGTGGAGGTTAGAAATGACTTTCTTCTCACAGTGAGCTCATATCTGTGCTTCTCCCAATGGTTACAGTGTTTAACTACAGAGATTGGTATTAAAGGAAATGCACTGCAATAATTGGAATCATAGATAGATGTGTGCTAACATGAAAGTTAGCCAGGGTTCCACAGGGCTCTGTGCTGGTACCACTGCTTTATACGTTATACTCTTCTCAGAACAGAAAAGTTGGAAACAGATACTTAACTCTGGATCATGGCATTAACTTAGCATCCAAAAGACTTTGAGAAATCTTGGGAGGCATTTTTGATCGTGTCCTTCAATGCAGATGTTAAACAAATATGAATCGTTGCTGAATATCTCTAACATGTAAAAACATACTTTCTAGGGCTGATGCTGAAAAACTAGCTCATGTTTTCATTACTTAGGCTGGAGTACAGTGGTCCATTATTATCAGGTTGTACTTGCTTGTAGAGGTCTCCTCCAGAATACTATAGGATCTTTACCTTACGAGATAAAGTGCCTTGAAGCATTGTATAAATAAAGTTGAATTGAATGAGCACTAATGTGAAATGAAGTGTCAGTTTCACAGTGTTTTGGTAGACTGGAGCCTCAATAAGCTGAGGACACTTACCTGACAACTTCAGCAAAGTCTGTCATTTCTTTTCCACACCTCATTTCCATGAAAATTCAGTAGCAGTCAACGTCGAACACCAACTGCCCTGGGCATCTTCTGTCACCTGCGGCACTCCCAGCCGTTTCAGCGAGGAAATATTATTTCTGAAATGTATAATCGGCGCAGACAGAAATAATAATGCAGGGTTCAACTCTGCCTCAGCAGCACTGAGGTCAGTCATAGTGAGACTCTTCACTGCTGTCTACCTGGCTGCTGAGAATTGTTAAAGTTGTTAAGAAGTCACGGATCTTCCACAGGAGACATTAAACTGGTTATCTACTGAGGCTTCAGGAGAGCTGAGAACACTTTGACATAAACTGCTAATTAATAAGGTCTTTGTCATTGCAACATTGTGCTTTGGGGGTGCAAAAAAATTAGCATTTGTTAATTTAGAGCAAAAACTGGCTCTGACAGGTTTTCCTCACAGAGGAATGCACACTAAAATCTAAATGGTGAAACTGTGAAATCTCTTCTTGTGTGGTCAAAGAAGCAAAATCCAGGAAAGACGAAGGATTGTCTCTTTGGCTGCTGCCTAAAAATAGGATTCAGGCCAATCTGGCCTTGTGGTTGGAGGAGGGGAGCGCGAGGGAGTCAGGCAGGCAGATAATCGGGGCTCAAATCCAGGCTTATCTTCCAACTTCCTGCGCCTATGTTACCCTGAGGAACAGAATGACACCAGCATGGGGGAAGCAGCATGGGAGAGAGGAGGAGATACAGGAGGAAGAGGGAGGGAGAGACGTGTGGAGAGGTTGTAAGAAGGAAGGATTAGGGAGAGGAAGAAGGTGGAAGAACACGAGAGACACGGTGTTGGAGAATGAAGGAAAGAAAGGAGAGCAGAGGCGAGACAAGAAAGTAGCAAGAAGATGAAAGTAGAGGGACGATTTCTCCTCCTTAAATTATTTTAATCCACCACAACAAAGAAAGAATTTCAGCTATCAGCTCAAAAACCCCAAAATATATTTAGCCAAAGTATTGACTATGTTTGAAACTAGAAGGCAGCTTTTGAAGCCCAAAATGCTCTTTTTGGATTAAAAAGTTGACTTCATAAGCAGTAAATTGGTCCAATTGTACAATCCAGTTCATCCACTCATATATTTTGCTGCTGTAGCATTGTGTGGTCTGGTATGACCATTAGCTGAGTGACTCTGCTTCATGTCACCTCTACAAATGTAGGCTACTTGCGATTGTGCTGCTTTTTCTGTTTTGTGTGTTATTTTCTTTTTTGCCTTTTCCTCTCCCTGATGTAGTGATTTTATGGTTACTGGAATGCCGGGATATGCTGACGGCACTGACACAGCCGACCTTTCCGCTTGTAATTTCCAGCGGTGGAGGAGGTGAAGCTAATTCCGCTGCTCTGTGTAAGGGCATCGGTTAAATGCCTGAAATGTTCATTGTGAGAGGAACGGGTGGGGGAAGAAATGAGGGAGAGGACAGCGGTACCTTAAACGAGGCGAGGCGGGGGTGGGTATGGCGGCATCGGGGGGCAGGAATGCGTTCCGACAGAGGTAAAAGAGGGTGACTTTGCCACCATCTGCCTCCAGCTCTCCAGCTCTGTCCTCTGCGGCAGGACAGGTGGCTGGTGGCCGCCCTACTTCTGCTGACTTCAGCCCTTTCCCTCTCTCCCCCCGCTTTCCCTTTCCTTTATCTCCTGGCGGCATTGTTCATTCCCCACCGGCCCCACACCGCTCAATTAGCCGGTGAAGCGGTGCGCTCACGGTCCCTGACCACCCTCCACCCCCGCTACCCTCTCCTCCACATCCATATTACCTGATATAGAAAAGGGGCACGGCAGGTCACAGGCGTTGGAAATAGGCAAACAGCGGCCCTCGAGCTCAGTGAGGGAGGGGATAGGTTGTCCTTTTGATTTTTAGAGGACAGGTGGGAAGGACAGCGTTAGTGTGTGTGTGTGTGTGTGTTGGGATTAGGAAACAGAGGACTGGGCTCTGTTACAATTTACACTGAAATGGCTCCTGCCAGGTCTCCCCCTCCCTACCTTTTCCCTCCTCCGCTCTTCCCTTTACGTGCTACTGAGAGACCTTCTGTTTACACACACACACACACACACACACACACACACACACACACACACACACACACACAGAGCCACCAGTGCGTGAAGCGCAGAGGCACCGAGCTGTCTCACACACTAGTAGGCGGGCGGCCTCTCTCTGCTTTCTGCACCTTACATCCAGCGCCTGCTTTCACGTGACAGCTAAATGGAGCAACGAACAAAACTGACCCGAATCCCTCACAGCCAAATGTCTGGCTTTTGTTTTCTGCGGCATCTTGCTAAGAGAGAGTGTGTGTGTGTGTGTGTGTGTGTGTGTGTGTGTGTGTGTGTGTGTGTGTGTGTGTGAAAGGAAGGGGTCCTGCAGTGCAGCCACTTTGGTAGCATATGCTATCCAGAAATTAATTCATTGCTCCCAGTAAATGATTATCTATCCATTATTTATCCAGAGAAAGTCTGTGATTTGGCCAAGGGTTGAGCAGACACTTTAACAATAATGAACACACAATAGTGCAGAATTTGGAGATAACGTATCAAGGTCAGAACTTCAGTGCAGTCACTAAGCTGATGCAGATTCTCACAGATGTTAGTCAGATGGTCTACAATCTACAGAAAGACTGAAATGGTCACATTTCAGTCTTTCTGTAGATTGTTCCAGCAAAAAGGAAAAATGAACCAGTCCAAGGACAGAGTGAGTGTTTCCCTTAGCATCACATCATATTTGTGATATAGCAAGGCAAACAATATAACGAGTATGGGTACATATTTAAATGTTTTTATTGATTAACTCATTCACTGCCAGCCATTGGCAGTGAATGAGTTAAACCCATTGACTCATTCACTGCAATTGACGGCTATAGACGTCAATGGTAGTGAATGAGTTAATAAAAAAAAATAAAAAAAAAGCCAAAACCTATATTTTGTCACTGAATTTGGCTGCAAGGCTGCTGCTTTTGCCGTATGCTCTTCTCTGGACAGACTTCAGCTTCATCAGCTTGGACGTTCTTCAGCCTTGGTGGTTGGCTAGCCTGGTTTCTGCTTAGATTGGCCCTTAAGCTCGTGTTGGAACGAGGACCACCATCGCCAGCTGCTCTTCAAGTTGTAGTCTGTCTAATTGTGAGAAGAGAGACTGGAAAAAGCTGATTGACATCGAGACCAGCAACAATTACAGCCTGGACTATAAAGACTATCACTAATTCTAGACTGTAAAGACTGGAGCTAGCTGGTTTGCAACAACTGAAGTTTCACCATAAGACGGGAATAGTTTGAAAAGTAGATTGATTTTGTTTAGTTCATCCACGATAACAATGCAATCAGCAGCCTCAAACAAAAATAAACTTGGATGGTTATGAATATACCCAGGCCACCCAAGTGAGGGTATGTGCGAGAACCACTGAGATTTATCTTTATGAGCCAATCAGTGAGAGAAACTCGAACCATGTAGACGCCCACTGAGCAGCAGCATACAAAGAACAGGGGTATATCCCCTTTCTGTAACCACTCAATATCCAGCTACTTTAGGTGTTTCCTAATGAGCAGATCACTCTAATCCAATAAAGGTTAAAGAAAAAAGTTGCCTGAGGGATGAAATGGGATTTACTCCTTTAAAAAAAAGAAGCAAATTTCATCTTAAACATGAGGTTTTCAGTGAGCATTTTAAACGACACGCTCTGGTCAGTTATCACGCCTAAATATATTATGACCATCTCGACTTCAGCCCCTAGCGCAGTTTCAGAAAGATTAGATGCTGTTTGAGAGCAGCATATACTTGTATTTTCTTGCATTTAACACCAGCTTAAGTTCAGTCAAATGAGACCGAACAGCATCAAAGACTGCGTGCAGTAATTCAGGGGTTCATATAGCAGATGATGATGATGGGATACAGCATTAGATAAAACGACCACACATGCTGTATAAATGGAGTGCTAATATAAAAACGGTGATTGCTTAACTTGAGATTTTCATTTAATATCTTTTATTTTCGCAGACTGGTGTCAGCACATTTTGTTCTGTGCTCTTTAAGTTTTTTTTTTTTTTTCTTCAGCCTGCGAACAGACATTAAAAAGACATCATAGAAACTGAAACCTATGAATTGTTTGGAGTTGCTCAAGCTCTAGAAGTGCACCCATGCACAAAATGTAGGCCACTCATATTTAATTCAAATATCATTTGTTACTTTCTTTCCCCCCCAAAAAAAGTCTTCCCCCTCCCTTTTTTTTTTTTTTTTTTTTCCCAAGCATCTGTGGTTTGTTTGATTTCATTTTCCTTTCCCTGCACCCCCTCCCCTACCTGTGGACAGCCTGTGAAGTACTCTAAGGTACGGTACTCTCGACATGCATGTTGCGCACGGATGCTCCGACCTGTCTCGTGCACTTGACTTGCGTTGTTTGCTTGGATTGAGATGGAAGTTGTACCCGTGTTACCTGTCACGCAGATGTCTGAAATGACTTTGCTGCAATGTGTTGAGATGCCGTCACATGACTGATAGCAGAGGCTGTGATGTGAATTATGAATGAGAATACGGCTAGTTTGGACGTTTCTTTTGTGCTTGCTGCATTGATGTTTCCTGTAGAAAAATGTGAGAAAGCTTGAGGTTTTTTTTTTTCCCTTTTGTTTTTTTTTAAACTTAAGTTCCCTCTGATCAGGTTATTCGAGAAGTTATAAGAAGCTACAATCTTAGCAATGAAAAGCTTAGTCACTCGGGGAAAACTTGTGTCTGCTGAAATGTGAATTATTGGATCTGTGTGACATGCTCGTAAGAATTGATTGTGCTCGCTGGCTGTTTCACTTTGGCTTGTCACTGTGATGTGTGATGAAATTGACACAGGTATGTATGTGCATGGATTTAACTGTGCCCACCTACTTGCACCCCTCTCCTTACCCCCTTAGTCCAACACCAGGCTAAAGCTCGTGCGGAGCCTGGCGGTGTGTGAAGAGTCGTTTCCTTGCCCTATTCCTGAGCCTTCAGCAGCACCCCAGGTAAAGACCTCCATGAAACCAGCGTCGCACATTAGAGGCGTGCCAGTTTGGACCATATATTGTGGCACTACCTGAGTAGTATCACGAACAGTTTGTTCATTTTTATTGTAATTGTAGCTGTTTTTAGATGGCGTTTTTCCATGATGAGGTCAAATGAAAACACAAGGGTCTCACATGCCCACCCTAGTGCTAACACACTAAGCTAATATTAGCAAGTCAACCTACTTGGTAACAACTAATGGTTCTGCTGACCGTCGTGTCAGAAGGAATTTTGCTTTAATGCTAAATAAGAAACAACGAAGCTGTGCTTTTGCAGAGATGCTAGTCTGTCTCCTCAACTTTGTTTCACGGGCGCATGTGTGTTAGTGAGCCTTTTATAACTGACTGAATGAGTTACAACTAAAGAAAAATGGTTAAAAAGAGGCAGGCGAATTAGTTCATACCATTTTAGCCGTTTAGCTGATATCCGTCCACTTAGGTTCACTAATTGCAGCAGGCTAAACCATTTATAGCTGTATGTGAACGAGATTCTCCCACTGCTGCAGCTTATGCTCTTTATCTTCACGCTGATAATGGGAAATAAACTCGCCAGCATGCGAGTGCCTCGTTCTTTCACTGGCGTGTGTGTGTGCGTGCGTGCGTGCGTGCGTGTGTGTGTGCCTGTGCGTGTAAATGGAAGGTGGATAGCGCTACATTAACCCCGGGCCCCTGCAGCAATGGTATCTGTTATCCACAACAGAGCGATCGGATTATGAAGAAAATCACCCAACTCTGTGCTTCAGGATTGTACGCACACATTTATCCGCGCAGGCTGGTTTCATCCCTGTCAGCTGTATTTGGTGTAGTAAGTGTGAGACAGTTCATTGCCTTTACACTTAGATTTAGGAGCTTGCATATAGCTGTTGCCCTGTAGAACTGTAGTTGATCAGATCATCATTCTCACCTAGCAAAGGTCTGTTGACCCGGTAAGTTTAAAAATAAGGCCGTCAACTTCCTGTCCTGTCCTGGCACTCGGATCTCTTTTCTGTTGCAAAGTTGTGGCGGCAGTCTTGCCAATTTAGACCTTGTAACATTTACTCATCGCTCTGAGGTCAGCACGAGTCTGATTTTATGTTTTTACATTAACATAAAGGCATTCACAAGATTGCAGCGTGTATGGAGCCCACACACAGTGCTTCAACAAACTCCTCTCATTAGTTTTCCTCATTCAGTTAAACTACACTTTAGAAATTTCATTACGCTGAAGTCTTCACCATGACTTAAAGAGGCTGTTACAGATCAGATTAACAGGGTTCACTAGTAGTGAAAATAATGCTGGTTTTGACAGAGCTTTAAGAGCTCAGGTTAGCTTGTTGCTTTCAGCTGTTTCTGGAAGTCTTTCTTCAGAGCAAAGAGAGTTGAACACATTCCTGACACATGGAGGTAACTTCATTAATAACTCCTAACTTGATTCTTAAGATAACCTTTATTAGTCCCACACGTGGGAAATTTGTTTTGTCACAGCAGGAAGTGGACAGTGCAAAAGTTATGAGGCAAAAATTAGAATACAATAAGAATAAATACAGTACACAACTGTACAGAATAGAATAAAATACTATATACAGTAGAATAAAATAAAATAAATATACAATAAGATAAAAATAGAATACAAATACTATATACAACTGAGTAAAAATACAACGATGACAGAAAGGATTATTGCACTTAGTATTATTGCATATGTATGGATGTGTGTGCTTGATCAGTTAAAGTCTTTATTATGGAGTCTGACAGCAGTGGGGAGGAAAGACCTGCGAAATCTCTCCGTCCCACACCGTGGGTGCCGCAGTCTCCCACTGAAGGAGCTGCTCAGTGCTGTCACAGTCTGCTGCATGGGTCTTGATCCTTTTTGATTTATTCATTGATCTGTTGACATAAAAGCAACTTTGTCATTGCATATTGTCATTTAATGTCTATGGCAGTGGTGTCCAAACCCAGGCCTCAAGGGCCGGTGTCCTGCAGGTTTTAGATGTGTCCTTGAGCCATCGCAGATTATTTAAATGGCTCAATGACCTCCTCAACATGTCTTGAAGTTCTCCAAAGGCCTGGTAATGAACTAATCATTTCATTCAGGTGTGTAGAACCAGGGTGAGCTCTAAAACCTGCAGGACACCAGACCTCGAGGCCTGGAGTTGGCCAAGCCTGGTCTATGGTCTTTGGTTGCCGCACCACAGCTAGTTGCTTCCTCTGTGGCCCTTTAGGGGTGAGGTGGATTGATTATACTTCCTGTTATTTTCTGTAACAGGTGGATACTGGATGCTAGTAAACATAAAGCAGGTTTCACAGAAGTCTGTGTTCACCATTCTTCAGGCTGCGTAAATGCTCGAGTTCAGACAGTTTTCGCTGTTGTCAGCTCTGCGTGATGTCATGGAAAGTGGTCAACCCTAATATGGTCATCTCAGACAGCTCTGCGTGTGAATCACAAAAAAGAACAGGATGAAAACTGAGGGCTTGCACCAAGGCCCTGTTGTAAGGATTAGGAATAAGTACATTATTTTGAACTGTTTGTCCTGTAAACTTATTCTAGTACAGTCCAGTGGTAAAAATACAGTGGTAAATAGCGTAAACAAATAGCATAATAGGCCCTGTTTAAACTTAAAAAGCAACAAATTGTTTTGAAATATTTTTAGTTTGAGATAAATTTAAGAGAGAAGTTCACCAATCTTGGTTTTATTGATATCCAAAGAGATAATTGGGATAACTTTCCCACATGTAAGCTATAAATCATAGTATATCTAGAGCCTCATATGAAGATATATAAAGTTTAATTCTAGCATAAGTTATAATTGTAAGCATACTCTGTTAATAAAGAGCAAAGTGCTCTCTTTAAAGACTGTAAGTCACTGTGAATTCATGTTTCATCAAGCCCAGTTTAATGTAGTCTGATGCCTCAGCCCAGCTTGTTAAGCTACAGGGCCACTTGCCTTGAAAGTGCTGACCTGGGATCAGTTCTTCATTTCAGCCCATTACAATTGAGTAGATGGACCTCTGATGCTTGATTAGCGGCCTTCATCTGACAGCTGTGATTAAATACCTGGCTGCAGCCGTCTGATGAAAACATCACATCATCAAAACAGAAAGCGCGGAGCTCCAGCAGCGAGCCAGCTGCTGCTTTGCTAAATCGACGCTTCTTTTGCGCCATATCTCCGGGCAAAAGCCCCCTCCCGTCAAACTTTACCCATTACATGCCGCTCTGCACAGCTCCTGGCAGACACACGCTCACGCACATTTACACACAGGTGTATCTGTTCCAGGCATTTCAGCCAGTCAGCACCGAGCTCCATAACCAGAGGGCGGTGTTATTCCCACAACGGTCTCGCATCGTCTGCACTCACACGATGTCCTGTATTACTGTCATCAATCATGTCGAGGAAATTACAATTTCCACACGTCAGCTACAGAGAGCTGTGGCACGCTCTAATTGAATACTCCTGATATTTCCCCTGCTCCCGTTATTGCCCCCGGAGTCGAGACTCCTTCTGCGACAAACTAACCTAGAGGGGTGAGGTAATGCAATAAGGAGAGAAAGAAGGGGGGAAAACACATTAGTATGAGTGCTGATTCTCAATCAAACTCTTATGATCATCCAATCCAAGCGTGTCCCATTGTTCACAGTTTCAAATTACTGTCTCTACTGTCAGGTAGTAACAAAGGCCCGTGTGGATCTGTGGACAGTCCAAGACGTCGCTGCTTTCTGTAGGAAAAACAAAAATCTACGTCTGCCCTTACATTGTTGGCCCGCTTGTCAGCTCCAATCAATGGCCAATATTTGGGGGTGGGTGGGTGGGGGGGCTCTGAATGCACTTTTTTTTTTCAGGTTTTTTTTGTCTCCGAGTGACAGCATGTTCATTATATATTCACAAGACCATCATTTTCACGCTGTTTTCCCTTTATCTCGAGGTAAATGGATGTCAGGAAACAAATGAGGCAGCTCGCAACAGCTGCACATCAACCAGGCGGCTTCCATGTGATGCCGAGGGTGGCATTAAGCAGCAAACATCAGCGCTTCTCACCGGGAGGGGGGAAAAATGTTTTTGCTTTGACAAACCCACCCAGACGAACACACACAGACACGCGCTTGAACTTGCTGTCACTTCCACAGCACACAATCCTAGACTCATTTTCGCTTTTTCCCCAGTCTCGCTCAGGCAATTAGTCAGCCACGTTTCTCATTAGCATATTACACTTTCACATACATTCGGAGCGTCTTAAAACGAAGGCGAACGCGGCGTCTCATTATCTTGCTCCGCAGCTGTTACGGGGATCAAACTTGTGACCTTTCTCGGTTATGAGCTGCTCTCCCAACGCTAGGTCACCCCTCGCTCGCTCTCGTTCATTCATCTCGCTCTCACAGATTCTCTGATGTTAGCTTTCCACAGTTGTGTGTAATCCACTTACAGAGCGCTGGCAGTTCTTCTCCACTGTTCAACTTCCCTTTCAGCCTTGCCTGAAAAGCAAATCAGATACTGCTCTGAATGTGTGTGTGGTGGAGAAGAGTACGACTGAGGTAAACCAAGCCCATGTTAAATAGATTTAAATTAAATAAAAATCCACACAGTCATTTTAAAGAATTCTTCCAGTTGGAGGGGGATTATAGCTAAAACCTCTTTCTGCTGGATCGTAAGGAAGGAAATGCTGCCTTGTTTAATTTCAGGCTCCAGCTCAAGTTCTGTTCAGGTGGTTTAAGAAAAACAAGCTAATCTGTCTCTTAGTTATTTGAAACACCTTTACTTCCAAGTAAACAGGTTTCCATTACAGTGGTCGTCCTATTCTGTAATTAACCCAGAATTAAATGCTTGTGTTTGACGTCCTTTTCTAGATTAAGGTCTCATGTCTGCTCACGGTCACATCTAGCATTTGCGGGGCATTCAGTTTTCCCATTTCTTTTTCCTTGCAAACCACCTGGTTTCACGCAGCTCCTCAGTTATATTTTCCTGTGTGAACAGGATGGGTTCCTACTCCAGCCCTTTGAAAAGGAAGAACGAGCTGCACAAGTCCAAGCCGAGAAAGAAGAAAACTACGACAAGGCGGACAAACCAGAGAAAACGCAGAAAAAAATGCTGTCGAGAGGTGAGAAATGTTTGTTTTTGCCGTTTTGGAAACGAATATCTACGCTCCAGTTACACTTCAAAATGAAGACCTGTCACCGTTTCCATCAACGCTTTAGCTTTTCTTTATATCCTAAACACCTGAGGCCTCGTTTATAAACATTGCTCCAAAAATGTGAGTTTATATATAGAAACAAACTAAAGAAAACACATACATGTGAAGACGAGCCGTGACAGCACTGTGGTGAGAGTGTCATTGGCAAACTATTGAAATGAAGCCAAATGCGTTAATGATACTTATCACACAATCCGTGTCACTCAGCCAAATTACATTCTTGTAATAATTATATCCTTTACCATGTCACCAGGAATATCCAATCCTCCACCTTTCTTTTTTCTGGCTCTGTGTCCTCCAGTTTGTCCAAAAGCACTTCTCCATTTTAAATGATATCTCATTATAGGCCAATAATTGGCGTGATTCAGTTAATTGCGACAAGCTCAAGGTGTGAAGCAATTATATGGATTCCCACAGGCGCATAAAGGTGTCTGCTTCCCTCTGTGGAGCGACACCACTGATGAGGCAGCCTCCAATTATAGAAACCAGACACCCACTAAGGGGATTGGGCTCCAGCGTCCCCCTCGACTCCCACTCACGAGTCTAATTCTTTTGTTGGTGCACAGGAACATGTTTTTCATTGTCAACTTTGTTACCCGACCACTTCTTCATTTCTTAAATGCTGGCAGTGCTCACAGCTTCATACAAGCTGGCAGCAGATCCCCCCCTCCCCCCTCCTAAATATCAGTCCCACTAATAACCAATCAAACGGCATCACGTTGAACGATGTCACCCTCAGTGATGGTTTCCTGTGTCAGGCGTGCAGTTTGGCTTTTTAGGTTTTCCCACACGAATAGGTGACTAATTTGCATATTAATATTACAAATTTCTTTAACTGTCATTAATTTGGATAGTTGACAGAGTGCATCATTTTAAGTATCTTATTATTCATTGCAAGAAAATTACACTCTGGTAAAGTTAGTTTGGTTGGATTTGTTAGGCGTTAGCCTCGTTCAGTGAATCGGGGTGTGTGTCTCCTTTTATCAGATTCCAGTCAAGACTATACAGATTCAACTGGGATAGATCTCCATGAGTTCCTGGTCAACAAACTGAAGGGCAACCCCAGGTGAGTTTAGGATACGTTAAAAAGTTGATGTTAAATATTGAATGTCAGGGGCTCACAGACCAGTCATGGCAAAATGTAAAATCTGAAGTGTGATCCTTTCAGTGGTTTTATGTTACGTATGTTTTCACTTGCAGAGATATTATAATATTGGTAGCTTTGTCTGTGCTGGGGATTTCTATCTCGGCAGTGCTAAGTCCAAAATGGAGGAAGCCGTTGTAGCTGTTATTAGTTCGTGTGTCACGCTGACCCGTTTTATGTAACCTCCTCTGCTGCACAGAAGTCATGAGACATGATTCAGTGTTACAAATATACAAGGGTTCAGTAAACATGAGTTTCTGTAGAGTCCCATAACAAAATGTTCTGGAGGGAAAAGGCACAAGCAGGAAAAATAAACACAATCTTTAGAGAGCATTTATAAGTGATTTGCGTTAGCATGTACCTTGCTTGCTGAAACAACAGAACGGTGGTCTTTCAAAAGATCAGGAATTGTTTTCTTTTCAGCCACACTGACTGTTGTTCTCTAATTTAAGCAAAGATAGATCGCTGAAATAATTTTGCTCATTGATTTTGAACAAAACAAATGATTAGTTCATGTTTTACTAAACGAAGAGGAAAACTGATTCTGTGTTCTTGAATAATTAATACAGCCACTGTTTCCCTGCTAGCTACAGTGTTAGCATTTAGCTAACATTCTTAATGTCTACTTGACTACATCAATAAAATGTAAACATTGTGTAAAGACAGAGGGACAGAGGGATAACCTGAGAAATGGAAAGATATACTGACTTCTCAGACGGTCTTGTCTGTTTCATTTCCTAGGGATCGAATCATGCTGCTGAAGTTGGAACAGGACATCTTGGATTTCATCAGCAATAATGAGTAAGAAATGAATGAAAAGCACTTCCTGTCCTTACCAAACTCACCAGAGCACCTGGTTTTACTGAGTTAAACACATTTAACCAGAGATAGAGGGCTTTGAGTGTCCCCACAGTGACCTCTGAAGTGCAAAACAGCCCCAAAAATGACATCTATTCAGGATGCTGAATGCAGCTTTAATCCCCCCACTCATTGAACCTGGCGTTGGGACCTTTTGTGTTAATTGTAATGTTGTAATTTCTTTGTGTTTACCTGTAGAAGTCAAAAGAGAAAGTTCCCACCCATGACGCCCTACCACAGGATGCTGTTACATCGAGTGGCGGCCTACTTCGGCATGGATCACAACGTGGACCCCAGTGGGAAGTCGGTGGTGATCAACAAAACCACCAACACCAGAATGTGAGTGTCCTGGAGGTGTTTGCTATTTGAATTTAAGTTGTTAACTAGGGCTGGGCCATATCATACCGATCACGGTAATACCGGTATAATGTTGGGCAACGATAAGAAAATGAAATATCGCCATAGAATATGGGTAAAACGCGCACACGCAGTGCCTTTGTTTTCATACGCACATGGCGGCGACGCAGAATGAGAAGAGCGAAAGCGGATCGTTGAATGAAACGGATGAACCAGAATTGGTTTGTAAAAATGCTGCAACTTCAGTGGTGTGGAACTGGTTTGGCTTTCGTCCGTCAGATACACATCACAGTACTATTTTTGGTAGCGCATGCTAGCGAGCCGTCGTTATTACCGTGTTTTTTGGAAAATACGGCACACTTAAAATCAGTCCTTTGATTTTCTGAAAATCGGCAGTGCCCCTTATAATCCCGTGTGCCTTATGTATGAATTCTGGTTGTGTTTACTGACCTCGAAACGATTTTACGTACACGGCGCTCAAAAATCTGTCAGATGTCTTAGTACGACTTTGCTAAGCTACGAACCCGCACTGCTTGATGGATTGTCGGAGCATTACGGCTACCGTAGGCTGGAGCCTCGCGGAGTGATACGTACTGTGCTTCAACATAATATTACCGTGTTGTGTGTATATAACCTCTTTAAGTTTTGTAGATATTATACATGGTTATGCTGAGGATCTGTCGGCCAGTTTCCACTGGAAATGCCTTTTGGTTAAACTGTCAGCAAGGAATTTGCACTGTTAATGTTTTACATAACACATAAAAGTGTGTTATGTAAAACGAAGTGTTGTTTAAGTGAAAATACATTGATGGGTTTTGGTTTTTTTGCACTAATAAAGTTGTGGAGTTGTAAAGTATTTTCTCTGGTGTCAATTATATCGTCAGTTATATCGTTATCGCAAATTTTCAAATGTATATCACGATAAATGTTTTTGGTCATATCGCCCTGCTCTATTGGTAACTAAACGTTAGCGGGATCGCTCTTCTACAACATGTGATATTTCTGCAGGTTAATTGGTGGCGAATTTCTGCAGCCATAAGCTGTTTCAATCAGTCGAGAGATAAGTTGATTTGCCGCGCTGCTAACATATGTTGCTGTCAGCATCCGCCCGAAATTAAGCTGCCACTAAAACTCTTGCGAATTCCCCCCACCGACAGACCCGATCAGAAATTCTCCGAGCACATCAAGGATGACAGGGCGGACGATTTTCAGAAACGCTACATTCTCAAACGAGACAACTCCAGCTTTGATCGTGAAGACAGCACGGTAGGTGTTTTTTCTTTTTTTTCTTTTCTTTTTCTTTCCTCCACCAAGCTGTCACTTTCATTTCTGACATGTTGGTAAGAGTGGGACAATCTGGCGTCCCTGACATAGCTGTTAAAGAAGTGCGTGTGTGTGCGTGTGTGTGTGTGTGTGTGTGTGTGTGTGTGTGTGTGTGTGTGTGTGTGTGTGTGTCCTTGCCAGATTCGAATGCGTTTGAAAGCTGACAAGAGGAGCAAATCGATGGAGGAGAGGGAGGAGGAGTACCAGCGAGCCAGAGAAAGGATATTTGCACATGATGTGAGAGCTGTTTGTGTAGGCGGAGTGGGGCGGGGAGGGGTTGAGGGTGGGGGGGTGTGGTGGGGGCCATGTTGCACAAATCTTTGTGTCATTTCTATTCATGTGCAAATTCACTAGATTTCTTGCTAACAATTACCACGGCAGGATTTTTGAAATTATAGACGGAGGGGGGTGCACTCCGATTTTTCAAGGCCCTCCATCTTTGTGAAGAAGTCAGATTTATTGGTAGACATGCATGCTTTGGAGCCCACAGTGCAATGGCACGTTTTGTTAACACAGTTATTGACAAATTGTTCAATACTACAGAGAATTTTCATAAATATAAAACATCTTTCAGTAGAGATGAGTTGGCTTTTCTTCCACATTATTGACAGTAATTTCCCTCTTCACTCGCAGGGAGATCACTTCATACTGGATAGAAGGTAAGTAGTGAAATGGCATTAATCACATGATCGCTGACGTTCCGCCACATTTCATTAAATAGAAATATTCCCCCAAAAGCCGTGTCTGGCTAACGCGGATGATGAATTGTCAGGTAATTGGGCAAGGTAGGGCTGATTTCATCCTATAAAGGGGAACTGGAGCTCTTCAGAAAAGCCGCTACTTTAACAGAAGTTCAATCACTTTTATAGTATTCCTGTCAGAGCAGCAATTAGAGGCAGCCCTGCCACGTTTTAAAATGGTAGATGGCTCATTTTTGTCAGCGCCTGCTCTCTGAAATGCTTCTCTCCTCCCTTCAGTGCTCAGGATGAAGACGCATGCATGAGCACCCAACAGAGGCGGCAAATGTTCAGGTGGGTCCGCACACACAGACACGCACACACACACACCCATCCTCGCACACATACGTCTGAGCTCCTTCCAGAGAAAACCCTTTGAGTCGCTGTCTGTCTTAATCGGCTCGCTCAGGAACAGGACTGCTGATGTGAGGATTTGTTTTTGCTGCTGGAGAAAGCTCCTGTTTAACTGGATTTTCTGCCCAGACCTCCTCATGTGGGACAGCCTATTCACACCAACAAACGGCCAATTAAACCGCAAAAACATTTTTTTCCCCCCAAAATGAAAACACCAGATCTTTTCTTTTTTTTTTTTTCTTTCTTTAAGTGATCGTATATTTAGGAGTTTGTGCAGGTTGTTGTTAGGAGTAGACACAGGCTTGCTGGACTGCTCCGATATGTTGTTACAGTCTCCAGTCATCTTGTAACATGTCAAACACCAAAAATAGACTTTTTTTTTTTAAACTTTTCCAGCTGAAACAATAGTTGATCCTCAATCAGTCAACAAGAAAAATGATTGGGAATCATTTTTGACGGCTCATAAACCATTTTGGGGCAATTTCCAGTATGTAAGGGTGAAAAAAAAAAGCCCTTTAAGTACAAGCGTCCTAATCACAGACGTAGAAATAAATGATGATAACATATTTTGAAAATGTATGCTTTCTTGCCTTTCAGGTTACGGGCCGGCCAGTCTGGCGCCAGCCGGCAGAGCAGCTCGGAGACAGAAGCGCTGCCGCGACACGGCGAGCCCCGGCCTTGGAGCAGCACCGACAGCTCGGACAGCTCCAACCGACTTGCCCCGCGGCCCGCCATCACCAAGGCCAGCAGCTTCAGCGGCATTTCCCCCGTCCTCGTCAGAGGGGATAGCACAGCCAGCAGCAAGAGCACCGGGAGGCTCTCGAAAACAGGCAAGAGGCAGCCGAGCAGCACGGTGTTCAGATGATGTCCAGTACTGATAGACACTGTGGACACAGATATTTCCTAACAGTGGTGTGTTCACAGTATGGTGTTCACACCATTAATTATTTCTTACAATTTGGGCAGTTACCACCACTGATATTAAGAAATCATCCTTAAAAAAATAGTTTCAGCTATTCTTAACCTGTTAGTGCAGAATTAGCTATAAATATACAGTACGAGTCGTAACAGCTGATATCAGCCGACATATTGGTGCAGACCGTCCTCACTTGGTTTGAAATGGAACGACGGTGCAGTCTGAACGTAAAACGCTTGAATGAAGTGCAGCTCTCATTATTCTGTTATCGACAGACTGTTAATGAACTGATTTTTGAGGAGGGACATTCAATCAGATGTAGATTTTTATGTGATTGATGGCTTTTGTTCTAAATGAAACTAATGGGGGATTTGTCTCATTAGCGAGCGAGCATCTAATTTATTCATGCAGTCGTGCAGACGAAGGAGAGGAAACTCTGTCACAGCATGAGGAGGAAGGATTCACTAATTAGATGGTAAATGAGAAACAGAAATAAGAAAGTAGCAGAAGAGCTTCAAGCAAAATGCTCGCTTTTTTTGGGTGGGGGGGGGAACCTGAGCTCTCATCAGAAGGAATGTTTGTCGTCCCGCCGCGGTCGATAAAAGTCTGCGGGGCGAGCGCAGCCGGACAGCTGTCAAAACTAATTACCGCACATCAACCTGGTGATGGAGGAGGTTCTTTAAATGTGGTGCAGCAGCAGTGGAAAAGCGAACAGTGAGGAGTTACTGCATAATGTATAAGTGTAAGCACAGGGAAGTGTCAGTGCCGTGTCACCGAGATGAAGTTCAGGCTGCTCCTCAACCGCAAGTGCTTACTCCACAGTACGATCCATTTGTAACCCGATTGGCTGCGATGAGATGTTCTGCATTACAGGCTTGTCTTCTTTATCTCAGTAACAAGCAGCAGTCCTTGGGCGACCTCTGCTCTCCATTTTGTTCTTGCTTCTTTTCCCCCCAGTTTTCCTTAAATCGTGTGATTTTTCACAGTCGAGGAGACATTTTCGCCTGTGCTGCCTTTCTCTTCTGCCTTTGTCTTTCACTCTCAAATAAGCTTTCACTGCCACAGATCACCTGAAAAAAGGAGCTTTAGTATTGTTGAAGCTAAAAAAAATTTTTGGGGGGTTTTCAGCTTTTCTGACTGAGTTATGACAGAATTATCCGTTTCTTACTCGCAATCACGAACACAACTTATTATTTATGATGTGTTTTCTGAATCCAGTGGTGGAAAACATCCACGGAAACAAATGTGAGGTCATTTGCTTTTTCTACTCTGCTGAAAATCTATATTTATATGTTTGCGGGTTAGACGTTTACGTAGAAACCATGTGAACAGCTTGTGAAGGATGATCTGTTGTTCTACATTAGGTTACAGAATATGTTTGATCTTTACAGCCGCATTAACTCTGCACCATGGCCTGAAATGTTGTTGCAACAGCACAGACTTGAGCCACTGTGACAGGTGTATTTGGTGGTAATATGCTACACAAACACAAAGATATAATGACACTGAAAGAAATGTAAGGTGCTGTCATCGCTCATTATGCTAATGCAGTAACTAGTATTCTGCCACACATGCCATTTTTCCCATTTTCATAGCTCTGACAACATGTGTTCAGACTCAGTTGGTGCTCAAGTCAGAGTTGTTCAATATTTAACGGCCTCGAGCCCGACGTGATCAGTTCAGTTTGCCTCATGATGGCAGACACGGGTACAAACGGTAACGTCACCTGCTACTGCGTATGCTCTGCGGGGGATTCGGTGCAGGGAGGCCGTCTTCAGGTTTTTATGGCCGCGTTGGAGCGAAACTATATGAAACGACATCGGGCCGTGAAACTGCAGCAAAGGATGGCTAATAAGAGCCATCGTCTGGTAATTAAGCTGGCATTTTGGCAAGTGTCACACATTTCAGTGAGGTTTATAAAATGATTGGACAACAACGCTCAACTGTACTGGATGTTCAAGGTATTTCAGGTATAATCCACACGTCGCAAGGCTGGAAATGTTTACCCGCGTTTGCACAATCGAGCTTTGCAATAACAATCGATTTGCATGACAAATACAAATAAATGTGAGCATCAGCGATGATGGTTTGGTAATTTTGCGTTAATGGTGCATATCTGTGTAGTGTTATTGTTGTTACTTTAAAATGGATTAGGTCCCACCGTGTGTGTGTTTAAAGCACATAAAAATACCGCTTCTTTCGAAGCCTGTGATATTGTTATTTTGTTTCAAGCTCTTTAAATGTAAATTTAATCTTAACTACAGGCTATTCTTGCTCTCCTCCTTCCGCGAAAGTCCTCTAACAAGTTTTCTAATGGGAACAATATTAAACTCGGCCAGCTAAAATCCTAAACACCAGATTGGAGTGTCAGTCCCTCCTCCCTAAACCCCCTTCGCGCGCTCACCATTCTGCACAACATTCGTTAATTATACAGAGAGAGATCCATCACAGACGGTGCAGAGTTACCAGTTTCTCAATCAACAGTTGCCTCAAGAGACTGCAATGCAATGCTACCACAGGAGAGGTTGCATTAATGGCAAGAGGCATGACTGCGAATATCCTCCCGTGTTTCATTATCACCATAGGCTCTTCTCCTCCCACATGAATAACGAAAGCACAAAAGCGACAAGTTTGAGTCGCTGTGGGAAAATCTAGAGGCAGAGGATAATCACCCCTCTGTTCCGCTTCTCCTCAGGTTCAGAATCGTGCAGCAGCGTCGGTTCCTCGTCCAGCTCGCTGTCCCGCCCCCAGCTGCCTCTCCCAGTCTCAACCTCTTCCCGCTCCAACGTTCCCAGCGCACCTTTAATCCATCCTGCTGCTGACGCCAGAGGCGCCGGACACCCTGAGATGACCAAGAGCCTCCTGTCACAGCCGCCGCCAGCTACAGACGCAGCAAACTATTACCTGTTACCGCTGGAAGCCTCAGGGATACCACCTGGCAGCGTTCTGGTCAACCCACACACAGGTGGGTGATGCCAAGCCTCTGTATTCTTATTGGATAAAATCAGAAATGACTTTTTAAAAAGGATTCCTGTGTCTTCATAAGTGTGGTGATCCAGCCACAGTCTACTGCAAATTAAACGATCCAAAAATACGATCCCCCATCTTGTAATTTGCTGCTTTCCAAATGAAAATTCATAACTTTGGAACAGAATTACAGGTTGGCACGGGCTTGCACTCGGTTTGTCTGTCAAATTAGTAGTCAGACCAAAGCGTGCTGATCAAAATGCAGCGAACAGATGGGAGAAATCTGTAAATATGCATCACGGGCCCAACGCGCAGTTGTGTACTTTTTGGTCTCCGAACTGATCTTCAAACGCTGCCAAGGTCGTTATTTCCTGTTGACTCTCCCCTCATGGACCCGTCGGGGTGTGTCCTTCACTGTCATCATTCAAGTTTTTTGTTTTTTTTTTTATCCTCTTTGCATGAAGCTGAATTATTTGTGTGTGAGAAACGCTCGCATCACAGTGGTTTTCGGTCTCTTATGAATTAAATTTGACAGGCAAGCCTTTCATCCATCCTGATGGCAGCGCTGTAGTTTATAACCCAGCCAGCATTGCCCCAGCTGCTGGCAGGATCCAACAGCAGGGGAAACCCCCACAGCAGCCAGTTCCCGCCACAGTGCAGCAACAGCCAACCAATCACCTTCACTCCCAGGTCAGTGGGCGGTATTTTGTTTTTCAGGGATTTTTCTATCATTTAAACCAGTTTCCACGTTTTTCCTAACTGCTTCCTAACCTCGCTAACTCAGAGTGTAGAGATGGGGCTTCACTAAACCATGTCCTAAACTAACAAAACTAAACTTTAACAAACTGATTAAACAGAATATTTATTAGCATGTCCAGCTACATAGTATAGTTCTTATAAAAAGTCTGGCTAATTGCATGTTAGCACATTAACTATGTGTTAGCTACTTTACCCACGTTTGCGATAACTTTAGCATTCAGTGGAGTGTAGCACTATTTGAGCCTGAGCTAATATTGGCTTTGTGTGAGACTGAGCTAGTGTTAGCTTTCAGTAAATCCAACCTACAAAATATATTACAAATATGTGAAGGAACGCTAGTGAGCCCCACCAGTTTACTAACATCCTCCGTCCAATCTTGTCTCCTGTCCTTCTGTCCATTTCTTCCCTTCCCTCCTCAGCCGATCTGTCCTCCTCTCCAGCCGCCCTCTGAGCCTGTCCACAACCCAATGGTCTCTTCTTATCCTCTTCCTCCTCCTCCTCTTCCTCCTTCTCAGTTCCTGCCCGTCTGTCCTAACCAACAATACACTGTGGTACCGAACTTCCTTCTTCCATGTTATTATTCTTCCCCCGCTCCATCTCCTGTCAGACCTGGCTCATTAAGAGCTTATTTATAGGCTTCTTCTCTGAGCAGTTGGATTAGTTCATTAAAATCTGACACAAATGTCCAAAATGAAAAAAGAATCCACTCGTTTTGGGTTGTGCTAAAGAAGTCCTCTGAGCTCTCCTTAGACCCAGGTCTCCATACTGTATTGATGTGCCTTTTGTATCAGTAATATTGATTCAAATGTATTTATATTTTGGTAGTCTGTGAATTATCTTATTTCATAGAAATAATGAAATTATGTTAACATAACCTAATAAAAATCAAAGTAAAAAAAAAAAAAAGAAATAATGAAATTAGCAGATGGAGTTTTGCATCCTCATAGTTCACGTCTTGTCCTTTCTATGCATTACTTTAGAAAAGCAGATCTCAACACGCCTCCGAATAACTATTCTGCTAACTTATGTTGTGGAAAGGTGTATCTAAATCCAGCCGGAGCCATTTACACACATATATAGATCATGCATTCGCTTAACCTCATTTTTGACCTGGTTTTAGTGAAAGACATGCCTCTGTGACTAATTACGCCTGTGGAAAGTTCCATTAATATTTAATTCATCACCAGATGTTAGTGCTGCATAATCCATGCCTAAAAACACTATTTTTCCAACAACATGTCAGAGATGACCTGGGCTGCTGATACTCATGAGGAGTTGGGTCAGTTATATGAGCTATCTGCATTTAGTTAAAGTGAAAGTCGATATGAGATGTCTTTGATTTAACACTTGGATTAGAAACGCGCTGGTTGAGCTGTATATTGATCTAGATTATAAGCAGAATAAATGTGTTAAATTGTGTGACCTGGCTCTGAGAATCTACTGCTGTCTATTGTTGATTTTAATCTGTGCCGTATTAAAAGTGTTCCCCATAATTATCTCTGCAGCCTGACTCTCTCAACGCCCAGTTTAGCCACATGACTCTGGCGCAGCAGCCAGCCAATGACAGTGGCCCTTCAGCTCCTGACGGTCGCCACTATCCCTCTGTGTACCACCACCACCACCCCTCTGCTGTGGTGCTGCAGGGCACTCCTCCACAGCAGGTTGCTAGCTACATAGTGGCAGGGCCATCAGGAGGACACCCGGGGGTGCTGCAGGGTCAGCCCATCCCACTCCCAACCCCGGCCCAAAATCACACATATCCCAGCTCCGCCCTGGGTCATGCTGCTTTTCCCGGATCCGCCCTGAACCAGCCACTCCTGCAGCAGCACACCTACATCCAGCAGCCTGTCCAACAGGTACGGACTTCAGCTAACAGCTGCACAGCTAAAATCCCGCCGTCTTGTCCAGAGGCGTCTCAGAATGTGCTAATTTGTCATCATGAGTCACTCCTGCAGTGAAAACCAGCTTTATGACTAATCCTTCATTCCTCCTCCTGCTGTGAAGTCAATTCAAATGGGACCGCTGATGCGTCACGCGCTTGTTGAATTTGTGTTTTGCGTCTCTCGCAGATGTCCTCGTGTTACTGCTCTTCAACCCACCACCCACACTGTTCCAGCACGCAGCAGCAGCAGCACTACCGGCCGCCTGTCAGCACGCTGCCCTATAACTGCCCACAGAGCCAAAACCTGCCCCAGCAACAAGGTACTTACACGGTCATTTTAAAGAGCCGCTGCTACTGCTGACTTTGTGACTGTGGTGTTTTTGGCAACTAATGTACTAGCAGATTAAACGGGGTGAGGGTGGTGACTAACCGACTAATATAAAAACAATAATTTTATTAAACCCAGTTTCACATGTTAGGTGTCAAATATAAGGCCCGGGGTCTAGAATCAGCCCAGCCGAAGACGATCCAGCCCACTGGATGTCATTTTAAAGGAGGGTAATTTTTGGACTCACTTTCACACACTATTACGCTGTTATGTAATCGCTGTCACAAGATTACATTGAGTTTAAAGGGTTTTGAGCAATTTCTTAACACAGTGAACTAATCATCCACTTCAATACCTTTAATTTTGTTACTTTGAAAAAAATATGACTTGATTTTTTTCACTTTGTTTTTTTTTCCTGTTTCTTTTTAGCGGCGAAAAACATTTTTCTGTCCTTATTATCTTTGACACGCACTGATGTGCTCACAGCCACACGTGGCTCCGTTATAAATTGTCTTCTTTGATTGATAATAAATTCAGATTAAAGTTGCACACTGGGATACCAAACGCCAGCAGTTCCCTCTACTTTTACCTCTACTCTTCTGTGCTGAACCGACAGTACTAATTAGCACAGCTTTGAAAGCGTCGCACAGTGGATCTGAAGGAAATCAAAGGGTGTTTTAATGAATAAGATCCACAGTTTTCCTTGAATTTGAGGCTCCGTGTTGTTAGGAGCAAAGCTCAGCCTAGCTGTTTTGTCATGAGTCATGCTCAATAGACTTTGTTAACTTCTCACTTTGAGCTCTTAGAGAGCATTTTTATGTCAGACGTCTCTGTGAAGGACAGATATTCCTCCCTTCCTTCCCTCTGTTTGTTTGTTTTTACGAGTTCAGATGTCTCCCCGGGAGTCATCACTAGATTATTCAGTTTCTGTTGTCTTTCGTTTTTTCCCTTTTTTTTTCATTTTGCCACAGGAATTGAGATTGTTAGCTCCTGCTTGGTCTTTTTCCTCACCACACACACACACACACACACACCTACCTACACTCTCTGTTACTTAACTGGATGTAATGTTGCCCCAGAGTTGTGACTTGTACAATCAGGCACACACGTCTCCATAAGTGGCTGCGGCACTATTCTGTCATCTGTAAGCTGCAAATGTGGCTTCCCTGCTGGGGATGCGGGGAATAGACAGCGAACAAATGGAGCTGACCTACAAAGGCAAAGGACAGCAATTATTTCTCTGGGAAACAAAAAAAAAATGACTCCAGCGCCTTCTTGCTCCTTCGTTTTTTGCATTAATTAGAGATGCACACATAGAAGAGCATCTAAAGGTGAAGACGCTGCAGCGTGGGTTGCACACACAATAAATAAGTTATCAATGGAAATTCTCCGACGGCCCAGCCAGTGGCCACAGAGGAACCTGTCAGTGTTTCCACTCAATTGCATCAGACAGTCACCACTACCACAGGGCTTTAGCTTCTTTCTGAGAAAGCATCGTGTAATATATGTGAAAGGACTGAAGTGTTCCTTTTTTTCTTCTTCACTGCTGTTAGGAAATTATTAGAAGGCATTGTTATATAAATTGAACATCACTACTAGATAGACAATTGATAAAGCTAATGTCCTCTAAAGATGGTACATATTTTCTTGAAAGAATACAGCTATGATTTGAGTCGTACATCAACTTTTCTTTGGTTTCTGCTGCTCCTTTGAGGATTTGCTGCTCTTGCTCCTACTACAAACTAAATGTCAAGCCTAGAGAGAGAATCTCACTTTGATTGAATATAGTTATATATTCAATCAAAGAGACAGTAATAAAAAATGTTTTAGATCTGAAGCTCAACAGATTTCAGTTGCAAATAAATAAGCTTTCCTGCACAGCACAGAGCCGCCGTGTGTGTTTAGAATAGGGATGAACTGATGAGAGAAACCAGACCAACAACTTGCTGACAGTCTGACAACTGATGCCAAACCAAATTATATAAAATATAATAGAGCTCTATTTTTAAAGCAAATGTGTTCAACATTTCTCCATTCAAACATTTAACCAGTGCAAATCTGAACAAATAAATATTGACTAATTTCATTGGCCTTTTTCCCCCTTGAGTACTGATATACAGTACTGTGCAAAAGTCTTGAGCCAGCTTTCATTTCTTTGTGTTTTACTAGGAAAATCGGATATAGATGTAGCAATTTATGGAAACATAAATGGACAATATATGACAAAAACAGTTCGTGCAATTCTAACAACCTTGTTTGTCAGTACTTGTCAACACAGTCTGAGCTCTCTTAAGGAAGCTTTCTTCTTATGAAAGTAGTCCCGGCTTCATTCTGTTCACGGTCGAGAGGATCCCACGCAGTTTTAGTAAAGCTGAGGTCTGGGGAGGCCAATCCATGACTGTTAGTGGTGCATCGATGCATTTTCTGTGCCTTCAATTGATATTGCATGTGCAGTCAAAATCTGACTGTACTTTTTGCTTTCATAGTTCCATACATTTTAATAAAATGGACGTCTTATAAAAAGCCTCTGGCTGAAATGTAGCCCCAAACCATGTATCAGGAATGCACTGAAAATGGGTGAAAAAGCAGTTAGTCATTCACTCCTTTAAAGGTCGATGTAAAGAAATTAAGACTTTTTGTAGCATACCTCTCATGTTACTTGCATTAATAGCTGCGTGAGTGTCCAAGTGTCCCTCTTATCGATAGCTGCAATCAGTTAACAGGAACATATTGTCAGAAGCTCCTTTAAAGGGAGAATTTCAAGCATCATTTCAAGTCCTTACACCTTTTTATATGTGAGCCTTTTTCCTTTTCCCCTGATGTAACATAAGCAAACTGTCTGAACAGGGGATCCCCTGGGACCAAGCCACACGCAGAGTGGAACAATCTACTGTGTTCAAATCAAGCAGGCAGTTTTCACTGGTCTACAGTTCTCTTGGAGTACAAGCAATTTCAGGTGACACATTTACCAGTCAGGGTTTTTCTTGCAGTGATGATGGTGCAGTCTAGGGCTCGCAGTATAATGGCGGAAAAGTCTTGCTGCCAGCCTGCTTGTTAGTTTATGGAAATGGAAACATGAAAGTTTAATGACAGACGGCTCGAGAACATCAGTGACTCTGAGGTTAAAACCTCAGTACTTTCAATTCATCTTAAGGTTAATATAACTGATCACCTGTGTGTTTTTCATGGAAGGAGTAGGAGTATATTTTGAGGTTTCTAGAGGTCCTTCTCCTCAGTTCCGTATGATTTGTGACAAAGAAAGAAGAATCTGGAGCCTGAGAGACGGGAGGCGGGGCCGGGACGCTGTCTGAGAGGCCTCTATGAATCTCACAGTGAACCGGTCTCTTTTCCAGCCCTCTCACCTTGTCGTCGCTAGACTGTGCGAGCACCTTAGCAGAGGACAGCTTTTAAAACGAAATCTGGGAATCCAGTCCTCAAAGAAGAACTCCTCGTTCTTCTTTGAGGAAGAACTCTACAGAGTAGAAACTTCTCCTCCCTCATGACTTTAATCCTGAAAGCCGAACAAGACCGTCAGGATGGTCAGCCACGCTTGCACAACAATCAGGACAGTCGGTCATTATCTGCGTCTGATGGAAGGAAAGAAGTCAGAACCGTCCCCTCGTCGCTCCCTGCTGGAATGGAATAAAAATCGGGTGCTTTTGATATTACGGTCATTTCATGCTTGGTTTGTAAGTGAAGGTGGGAGGCGAGGGAGGATAAAAATAGTCCTCCTGCTCCGTTCCTCGCCGAGCGCTCTCATTGTCTCGTCGTACTTTTCTCCCAGGGCGGCAGACTGTAAAGACACCTTCACAAAAGGACATCCTCTCCTTAGTCACTCAGATTACTTTGCATGAGTGTCACAAGGGACGGTATTTGTCTTTTTGTCACCTTGACATTTAAGTGTCCGAGTCTCCTCCACCCCCACACACACACAGCCTCGGGTTAGGTGCAGGCATCGCCATTTTAGGGCGTTTGGAGAATCGTCGGACCTGCCTGCGTGACTTTGTGTCATCTCTTGTGTGTCCTTGTATTTGGCCCTCTCTAAATTTTAAAAACAAAAAGGTATCGTAGGAAGGAGAAATCTCATTAAAGTGACAGTGTTTTTGTAATTTACCTTCATCAGACGAGTGTCTCGTCTACTCAAGTTGCAGGTTTAGGCCACTGCAGGCTAAATCAGATATATTGACTTTCTCATTTATTCCAGACCTGCTTTAGCTTTAACAGCTCAACTCCCCAAACACTCTTCTATTGTTCTCAGCTTGATGGAGGTTCTGTGCTCATTGTTGGGATTGTTTTAAGAAGCAAATACCCTTTGAAAATCAATAAAGTGTTGAACAGTTGTCTTGTGAAATCGTGATGGCCTCGGCTTTTTTTCCTGAGTGTCCTCTCCTGCCGCGCTACACCGAAATCACGACTCCTTAATTGCACTTTTGGCGGTTTGTTATCGCAGCGTATCCATCAGGGGTCTCTTTTCATTCGGTCACAGCATTGTGCCTTTTCTCATTTTGCCTCAGTGCACCAAGCCGTGATGCCAAACCCAGCGTCCAGCTACCAGACAGTAGTGGGCGTGCAGCCAACACCCAACCTCGCTTTCACTGGCAACCAGCAAAGCAATATGGGCAACCAGATGCAAGGCATGATGGTCCAGTACCCTCCAATGCAGTCTTATCAGGTACTTTGATGATGGGACGCCTCCGTGAGCTCCCCCAGCTAGATTAATAAGAGCACTGCTATGAATGAAACGTGCCTCGCTCGAGGCCTTTTGTTGGTCTTTATTTGACATTAGGAAATGCAAAAACATGGCTCTGAGTTTTAAAATGTCTGCTAAAGAAAGAACAGTGAACATGTTGAGACTATTTTTCTTTCTTTTTCCCCCCTGTAGCAGGTTTCTGTTCCACAGCAGACGTACCAGCAGCCAGTGTTTGTGTCCTGCCAGCCGGGGCAGGGGGCAGTGGCTGTCGCTGGCATGCAGCCCTGCTACAGCCTGCTGCCTCCTAACCAGCACACCACCATGAGGTATGGATCTACATCTGTGACAATCCTGCACACTATTGTTTCAAACACAATGAACTTTCTTTTTTCCCCTCATTGTGTAAAACTAAGAATGCGGCCATAATATCGATAATAATAGTTATCATCTTAAACGTATGTGTCAGTGTCGACCCAGAATTTCTCCGATGGTGAAAGGATGTGATCAGGTAGCAGCAGCTCAGAGGTCGACTAAAATAGTCTTTTGTGTCCATACAGGACCCGTATTAAACCTTTTCATTTGCTTGTCTGTTCATTATGGATCTAAAAAGAATACATAATGATTTCTACTTTAGCTCGTGCACTACTGGTTTTTCTTATGTGGCCATCAAAAAAAGGATATTTGATGCTGGTATTGAGTCCCTGGACACTAATTAGTCGGGGGCTTTTTTTTTCTATGACAAATTCTCCCAATCTTTTCTTTTTAATGAATATGTACAGACACAGTTTTGCCAAAACACACAGCGTGGGATTTGTCCTCCCACCCCTCCTTGGGAAAAGGCTGAGGTTGAAATTCTTTTATCCAAATCATGGGCGATCATCTGTTTCAGTTTCTCGGAAAATAAATTTAGCTTTTTATATTAAAGGAGATTTTGGAAGTCACCATCTTGGTTTCCTTTTTAAGCTCGCGTGCTAGGCGTTTCTCAAATCAGATACAGCTCAGCAGGAGAGCAGCTGTTAGTCACATTCTCATTTTGAACAGCTTACCCGTCGGGCATCCGATGCTGGGATGCGACGCGATCCCTCATATGAAATAAATAAATAAAATCCTGCGGTCACGTATTGTTAGATTTTGGGGTAAAGGGAGTATTAATGGATTGGATTTATATAGCACTTTTCAAGGCACCCAAAGCGCTTTACAATAACACTATTCATTCACTCTCATACTAACAGAACATCAACTCACTGCTGCTCTCAGGTGGACAAACGTCACAGTGCTGATTTGAAATGACGTGTTTAACTGCACTGGAAATAAACTTTCCAAGTATTTGTATGAACACCGATACTCTTCACATGTAGGGGTGTGTGTAACTGCTTCAAAGCCACAAAGTTTACATTGATAAATAATTAGTATCAAGGTGAAGTTGTAATTATTAGCTGAATGTTTACACTGATAACAAAGTGCCTCTGATTTATGTTCATCCCGTCCTAATGGCGCGTTTTAAATCGAAGTTGTTAATCAGATTTAGATGGAAGAAATTAGCCCGACTGTAGATGTTCTTTGTCCCAGAAAACAAACGATTTGCCAGGTGCTTGAAGGTGCCTCTTATTTCTAGACCAAACGGGGTTGATGAGTGAATCCCCAAAGCGCCTCTGAGCCAAGGTCATCTTTGTTCACTGTGGAGGGAAAGAAAAAAAAGAAGTTATTACCACCATCCTTTTGGCGAACTGGGTCTGCGTGCAGCTGATGAATGTCGACTCTGACGCCGCCTCCAAGAGGTTTTGCCATTTTCCTGTCATTACTCGGCTGCTGCGGAGTAGTGTGGAGCCTCTCATTATAGCTGATTGATAGAACTAGCTCACAGAAAGCAAAACATGTAATTAGTTTCTACCTCCGTGGGCCCAATCAATCTGGATACTGGCGAGAGGAGCACCACTGGGACTCCGTATACGTAACAAACAGCAGAGACAAGCGCGGCCATGTACGCAGTCGTCACCAGCAAAAGAACAATGCAGAGATGCACGCATGTGAGGAGAGGTCACTTTCTCATCGTCCCAGCTGTAAAATGAGGCTGCTTTAGTAGGGCAGTCAGTGCGGGAATGATTTATGTGGCAGTGTTGGAACGGCTCAGTCTGCTCCCACGAGGACCGACCGTCCACCTGCAGCCCGCTTTTTCACCAGCTGGAGACGAGTCCCTGCAGGCAGGTTGCTTACAGAGCAGAGCGCCTACTTTCCAGTTTCTGTTTTTTTTTTTTTAATAAATACTCCCACCTCAGATCTCCTCAAGGTGTACGTCTGTGTAGGCTTAGAGGTGGTTTTTAAACTTTCTCTAAACTCAAGTCCTGGGTGTCCGCAGCGTAGTGGACTTCCAGTAACCATTCATTGATGATTTGATAAACTAAAACGCTAACAGACTTTATCCCGTGTCACCTTCTGGTTTATTCACTCATACTTGGAGCTTGAATTATTTTAAGTGTGGTCATTGGATCATAAACATTTCATATTTCACTCACTTGCCAAAATCCGCTCACATTTTAAAATAGTTTTAGTCTCCAGAAATGTATGATTTTGAACATCCCCGTGTGTGTTTTCATCCTCAGTTCAACAGTGAGTTTCCTGCCCACACCGATGATGGAGCAGCTCCAGTTTCCTCAGACCTCGTCCCCCTGCGTCTCCCAGCAGCACCCGGGCCAGCAGTACGCAGGTACCCTCCTCTCTGAGGCTGGCATGCAGCCTGTTCACAGGTCCAGATAGAAACACACGGTGATCTACAGTAGCATCACGCAGTAAAGTGAGAATATTCGCTTTTTTCTGACATTAGCTGCCCTGGAGATTCCCCATCACTGCCAGCGCTCTGACATTCTTTATTTTGCTCATCTTTCAGTGTCAATAACCGCAGACCGGATTCCTCTGTAGCCACAGCCTGCGCTTCATAATGAAATAATCTTCCCTGAGTTTACTTTACCTTTGTATGTGCGGCAGATGCATGATTAGATTTACACTCTGGATTTTTGAAATGAAAAAGCGCGAGGCCCTGTGATGGGAGGTCCCTGGAGTTTGAATAAGTAAAAGTGATTTGCTCACGTCCCTCTTCCTCCAGAGCTGGATGGAGATTAAACAGTGATTAGGTCGACCACTGCAAATGTTAAGGTGACATCAACGACTGCATTGAGACAAAAAAAAAAGAAAACAATAAAGTAAGAAATGACTGATGTCATGACTCATCAGAAGAAGTTGTTGGTATTGCCGTTGCGGTGCTCCAGTGGTTATAGAGGGTCTCTAGCATCTTATTTCCCAGTTGGTCCTACTCTTAATGATAACTCTTTATTTTTTTCATATTCAGGCTTTGGTAATATTACTCTTTAATATTTTGCTTCATAACCCACTTCTCAAACCTATAGAACTTCTGTCATTTAACTTTCAAAGTATTTCCCGTTCAATCAAACACACAGATGTGTCTGTATAAACTGATGATGGTAGACGGCGTAGCCCGTCTCATAAGAAAATGTGGTCGATATTTATCCGATTTTATACCAGCGCTCACAAGGGTCTATTTTTTTAATAAACACAACATAAATATTGATTGTTTTTTTTGTTTTTTTTAATTTGCCATATTTTTCTACAGAGGTACGTTGTTCACGTTGTAAAAATGTATTTCCCAATGTATTTTTTGACAGTCTTGAAGCGGGACTGTTGGTTTCATTGTGCGATTCAGTGCAGAAGAAGATTGGAGTATTTACTAAATGTTCCACCTTTTATGCCTTTGAAATGAAGTGAGGATGAAAGCTAATGTGTTTGTCGAGTGCTTTAGCTGCAACTCTGCTAATCAACTACGGTTATCTTCAAGGTTCAGGGGTGTTTACACAGGAAGCGATTCGCTGATCATTGATAGTTGGTTGCTAGCGGACATTCCAGATTCCGGTTGCCTCGGTAACCCTCTAATGTATTTACCACCAGTGATATGGCTCTCTTGGTGGTAGTTGCATTTGAAGAAAGCTTTGCTCAAAATCCACCTATGTGGCCCAATGTCACTTAAAGTTGCTGTGAACCCTGGTTGTCACGCCCCCAGCAGCCTAGATTCATTGCGCCGTACCTAAGGGAGGATTCAGGGTCACCTGTTCCAAACCTAACTATATGCTTTTGGAAAAAATGAATCTTTTAAGCCTGATCTATAAGCAGAGAGGGTTTCTGTCTCCTGAATCCAAACTGGTTCCACAGAAGAGCGACATGAAAGCTGAAGGCTCTGCCTCCCATTCTACTTCTAAAAACCCTGGGAATTTGTCTCCCAGTTTACCTTAGCACATTAAAAGGTAAATAAAGATAAAATGGACTCGTGCCTTACAAAGCTACAATAACGCATTTTTTCATTTCTCTTTTCCGTCTCTTTGGACATGAATTGCTGTCCAGAGGCCCAGGTGGGGCAGTCTCCTTACTAATGACCTTTATTATTCATGTCTGATTATTATGGGAGCACAGTGGAGGGGGAGCCATCATTTCTAGCTCTTCCAGTAATGAGGTCGGATGAAGGTCTCACGACGGCCTTACCTACAGCGTGACCAGTAAACACTTTTAATTGGCTAGGCCGGGGCCAGAAATAATCTACAAATTAAGTCCAAATACCCATCGTCCTTGCTAGTGTTACGAGGTTTTATTTCCTAAATGGACACCAGCATCAGCTGTGCAAAGTTTGTGTATGATTTGCGCCTCATATGAGCTTCATGTAAACAGAAGTTAATTAGATGGAGGTATAATGTATGTTCGGGGCACTGATTTATTTTATTAATTTTTTTTTGTTTTGTTTTAAAAGTCATGTTCATGTGCCACAAAATAATTACATAATTGGATTTCCTGGATCATTGCAGAGGATTTAGCAGGAATAGGGAATGGACTCTCTGATTGCCAATTCCAATGTGCCCTTATAGTCGAGGCTCTAAGACGTAATTGCTGAGAGGCTAACGGTGTAGGAGCAGTGTTTTCCCTGATGAGGTGTGTAGCTGAACAAAAGTGCTGAAACGCAGCTTTGGGGCAAAAACACATTTACTTTGGTGCATAAATGATGAGCTGATGTGACGAATTAAATAAGTGGATTTTTATTATTTTTTTGCTGACCTGATTTGCCTCTTGCCGACACAAACACTGCTTCAACCTTTCCATTTCTGTCTGCTTGCAGGGTTGTTACCCCCGGCCCCCAGCAGCGGCATGGTGATGCTGCAAATGACAGCAGCCCCCTGCCAGCAGCCCCGGGCCCCCTCCCCCTGCCAGAGGAAACCACTCAGCCACAAACACTTGGGCCCCGAGCACCAACGCAACCGCAGGCCCGCCGAGCTCCCTCCGCTTCCGGACAACACCCAGGTACAAACGCTGCCCAGGCGCATCCATCAGGCAATCACAGAAGAACAGCGGTGCCTTTCAGACCGTAGTTTCTCCTTTGAAACCATTTAATTAGCTCGGCGACCCAGAGGTTTTCATTTGACGGGAGCAACTTCCAAATAATTTTGAATTCAGTTGTAAATTTGTTCAGCTGATGTTTTCTACATAGGACCATACTTTACGTGTCAGAAAGTTAAGACGGTCACAAGAAAGCAATTTGAAAGCCAATTTAGTTTGTTTGTACGCGTCTGACAGTTGCGTGAGAATTGTCGCCTTGAGCCAGACTCAGCTTGCCTGCTGTTCCAGGCAGGTTAAATGTCGTAGTAAATAGGCTCTGCAAATGAAGTGAGTGCTGCCGAAACCTGAAAATGAGGAGAAAATAGTCCTCGGCATTAGGGTGTAATGGTACATTAGTGGGACTAATGTGGATAGAATGGAACATTAAAGCAATGACTTGAACCACAGAATGACTTTGTGAAAGGAAGAAATGGCCACAGTTGCTTTTTTCTTTTTCTTTTTTTTGAATGAAAGTGTTTGTGTTTCCTCCCGGTTTCCCCTCTCTGCATCATCGGTGTGTTGTATGTAGAGCAGCCTGCCCTCGTCTCCGGCACTCACTCCCTCGCCAGGCCAGCCGCCCAGCGTCAAGGGCCTCCCAACAGGCATCTCACCCATCCCTGTCATGGCCCACCACCCGCAGCTCCCTACAGCCTTCTGCCACAGTGGACAAGGTCAGAGACGCGCAGTAGTATTGCAGTACATGCTTACAAACATGGTATCCTCAAAACTCAGTGACTGTGCAGTTCAATGGCGCACGAATGCATTCAACATCAAAAAATGTACAGTTGAAGCATCTCTTATCTGGATGAATGAAACCTTCTTCCATATTCACAAGCCTTTGCTTATGTACTGATATTCCTGAGGTTTTAAGATTGGAGTGAAGAGCATGATCATGTGTTTTAAACTAATCCTGCTGAGGGGCATCATTTCCTGATGCTAAATGAAGGAGTCAGTGCATTGGAGAACACTTGAGGGTCTGTGCAGCAACTTTTAATACAACAGTAACTTCAGCTGTGCTTGTAAAAGATGTCTAACCTAAGATTTAACATTAAGGGACAAATTGCACTAAATTGCTTGAAAAGCATGCTGCAAAGTAGTTTAAGCAGTAGCTAACTTCCCAACTTCCTGCTTGCCATGAACAATGTTAAAGCGTGCGTGTTTTTAAACAGGTTCTAGCACACAGGATTCAATAAATGTCATATATCATTTGTTTAAACTGGCAGCTATACTTGGAGTTTATATTTTAATCATTGATTGTCGAGTACTTTAGTTAGCTTCTGTCTATGTAGCTGCAGTTAGGTTCTAAAGCGATTTAAATGACTGCAAACTGATATTTGAAAAGGTTGTTTTGACTCTGATTACCAGGTGAAGCGCACTACTCTTTACTGGGCCAGCCTTTGCAGTACAAACCCTCCATCAGACCTCCGTTTATCCACACTGCACACATGATGGCCAAACATCAGGTAGTACTGGTTTTCCACTTTTGACTTCTTTTTCCTTGTCCTGCCGCCCACAAGCACACCTACCTTACTGGCATCTTCTGTCTCCTCAGGTTCCTCTGGGGGTTTGGCGTGGCAGTCATGGGAGGAAGGCCGGCAGAAAATCAGTCTCTTCAGATCTCAGTGTAGGTGAAGCAGGTAATAGGAAGACCAGAGGGAGGCTTAAGCTTAGTGAACCTCGAGTTAGCGGCAGGTTCTGACCGAGATTTGACCTCTTCAACACAGAAGAAGCTCCAAATCCTAGTCCAGAATATTATGTAGTGTTTTGGGTTTTTTTCTTTTCAAATTCAGGCCAGCAGTTTGTAAAAACACGCACGCTGGCTGGAATGTCAGCCTTTAGGTGTTTATCAGAAACTCGTGCTGAGATTCATCACCAGATAAATCCAGCTGCTGTGTAGTCTCTTTGCCAGATTAAGTGGAGTAACATCACCTTTTTTATTCTGTCAAAATCTGCTTGCTGTGCTCCGTATCTGTGGAGAAAGCGTCTGTTTGTGAATGTAAGCAGAAATAATTTCCAGACGGGGCAGAAATCACACCTGGCAGTGGAACCTGCAGTCCTGGCAGTATTAACACTGACACAAATGTGCTGATTATTTCAAATATCACGCTGCATTTTTTGCAGGTGCTGAGATTTTTTTTTCCCCTTCATTATTCAGGCGCTTTAGTCAACAATCCCACTAGGGGCAATCAACAAGGACTGGGGCTCATACGCAGCTTCTTTTACAGAGGAATTAAGACTGAGAGATGGACCTTTTCTTTTTAAAGAAAATGTAAAAAAAAAAAATCCAGTAAATTATAACCAGACGCATAGATCTGTTTGTCCTTCCAACTCAAAGATTTAAAGCTGACAGCAGCATTTTATTTGAAGCCTCCCGATGGTGCAGGTCTGATGTTGTTGTCGTTTTTTTGTTTGTTTCCCCCCCTCTGCTCACCCATGACAGTTGTTTTATTTATTGGCTCCACTGCTCACAGCGCTGTCTGTCTGTGTGCGTCTGCAGTGAGCAGTCAGATTCTGGACGTGACACATCCTCCGGAGGGGATCAGCTGTACAGACTCCCACCACCTCCTGGCAGAGATGTACAAAGGGGGCGAATCGATCCGCCGGCTGTCGGACCAGCAGCCACGGTTGTGCAACTCGACCCGAGGCGCTCCCGGCAGAGACCTGGCCTCGTCGCGCCCTATCTTTGCCATGCTCCCCTCCAGACACACCACCCCGAGCGCCGTGTTCCGCCCCACAGGCCCCCGAGCCGCCTTTAAACTCAGAACCGGCAGCGGACACAAAGGGGAGCTGTGCGACTCAGACAGGACTGGCTCATAGCTGCTAAGATCTCAGAGCGGCACACATGGAACGCACATCCAACCACCTGCCTCTGCTGCCTCAGTCTGGACTGTCTCCCAGACGCTGTCCAAATCGAAACATCAAATGTCTGAAGAATGAATGTTCATTTTTATTTTGTTTTAGTTTCTTTTAGCTTTTTTCCCTTTTTTTTTCGGCCAACAGGTCTGTGCAGGGTGGAAACCGAGCACCAGTTTGTAACATTTGTCCGTAGCTGCAGAGCTCCGCTCAGCGCCCCACTTCTATTCTTAAACTCGAGTTTGCTGTTCTGAAGTCAAAGTGTTTGGAGACTTTTGGGGTTTGTTTGCCAGCTATCACATTAGTGTGTCTACTGCGGCTGTTTTAATACCAAATTTATTTATTTTTCTTGCCACTTTTTGAAAATTAGATGATATAATTATGTTTAAATTGAACTGAATGTGTCACGTTGGGTGTTTAAAGGTTCTAGAACGGCACGTAGCAGCATTTGTAGAAGAAACACTGAATCACAGATAAACTACCTGAATTATTTAAAGTCACCATTAAACACCGTGAATGTTGCATTTGCACTGAAGTGATGATCAGAGGTGGAGATTTGACTGGTATCGGACAGAGCCTGGGTTTTTCTTTTATTAACCCTTAATACCTGTTTGTTTGCACTCGACCAGGCCACTTTGTTTTATATATTAAAATGTTTATATGCACAAGAATAATACAATCGAGTTTGTCACTACTTGGCTTAATTTGTTTGGATTTCTGTTTGTGTGACTCATGAGAGGTGTTCTGTGTATGGCGTGGCTTTTCTTCTTCTTTTCTTTCATTTTTTAAAAATTAGATTCTAATAAATGTTTGCACCACAAGTGTTGACTTTTTCCACTAGTTAGCTGCAGTCAGCAATTTCAAGGTCTAATTGAAATGTTTCCTTGGGAGCAAGATGTCGCTTCGGTATGGGAGAGAAGAGCAACAGATGAGGCAACTCTGTGGAAGATGTTGCCATGAGGTTTGTATCTGTGCCTTTTGGGCACTGCGGAGATGTTTGCTCTGCTCTGCAGCCTCATTTCCAGCTGCATGAATGAGCCATTTTGAACGAACGCTCCTCTCAGCCTGGGATGTAGTGAAACAGAGACACCTAGTGGGCAAAGTTCGTTACTGCATTATGAACATTATGGAATTAACGAGTGAAAGTGAAACTAACAGAAAACTGGTTTAGTGTGGCCGAAAAACGCGGGAGTATCTAACCGTTATGTCGACGCTTCAGTGCTAATGTAGCATAACAAAAGGGTAATGGAGACCGACTCCTGGGAGAACAGCAGGACGGTGGTTGTCTCCGGTGTTCCCAATGTGTTGCCCCCCGGCAGGATAACTGATAAGCTGACCATTCACTTCCAAAGCACCCGGAAGAGTGATGGAGGAGACGTCGAAAAGGTCAAATATCCCACCAACATGGACGGAGTTGCGTTTGTCACTTTTGAAAACGAAGAAGGTAAATTAGCAGGTGGTGGCTAAAGGCAGGCTATAGGCTAACATGTCGCTACTGATAGTGTGTAAAGCTGTGCGTCCTTCAATAAATACATTAATGACAACAAGCAGTTTTTGAGGGTGTCCCCTTCCAACCAACAAAAGCTAATCTGCGTATGAGCAGTTCTTCCAGCGCTCAGTGAGTTAAATGAAGTTGCCCAAAAAGCTGCTCTAAAAAGTTGTCCACATTTCGCTAATTTAAGCTAAATGTTACTGCAATACTTCAAATTTTGATTTCAGTCCGTTTCCAAGTAAACCCAGGGCCAGTATCGCCGACACTTTCAGCCTATACAGGCTGTATGATGATTTATGAGATGACTCATCAGTTTGTAAACAATGAACACTTTTTAATGACCGCTTACTGTGATTTTTACTTCTCACAATAAGTCACCGCATGTAAATGTGCCTGTCTCTGAAGCACTTTAGATTCGGCCCAACTCTTCAAAAAATAGAAAAAGAAAAGAAAGGCAGTCTGTTTTCTTCAATTTATGATTTTTGTGTTCACAGTTCTAAAATAAAAAACAATGTAGCAAACAACATCTTAAAACTTCATAGTGTTGTGACAACACTCATGTATACAGATATTTTACTACAATAAAGGCCTAAAAACAACGTACAGTTGAATCTGTATGTACTGTCTTCTATCAAAAATATGAAGTTTATTTCAGTTCAGACACATTATCATTGCTGCATAACATACAGCCTGTTGTTTAACTCTAAAGCCGGGTGTATTGTTTATTGTACAATGGGATTATTAGAAATTAAAATAGTGCTCCCTGATTGGTGCAGTGTTCCAGTTACCTTAGTCAGACAATACAGTCTGCTTTATGAGTTTGAACATATTCTGTTTTTTTTAAAATAGGAGACTTATTTCCGGAGCTCTGTGAATGTAATAATAAATGACAGACACAAACTAAGGCCACCTTATCCATGTGGAATTGCAAATACCTAAAGGGCTTACACAAACTGTTTCGTCATTGTCAAACATATCTGCTATTTTTCACTATAATTGGTACCCACGGGAACCAATTTCAGTTTCCCCTGAGAACCACTTTTACATTATGCTGAGTGGAAAGGGTAATGTATGAATGAAACATTTGATTTTTGTATGATCTGCAGCTTGGATGTGTGCCTAACTGATGAATGGATTAATCTGATATTATCAAAGTGATGTACTGTTATATAAAAGCTAACATTAGACTGGTAGATAATGAGTCGAGTCAAGCTCTGTGCACTCTGAGTGACAAAAAAAGTGTGCTAGCTTTGTGGGTTCATGAGGCATCATTATAACAATGACCTGGGTAGAGACCACAGCAGAACTGTGCTAACTTTTGGCAGATGCAGCGAGGGTGGTGGAAAAGAAGCAGCATATTATGACAGACAGCCAGTTTCCTGAAGACTTCGTCCTCACTGTGTTTCCCTTCAGCACAGATGTAAGTATCAGTGTGATTTTAAAACACCATGCCTACTTAAGTCACTTGCTTTTGATAAGCTTTTGATTGCAAAATAAAAGTTTCTAATTCAAGCACGTTTCTGTGGTGCAGGTGTTTTTCTACGTCCCAAGCGCTACGGTTGATCTTTCTATATTCGGCGGCAATCGGGACTTGGTGATTGAGAGCCTGCGGTCAGCTCACAGATCGCTGCGTTTTCGTCCTGTGCCCCAGGAGAGGAAAGTCTTCATTGAGGGGCCTTTTGCAGCTGTCCAAGCCCTGAGAGGGGACCTCATTCGCAGAGCCGATGAGCTTCAATCTGCAGTCACAGTCCAAACTGCTGGTATTAACCCAAGAGAAACTGGTCATAATACGAGGTTAATATCTCATCACAAGTATGTCGACTCTGTAAGCCACAGCAGCTCTAAGAGGGAACCCGCAAGCAGCTTATCAACATTATCAACACAGAGCCCAGGTAAGGCAAATGAAATCCAAAGACTTCTCTCAAAGACTCAAAATGCCTCCTTGAGGCAAAAAGTTTCCTCTGAGAGTTTGGCTCCAGGGAGGATTTTGAAAGCACGCATCAATGGAAAGGACAAACTGGAAGGTCAGCCAACAGAACAAAGAAAGGCCAACCACATACAAGTGGTCGAGAAGGAAATCAAAGCATCTTCCTTATCGGGCCTTCCTCAACCAGTATATCGCAATATCAACAACAGAGCCTTATAATGACAGTGCCTCACAAAAACATCCCAGAGCAGGCAAGATTTCAGCCACAGAGATTAGAAGAGAGGGTGATTTGGGGTCTCACCAGAGCAGCATGGGCTGTTTGAAGAATCCAAGCAGCTCAGCAGTGAGAAGTAAGCTCCAGACTGAATTTAAAGATGTCTCAAAAACCTCGGAGAGATATACTGAAGGTCCCGCAGTGGCGTGTGGAGTCTCTCCGGAAGGTCAGGATGATATCTGGGTTGACTCTTACATATTCAGATACATCAAAACATTTCACAAGAAGGAGTTGGGCAGATGCTTTGCGGGCACTGACTTATCTGTCAGGTATGTTGTAGAAACTGACCTCATGCAAATATCGTTGACTGAGCAGCAACGTTCCAAGGTGACCTCAGGAGTCCAGAAAGCCATCCAGAAACTGAAAACTTTGTTTGAGTTTTAGCAATCAATCTTAAGAGTTCATAAGATATTTTACCATGAGGTGGGGCTGTCGGATAAATACCTAATAAATCAGATCTGTGGTGTTTTCAGTTTCCAGTTTGACGATGTTCTTTACATATTTGAGGACTCCTGCATTAAAGCCATCAGCCCCTCAGTCCCTAGTCTGCTGTTCAATAAGAAAATAAAAGAAGGAATAATTAAATTCAAAGACACTCTTGTAAATTTCAGGCAATCTAGTAGGAATCATGAACGGATGTAGTTTAATCACTGACCACAAGGGGGAGTAGTTTTCTCTTCGCAAACCCTTCCCAACACTGAAATCTATATTTATCTTGTTATTGTTACAGATGCACTGATTGTTGTTTGATACTGACACTGCGAGTTTTCATTTGAGCAGCTAATGATTAGAACTATAGAAATAAATTATACAGTACTGATGCGATATTTCATCAGTACTGTATAATTTGTGTTTTTGCTTTTTCTCTCTGTTTCTATGGTGAAGCTTCCCCTTTGTTTATGGATGGGTTAATAATTAAGCCTTTAAACAGCAATCCAGACTCTCTTCTCATAGCAGTGGGGATAAGTCTTAGTTACCCCTCTTCACATCTTAATTAAAGACAAAACATAGACAAACATCGACAGATGTCAGCCTGTCTCACATGACCAAATCATTTAGTCACATATTATGTGAAATTAAATTAAAACAAAACTGATTTGTCTGTGTGGATTTTCTTGATGATTATTAAGTTTTTTATTATTAGCATTTTTAAGCATTATTAGTATTTGAGAATTTACTACAGTGACATCTGTTCTACATTTCTTTGTCTTTAGGATTTTACTACTTCGTGTCCATGAACCCTCGTTTTACTGGAATGCAAGGCCTGCATTGGGCAGCAGGGGGCGGTAGAGTACTTTCATCTATACTGTGGGCTGTGTATAAATAGAGACACTGTAGCTGCCATGACTCGCCTCAATAAAGCAATTATGGAGGCTGGGTTTGGCGAGCAGGGTGCAGATTGGCGGGCGAATGATATCAGTTGGATGTCCCATTATACATCATCTCCCGTCCACACACATACAGAGTGTTACAACACAGTGTTGCACCTTTTCCAAGGAAGTACGCATTACATGTTATGTGTAGAAGGTTTTTTGTTTCTTTTTTTGGTTTGCAATTATTCAGACGAGCTTGCTGCACAGCCTCAATAATTGATTCATTATGTAAAAATAAGCCACATCACCGTAATAAACACACACAAACACAATCAGTCATCTCCCAGACGCACTCACTCTTACTTGTTACCATAGAAACGTAGTGGAAGAGGTTGGCAAGCTGCAACGTTGGGCGTCGTTAAGGGAAGCTCTTGAATACAATGAAAACAACCATGCGGGCGAAGGAATTACATTTCCAACAAAAGAACCCTTCATCAAAGACGAGCAGAAGAGAGGCCACCACCTGGTAACACCCAGACCTCTCTCCTACCCCTCTGATAGCACATCTTGAACAATTAGCCATCATTGGGGTGGGGGCTGGAGTTATTGTGGTAGAACAGAATGAGTCAACAAGCAGACGGCATGAATTATTTTTCCTGAAATGGTTCCGACTCTGGCCTTTCATCGCACCCACCCTCCTCATTATGCATAAAGTGTAATTAGGTACCAGCATTTTTGAATATATTAAGCATGTGTGACTTTCATGATGGAGGTCAGAAACAGTAGCAGGCCAAAAAAGGAAGCATTAGTGGAAATCTCAAGGACGTTTGCATCAGGAACGAGGTCTTCTGGGCTTCAAACCTGTAATTGGGCCTCTGAACCCTGTGCCTCTGATGAATGTTATTGTTCACACTTCACATTAGAAAATGACTCAAACCACTACAAACACTGACTGCAAATATATGCAGAATGACCACAAAGCAACCACAAAACAACAACAAACAGACAAAGTGACTATAAAGATAACAACTTCAAGAACAAACCAAGTGACGGACAAAATTACAAAGACAGTTACTACAAAAAGAACAAATAAACTACAAAAGGTTGGAAATCAATTTTTAAATAAGCATAATGATCAGAAAAACTAAAGGAACAAGCAAAGTTACTGGAAAGATCAAACGAAACAAAATTGTAGAAATTACAAAGGCATTCACATTGACTAAAAACAAGCAAAGAGCAAAAAAAAAAAACCACTACAAAGGGCATGCAAAATGGGATCCAAAACAACAGAATAACTAACTCAATTATATACAAAGTTACTACAAAATGAAACAAAACAAATAACCATTCTGATCTAATTATTTGGTTACAAAGAGGCAAAAGATCAGAATATTACAAAAACGTAAAAGTAGCAGATAACAGAATTATAGAAAACTACAAAGGCTCAAACAACTACAACAAAAGCAAAATTACTGGAAAGAATGGAAAACACAAACACACAAAATGACTTCAAGAGGACCCAAACAACTGCAAATTGATACGAAATGAAACTCGAAATTATGCAAAAAACAAACAAATAAAACAAGTGAAAGTGTCTAAAAAGGGGGGAAAGGTAATAAAACAACAACAAAAACCTACAAATTACAAAATAAAAACAAATTACTACAAAGAGGTACAAAATGACTACAAAACTAAAATAAAATTATACAAAAGAACTACAAGCACATACCACCAGAGATGGGCAGTAACATGTTAAAGTAATCTGTTACTGTAATCCAATTACTTTAATTCAAGTAACGAGTAAAGTAAGGGATTACTATTGCAAAAAAAGTAATTAGATTACTTAGGGCTGCTCAATTAATCGAATTTTAATCACGATTACGATCTGGGCTTTCAACGATCATTAAAAATGACTGAGCCGATTATTAGCCCCTCCCTCATTTATCCGCGACACCTTAAAGGCCGGTCCATGAAAATATTGTCGGGCATAAACCGGTCCGTGGCGCAAAAAAGGTTGGAGACCGCTGATTAAGAGGACCCGAGGGAAGCTCGGAAAGCTAAGCAGAAGTTATTTGGAGAGGAGAGTGACTGCCGTTGGTTGAAAAGAGAGGTAAAAAAAAAAACTTCAGTGGTGTTGCACACTATTTTATATTCTTTTTTAAAGTCATTGTTAACCCTTTAAAGCCGGTCAGAGCAGCACGCTCCGTTTTGTGTAACTATTTTTAAATCCCTGTAGAACCTGAACCGTGTAAGCTAGCGCAATAATTTGTTTTGCATACAAAACCGGAGGAGTTGTACTTACATCTGATGCCATCAGCTTGTCCTCGGTCACGGTTTCGTTCCACATATAGCTTTGCAAAAATTGCATAAAAAGCGCTTGCAGGAACAAAAACATAATATTCCAGAAACACGCTTTGCCGATCCGATCAGCTGTTCGTAACACTTCCCACAGTGAAACAGACGTCAGCGCGAACTATCGCATGTCCGCCATTTCCTGCCCGAAACCAGAAGTGACGTCATTTTCGCGGAAATGTAGTTTTTTACTTGTAGGCCTTAAAAGCCTATACTGGTCATGTTTGACTTTTCTGAATAGTTTCTGGGATGCTTAGAACTCGAATTGCACTGCTGGAAATAGTTTATTTTGATGCACCTGCTGTTTTCTTTGCAAATTTGCATCATAGGATTGTTTTTTGTTTGTTTTTTTTCCTGCAGTATATAAAAATTGGTGTATCTCCAAAATAAAACTATGAAGACACTCAAAATAAGTTTCCTGTTGTTGTAAACTATTTTTTTGCAACTTTTTTGTATTTAAAGTTTTGAGGGATAACCTCTTAAATTTCTCCAAGTAGAAATATATGTAAAAAAACAAACAAAAACGATTTTCAATTTTTTTTTGTAGTTTATTGCACTTTTTTGCAATTAATGTACTTACTATGGACTTAATGCATACATATTATTAAAATATGGGCTATAACAGTTGTATAGCAACTTGAAATGCTCCCATAAATGGCACTACAACATGTAAAAAAAATAATATAAGCTCTGGCGGACTTGGTTCTATAGTAGGTCTTAAAGGGTTAAATAAATATCGTCAAATAATCGAGATCTCAATTTCAGTGAAAATAATCGTGATTATCATTTTTGCCATAATCGAGCAGCCCTAAGATTACTGTTACTTTCCCGTAAGCACACTGCATTACAGTGTTACTAAACTGTCGTGATTTTGTTTGTGGGTGTCTCATGACAATGACGTACGAGTGTGCGACGCCCGTGGAGGCAACAGATGTGTGCAGATCAACAATGGATAAAACGAACTGTGGGAGCGAGTACGACCATGCAGCATTTAAAGCATGGACGTACTGACATTACTGAGTTTGATTACATAAAAAGTGACAAAAACATTAGCGTTCACTTTACACTCTGCGTGGGAAGAAAACTTCTTTGTACGACGAAAAATGAAACTTTAAATCTGAGCAAGCACCGAGCTCGCTGCCACAGGAATGTGAAATTCACAGAAAAAAACCCCGGATCCTCCCACTGACATGACCGCTGTGGCACTGGGAAAACCTCTTGCTAAACAGGTGACAATAGATTTAAGAGCGGCAGGACTCAGTGCTGCTGAGTCTTTGATTGTGTGGATGCCTTAGACATCCACACTATTGAGTTCCTGTTTCTCTTTATTGTGTGGATGCTTTAAGCATCCACACTATTGAGTTCCTCTTGATACTTCCGTACACTTTTTGGCACTTAACTACTTCCACAATTTTCAGCCGATTTTCACCGTTCAAATTCTAAACTATTCTGCTATTTCTGCTAATGTGTGCTATGTCTTTTGGTATTTTTCACTATTATACTTTTTAAAATATTAAGCTTAATTTGTCACATTGAAATGAATGCGAAACTTCTGCAATTCTGCTAAAATTTTCTTGTTTTTGAAACTTAACTACTTCCTCATATTTTCACGTAGAACAACCATTCAAACTTTAAAATGTTCTCAAATTATTGGGCTATTCAGGTATAAATCAGCTTTTTCAAATCATTTACTGTTTTACTTTTATGCCTCTTAAAGTTTTCAGTTGCAAAATTGTGATTTTTCACAAAATACATGCGTTGTTATGGTTTCTATGCACTTGGCTTCCAGTGTGCCACTGAAGGTTTTGCAGTCTTCTCTTCATGTCTGAACAACTTCTTGCTACTTGCTCAATTTTCACTCAACTTCCACAAATTATACATCAAAACGTAGGTATTTTTGCTGGCCTTCCGAAAATGTCACTATCATTGTTGTGGGATTTATAGAATTTTGGCAAATCTCCTCAGACCAACACAAAGTCGCAAAACTCTCCATAGAAAGTCAATGGAGAGTTTGTTCAAAATCACCACTTGATTTCTGTAATGAGAGGCATATTCGAATCGTCATATCTCCTTAATGAAGCAAAGTTAAGACATAAGGCTTGTCCCAGTATATCTTCAGACACTCCTGACGCTCACAATTCAAGAATTATTTTCTCACCTATTACCGTTCTGAAATGAGTTAGACTTGTTTGAGGGTAGGAAATTCGTCCTTCGCTCAGATTTCTTCAGATTTCAAACTCTGGAAATGAGGCACTTTTTTCTCTCATCATATCTTTTTAATGGATTTCCACAGAGACCTGAAAATTTCCATGATTGTTCACCAAAGCCTGCTGTCTCTTACGGTGAAAGAATGATATTGATACTCCAAATAGATTTAGAATTACCAAAGGTTGTTTGAGAGCAAGTCAAGGCAGTTTTTGCTTCGCCTCTACTCAGTTACAGTGTATTACAAGTCATATATCTTTAATAATTTATATTTTATCTCTGAATTATGAAGACCTGAAGATTCCCCCATCTCTTCTGAACAAAACGATGTCTGAATGACCGTTCTAGCCCCTACGGTTAGGAAATTATGGCCATTTGTTCGAGGGGAATCCTGAATGTCAGAAATACACTGAAGAAAACTCACACCTCTCTCTGTGTCTGTGTGTGTAAGGGCTGACTACAGCAGGTGCAGCTAATTTAACTGACCTACATATACCAAGCCCAGACTCTCAACAGCTCCTGTTCCCTTTACTGTCTGTGTATGTGTGTCTGTGTATCAATATTTGTCCTATGTTTAAGTATTACTCCTCAATCATAGTATTTCTGCTAAAGCAAAGTACTTCTACTACATCTTAGTACTTCTGCTAAATCATAGTATTTCTGCTAAATCATAGTATTTTTGCAAAATCATGGTATTTGTGCAAAATCATGGTTTTGGGGCTAAATCATAATATTTCTGTTATTTTATAATATATGTGCTGAATATATTATATGTGCCAAATCATAGTATTTATCCCAAATTATAGTATTTATGCCAAATTATAGTATTTGTACTGAAACATAGTACTTCTGCCCAATCATAGTATTTGTACCCAATCATAGTATTTCTGCTAAATCATAGCATGTGTGCCAAATCATGGTATTTATGTAAAAACATAGTATGTCTGCAAAACCATAGTATATCTCTTATGTTATAGTATTACTACTAAGGCATAGTATTTCTGCCAAATCATAGTATTTGTACTAAATCATAGTACTTGTGCCAAATCATAGTATTTGTTGCACATCAGTATTGGAACCAAAACAGTATTTGTCCGAAAGCATCGTATTTGTATGGAGTCATAGTTTTTCTTCTAAATCATAGTATCTCAATCAAATCTCAGTAGTTGTGTTAAAACGCAGTATTATTGCCAAATCACAGTATTTCTGCCAAGTCATAGTATTTGTACCCAATCATAGTATTTGTGCCATGTCATCGTATTTGTGCCGAATCATGGTATTTTTGCCAAATCGTGGTATTTGTGCCCAATTAATAATTCTGTTATATTATAGTATTACTACTAAGTCGTAGAATATCTGTTATGTTATAGTGTATCTGCGGAATATAGTATGTGTGCCAAATCATAGTATTTATACCAAATCACAGTATTTGTGCTAAAACATAGTATTTCTGCCATATTGTGGTATTTGTGCAAGAACATTGAACTGTTATGTTATAGTATTACTACTAAGTCATAGTATTTCTGCGTTGTTATAGTATTTGTGCTAAAACGTAGTATCTCTGCCAAGTCATAGAATTACTGCAATTTCATAGTTTTTTTAGGAAATCTGTTATGTTATAGTATTACTACTAAGTCATAGTATTTCTGCCAAATCATAGTATTTGTGTGAATTTGTATACTGTAATATCACTGTATTATGTAGTAGCTAAGTAGGGGGCTGACTGTTTACTAAGTGCATCAGTGTAAATAGGTCATCTCTTGTGTTGGAGTGCCCTCTTGTGGCGCCTTTTGGGTAGTGCCTTAGTAAACGTGAACCCTGTAAGAAGTGGTATCATATGAGAACCGGTTTGGCGCAGTGAGATGAGTATGAGATGAAATTCTGCTGATTTACCTCTTTTCTGCCCAAATTCTGCTGATTCACCTCTTTTCTGCAACATTTTCAGCCTTTCCACCTCTTATCAGCACAATTCTCAGCAGCTTCCGCTCATTTCAGCACAATTGTCAGTCTCTCCACCTCTTCTTTGTGAGAAAGTGTTTGGCTCAGTGAGCTAAATAACCGCCCTTAGACCAGAAGGGCCAGGTTCGAATCTTGCTCAGGGCAATGTTTTTTTGTTTTTGTTTTTTTTGTTTCAACTTTTTCAGCTTTTTTCTGCAGACATCTTCAGCGTTAAGGCATCCACACAGCATTTTCGCAGGAAATGCAAATTCTTCTAGTTCTTTATTATTCTAGTTGCTTCCGTACGTTTTTTGGACCGCTACTCCCACAGCTTTTGTGCTATTTTCACCGTTCAAATCTTAAAAAATTCTGCTCTTTCTGCTAATGGGTGCTATATCTTTTGGTGCTCATAACTTCTATACTTTTTGAGATATTGATTTTTCTTTTCAATATTTTTTGCCCTTTTTTGCATATTATCAGTGGCCTCACTGATTTTCCTTGCCGGCTTGACCTGTGTTTTAGCTCAGTGAGATGAGCGTACGTTCTCAGACTGGGAGGCCCGGGTTCAAATCCCGCTTATGGCAACATTTCTTTCAGTCAACAGTTAAACTTTTTTTTAACTCTTTTCACCACAAATTTAAGCTTTTTCAGCCCTTTTCAGCACAATTTTCAGTTTTTTCACCACTTTTCAGCACAAATACCAGCTTTTTCAGCTGTTTTCAGCAAAAACCTCTTTTCAGCAGAATACTGCTCATTCAACTCTTTTCAGCAGAAATTCTGCTGATTGAACTCTTTTCAGCAGAATTTTCACCTCTTTTATGCCCAAATTCTGCTTATTCATCTCTTCTGAAAAACTTTCAGCCTTTTCACCTCTTATTAGCACAAATCTCAGCTGTTTTCAGAAAAAACTCTTTTGAGCAGAAATTCTGCTGATTCATCTCTTTGCAGCTCATCTTTTTGCTTCCTTACCTCTTTTCTGCAAAGTTTTTAGCCTTTTCACCTCTTATCAGCACAATTCTAAGCAGCTTCTGCTAATTTCACCAGAATTGTCAGTCTATCCACCTCTATTTGTTAGAAGGAGATTGGCGCACTGAGGTGAGACGCTGCCTTTAGATCAGAAGGGCCAGGTTCGAATCCTGCTCAGGGCAATGTTTTTTTGTTTTTGTTTTTTCAACTTTTTCAGCTTTTTTCAGCCGACATCTTCAGCGTTAAGGCATCCACACAGCATTTTCGCAGGAAATGCAAATTTTTCTAGTTTGATTTAGTTTTTGCTGTTTTACTTGCATCTGTTTGAAAGAGTGAGTGTAAACACACAAAGCTTTGTTTTATTTTATATGCTGGAATATACAGAAAATAGGTTTAAATGTTAAACAAATTTCTTCCAGTCAGACACTGTTGCATATAATTATATTTTTGCTTAATTCAATGTGCATAAAGTTAAAAGATTAAAACTAATAAAACACGTTTTTTTAAAAGAGACTTTTTCATTTGATTCAATTTTATATGATGGATTATGCAGAAAAAATTGAATTGGGCTTAAAGGTCTGTTGCTTTGTTCAGGTTGTATATCATGTTTTTAAAAAGTAACTAATTGCTTTTGAAAATAAGTAATTAGTAAAGTGAAAGGATTACCTTCTTGGAGGAGTAATTAGTAAATAATTACTATTTTCAAGTAACTTGACCAACACTGCATACCACAACTACAAAGATACAAATGGTCACCAAACAACTATAAAAACATACAAATCAAATACAATAAATAAATAAACAAATAACAACAACAACAAAAGAAACAGCCTAAAAGGGTAAATTACTACAGAGATACCAAAATAGCGCAAACAGAAAAAATGACAAATGAACTACAGAAAATAGCAAAATGCTACAAAACCTGTTTAAAGAGACTCAAAACAGCTACAAGAAAATGCAAAATTACTTTAAAAAAACAAAACAAGGCCCCAAAAATCCAGAGAACATTTCAACTATGAGTAAAGTATCGCAAGAGAAGAGTAAGAGCCTTTGTTCTCCAAATCCTCTGTGGATCGGATGTTACCTATCAGCACACGACTATTCGCTGTTTTAATTTAAAGTGTGTATTTTTGTGCGGTTGTGCTCAGGCGCACACATCATGGAGGTCAAAGGTCAGAGAGAGAAGCAGCAGGCCTCTACATCATTGCTTTTCCACAGTTTGGAATAGAGCTTCAGGTGATGGATAGCATTCTTCAGGCAATGTGTGTGTGTGCACGTCACAGTCACAAATTACGTCTTAATGACTCTCTTTACAGATCATCACCCTGCCCGGGAGAAGGGAAGCAGGCGGGGATATGAGTCGCCCCCCCCCCTGCTGCTCTGCCTAAATGCAGTAGTGCATGGGTATTAGCAAGCTGTGATGGAAGAGCCTTGTAGGAGAAATTGGGGGCAGCAGACCAGGAAAATGGTTTGTGTGTTATCCGTGGAGAAAAGGACAAATGGTGTTTAATTGGTCTGACAACATATGACCCACAATGTAAGCATAGTGAATCACCGTGGAATTTTGCAGTTGGTACGCAAGTGTGACTGACAGTCAATGTTTAACATGCATCTCCTCCATTGCATTCATTATGGTGTTATTAACCGTCTCGTATATCTTTATTTCAGTTATTTACTTCTTTTCAATATTTGGGAGCCATACTTTAAGAATAAAAATATTAACATCACTTTCAAAGAGTAAGAAGTTGATAGCATTAGGACTATCACTACATCACATTTGTACTCCACATAGAGCCCAAAAGAATTCACAGACATTTCAAATATCATTGCAGGATTGAAACAGAAGTTGGAAACAATAACACCACCAGTCTTTTTTTATATTTATTGTGTGTTCTCTTTTTCCTTTTTGGCAAATAAATTATACTCACACGTGTGCAGGGAGTTCAAGAATGAATCTAACCAACCGCTTTTTGTAGTTTTGCCTCTGTACAGCACTACACTAAATTTTAAATCAGACAACCAAGAGGAGATTAAAGTATGAATTGTTGGAATCGACTGTAGGGGTCTTTAGAGGAAAAACTACAAAACATGTGCAATTGTCCAAATTCTTGTCTGTTGCTAATTATGTAATTTTTTCTTTTCATTTTATGGCAAGTAACAACAAGCCTAAATATGCTAAATCCTACTTTATTGGACTTTACTTTCTTAACATTATTCTAAAGAGATGTAGAAATTACTTTTATGTTCATTACACAAAAGCATAAGAGCGCTTTGGTGATATGCAGACTGTGTCCAGGACACAAGCAACTGCATTATGTTGCTAACACAACTTTGACTCTTTGCAAACATCTGAATAGATGTTAGGGCAAAGCTAGCCAAGGACCCAGAGTCACATTAAAGCTGAGTCTATCCTGACCCCAGCCCAGCAGCCAGACCCTGATGTTCATCAGGTAACAAAGGCAGCCTCCATTTCTACCTGTACATGATGATCTCCGATCCTTGAGCTAATTTTCACCGTTATTTTGTGTTGTCGGCTTTATGTTCATACACTGAAGCTTGTGTCAAATGTTAAGTTTAAGATCTAATGTGTATCTAGAGCCATAATGGCTGTGACTCCTGCTTCCATTCTTGACGCTAAGCTAATGATTGTTCGAACAGTAATTAACACTCAGACACGAGCATTGTACCAGTCTTCTCAGCTAACTGTCAGCAAGAAAGTTCATGTTGCAAAGTAGAAAAATATAAATAACCTTATCTGAAAATATGTCATATGTGTTAGTTTCCAGGGTTCATCACTAAACTTTCATGTTCTGTGTTTTCAAGGTGCTGACTCCCTGTAGTCACAATAATCCTGTTGGATGCTGCCGTCACTAAAAAACAGAAACAAAAAAAAACTACTCAGAATTCGAAACATTCACCATATTTTCTGGACTTACTGCAAACTGTGAGCAAATCAGTTTTCAGGTCACTTGGGTGCCTTAGGCCAGACACCCTCAGAGGAGACTGATCTTTTCATACACCGATGATTTCATTATACTTTAGCATAATTCAGTTTCATTCAGTCTGTGTCTGAGTCATTAAGAACACAGTCATTCATTGTTTTTCCATAAAAACTAGCGTCCATGCCTCACCCCTGTGTTAAACTTACTAAAAATGAACTAAAACAGAAAACATGGTATTAACTGAGCATCATATACCACTACCTTGTCTAAAGTATTACTTGATGCGACTTCTTAAACCTGAACCTTTCAGACACTTTACTCTCAGTTTTACTTCTAAATATTACTGATTTATTTGCAACATGTCCAACCATAGCTGTTATGGCAATTTTGCTGTTTATTTTCACCACTTTCTTTTAGCACCGTGTTACAAACCTGTGAAAATCAGACTGTTGCACTAAATCAGAATTGTCCTCTGACTACAACACATCATCTGCTCTGTCTTCTTCCTTCCTCACATCTCGACTCCCCAGCTGTTCGCCCTCACTTACGAGCCGATCCAGGAAGAGTGAGTGTAATTATCAGCCTCTCCTCTGACCATTTCAAAAGCTCGCAGTTAGTCGGGTGTGAAGAAGAAATGTGATTGCCTGTTAAATTTTGACACCGCAGGCTGCAAACGCTCAACACACGGATGCCACATGTGGACCTTTCTCAATTTAGAATGACAACTTTTCACTTATTCGAAGATGGAGGACAATCGAGGCTGAAGCTGACATGTCTTTGGCAGGTCCGTCAAAGAAATGCAAAAACGAATAAAAGCTGCTCTGTAAATGTTTTATTTCATGCCCTGCTTTGATGGTGATTAGATAGAATTAACTGTCAGGTGAAATTTAGTATGAGCTGTTTATTTTTCTCCTGTATTCCGATGAGTTAACCTTTGTCTCCTTTCCAAGATGGCAATACTCAGTTCATTCAAAGAAACTTGACCAGGCAATAATAGCTTTTTTGTATAATTCATGCTGGAGTGTAAACATTTTTTTTTTATTACAAATGAGATTTTTAGTTCCCAAACATCACTTTTTAGCTACACAGAGACCAAGACCTTTGATATTTTGAAAAAGTATTTTTGTCCTCAGGATTATTATTTTTTATTCATTTATTTATTTCTTTTAAAAACAGACTTGACAGTACTTGAATAGGAGGGTTATTAGTTTTTAGTTAATGCTAGCAAATGTGGTTAGCAAGTTGCATCAATATGCAAAACAAAGACTTAATTACTTAATCCTACATAACAGGCTAATAAAATACTCAGAAAATTCTTGAATGGCCAAATTAGCCTACTTTCTACTCAAATCTTTTATATACTAGGGTATAAACATGCTAGTTTCAAAGCTAAAGTTGGTCATTTTAGCATGGGAGTCTGTGGGGTTGACCTGCTTTTGGAGAGAGCCTCGTGTGGCCAATGGAGGAACTGCAGTTTTCGGCACTTTTTCATGTTGGGTTCGTTTTTTTGATTTTACATCCCCAAAGGTTGTGGCTGGGTCCTAACCACCTGAATTTTATTTGAATAGAACTTTAATGAGCTTACCTAGCAAGTTACCAATTTATCTTTTACATAATTCTTTGTTAAATGACACGATGTAAAAATACTTGTTAGTTGGAAACTCAGCAAAGCTGCCAAGTCACCAAAATGAATTTGACATTTTAAAACAGACAACATGTTAGTTTGTCTCTTTGGAGACAGAAATCATATTCTGATCATATAATGATTGTGAAGAAAACTGGCCCATTTAATGGGTTAAACAGTTCACTTTCTGCAGTCATCATCTGCAGCTGCTCCAAAATGATTGCTTGTGCTACCATGTGGGAGATCTCAGTTAGATGCCTCATCTCTCAGCTCCATTAACAGACAAAAGGTACCAGGCATCAGAGGGAAGCGTATTTCTCAGGTGGCACAACGTGGCATCGTGTGATTTGTGGGTCTATAGATTAGTGGGGGCACTCTGTCTTGTTTTAAAGTGTATGTGGCTGTGCCCCGGAGGTCACGATTTTTCAGAAACAGGTCTGATAGTTCACATTTATGTGAAAGCCCCTGTATGGTTTAATGGCCTGGACATTTTTAAAATTGATCCCACCACAGAAAAGGCATCAGTTAGGTCCAACCCTTCCAATACAGATGCTGCACAGACCATGATAGGCTCCAAGGGTGGTAATAAAATTTGTGGCATTGTGAAGAGCCAGACCGTGTAATCGCTTTTAATTACAGTGTAGAAAGAACTGCAATGAACTGGACCCCAAAAATGAGAACATTTCACTGTCTATGCCACCCGAAATGAAAATCCAAGAGGTCTCTTTTGATAATTTAAAGATTTACATAACTATACAGACAGCAGATTATGTAAAATGAATCCATGTATAATTAATTAATGTCCATTGCCCTGATTCTTTCTACCCACACCAGAGCTATCAAACAGTTTTGGGTTCCTCTGTATTAGAAAGACAATGAATAAATGGATAAGAGAGAGGTGACACCTTATGAGAAAAGGCTGTGGATACATCAGGAGCCTGAAGCAGTAGGAGATGTCAGCATGGGCGTGTTTGCTCCCGCAGGTGTGTGCGAGACAGAGAGAGATGAGAGCATTTGTATTCAGCAGGCATCAGAGATCAGTGGGGAAGATATATGGCACTTGCACATGCGAAATGTAAAGCTTAGACAAAGGACCAAGATTTATCGAAAGTCCACCTCAAGAGAAAACAAATCAGATAAACTAATATGACAGTGAGGTGAAATGTGGTCATAACAACAGGAGAGATGACAGCTAAATATACCAAGATATAAGCTTTTTATATTATTTGATCCCAAAATTCATGGCTTTTTAAAAAAAAATCACCATCACAATAATAATTTTGCAGGAGTTTTCTTACTTGTAATGAAAGCCAATGATTCCCACAGTTAATTGGTTGTGTATTTTACACTAATATTGTCTATCAATCAAATTCAGTTCAATTCAGTTTTATTTCTACAGCACCAAATCACGACAATCGTCATCTCAAGACCCAACAATAATAGAGAGATGACCCCAACAATTAGACAACCACTATGTGCAAGCACTGGAGACAGTGGGAAGGAAAAACTACTGTTTAACAGGAAGAAACCAGCAGCAGAGCCAGGGTCAGGGAGCCACCATTTGCAGTGAATGGTAGGGGGTGAGGGGAGGGAGATAGGAGAAAAAACAGTCTGTGGAAGAGAAACAGAGATTAATAATAACTAATGATTAAATGCAGACTGGTATGTAAACGCAAACAAAAAAACTAAACAAAATGTCAAGAAGAACGCTGCAAAGCATTATGGGAAGCTCCCAGCAGCCTAGGTCTTTTGCAGCCTAACTAAACGAGCTTTCAGGGTCACCAGATCCAGCCCTAACTTTATAAATAGGAACATTTTAAACCTAATCTTAAAAGTAAAGAGTAGGTCTGTCTCCTGAATCCAAACTGGGAGCTGGTTCCTACAAAGAGGGGCACGAAAGCTGAAGGCTCTGCTTTAAAATATCCAAAGAGCCGCAAATAAATGTGGTTTACTTGTGATACGGTGCTACGGGGTCTTTAAAATAAAATGAGGCTGATTATTCAAGATCTTGTTTGTGAGGGGAAGACTTTTAAATTCAATTCTGGATTTAACAGTAAGCCAGTATGTGAGAAATATGGTCTCAGTACTCTGACAAGAGCATTTTGGAACAACTGAATGTTTTCGGGGAGTTTTGTTATCTATCATGCACAAAAACTGGTTTCTCATTATCATTAAACTCAGGTACTTCATCATTATTTGCAGAGCTGCCATCATCTAAAGCTTCCAATATCAAGAGAAATGCTGTTCTACACGAAAACTGACAGCCAGCTGCTGCACCATCATGTTACTGTGACAATACCTTAATTAAAAACAAGACTTCAGTATTATGCCTAAAATCAAATGGCAAAACCCCCCAGCATAACCCACTGGCATCTAGCATTCTGCTGTACAGTATACCTTTTTCAGATCGCACTTGGACTCCAATGTATATAAAAAATATTCCAACTCCTAAGAAGCTGACCCCGTCCACGCTGCCTAACCTCAAAAGGGGAGAAAGCACACTGGTTTGATTAGCCTCACTCAAGTCTTTAAAGTCCCCTGGAAATGTCAGCAAAATCATCAAAAGCTCTCGTCTCCTTCATAAAGCCTTGATCAAAGGCATTCTCGACATACTGCGCCCTCTATGTTGTTAGCTCACGGGCAAAATGTCTACATCTGCACAACATTATTGGTTTTATGGGAGTTTTATAAGTGGAGACAAACCAAAACCAGGAGAGACAAGTGACATTTCCCCCTCTTAGCTGCACCCTCAGCCCACCAACTCTCTGCTGCATTCACAGATTTGTCACATGTACTCTGTGTGATATCACCCTTGTTTTACAAGGAATTCCACTCTTAGCTCCAGTTGCCTCCCACATATTACATTACATTACTTGTTGAGCATTTTGGCTTGTAGGGTTGTGTATCCCCCCCCCCCCCCCTTCCTGATTTCTTAGGGTTTCTTTTGCATATTTGTCACATATGTTTCAGATCATTGAACAAATTGTAATATTAGCCTAAAGTAAGTAGAATTGATTAAAAATACAGTTTTTAAAGGATAATTATATTTATTAAGGGAAAAAAGTTATTCACACCTACCTAATAACTGCAATCAAGTGTTTGCATTGACTGGCAATGAGACTTTTACGTCGCTGATGGGCAGACATTCTCTGTCATGATTTAATGGTAGAGAGCAGAATTCATGGTGCCATAAATTACAGTGTGTCGTCCAGGTCCTGACGCAGGAAAGCAGCCCAGACCATCACGCTACCACCACCATGTTTGACTGTTGGTATGATGCTCTTTTTATTACATGCTGTTTAGCTTTATGTCAGATGTAACGGGACTCAAACCTTCCAAAAAGTCCAAACAATATTTTCCCAAAAGTCTTGGGGATGATCAAGACCTTTTTTGGTAAATGTGAAACAAGTCTTCGTTTGTGTTGGTCAGTGGTTTTCACCTTGGAACTCTTTCACGGATGCCATTTTTGCCCAGTCTCTTTCTTATTGTTGACAACTGAGCTTAAGTGAGGCAAGTGAGGTCTGCAGTTCTTTAGATGTTGCTCTGGGTTCTTTTGTGACCTCCTGGATGAGTCGTCGATGCTCTCTTGGAGGGATTTTAGTAGGCTGGCCACTCCTTTGGAGGTTCATCCTTGTTCCAAGTTTTCTCCATTTATGGATCATGGTTCTAACCATAGTTCACTGAAGACCCAAAGCCTTAGGAATGTTTTTGTAACCCTTTCCAGACTGATAGGCATCAAATACTTTGTTGACTTTAGTGGCTTCTTTAGATATGCTGTGTGAAATCTTTTAGTCTTTTAGGTCTGTCAGGAATAAGGTGCTGCTAGTGAAACTAAACTCAACCCCCCCCCCCCCCCCCCCCCCCCCCACACACACACACACACACACACACACACACAAAAAAAGCACTGGGGTTAACACAGTTAATTCATGATTTCACAAGGGGGCAATTACCTTTATACAAAGGGCCAGGTATGTTTGGAAAGCTTTCTCCCTTAATAAATGAAATCATCATTTACAAACTGCAGTTTGTATTTACTAATTTGGTTGCTGATCTGCAACATGTAAGGCATGTGAAGACTAAGAAATCAAGTAAGGAGGCAGATACTTTTTTCATAACGCCATAGATGACCAAAACACTTAGTCTAACATGAATGATGTGCAGTAATTGTAGGGAATTATGTAGGGAATCCAGTGCATGAATCAAAATGAATACATACCTGCACATCATACACAAACCATTATCATAATGCATGTATGCAAATCAATGACGGATTTCTCTTGTATTTGGGTTTTTCAAAATATTTTATTTATACCAAGCTTGACTTTTTTCCCCAAATCAAACTGCATTTCTTTATAATTAAACTTCATTCATCCTACATTTTCGTGCTGCTTCACACACATGCAAAAACTGTTACCGGTATTCTTTCTTATGGGCATACTTGCATCACAACCTTTTCTTATAATTCTTGTCACATGATGCCAACCTTCGGCCTCACATGTGATGGTCTGTGTCAGGCGGTGTTGGTGAGAATAAGACAAAAGTGTGATTTATGAATTAAATTACCTCCCATACACACAATCTCATTGAAGTGACGTAATGCCGTGTGCTTTGGTGTCTTCACGTGTAACCTCAGTTTTATATTTCGACTGACACACAGACACACACTTCAACCCCACGTGTTTACCCCTCAGCTCCACCCACCCCGCTCATGGCAGCCTGCACACACCTCAGGCCATCACCAAATCAAAGAAATGTTGCTGTCAACACCCGCTTCCTCAAAATCCCACCAACAGCACCACGGTAACACAAAATAACCCCAAAATAAAGTTCTTTTTAACTCTATATCAGCAAGCCTCTCCCCAGCATGCATGAAGACTTTTCAATATTTGTGCAGATAAATGCACACTCACAGATGCTGACACAATCACACCTCCTCCTTCTGTACCCATCCCCCTCATGGGCCCACCTCTCATAGATGTGGGCAGTGTTACCATTTGGCTCACCATGCTGCAGCCTCATCATGTCTGCTGCTGTTTTCCAAACCACAGCACAGAGGAATAACAGTAGGGAGGTAAGCTGTGGAGGAGCTCCAGAGATCACATAAAGATTCCCCACAGTGATGCCAACAAAGAGAAAGAAAACTCCGACCTGTAATGCTCTTATCACTGTGCGGCACACTGCAGTAAGATAAGAGCATTTTCAGACGCTGTAGTGGAAAATCGATTGTCATCAGGGTGCTTGAGTGAAATTTGAAAGCATTTATTTCCGATATGCTTTGACTCTGATCATACTATTTACCCATTACATCACATCCCAAAACCACACCTAAGCAGATGCGAGAAGAAGCAGAGAGTGGTGGTCGGTTTTTTGGTCAAGCTTAAAAATGAAAGAATCAAACAGTAGGTTCCAGATTATTGTGATGTTAATGAAAATTAATGAGAATAATACAGATGAGGAAAGAATAATTAGATCTGCTATGAATTTTAAAAATAAATTTCCAGGGGCTTTTCCTATCGTCCTAGTTTTATTTTGGAGGCTTACATTATTTTACTTTGCATGCAAAAATAAAATAATTTCTCAAAAAACAAAAGTACCAGGTCAAAATGATTAGCCCCCAGATGCTTAAAGTCAGCTGGGTACCCTTTTGCTGGATATCAGCCTGCAGTGTCCCGAGAAATCCCAGTCCATTCTTCTAGGACGAATCTTTCAAGCTCCCACAGATTCGATGGTTTTCTGACATGAACCTTGTCAGTGAGATTGAGGTCTGTGCTCTGTGCAGACCGGTCAATAGCAACGTAAGTTTCGGGTTGTTGTCATACTGGAAGCATTACCAGTTTGGTGGTGGGTCAGTGATGGTGATGGTGCTTAAATGATAGGCAATGGCACTCTAACTTGCACTACATGCTGGTGCTGTGGGTCTTGGGTTTGTCCTAGTGCACAACAATGGTTGGCCTGATACAGCGAGAGTATGTAGGCAGTTCATAAAAGATGAAGATCGATACCTTTCACTGACTGACTGCCTTAAATCCAACAGAACACCTCTAGGACATTGTGTTTTGTTCCATCCAATGCCGGCAGGTTACACCACAGATGGTCCAGGAGTTTGGTGATGCTCTGGTCCAGATCTGGGAGGAGACACCATCCGCTGGCTCAGGTCAGTTGTCAGGCATGCATACAAACACGTGGGAACCTCACAAATTACTGAGTACCATTTTCAGTTTGTGCAATGAAATTCTGGCAAAATATTCTTTTCACTTTTGGTTTTTTGGGTGTCTTGGAATTCATCTCTCTGTAGGCTCTTCATTTCCATTAAACAATATGGCATCCTTTTATTCCTACACATTCTAAATCAGCAGAGATATCCATCATGATTTTTCCCCACTGAGATATGTGACACAGTGTATTTAGACTTGTTTCTTTATGCTGTATGTTAAAGACAAACATTTTCACAGTTTTCTAGGGCAAATAATTATTTATAATCACTTCATGAAATGCATAAAAATGGCCACTAAAAGTAGAAAATAATTATGTCGAGCGATAGCTCAAAAGAGTTCAGCATTCTCTAATTTTATCATTTACACTATTTTATTTTATTTGCAGTACCTGCTTTTAAACAAATAGGGCAAAACAATGAGCATACACTGTGTAGGTAAATAGATCTTCCCATATTCAAAGTGTGTCTAGTGTGGTTTTGACATTAAGTAGAGAGTGTACTTTAGAATATCGCTGCCCTGTGGAGGCTCTCAAACCAGCTGGCAGCATGTTTGGCATTTTCATATAGGACTGCTGGAGAGTTAGAACATATATGGGCCAGAGAGATGGCCTGGTTGTTAGCTATATATAGCCAGTTGAAAAAAATGACGTGAAGGCCTTTTGTGGAGTTGCAGGCAAATTTTCATTCAAAGATGCTGCCCAATTTGTCACTGTTACATTGTGTTAACTCTCTAAATCAAATGCGTCAGAAAAAAGGATGATCTTACAAGCTAACTAAAGGTTAAAGAGACAGAAAGCACAGTAAAGGAATATCTGCTTCCCCTACACACCTTAGTAAGAAGTCATTCAGGATCAGATTTCATGCATCTTTTTTCAGCTGGGGCATTGCATACAAACTAAGTTTATCAAACCTTTGTGCAGTTAAACTTTAGCTAGCTGCATCCACACACAGTTTCAGGTTGGAGTTGTGACTAAGCAATATATTTACAGTACAACCAAACTACACGCATTTCAATAAAAATACGCATATATAGATATTAAAAAGAGTCAAGGAAATTTAATTGAAGCCTTAATAAAATAGAAAAGTAATCGCACTTTAGCATGTCAACAATTTTATATACCACTTTAATGCTAACTTAAAACTAGCTTTAAAAACCTAAGCAAGTAGACTTTTTGTAACTGATTCAAATACAGCATATTCTTCTGAACATCCAGATAGCTGTAGCAAAGTCACTAGACAGGGTCACAGAGGTCAGATGATTATAGACAAAATTAAAACCTTATTTTATTCGTTAGTTAGTATTTTGCTAGTTGTAGTAAAGACTTCTAAAACCATTCAGAGAAAACAATAGTTCAATAAGTCAGACAGAATAAAATTATATATTATGTGGGACCTCTAAATAGTAAAATCCTAATATATTTAAATTGACTGTCTTTGTGCTGAGATTTCAATCTGTGCTGCTTTGGAATATAAGATGATGCCTTGGGTCATACATTTGAAATTGCAATCAACTGCTGTCTGTACTTAACAGCTGAGGACCTCCCAAACAGCAGCCCGAGGGCACAGTATGTTACCTCAAAGCCTTGTAAAAGCATATCAAAAACCCCACTCATCATTAAATCAATGGTGGTTATTTAACATTTAATGTGACAATTATCTTTGTCATATTATCTTTCTCATGTATTTGAAAGAGGAAATTGAAATCCTGACATTAAAGTTATTGCCGCACATATGGAGCTTCTCATTTATCATTCCCGTTAAAGCTGGATGACACCGGCGGCTGTTTCCTAGCTGTCGCCCTCATCTTCACCTCACACATCATACGCACACGCACCCAAACACATGCCACCTCAGCTCTGTATTGGGCCTGTGATGTGATTTGAGTCATCAGAGTGGCTGCGGTGGGTCTTTCCTGATTAAAATAAAAAAAAGCCACATCCGTGCAGAGCAGCCACACATTTCCAGGGATCATGAGGAATTACAGCAGGCGCTGGTTTGGAAGCCCTACTGGCTGCAACATACAGTGAGAACTTGTCATTGGTGAAAACAGTTTGTTACTGTTACTGTTTTTCAAAGACTAGAACTAAATAGAGAAAAAATGACATCAAAAATACTGGATTTTGGAGTCACTCCCCCAGTTTTTATTAAAATTGACAATGATAATTGATTAAAAATGTAAGAAAATTGACAATGACATTGACTCAGTTGTAGTTGAGTGCCCTACATGGGCTGCAGACAGTACTGAGGATTGTAAACAATGAAGTCTTTCTCCCAGAAAAAGTTCTCCATTAACTCATCAGCTCACAGTATTTAAGAACCAGCTTGAGCTGCCCCTCTCCACCAGACAGTTGCCATTGTTATGGTGGTAATTAGGCCTCCCATGTCTCTAACTAGTTCCTGTGTTTTCCACTCAATCACCCTGCAGTTACCTGCCTGAAGTTTGAGTGACTGCCTTTTTCCCTTGAATTCCTGTCGCCTTGAGGAGTTTAACAGACACTTAGACACAGACACATAGTTTCTTCCACTTCCACTACCACCTAAACCTTCCAGTCAGTCGCTGAACCTGTGTAGGAAAATACTTGCCTTTTACCCGCCTGCCTGCCCACTCTCTCTGAAATCCCGTCTGCCTGCCAGCTGCCTATCTGAATCACCTCTTCAAGATACAAACAAGTAAGATGAGTAAATTCTCAGAATCAAATCATAAGTACTGCAAGATCTTGTGAAACTCACCCTGATCACTTTGAGTTTTATGTGGTTAAGCATGATGACACCTATCATATCTCTGCACAGTGTGATGTGTTCTCAAAACACTGGACAAGTTGAGGCCAAAAAAGACGTGACAGGTGTATCTACAGTGGACGAACAGTATCCAAGAAATAGGATAGAATCCAGCAAAGAACTTGCACAGGACCTGAGGGATGCATCTGGACCTTCAGCTGATCCATCGACTGATGAAAGAATGACTATCAAGAAGCCATTCTTAAGGAAGGGAGAAAGGAGAACAGTCTAAAGTTTGCCAGAATACACAAGAACTGGACTAAACATCAGTAGTAGCATGTAGGGAGGAGGTTTAGGAGATGGGGTGGATGTGTTAGACAGATAACAACCCTTTAAATTCAATGGTTATTATAAATTCCATGTACAAATTTACAGTCCGTACAGTCAATTCAATTCAATTTTATTTATACAGCGCCAAATCACAACAACAGTCACCTCAAGGAGCTTTATATTGTAAGGTAGATCCTACAATAATACATACAGGGAAAAACCCAACAATCATATGACCCCCTGTGAGCAAGCACTTTGGCGACAGTGGGAAGGAAAAACTCCCTTTTAACAGGAAGAAACCTCTGACAAAACCAGGCTCAGGGAGGGGCGGCCATCTGCTGCGACCGGTTGGAGTGAGAGAAGGAAGACAGGATAAAGACATGCTGTGGAAGAGAGACAGAGATTAATAACAGATATGATTTGATGCAGAGAGTCTATTATCACATGTTGAGTGAGGGTTTGAAAAGGTTTGTTGGCTTTTCCCCAGTATGACGTTATTTCTTCTACCATCTTTATTAGTGTTTAATTCTTGCATACATTTCATTTATGGTTTCTGAGTGATCTCTTTGTCTCTTATAACATCTCTGCTCAAACACAAATCTTCTTCTTTGTGGCTACTAAAATAGAGTTAACAAATGTGCATTGGGTAAGCATATTAATCATAAAAGTTCACTTTAAATCAGGTAACGTGCACTGAAAAAAATGCAATAGGGTGGTTGTTGAATCTGCATAGAATTACTTCATATATCCAGCATGACTAATTTAAATTTCACATCTAAACATATTTTTGTCTTTTAATTTTCACATATTCTTTAAGAATATTCATTCTTTTAGAACAAATCATGTTGAAAAGAAACAAGTTAGTCGTGTTTTACCCTCAAGCTCCGCCCCCTGGAAAGGAAAAATCGGCTGCACTGTCCGCCATTTTTGTCTCTCGCTTTGGAAAATCTACTACCATCTGGAGTTTTACACTTGAAGGTAAATAAGATTTTAAAGCTAACACACCAGTGAGAAAGAGTGTAGACCCTTTATATATGTGGACTTTTACTGGGGTATTGTTATTTTACAGGTATGTGGGCTATTTATCGAAAACCATGAAAGGCCAATGTTAGGCTCCAGTTAGCTAATGGTAACCGAAATTATGCGATAAGCAAATTAGTAATTAACATATATAATGTGAGTTAATATTGTTTGTATATTCTTTCATTCTAAATTAACAGACTATTACAAACTTGCATCGGTGTCTGTAGTAAGTGGTGGTACCTGCAGTGTCTTAACCATTAAACAAGCTAATGTAGGGCCGGGATATGACTAGTTTGTTGAAACATGTCTGCTGCCAATGTGACTGCTCACACACGGTAACATTACCAGCACATAGCCACAGCCGCTATAAACATGCTGAAAGGTCAATCTAGCTTCTGTAGTCAGCAGCTGGAAGACTCAACACAGACCCAAGATTCAGTGTAACGGTTATCTAAATGTTGTGTGTCCTGTTTGTAAGCCCAGAAAAAGAAATTAAATAAAATGATGACCTTGAGCTTCAAGCTAATGTAAGCGTAATGCTATAGCATAAAGCGACTAATGCAATGATGAGGTTGTTAAATTAGTAAAAATACAGTAAATATATCGAACATGAATCATTTATATTTTTGGTCTAAACATAATTAAGTCTCACGCCTTTCACTTGTTTTAGAAGGATGTTCAGTCTTTTTAAACCAGTCATATCAAAATAACAGAAAATACTTATGTTTTCTGTTGACCCCCCCCCCCCCCCCGGGGTGTGTTCTGCGAGGGAAAATTCACTGTGGCAGTCCGCCATTTTTTGTCTTTGCTTAGTTTACGTTTGGTGCTGAGCTTTACTTTGTCGAGGTAAACTGAAAACTACATGTTTGAGAGGAAACGAAGAGAACATCCATTAGATGGGGAAGTTTTTCTCATGAATTGCTGTTGAGCAACATAATGGAAAAAAAACAAGTAATTCCTTAAGTTAACTAACGATAATGCTAGCTTAAGCTGCGGGACAATATTATGTGCATTAGCTTTTTTTCAGTGTGTCCCCAGTCACATTCGCTTGTTTTTTCTCAGTGAATACAGACTAACAAACTTGTGTCCATTTAGTTAACTGGTTGTACCTACAATGTTTTAGTTAAACAGTTAAATAAGCTAGTTTGCCATGGGGTGGGCTCTGTGTGTGTGTTTTGGGGGTGGGGGGGTGAAGATTTGCATATGTTATGTCACATTCTGTAAGGTAAATTTTCTGGAAAGGTCAAATTAACTAATTTAACTAAGTATTAATGAAAGACCTTGATGTGTATATGACAATAATAGATGTAGTTTCTGGGTCATTTGGCAGAACTGCAAAATGGCCAGAAGGAGGCAACTGCTGTGGTTGCAAACAGGCTTTGGGTGGTATGGAAGTAAGGGCAACTATGGAGCTGCTCAGCAACATGGGACCCATAGCTAATAAATAGTAATATGACAAAAAAATAACAACTTTGTGTGGATGTAACCTTGTGAGATTTGAGATTTTGACAGCATTTTTATGTGACAACTTCTCTTTTTAGATAAATGCAGAGTTTAAGTGCATTACCACCATGCCACTGCAGTCCAGATTACTCTCGCAGATAGATGTGCTATCTGACAAACTAATAAAGGTCTTCAAACGGCGAGGAGGACAAATAGAAGGAAGACTGCAGAACATTCTGGAGCCCATGGCCCAGGTAAGAAAAAAATTAATTTGTGTATACACTTTAGGGAAAATAATAATTTTAACAAAATGCTGCTTGTCAATCTATGCCAGGAGTATGTTGAAAATCACCTGGGATTTTCACAATTTAGCATGGGTGCGTTTTTGTTTTGTTTTTTCTTTTACCTGCATTAGAACTATGTGTGGAGTTCATAGTTGAACACCTCTCTATGCTCTGACAGTATTCTGCTTCTTTGCATGGAGATTTCACTTCATGCATTACCTTTTTAAGCATTCTGAGGACTGAAATCACATGCTGTAATGAATCCATTTTTGTTCACCTAATGTGTTAATGTTAACATTTTTTGGAATAGTGACACAGATTGAAATAAGATTTGGTATAATGTTCTTTGACCAGTGTTCTGTTTAATTAAATTTTGGAATTCTGCATTTTCTAGGCCACAGATGAAGCCATTATCCAACGATCTAATAAGGAAACAACCATGAGAATTTACATCATAAAGTCAAGAGATGCCAATGGCAGCCCTGAGGACATCGGGATAGTCCTTGAAGGCCAGAGAGTCTGGCAGGATTTGGATAACTATACCCTAGCAGCTACAATGCTGTTTGGACTAATGTACACTTTGAACCTCACCTACCCACTGGAAAAGTATACCTTCGAGGTATTATAGAAACTGGTTATGGAGCTCAAAAGGAACAGCCTTTCAAAGAAGGCCCAGGTTTTCAGGACCAGACTGTACGATTGAACAGTTTTCCAGTTATGATGTGGGAACAACATGTTTACCTCTTCGAATATGTACCATCCTTTCTTTTAAGCCAGCACTGGTAAAGTTGCAGTACATAGTGAAACTTATTTTTCTGGCACTTTTCAACTTGGGGCCTTTATTACTGCAGTTTTCACTTTTCAAGCCATGGCTCTTTTAAAAAAAAATTCTAACTTTGAATTTCCATTTTTCTCAATGGAAATGGTGCCTTGCACCAATTTCACCAGTTTGCAATTTTTTTCCCAAGGTGCACCACTACAAACAGATTGCATCGTCTAGTATTAGTGATTGTGATGTTTAGTGATAGAAGCAAGCCAATACTAATCAGTTTAGGTCTCTTGGTTTTGTGCTTGTGGGTTATAATGTTATTTTAAGTCTCTTCTTTGTGTCTTTTTAATAATTACACCCCTGTTGCTATATTACCTTATGGCTCTTACATTTAAAAAACTATTTTTTACATAAGCGCGATGTCATAAGGCCCCACAATGTTGAATTCAGGTTACAGCAGATAACTTTGTGGAATGTTTTTCAAGAGATGCATTGTACAAATATGACTCATGTATATTTTGGAAGCCTGAATTGAAAGTCCATTGTTACAACTGTCATTGTTCAAAAATGTTTTGCTTATTTCTTTGATTGAGAGAAAGTGTACAGTACATACAGTAAGATCAGCCTTAATTTAGTTTTATTTATTGAACACTCAATTATATATTAGATTATATATTATATATTAGAAATTTGTTATAAAATAAAATAAGTTTACCATAAAATAATCTTGTCAATATAACACATAGTAGTCCAATACAATTAACACAAAAAGTTTATGTCTGATAAACAAGTGGTTTCTATAAATATTTGACCGGAATGAAAAACATAACAACAACATAAAAAAGTCATGTTCGTGTTACCAGAAAATTGTGTGCAGGTATAACATAAAAAAACAATGGTTAACCAACCATAACTTAATTTCGTGCAACCGCTTACAATAATTTTTTCATGTTTATCCCACTGATTATTTTTTTCAGTGTGGGATTAAAAAAGTAAATGTAGCATTTTAATGACTTTTTTACTGTCATCATAATGAGTACTCGCAGACTTCCTTTGTTCTTGTCATGTAGCTGACAGATATGATTATTTTTCCATCATGAGCTTTATGCTAATAAAGACATCATTTTATGCGCCATTAACCTCCACACACGCATATATTCAGCCACACACATGCTCAAACTTCCCTGAAAAACCAGGTCATCCTAGAAACGATTCATCCTTCTGTCAGTTAAACACACACACAGACACAGAGAGTGCACACGCTGCCTCGTGGCAAGTGTGCGTATCCATGCCTGAACAGACCTAATGACTGATGGGAGACAGTTGACAGAGTTCCTGTACTCGGTCTAACATATTACTGCCATAGTGTGTATGCCGTGCCCTCTTTGCCCTACAGTACATTCATCAGAAGATATTAAGCTAATGGTTTACTAACAGAAAATGTCATGTGTTAGTAAGCCAAGCAGGGAGGAAAGGGAGACGACGCTTGTTAGGATTCATTAGGGGTTCCAAGTTACCACCGTTTCATGCACCAGAAACCCCAGAATGTAAGGCTGGCTCTATTTTTTGTCATTTGTTGGATTTTGCATGTAGTGTTAGTCTGGCCTGCTGGCAGTTTACCTTTAGCTCTAGGTCCTCCTTACTAATGTTTTATAACAGTAAGAGATGGCAGGTGACTCACAGTATGTGGTAAAACTGTACACTCCCATCAAAGGCTTAAAAACAGACTGAGCCCACATAAGTTACTCACAACTACTGGTACAGGAGATTAAAGGATCTCCAACAGTAGAGTAACAGGTAAAACAACTTGTTCATTCCTCCTTAATGGACAGAGTGAACTCTGAAGGTTCCTGGAAACAGGGGGGGAAAATTTCTCAAGAGATTTTTTATACTAAAAGGAATTTTGGAAATCTTCCCAGAAGTGTTCGGTGAATGTCTCCATTCTTCTAAGCAATACATGAAGTAATGTAGAGTACAGTGATATCATCAATGTTCTTGATACAGCAATATACATATTTGACTGATGAATTAGAAGTGGCACTGACGTCACAGAAACAACAGCAACATTATGGAAAACCCGCAGCTAGAAAGAGTCACGAGAGTGGTTCTCAAACTCCATGAATCCATACATTCAATCACATTGATCCCTCTTTTGCTACTTGCTACATAAATAATATTCATGTTGGTTTCACTCCATGTTATGTTCACTACTTTTCTAGCTAGCTAGCTGACAGAACTGGTCTCTCTCAGAATACACATGAGGAACCTGCGCTGTGGTTTTTAATATGAAATTATCTCTGTTATTACTGTAAACTACAATGTTGTAAGTTGACACCCAAAGCAACAGTATGTAAACTTCAGCTTAGTGAAAGATAAAGGTAAATAATGACACCACTAAGGCGGAATTACAGTAACTCCAGTGATTACAAGGGATGATTATTGCTTTAAGCATTTGCTTTTTTCACAGGATTTGCAAAAAAGAAAAGAAATCTGTGTTCACACAAACACATAGACACACGTCGCATGTTGGGTCACTCACAAGCTCGGCTAGTGTGAAATAACATCTGTCCTGGTCCTAAAAATGGAGCCCTTTTAGGCTGTGACTGCCTGCTGTGAGCCTGAGATCAAGGCTGAGAATCTATCGTCTCGTGTTCAACAAATTGTATTTTATCTTTTCCGAGACCCTTTGAAGCAGGTGATTTAAAGGTTATGTCAAATTTATGTTCGTTTTTGTCTAAGAATGTATGTGATTAAACCTCTGACTGCTAGCAGTAAGAATGTCCTCTTTATGGATACCGTGACCCACGATGCATGCACGTTTTTTTTTTCCAATAAAGGAGAAATAAAGTCTATCGCTATTTCTCCCTGAGTTGTTCTGAATCTGCCCTTAATTCCCCAGTCACAATGACTAACCATCGAGGAAACCCCTCTCAAGCTGAAACAACCAAGCGTACGCTGCCGCTGCCCAAGCAGTAAATGTCAGCGGCCCCGCTGATTGAATGCACGTCGACAGAGATAACTGTGGGGCAGTCGGGGCAGAGGGGGAAGAGACCCAGTGACCTAGACTACTCACACACCTCTAGCACTGCTGGCCTGCCAGCTAAAACCAAGTCATTTCAGACCTGGATCCAATTCTATTCTGTTACTCACTGTTGATCTGTTAATTTGCAACCTGTTTTTATCAAACGGTTCCCTGCGATTGCTCAACATTTCTGGAAGTCATTGCAGCCTTTTGGGAAATTCCTCTTATTCAGGGTTCTGAGAAGTTTTTCCCAGCAGTGATATCCAGCACTGGTGTGTGACCCAGACCTAAACTGTGCTGGATATCACCAATAGTGATGGCTTCTTGGTGGAAATGGGTTTAATCAGTGGAAAATACAGTTTTGGTGCTCTGAGGTATTTTCTCTATGAAGGTAAACATGATCTGACCTAGTTATGCAGTGAATGAAGGTCAGGTATCTAAAACATTAAGCACTCATGTGTATTAATTATAATAATTCTCATCATTATTTGCAATAAAAAACCCTATTTAGCCAGTATTCAGACGTAATACATCACAGCTACAGCTGCTGCATACAGCACATTCACAGAAATCCGTTTTCTGTAAAATGTTTTATCCTAATGTTACAGCCAGTGCAGATACTTAAGTAGCACAGATATTCCCAAAGGAAAAACAGAAGGCAGTGTCTGAGCTTATTAATAGAGGATGCCTCGACCTCATCACTGAGGCACATCATGCTCATCATGCTAAGCTACCAGTGTTGTTTAATTATGGATTTTCTTTTTTCTGTTATGATTAAAAATGTAAATGAAAGTTTAATCATGGAAAGGTTGTGGAAAATTAGCTGTGAGCAGCCCCTGTGGAAATACACGAGATCCGCTTGATGCTGACAGCACCATGTGACCAGAAACAGGTGGTACCCTCATTTCTATTCTGAGAAGCATGTACAGTATTTAGGCAACTGTACTTGTCTACCAGCCCAGTTTGCTGCACTGCGTGCATGCTTCGGGTCTGTATCGTCATTTACGTCCAGCCAGCCAGTGTCATGTTTAGTGTTATTCACAGAGAATGACTCGAAACGAAACATGTTGAGTTTCTCGACCATGGTATGACTCTTTCCATTACCTGGAAGCGCTCGGGCACTTTTATTCTCCATCTCTGCGGTGTGTTGTGGCACTACTGTACAGGAAATGTAGGACAATACAAAGAGATTTTAAAATGATCACAGCAGCCCCTAAAGGCATCCACTGTTACAGGCTGATGCTGTCTCGTATATCAGTTTACCTTTAAGATGTTTCTGCATGATGTCACCCTGCACGGCCTCACTTTAGCCCAAATGTGTGGCTGCACCCAAGTGAGACTGGCAAAGCTTCAGGCTGCAGCAGAGAGCAGCGCACACAAGCACAGACGAGACAGCCTCGCTAAAGCTGGAGAAGGGCACCAGGGCGCAGTGTGTAAACAACTCAGTTAATGTGGTTTTGCTCGCCATCTCCTCTGACGCGTCTCCACTGCAATCTCTAAAAGGCTGGGTTTATTTACTGATGTAGAGCTGATAAAGCTCAGATGAGGGGAAAGTGACGAGGTAGGGAGTCACCACAGAAACAACGGTGTTTTTTGCAACCTAGGCAGGTAAAGCCTCCATTATCTTCAAATTCTGACAGAATTTGAATGAGGTCAAATGCATATGGTACACAGATAGCAGCCAAGCAGCCCCCACCCTGCCAATCCCCCCACCCAGTCCATTCTCTCCTGGCAGTGTTGTGTCCTGGAGGCAGAGCTCCCACACAACAGACGGGACTCCCACTGCACAGCCTGCAGGGTGGAGCTGTCCCACTGTAAAAACGCTGCCAGCAACTCGCAGTCCAATCACTCTGTGGCAGAGGGGAGAGCTGCTGTAGAACGCCGCTGTTCCCCTCATTTTTGTGAAAATTAGCAGTGACACTGTGCTAGGGAACAAGTAGCCTGAAGGCACAGAGAGGAGGCCTTTAAACCAGAAGGGTTCCTGTTCTGAAAAAGACACAAGAAAATGTGGTTCTGACACATTATTGATCCCATCGGGAAATTGAGTTTCCACTTCTTCTAATAAATGTCTGGAAGACAGCTGATATATTTTGTGTGGCTGTGCATTTTACTGTAAATATATGTATTACTCACAGATAATGAGGGGAATCCTCCATGGAAACGACTAATGCTGTGCATTGGAAATAAGCTGCATGTGCTACTGGGTTCACTGGGTTTATTGTTTTGGTCATGTGGCAGAGAAATGAAAATCCTTCTGTGAAAGGGCTGAGTGAAATGTGTATGAAACAAAGGACCGTAATAAGTTGTGCTGCTGTGAGTATCAAAAGGCTCGATTAGAGTGCGCCGACCATTTGAAACTGAATCACACACTGTTTAAAATGTGAGGGGCGGTGAATTCATTATTTAATAAATCATTCCTAACACTTCATGATAAACAGCACGGAGTTTTAATGCTTAAAATGCAGCAGCAGTTTTACAGACGAATCAAAAAAGTTATTATTTTGGTGCTCATTGAGCGTAATTAGAAATTGTTTTCCAGCTCAGTTTATTGATTAATTTTAGCTAGATCTTTCTAAAGATGAAACTCGAGAACTGGCATAGTTTTGGAAAATGTGAAGAAAGGTATAAATTTTTGACTTTTTTTTTTTTTTTTTTACATTTTTTGACTTTTACCTGTATTTTGTAAAAACGTTTCTACTGATAAAAACCTCTGGGATCATTCATGAAGACAGAAATGACTTAATATCAGACTTTTTCTATTTACTACAGAAATGTTTACTTTATCGTGCAGAAAAACTGAGACATGCTGTTGAATTAGCACTTATTTTTTCTTTTATTAAGATAACTGAGGGATTCAGCGCATGGTTAAACTTCTTTACACTGAAAGGCGAGTGTCACTGGTATGCCCCACTTAAGGCCAAAGTGGCCCACGTTGTACAATGAGCTTCACATCCCTGCTCTGCACCTTTAAACCTTTTTTATGTGGTTTCCTCCACACTGATCTTGTAGCAAACACTATAACAACAGGGTGTTTTAAGAAAACTCAACTAAAACAGCAATGCTGGGCTCAAATTGCACATTATATTTTGTCTGTTAGAATAGTCACTGTGTCATATTAGACAATTATAGAATCATAAATGTTTATTACCCTTTGCCTTTTAGTCACTCATGCTAAAGAAAGTAAACAGACAGTGTGTGTATGAAGCGCCTTGAGGCGACTTATGTTGTGATTTGGCGCTATATAAATAAAATTGAATTGAATTGAATTGAATTGTATATCATAGAATGACTGTGACGTGTTCCTTAACTCCAGGGTCAAAGGTTGTGTTTTATTACACAGATGTTATTGATATTAATCTGTCTTCTTCTTCTACTCTTGTTCTTTTCTTCTTTGTTGAAGCTTAAATGGAAGCCCAGCTGTTCATGACAGTAACTCCATTATCATTTGTGCTAGCGACAAAAAGCCTGTATGAGACTTGGATGATAAAGGGTTAATTCCACCTAGTTACAGCAGCAGCAAGGTTATTTTGATTTTTGCTTGCCCGTGTTTAGTTACAAGGATAACTGAGTGGTAACTCTAAGCACACCTATCTTCATGACTGCCCTACAAGCACTGATCATTTCTTGATTTGGGCTACATTTACTTGCTTGACTCCATAGTCACAGCTGAAGGACTTAACGGCTGAACTGTGGCTATAAAAATAATAAATATCTATATTTTATAGATGCATTGATGTGCTGGGTAAGTATCAGCACAGGCCTTGTTGACTTATATTTGGTATATTGGCAAATAAATAGCAAATAAAATGTTTGCATGTATCTGCTGTATTCCATCAATTTTAAAACTTTAATACAGTTTTATGCTGTTATGTTGCAGATTTCCTATTTCATAGTTTCAAGACAGGCCAGTCACTATTTTATAAAATCATGTTATAATATATAAAGGAAAGGCAACATAAATAGTTTGAATTGCCTTATACTGGCGCTGTTCTTCTTGTAAGTCTAAATTTTGCGCACAATTCACTCTAAAAAACTGGCAAATGGAAACTATAATCTGATTTACTTTACTGATTAAAAAAATATCTTAGTTTGTGTTTTATTGTTTTGATGTTGAAGCTGAGGTTTGTGTGTAGTCCAAACGGGGGCGCCATCACGGTGCCTGGCCCGGCGTGCGTCTGTGTGGAGGCTCGCTGGACGAAGGGAGGGACGTGCCTCATCCCGACGGACGGAGAGCTGCTGCCATTGGCTCCTGCGACGTTATAAATGTAGGCAAATGGAATTTACCGGCTCAGAGCAGGCGGAGACACCGGGGGAGGAGAGCAGGCGCGCAGGCTTGGACGCACCGAGACCAGCTGCTTCTCGACGGTTCACACACACCCACCCACCCAGGATTGGACTCATTTTTAAAAACGATTCAAATCAATGAAGGAGAGACGCTCGTGTCAGAAGTTATCTCTGAAATCCAGCATGGATCCCAGTCAGAGTGTGAAGTGTAAGATAGTGGTGGTGGGGGACAGCCAGTGCGGGAAGACTGCGCTGCTTCACGTGTTCGCCAAAGACTGCTTCCCTGAGGTGAGACCCTGCAGCCTGCTGGACATGATGCATGTTAATAACACACACTGATACCACGACCAGCGCATCTCATTGTTCTTCTGAACCTGGCTGTGTCACGTGGATTGTTCCAGTAGTGATGAAGGACATTCATGTTGTAGTGCTTGATACGTGTTGGGATCTGAAACCTAAACGTAGTAGTACCAACACCTTTGTAGTACACGATCGTGGTAATAGGGTAATAAATCTAACGTTGCTCAGTTTCTTCAAAGTTTAAAACCTGGCAGGCTTCCTCCCTGACCTCCCCTCTTCTAAATGTTTCCTGCAGAGCTACGTCCCCACTGTGTTTGAAAACTACACAGCCAGCTTTGAAATCGACACGCAGAGGATCGAGCTCAGTTTGTGGGACACCTCAGGTAATCCTCACTTCCAACAACCTCTCTGTCTGACTCATGCTCCAAGTGTCACCTTGTGTCAGTTGTGGCGGTGGTGTGGACATGTTCTAACATGCATCTCTGTGATCAGTCACTCAGTTGCTGATTTGAATGATATGGAGCTAGTTTATTATTAACTTTGTGGGGTAGAATTCACCCATGTTTGACTGCGTCATAAATAAATAACAGGTTTTAGCCCAGAATGTCCAAATCAGGAGACAGGAGAGTCCCAGGGCAGCTTTGTTTTTTCTCAAATAATGAAATTAATCTCTGACCCATTTCAATCAATGTAGCACAGTTAATCCTTTCCCATAGTCTGGAGTCGCTGTTCCTCGAAACCGCACGTTTCCCCTCAGATTAGATCGGGGCTTACCTTTTACCTACATGGAAACGTTCAGCCTCGTAGCTCAGTTCGAGCGCAGGAACGCCTCAGTGGAATGGATCTGATTTATGAATTCCTCCCAGCTGAGCAAAGCTTAAGTGGAAACAGGAAAGGAAACATAATGATAGGCTGAACAAAGCTCATATTCATACATCTGGTGAACACACTTTGAAATTCATCCTGCTTCCTGTGCTTTTCGGGAAGGTTGAGCAACATTGGCTCAGCAGCTTTTTTTCTTTTTAATCTCCTGCGGGTTAGACTTTGTGTTTGGGCTCTGAAAACCAGCATCGTGTGTGTGCGTGTGCGTAAACAAACCCATTTTCCCATCGATCATTGCCTGAGCACTGAATAGCACAGCAGCGAGGTGTATGTTTCATGTGTGTGAGCATGTGGTGTTTGTGTGGGAATGAGAGGAAAATCCCTGGCCTGGAATTCCTGAGTGACGTTTGGGTAACTTGAAGACCGAGGTCAGCTTGAGATCTTTCTTTCTTTCTGAAACGTCAGACCGGAAAATCCAACAGCAGCTTCTTAAAATCCAGATTTCTGAGCTGTTTTATACTTCAGAGCAAATGAAAGTAAAAGCATCTGCAGAGTGGCGCTCCTTTGCCGCCTCAGTAACTCTACAAGAAAGTGAAACAAGGACATCAAATTGAAAATTCCTTCATCCCTCCAGTTTTGTGTGTAAATGTGGAAAGGCGAAGAAATGAAAACTGGCCCGAGTGAGAATTTTCTTTTATTGAATTGTGTTGGCTGCCTGCCTGGAGCCATTTTTCTTTTTCTCTCTGTTTCATAAAAGGAGGGTTGGGGGTGGTTTCCTATTAGATCATTGGATTTTAGAAGGTGCCAGATACCCCTATACCAACCCACCCCTACCTTCACTCCAAACCCACACCCAGCACACGAACACACACACACAGTGACCAATTGATGCAGCTTTCAGCTTGACTGGTCCCTTTTTTTTTTCTCCTTTTTTTTTTTTGAAACCCCCATCTGCCACAGCCAATCCAATTGATCCCTTATTTCCTGAGGTGTGTGTGTGTGTGTGAGACCCAGGCCTGCACTCTGACAAAGACCAACACGGAGGGAGGAAGACAAACATTGTGGACTGCCACCCGCTCTTCCCCTCCCTCTCAAACACACACCTCCACACACACACCGAGGTGGTCTTTGTTCTGCAGTGATGAGTGGCCTAATGAGCAGCCTGCTGTTTATGTGTTTGTGTTTAAAGGGGATGGTGAAGGGAGTAATTCGGCCCATTAAGGTAAATTCCTGCCAGTTATACAGCCTTCCATTTGCCCCCCTCTCCCCAACCTACTTGTCTGCTCTAGCATTGCCACCCCAGTCTCAGGGTGAGGTCCGCCGGGGCCAAGGCGCGAGCCTTTGATGCTTCTTTCACCAACAGGGGAAGTGGTTTACGTTGTCTGCCTGTCTGCCTCCGTGTCTGAATGAGCAGGAAAAGTGCTTGTTTGAGAGTCAAACAGGAGGATAGGAAAACCGTGTGGGTAAACAGAGCAACCCCCGTGGCTCAGCACCTGCATGCCTTAGGTCTTTTCTCGTTTTACAGAGTGGAAATGAGCATGGATTATTTTTTTCAAATCAGAAAATCCACCAACCCCACAAAACATAAAAAAAAAAACCCCAATTCAAGCATCAAATTCTTAGATTTGGAAAGCAACCACCAAGTAGGAGTTACCCTTTTTACAAATGATGGCTCCGACTTTTTTCCCTTATTCAGTGGGTTTCATTTTTAACTCCTTGGTGTTGGAACAACAAGCAAAAAAACGAAACATTCACAGAGCTTTGGTTTAGGTGACCCATTTCTACATACATTATATTCGCTCTCTGTTTTGGTCTCCATCAGCTCCTGCTGTGACCACCAGCTGCTAGCCAATCTGCTCTGCTGTGGCATTTGTTGTTTTTAAAAATGTATCCTTTCTCTGAAAACAGCTGCTCGTTGCACCTGGAAACAGTCATTAAGAAAGACCAAGACTGTAAAGCTATGAGCAGTTAGACCAAAACAACAAGCTGAAAGATGCTAAAAGGCCAAGTAGTAGAGCTAAAGGAGACCGGAGACTTTCTTTGGTCATATGACCTCTTTGTTTATATTAAAATGTCGATGAAAGCAACTTCAAAACTGCTGTCGTTTCTAATCGTTTCTGTACTAATCCGAGGCTCACAGAAGATTGCTTTAAACTGATTTTGCACTTTTCACAGTTGAAATATTCATAATATACTTACGCTGGAACTGAACTGCAGGAAACGGCTTAGTATTTTCATACTTCCGAAATTGGTCTTGCACAGTTGTTCCAACTGTTAGGCAATTTCCCAAAGCTACAACAAATACGTTTTCGAGCTTAACAGGAAAAATAAAAGAACTAGAGGAGTTCAGACTTTTCCAGTTCTAGAAATCCCAATGGGAAACATCAGACCCAGTGGATCTCATTTGACAATATTTATCACAGGGAATATATATATATGGGGAAAATTAGTTTTTTTTTTTTTTTTGTTTACTGCGCACATTCAAAGTTGACCCACTTTGCAAAATGGGAAGAAAGACAGATAAAGGAGTTGTAATGGAAGATGCATAATAGCAGAGCTTGGTCAGAGCAGACAGATCATCTTGCCCTTCTATAGTTACTAGAGCATATCACATGTCCTGTTTCCCATGTAGTGCAGGACAGCTTAACTATGGGACTTTTGCATGCACTCAGTAAGCTCCTCTGCTACTCTCTCTCTGACACACACACACACACACACACACACACACTCCCCCCCCCCCCCCCCCCCCCCCACGATTCTTCAGTCTGTAACCATTGTTGGATTGGATCACATTTCTGGGTTCAGCGAATTGGAGCCGCATGTCTGGCATTCCTCAGACTAAAGGTTTCTACTTCCTCCACTACAAAGACCCCCTTTGTACCCAGCAGGCCCAGATCCTCAGCCAGTGAAAGAGAAGTGGTGTGGATCACTAAAGCCTTACCTCTTTTCCAGAGGGGAGAAATCGAATCACGGTAGAATTTGCTGACCGACAATGGGATGGTGATGGTGAAGCAGTGTATGAACTGAAGGGCAGTGGGATCCTGGTAGAGATTAATGGACTTCCTGTCTGCTAATGTCATGGAAGGACTTTTTTTTTTTTTTTTAAACACCTGACATTAAAATCCATGTCCGGCCTTCACACTGAGCACTTTGCATTCTTGGCTCCCCGTGCATGTGTCCTGCCAGCCCATCACTGAGAAACATCTGACTGTCCTAAATGCTTCACCAGCATCCTGTTTGGCCCAACTCTTGACTCTTACCCAATTTGTACTTTGTTATTGTGGCCAAAGTAACCTCTCGAAAGCTTGTATAAGTAAAGTTTATCATATCTCAATGTCTTTTCAGGAAGTTTCTTTCAGCTGGATTACACAATTTGAGAAGGGAAATAGATTTCCTGTTTTCAGCCCTTCTGGTGGACTTTCTTCAGTTACTGATTTCGAGACTTTATCATGGCTCATGGAGTGCCATAAGATAGTATTGTATCTTAAACAAATTTAGCTACACTGCAATCGATCCTAGTGTAACGTAATGTGCCGTGATGTACTGAAACGGTACAGTATAGTGTAAAGTACCAAGCAGTAATCTTGAGCCACCTCTAGCTTCTTTATATTTATTGAAACATGAAGAAATATAAATCCAATATACGGAAGAAAACAATCAGTTTTTACAATTTCATTGGAAATTGGCAACATTTGCTGAAGTATTTGGGAAGTTTTTTTTGTCTTTCAATTAAGTAGTCTTCAGGAATAGTTCTCCAGGCTTCTTGAAGTATTATGTATGTATTATGACACATGACACACATTTATAATGCTAAATCTTAATGGTTGCTCACCTATTATATGTTGCATAACTTTCAATAATATACTTTTTAAGGTATTAGAGCATGTTGTAGTGCATCATAGTGAACTTTAACATAACACACATGCACAACAGGGGCGACAGTGGCTCAGGTTGCCCCCTACACATCCAGTGTGAGTGTGATAAAAGTGCTAGGCTATGGGACTCGTAGTAGAAAGTGCTTTGAGTGCTCAAACTGAGTATAAATGTGCTCCATAAGTACCAGTACATCCAGTTACCACTTACATGTGTTAACACAACATGTTACAATGGTATTGCTATATTAGATTTGGCTATTTAACACAGTACACACTGAATTATTAAATTGCGTCCAAAGATATCTTTTGTTAACCTGCTATATTTGAGCATATTTTGTGATACCAAAGGTTACTTTATTAATCCTTCATGTCCAGATTTTAGATTTACACAAACAAATATCATGGTAACCACAGCAACTACAGCAGATAGTCATAAGTGTATAAGTGCAAATTGTAGTGCGTGTGCTTGGCAGGCGAGCCGTATAAACTTGATAGTGCTGTATTTCTAGACGTGCCTGTCAACATCTGTTGTTTCCACAGGTGTCCCCCAAAGGCCTAATGCCTCTTTTTATGTATTTATGCACACACAAGCTCACCGCCCAGCAGCTCCGTTCTGCTCAGCTATGTTAGCTATGCAGTAAACCAGCAGGCCTGCAGATCTGTTGCTATACATCCAGACTGTAGACTGTCAGCCACAGCTGGCTTACCTCAGGTCTGCATGTGCTTGTGTGAGATAAAGCAAAAGCTGTTATTGTGTGAAGTTGTATGTCTTTAACATTATGGAATATTTTGAGATTGCATGAATAGACCAGAATGTGTTTTCCACATTATTTCATGTAGATTCATTGCATTAATTGCATTGCATTTATTTATTTCTTGATCACAACAACAGTGAGCATTTAGTGGCATTCTACAGTTTCCGCTTATGTCATTGTGCCCAACAGCAAGACACAAGACAGGCTATGGTTAATAGGAGGCGAGAGAGGATGGAGGACATATCGAAAGGACAGAATAAGGGAGGACAGGGTGTGTGTCTTTCTTCCAGATTTAGAGATCCTGTGGGAGAACAATGACAGGAGCTAATTAGATGACAGTTACCAGGTCTTTGTGTGTGTGTTAGCTGTGGGATTTCCTCTTATCTTTCCATTTGGCAGGAAGATGACCTTAAAGCAGAGGCTGGTCTCAGATGCAGAGCTAACGCAGTAACGACTCTAAACAGCTAACAAAGAAGGAAACATCTGCTATTAAAAGTTATTAGCAAAACGCTTCCATAGAGGGTCGAATTTTAAATGCACCATGTTGAAATTGCAGTGGATTTACGTTGGATTTATTGCTATAAATGCACTAACGTGCAGGTAAATTCACAGAAATATGTGCAGACATAATAACACAGCAACTTCACACTGCAGCTCAGATACGCATTTCCTCTCATTAGGTTAATAAAAACAGTCTATTCATTGTGAAATGTCAACCGATTCTACAGCATGCCCTTTTAGTCGCAAGGTTTTATTTTTCCACTGATTTGTTCCAGGCTACGAGCTCTGGAATAAAAACAATCGAACAGCCCATTGTGGTCATGATCGATTGCGAGACGGTCATGAAAGAAATAAATTCTTGTGGTCTTGTGGGGGATACCACCTTCCTCCTCGCCTTGTATTTGCTGTGCTCCCTTGATAACAGTTCAGCATCTGGCCTTTTGTTTAGGCGGTATCACCTATCAGGCTGCTTTCCAAAACACTCAGAGTTCCCATCCAAACTACACTGTTTAGATCAAGACATCAAAATAATTTATTCAGTTCATTCCAACACTAGATTTTAGGAGCAGGTACAGATTAATAGGGAGCAAAAAAATTCAGGTTATATGCATCAATGCAGACACGTCTTTGATAGGCCAAGATCATAATCATAATCCTTTTTGAGCCAATATATCAGACTGTATAAGTTAGCTCGTGAAGTTGAACTTTTGTAATGGTGATACTGTGGATTTTACTGTTAAGACTGGAAATACTTCGTTTGTCCCATGTTTGGGAAAGGCGACCGCCTTCTTGGGAAGTCCACCACAACTGTTAAGGAGTTGAACGGATACACACAATATACCGATGAGGGTGATAAATCTACTGCAAAAAAAACCTATCCTGAAAACACATGTGGCTACCTCGACATGACACTGGATGCGACAAGAAAGGTGGCTCTGACTGAGAAACCACATGCTTATTGGCTAACGACTTGTGATTGACAACTACCAGTTGACCCAAAACAAGCCATGATCTCACCGGGAGTGTCCACAAAGGTCAAGACAGGTCCCAGACTTGTTAACCCTCTACTGCATAGCGTTGCCCTGAGGCAACAAACCACATTTTCATGCCTTACACTGGCCCTTCAAAAAAGAAAAACGTTTTTTTTTTTCGGAAATAATGCTACCAGGCACATCTCTTTCCAATAAAACGATGAGTTGAAGGTGGTGTGACTTTCATTTGGGGGGGGCAGGACCCCTTTCTGCAAGCTGCAGTACATGAGAGACCTCTCCATTAGGAGGCAAGATAAAGATCACTATTTTACATGTTTATAGTGAAATAAATGTATATTAAAAATACTTGTATGTGCATGAATATGTTAAGAAGCATATTTGTTTGTTCTACTTTTTTCAATTTATTTATACAGTAAAACTTAATTTTCATTCGTTGCCTCAAGGCAACACTGCGCAGTAAGCCTGATATTTTTTCTTTTTTGTTTCAGGCAATATAATGCATTTGCATATGTGTGTAGAGATGTGTTTGTGTGCATTTATATATGATAATAGTCAATGTTTTTTTTTACTTTACAATCTACTCATAGTTAGAGGATATGGATGTAAATACCTTTTATGGAAGGAAACCAAGGGAATGTGCACTTTCTGTCCTCAGAAATGAGGAGTGGATCCCTGAATGAGGTTTGAGGGACACTTAGGAGCTCAGGGGTCAGTTGATAAAGTAACTGTGTCTGTGTGTGTGTTAGTGCCCACACATCAAGCAGGTCTGGCCAGGATCTGGTATCAAGTCGGCACTGCTGGCTGACTTCTGACATGATAAGACGTATGTCATCCAGGCCTGGCATAGATGGCACTGTCTATGTGATGGCATGCCATTTCTGGCTTGATTGTGGCTTGGTTTATGTGGCCCAGGCCTACAGAAAACAGGTCTGGCCCAGATCTAGAATCAAGCTGGCACTTCGGACTGACTGGTGTTTTGGCAGAGTGTATATCAACCAGATGTGTGCCAGGTCTGGCAATGACGCCACTGTTTATGCAATGGCATGCCATATCTCAGGTGGTAGAGCAGGTTACAAACTGATCGGAAGGTTAGTGGTTCGATCCCTGGCTCCTCCAGTCTGCATGTCAAGAGTGAGAATGTGTATGAATGATTTGAAGCGTTCAGTTAAGCGAAAGTGGGTGAATGTGGCATGTTGTATAGAGCACTTTGAGTAAACTGGGAGAGTAGAAAAGCGCTATATAAAAATCAGTCCATTCACTGTCTGAACAGAGTTTCGGCATGTTACTTTTGCACTGTTTTGCATGTTCTGGCACATGTTGTCATTGCATGGCTTGATTAAGGTACACATTAGGCTGACATCTGGGGCCAGAGCTGAAACTGTTCTGGGCCAGCAGTGTGTCTACAACTGGCCTGTGGCTGCACATCACCTACAGATGGCCCACATACTGCAATGAATGACGGCCCTTTGGTGGCCCAGATAACTTGCTTATGAATATTTCAACTGTGAAAACTTGCTATTCATAAAGCAAATTAGCAAGAACTGCTAGCAATTCTTGCTAACAATTGAAAGGAATTAAAACATTTAGCAGTTGTTAATGACTGACAGCTAATGACAGAAAATGCAAAATAATGAAGTGCAATGTCTCAGCAGCTTTTCTCCTCAGTCTGTAAAATTATTGCGTTAGTTTACACTTTAATGTAATTTTTAGTGTAATAAAATGTGTATATGTTGGCTAAGATCATTTTTTTGTAAACATTGCTAAATGAAAAGCAGTTCTGCCATTAGCAAAGCTTAATGTGCAATTTTTCATGCCAAGTGTTGAATTACATGCAATATTAATTCTTGTGTAGTTCTATATAATAACTGGGATCTCCTGCATATACATGGAGTGGAACATTATGGACATGGATATTTGAGATGTCTGTACACACACTTTAGTCGTGCTTTGTTGTGTGGGGCCCAGGCCTGGAAGCATTGTTTAAAACGATGTCATCTCCCATCCAGACTGTTTAGATTAGGAACACCAGCACTTGTGTGTGTGTGTGTGTGTGTGTGTGTGTGTGTGTGTGTGTGTGTGTGTGTGTGTGTGTGTGAACCAGTGCATTCCAGAATTTTCTCTGCAGCCGTGTTTATAAAAGACTTCCCAAGGGAACCTAAAGTTACCAAAAACAAAATTCCCCAGATTCTTGGCAGCTGCTTGTGTGTGTGGTCACTTCTTGCTTGCCATGTGATCTTGACTCACCTTGACATGACGGCAAGCTCCCCTCCCCCCAACCTCCAATGCGCTTCAGTCAGGCAGTGAGATGGGCGTCGCCCTTGCACATGGTTTCAATTTGAGGAGGGAGTCATTTCCTCGCTCTGAAGTTCTATTCCTTCAGAGAGATTTTCTGTTTCGGTAAACGATCTTGTTGTAGTCAGCACATTTTTTCTACTGATGCGGCACTATTTGTTTTTCTCGCCTAGTTGCCATGGATTATGGCTGAGCTGCAATCATGACGTATGAGAATAACTATCTGTAGTGCTCAAGTGATAATTTGGTCTTCCTTGTGCTTTCTTGAAACAGACTTTGATCCTGCCCCTCACTCGAATACTGTTATTTCATTTGTTTAAGCAAAAGCCTTCAATGCTAGACATATTTCAGGTCTTCCAATAAAAAATGAAATCTATAAAGTTTTAAATAAGAACACCTCAAGTTTCTTCTGATGTCCCTTGAGCTGGATCCCTGCGAAGATTATCCAATAATAGCAAAACTGCAAATTAAATCAGGAACATTTCTTAGCCTGAGCTGGCCACGTGTTTCTTTGCTGTCTGTTGGAACAAAAGAGGGTGCTCGCACAGTTATGCATACAGCAGTTTTGTCCTTGCGCAACAGTGTGTGAATACAGTTCAAGTTTCTTGTTTTCCTTTGTTTTAGGATCTCCATACTATGACAACGTGAGGCCCCTGTCCTATCCCGACTCCGATGCTGTGCTCATCTGTTTCGACATCAGCCGCCCAGAAACGCTCGACAGCGTAATGAAAAAGGTTTGTTGCTCCTCTCGGGCAAATCCATGCAGGAAACACGTCTTTAAGCTCTATTTTTAAACATTCCACTCAAGTACTTTGATTTTTGTCTGAACTGGTGACAGAGGCCTGGATCAAAGGTCTGCAGTCATTTCTTTTTTCTGTGATCTCAGTCATGTGAAGTCGTATAGCTGTAATGTGACTTCAGTGTCAGGTCAAAACCCTGCAGTGGCTGGACGTGTCACTGGCTGATTCTCACATGTCCAAACGTGTGCTGTACATCAAGCAACACAGGTGGTGTCAGTCATCTGACTGGTGGAGAAACTACAAAATGTAAAAGTCATTATCTTCCCACATTAAAACACACCTGGCATGTGCTCCTATTTTTGCAAGGCATTTCCTGTTTTTGCGCTGCTTTCTGCCGACCTGGAATGTTTTTTCAAAGCAACTCACATTTACCAGAATTAGCGGTCGAGACAGAAACAGTTTTGTCTTGCTCATTAGGAACAGAGATGACCTCAGATGCACTGAGATTTTTTGTCCCTTTCAGTCTGCCGCTTTGATGGGTAACATTAGTTATCTAACCATTTGTTGTCTTGTGTTGCACACTGTAATTGAACCTGTCGTGAGTAATTGGGAACACGTCATATACAGCTAATTGCTAAGCTTGAACTGAAGTTTAAAGTGCTTAAAGCTGTGCTAGTCGAAGAATGCATTTCAGACGATGAACGTCTACATGAGACTTAACCTCGGTTTAGGCTTTTAGGTTGTTCAGACACATTTTACAAACAAACTTCCTCCTCAGATGTCAATGAACTTGATCCCCTGACCAGCCAGACAGCCAGCCCTGAGGCACATTAGCCTCAGATTAAAGCCCCAAGAGAAATGCCATTGATCACAGAGCGTTTATTGTTGTCAGGGAGGAAACATGGAGATTACTTCTAGTTCCTTTCTAGGGTTCAAAGAAATGAGGGGCTTCAGGAAGTGGCAGCTTTAACCTTTGTACTTAAAGGGCAGGTGAGGGGGGGATTTCATCAAATTCTTTATTACAGCAACAAACATTTGAACACACTCACAAGAAAAACATTGTTTTAAAACACAAAATTTACTTTTTTTTATGTCAGAACTCCTGAATGATTGAGGCTATTTTGTCTTTCTTCACAGTGGAAAGGTGAGATCCAGGAGTTTTGTCCCAACACCAAGATGCTGTTAGTCGGCTGCAAGTCGGACCTGCGCACCGATCTGAGCACACTTGTGGAGCTTTCCAACCATCGACAAGCGCCAGTTTCTTACGACCAGGTTTGTAGATTAAAAGAACATTTTGAAATGGTAGATGGTTCCAATTTCCTGACTCTAATCAGGTCATTGCCATGTTTAATTGACCCCTGTGAAAGTGTGCAAATCCTTTCGTTATTGACGCAAGCTCTTTACAAAAAACAGAATCTCAGTAAGCCTGAACGTTTTCCTTCTTAGGGTTCCAGCATGGCCAAGCAGATCTCGGCGCCCTACATCGAGTGCTCGGCCCAGCAGTCAGAAAACAGCGTCAGAGACATTTTCCATGTGGCCACGCTGGCCTGCATCAACAAAAACAACAAAAACGTCAAACGCAGCAAGACCGCCCGTGCTAGCAAGAGGATTTCACACATGCCTGGTAGACCTGACCTGGCGGCCGTGGCCTCGGACCTCCGGAAGGACAAAGCCAAAAGTTGCTCGGTCATGTGATTGCACCGACCAAATCAGATCAGACTGAGGAGAATGAGGACAGAGCACAGTGCAAGCAGGAAGTTATGGGGCAATGCTCCCTCCTGCATGCTAAAGACCCCTTATTTGTCTGGAAAGGGGTTCTATAAGCTTAATTCATGTACATGTTACTGGAATACTCTGCACCAATGAAAACTCAATGCATAGTAAGCATCCCACTCAACGCGGCCCCCACCCCTGCCCCACCAAAAGAGGAAGCTATCTATCACCTGCCTGGGGATGTGACCTGCTTCCTCTGGGAGGACAAAGCGGATGCAGTCAAGGCTTTCCATGCTAACAGGAAATGAGCAGGGGGAATGATGTCATTAGGAAATGCTCATTTATAAAAAGATGCGTAGGAACATGTGGTCTCCTGAATAAGAGCGAGAGCCGGCAATGGGGTGGTAGGTAGGGGGGTGCTGCCTCAGGGGGAGGAAATAAAGAGGAACTGCTGTTGTTTGTGCTGGATCAAAGACTTCTTCCTCGGAGGGCTTATACAAGAACTCGTCACTGTGGTTTGAAACTGATTCACTCCCACCTCTACTCCTGTAACTGTTAGTCTGTGTGCAGAACAGATTAGAAGAATTTCTTAATTTCTTTCAATGGAAACATGAAGCTGAGTGTCCCCTGTCTCTGATATGTTGTCGGTGTAATGTGAAGTCATTGGTGTATAACTGTGTCATTGCTTTATTTTCATCCTGATGAGATTGAACCAATACTACATTCTCTTACATCAGCAACTATGGATAGACTCATGAAAACAAATGCACACTGCAACAGTGCAGGTTAGCCTTTTATTTTCTCCAAAAACAGAAATGGTGTACTTTAACCCTTTTGTTGGGCCCTAAATGGGTCCAGTGAGCTTTAGCTTAACAAAAATTAGCAACCAAAAATAGAACACTGTATATGAAATATGGACATAGCCACTGTGACTTATCCACAACCCTAATGCTAGCCACAACCATGTTGGGTTTTTTTGAACGAAAAGTTACATTTTGGACAAGAAGATGAAGTTGTGACTTAATGCTAACGAGCTTTGTTAGCTAGCTCCATTTGAATATAATACACAAATGTCAATTGACTGATAAAATACTAGAATTTTGCTCCCAGATCTGAGCTGGATGAAGATATATTCGCATCCAGATACGTAACTTGGATTAACAGAAGCAAACCACAGATAAAAGATAGATGTAGCAAGTGTGATTTCACCTACTGATTAGTAAGCTAGTCGGCTGCCATCTTGGTGATTTGAAATTAGATTTGAAGCGCAAGAGGCAGATATGACTGAGATACCAATGGAGACCATGGAGACTGTATATTTACAGGTTGTTAGCTAGTGAACTAGCTAACAGTTGTAGTTAGCTATATCCTTCATTCTATAATGAGGATCATTACAATTCTTTCTCATTATGAACCAATTCTAGCAATTGAGCATATAAAATCAGAAGGTCGTCACAGAACAAAGGAGCTGAGAGCCGTTTCACCTTAGACCTACAACCAGTGTGTTTTTGCAGCCAGAGAAGTTTTTCCTTTGCTGGCTACTAAGAAGAATGCAGGTGGACGAGTTATAAAAACTGTTAAGAGGTGTCATCAAGGTTCAAACTGTTTCCTGTACCAGCCTGCAGATATTATTATTTTTTTGTTTAATAAATGCTGTAAATATAGGCATTTTAATATAGGAGTCTCTGGGGATGGACTTGCTTTTGGAGCTAGCCCCAAGTGACATTAGAAAAACTGGAGTTTTTGGTATTTGGTTTACTTTCTCATCTTCTGGAGGATCCCCTCGATTTTAACAGGCTGGAATCTTTGCGTCACGAATCACAGCACATTAAAAGAGGATTCAAACAGAAGAAGATCAACAATAACTTACCCTAAATGTCCAAATTGGAGGAAGCTGTGGTCGATTAGCTAGACTACAAAAACCTCTGCAGGAATGAACCATCCCATGACAGGAACAGTTTTTGTCTCATACGGTAAATATCTGCAAACTGGATTACTGTATTGGTCACTGAATAAACGAGCGAGACAACCAAAGGATGAAGAACTTTGCTGATATGTGGTAAACTTGCTAAAGCTCAATTTAGACTTACATGCTGAGTCTACCATGTAGCCTATGCTAGTGACAGATGGTATTGCCACCATTTTTACCTGTGTGGGCTATGTTGACTCAATGTGTAGGTTACATTTTTAGTACATTTCTGCACTTCAGTTTATCACGTAGGGCTTTAGAAGAGTTACATCATACTTATGGCGCAGATTTAATGCAGAAACATACATTCACTGTAATTAGAAGGACTTTGCCCTCTTCAGTATTAAAAGAAGAGATTATCAGATATTTGGAATACCATAAATGCCACAATACAGATTACATGTTTGTTTGTTTTTTTTTTTTTTTTTTTAACTAGTCCACTTAGCAGTTAGCTTGCTAGCCCTCACTGCACTGCACGTTTCGCAAACCTCTGGAGATGAATTTTGCTGTTCGACTTTAAGCTGTGACCAGACTAGGGCTGCCACGATTTGTCGACTAGTCACGATTACGTCGACTATCAAAATCGTCGACGACTGATTTAATAGTCGACGCGTCGTTTGAAGCTTTGTAAGATCCCAAAAGACGCAGGAATAAGTAGCAGGATTTTAATATTACTCTTATTATTCTTTCTGGGTCACAAAATAAACGTTTAACATATTTTCAGCCGAGAATGTAGCTGTGTAAACCTCAAATATCGGCTCAGTTTATCAGGACACCGCATATTTTCAAAAGCGCTCCGACGTTTTCGGAGACGTCTGTTACCCACTAGCTCGATAGCTAGCCGGGGGCTAGGTCACTAGCGCGGTCCGGCAAATTGTTTTCAAACCCACCGCCGTCTTTCGCTACTCAGGTTAAATATATATGAGTCACTTAGATAAATTAAAAATGTTGTTGTTTGGCTTTTTTTTTTTTTTTAGTATTTTATTTGTTCCTGAGTAAATCGGTTTGTCTGAGATTAAAGTTAGTTTTTACACAGCTGAATAAACGTCAAGCAGACAGCTGATTATCAGAAGTGTGAGATGCTGGAGAATATACTCCGTTGTCCTGTTATATTTTAGATAGCAAGGAGTTTATTAAACTTCACCGAAACAATCTGCAAATTTCATTAAAATTGAATAAACTATCATCTTGTCTTTATTTTTAGTTAGCACCTTAAAAGCTTAAAGCTGTAAGCTAATGATAGTTATATAAGAGCAGATGCTGCTGGTGCAATAAGCTGTAGTTTTACGTCCAGTGGATGATGATCTGATTAGTCGACTAATCGCATAAATAATCGGTGACTAGTCGACTATCAAAATAATCGTTTGTGGCAGCCCTAGACCAGACCTTAACTCGGAAAGGATGATTGTATTTTTTTTTCTTCCTTGGGTCATTTCAGTGTTTGAGTATCATGACCTCCGCAGTAATGTCACATAATGTAAGAGATTTGTGTCAATTTCAAAATTAGTCTTGAGAAACAAGTGTTTTTGAACTAGTGTTTTTTCCTTCCTCTCAAACAACAGTGCAATGACGCAGCTGTTTAAATATCAACGGTATTGATGCACTTTTAATGTGACCATCAGTTTCTCAATTAGCTTGTTCAAATGCCAGTGCTGTCACATTTGTCAGCTCAGCGCCCGTGTCCCTATTTTCTTTTCCCAATCCTTTCTTTCCGGTGTATACACACGTTTTCTTGAATGTTGATGTCACCTTCAAAATGTCTTTGTCAATGTTGTTGCCATAATATTTATTGAATTCTATATTTTTCCCTTTAGAATAAATGCCAATAAAACTGAAGAGAAGTGTGTTTGTGTTCATTAAGGGAAGAAAGAGATCTCAGTTCATAAGTTCAGTATGTAGTTTGATTATCCTTCATGGATGGTCACGTACTGTTAAATGCCATGCAGACATTATAAGATTTATTGTGCTTTGAGTTCACAAAGGGAAGCTCTGATTTAGATCCTCTTTTGCTTTAGATTTCCAGCAGACTAGATGCCTCATGGCTACACTGACAATTCCAATAGAAACAACATCTACAAACTCCAATGCATCTATGGGACAACCTCATTTATGCTTCTGTAAGAGAGCAATGTGCTTCGAGGCATGAAGTGTGCTAGAAATCCATTCAAAGAACCTAAAAAGGTGGCTTCAGCTATTGTGCTTGTTAAGAGAGATTCTGTACAGTCATTTATTTACTCTCCCATCAAAAATCCAAATCTCATACATTAAAGATAACCAGCTTATTGTTCTGCAACCAGACTGTTACGATCCCCCCATACTCCAACCCTTCCCAAAATGCATGTGAAAGTATGACCAATGTGGCAGAAACTTGACCCCATTTCAAGGGATTAGTCAGCAGGGGACAAATTCTAATCAGAATCAGGTTTTCTGTAAATAGTTTTAGAGTTTTCTGGTACACAGTTGCTTGATTGCTGTTTCTTAAACATTTATTCCTAGATACAGCAGCTTCACTGTGATGCCCATGCAATCATTCTCATTTTCACATACTCAGACACACTGTTTTGACAGTAAACCAAAGATGTTATGCAAGCAGAGGGGAATCTGGCATAGTAAAAACACACTTTATACCAAAATCAGATGCGGACACCTATGGAGGCCCCCCTCCATAGGTGTCCCTTCATTCCAGCTCCATCTGAGTGTTTATATGTAAACAGATACCACAGCTATCTGAAGGAGCATGAAATGACTGTACCTGTTCACAAATCATATGTTTATCTCTTCTATTGATATATTCAATCATTTTGTACTTTAAAAAGTCAATAAATCTCAAAATTTGGAATTGAATCTATAATAATTTTAATTATTAAGCTATTAGACATTGTAATGTATGCGACTTTACAAAGTTTACATTTGTGGTTGGTAGCATTTGTTTTTGGGTTTGTTTTCCTTTTTCTATGTGATGACCCACGTTTAAATTTACTCACCTGGGGCATTTTCATCCTGAAAATGGTGCACACTTTTTCCTGCTGTCTGGGTTGATTGGCAATCTTCCTTGAGAACAAAACAGCAACAGGCTTTTTACTTTTGTCTCTTTCGGTAGGTGCGTCGGGAGTGGCGTGTAAATATTTGACAAGGCACTGCACACAGACGACAAGCTTCCATATCTTGTGTATTATAAGAGTGGTCTTTAATGTACCGCCATTTCCGTACAAATAAATGTTTTGCTACATTATTTCAGGCCTGGACAAAAGGCACACCTGTGATCGGTTGTCTTGTTTGTACAGGTGCAGCTTGTGTAAGGCCTGCTCATTTCCTCCACTCGGAGCGTTGCAGCTGAAATGTGAAGGTGGCTTTAAGCTTTTGTTTGCTGTCTCTCATATGTGAAATGTACAGAAAGACTGGGATTCAAATCTCTTGGAAAGTATAAATATACATCCTTTCTTCTGGGGATTTATGAGTGCTTACTGTTAAACTTTACTCTGCCCTCTATTCAGGTTGTTTAGGGAGAAGAGTAATCTTTAATCAAAAGGAAATTAAATGACAGAGAGGTCTGAGGTAACTTTGGGTGGAGAACCTGCACCACCTCAATCCTTTTCTTTCTACAGAGAAAACTGATGCAGCTCAATTTGAATATTTAGACAGAGCTGTTGAAATTATCAAAAAGTCCACGAACCTGGCCGTAGTCTCAGCATGTAATGGATTATTTATATCTTATATACAAATAAAGTAAGGAAATCCCTGTAGACCTCCAACCCTGCCCCCTAAAAAAAATAAAAAAATCATTTGGTCAGATAAACGGGGGATGTGTAGATTTTCATTCAAATAAGTCACTTGTCCTATAGTCTAGCCCTCATTCACATGGATGCATTGGGTGCAGCACAGGACTCAGTATCTTGTCCAAGGACACTTCGAGATGGGATAGAGCCACCGACCACTTGAGCCGCCATCTTTGCTTTACAGCAAGCTCACGAGGAAACACTTGATACATTTTGTGCTGCTGCTGCAATATTGCGCTCTGGCTTTTGTACTTATCTTTGTTACATAGACAAACAGCAAAACGTTAGCGCCACCTTTAAGTTCATAGATACAACAAATTGCCATTTTGGAAACCTTTTCTTCTGACACCTCTTTGTCAAACATCTATGAGGTATTATGCTCACCAGGCAAGAAAAGCACATTGGCTCTTTTTCTCTCTGATTAAGCAGGTCACGAGACATGATGCCCTGTGCATGTAGCTAACAGCTTCTCTACACTACATTGTAGCGTGTTATATTTACTGATGACATTCCAAACAGGACTAAAAAAAGAATAATGGATCATTTCTATACAGCCTGTGTTGATTGAGTAATTCACTCTTCTGAAAATTTGTTGTGTTTTGTAATCTCATCTAATTTTTGGAATTTCTGTTAAAATTCCTTAGGTGCACAATGATGTAGCATTACAATGCTTTCTTTTTATCCATGATAGACTGTTATATGATTGCCAACTATAATTTAATCTCAGTATCCACTGGTATTCGAGACAACTTGATGCAATATGAGATAATCGGGGGCGTTAAAGGGGGCGATCATGGCTCAAGAGTTGGCAGTTCGTCTGGTAATTGGAAGGTTGCCAGTTTGAGCCCCGGCTCCGACAGTCTCGGTCGTTGTGTCCTTGGGCAAGACACTTCATCCGTTGCCTACTGGTGGTGGTCAGAGGGCCCGGTGGAGCCAGTGTCCGGCAGCCTCGCCTCTGTCAGTGCGCCCTGGCCCTGGGGCGGCTGTCACCATTCACACACTGCCATCACCAGTGTGTGAATGGGTGGATGACTGAATGTAGCGTAAAGCGCTTTGGGGTCCTTAGGAACTAAGTAAAGCGCTATACAAATACAGGCCTTTTACCATTTAATCAAATACCCTAGCTACTAATCTACACTCAGAAAGGCCCCTCCTTTGTGACAAAGCTCTCAACATGAGGCTTTATAATATGACATTCCTAACCAGTGGATGATGTTGTGGTTATGTCCATCTTTTTACTGTCTGTGTTGTTTAATTCAACTCTATTACATTTTATTTGTATACCACCCAGGTAAGATAAAGAACCTGCAAGACCCTACTCTACTCCTAGAGAGAAGGCTTAGGGGTTAACCTGCTCTGGCTCTCATTCTACCTTTGAAAACTCTTGGAACCACAAGTAAGCTTGCAGACTAAGAGCAAAGTGGTCCAGTCTATAAGTTATAAATGAATAAAAAACTCGTTTTTCAGCATGACTCTTATACAGGATATTTCCAATTTTAGAAATAGTGTTTTATGTATCATCTGACTTCATGGATAAATAAAGCTGCGTGTCATCTGCATAGAAATTAAAATGCATGCAGTGTTTTCTAATAATATTACTCAATTTACCAGTCGATCTACGTCCCTACCCTCACCTATGGTCACGAGCTGTGGGTAGTGTAAGCCATACAGCTAGTTATACAATAAGGGAATACTAAGAACACTAAGAATATCATCTGCAGCCAATTCAAGAGAAAGTGTACATGATAAAGCATGTGCTTGTTACAGCATAAAATAAGTCGTATGTAAACGGTTGGAACTGAACTACACAGTTTAAGCTACAACACCAAGTTAGCTTGGTGGTGGCAGTTAGCACTGTTGCCTCACAGGAAGAAAGTCCTGAGTTTATCCCCACCATCTGGCCGGGGCATTTCTGTGTGGAGTTTGCATGTTGTCCCTGTGTTTGTGTGGGTTCACACATAAACAAGTCAGTTCTCCATCAGCATATAAAATAAGTAAAAAGACAAAAACAATTTAGAATAGTTCAGTATTTACTCATAAGTGTTAACATAAATCTCTTTCAACTTGACAACAGTCTTGGTTCAGAAAAATAACTTTGACTTGAGTCCTTGACTGTCTTGACACTCCTGTGAAAGCGGGTTTTTGTAACAGTAAGAAACAAAAACGTCTCTGTGAGTCAGACTGCACTGACTCGTCTGCTTGAAAAGCTAATGTATTACTGGAAGCAGGCAGCCATGTAGGGCCCGTGGTAAATTCCCAGAGACCGTCAAGCATGCAAACTGCTTTTCCTCACATAGCAAGCCTATATATCATGCAGTGACTTCATCATATGCATGAGGACTAAGATGTATTAGTTTGTCAGTGACAGGAAAACGGGCTTGTCAGGTGAGAAATAAATGCCAGAGATGAAAGACACACAACTGTGCTCCTGATGGCTGCTTTGATGAAAGATCTTTCCAAGTAAGATGCATTGATGTGAGATTTAAACCTTCTTGGCAACGTTTTAAGAGGGGACCGACGTACTGCTAAGGTTATAAAAAATGTTGATTTGACCTCTGTGTTAACATTCATTCTGTTTGATGATACATTACAGGGAATTAATTTATCTGATGTTTTTTGCTGACAAATAAAATCTAAATGAAGTCTGTACAGTGAATAAAAAGCAGGAAGATGAGCTTAGCTCTGTTCCCAAATCTCATTGTTAAATGGTCTTAACTGGTGAGCTTGACAGATGTAGGTGGGCAGATTTTAAAAACAGCAAAGCTTTTTATTCCTGTGTAGTCATTATGCCAAATTTATAATGCTAACTGATAGTTTATTTATCCTGTTTGTTCTATTTATCTCTAATGGAAATGAGAACAGGAGTCTTTCCAAAAATTATTCATCTTTAGTGATGATTATTACTATTAGCATTATTTCACTGAGCTATGGTGTTTCTGATTATCCATCAAAAATGTAATATGCTACCCACTGGTGTGGAATACTCTACTGAAGCCTCGGTTTGAGGAGGTGGAGAGAGTTTGTATACACAGAGAAAACAAACAAACAAACAAATACAATTATTAAAAAAACACAATTATTTCTGATGTTATGTATTATATTAATAACATAGTAAAATAATTAATAAGAACATGATATTATCCTTTCCTAGTGCTGTAACATTGCAGTGCCCCTCTGCATCTGCAAATCTCTCTGTGCTTTCAATGGGCCGTCCACTGCGCTCTGTAATCATCATTATTTCTGCTGTAATGAACTTTAGAAACTACAAACTGGTTACGTGATGCCAACATTTCTTCTGCTTATAATTTGATAAACTGCAACATTATAAATTGGTGACATGACAGCCTTGCCCCAGGGTTAAAATAACAAGATAACCATGCAGAGACTTTTCTTCAGCCCTGCAGTAATGTTAAATAACTGCATAGATACAATGTATTTTACTAAAGTAACCATAAAGTTATATCAAAGTCAGTGTAATGGTATTATATTACACTATCTGGCGTAATGTTTTTAGAATTTAAATGTCATTTGTTTTTATATGTTGCTATCCGGTCTTTAAGTCCGACGTCAGTAGCTGTGTCTGGACCCAAACTCCGCTTCAGGTCCCAAAATCAAACGATGGCTGCGGCATCATTGAGAGTTGAAAAACTGTCCATATTATTTTATCTTTAGTAAAACAATCAGTGTGGCTGCTCTACCAGGTGCAACAATTAAGTTTAACATCCAGGCATCCATGAAAACAGAATGAAATGAAATTCATTGACCTCATAAGGGAGTAGTCTATAGAGTCCAGTCTAAATAAATGAGAATGCAGTGCATGTAGAGCAAGGGCGTAGGTTTGGTTGCAACTTGGCAGAGACACATAGAAACCTTTACATGGTCTCCATGCATGTTTTATGTGATTGAAATAAATGTAATAATAATAAAGATCTTACTGTAAATGTTGTAAATACTTTGACCTCACAGGTTTTCCCCCCTTTTTAACATTGCATGAGACACAAGAGAAGTGCTCTACTTGGGACCTAACAAATGCCAGGAATGCACTGTGGGTAGAGGGAGGCAGGGTGGGAGAAAAAGCAAACCGCAAACTGAATTTCAACACTTTATCACCAAAGTAACTCCTGCAACATATTGCATTAAGAATGGGTGTGTTTCCCTCTAAATGCAAAGTACAGAGACAGCTACAGGCAGAGCATTCCTCACGCTAACATGTCCGACGTGCAGCTGTTTAAACCACGAAACACTATAATAGAAACACAGACTGACACAGACCCTTACAACGAATACATTTAACCTTAATTCTGCAGCTGGGTCCTGATGATAATTCTGTTTAGCCTCACCCAGACTGTGTAATAAGAAAGGAATCCCACTAAAGCAGAGCGCCTGGGCGGAGCTCTGGTTAGACAACACTATGTGGAATTAGCTGGCAGAAAATCAGGCTCTGCAGTCCACCCTGTCCTGCACTGTATGCTTTCCTCAACGCTTCATTTTACACAGGCATGTCCCAGACATATGGAAGGTAAAGTGAACTAATCCACTCATTGCACACGTTATGCAAGTGATTTCCACTCTTATCCCAAGGTTGTGCTCTTATGATTTGCAGCTGGTTTTGTATGTTTTTTTTGTGCCCATCACTTTGGTCCAGAATTTTAAAAATAAACATTAAATTCCAAGTTTTTATATGAGCTGTGATGAAATTTCATACCTATATTTTTGGTCCTCATTGAGTAATTGGTTCTGATGATAGACTGATTGTACTCGTGGTTTCCAGAGGATAGCTCCTTACAACTTTGTCATCGCCTGAATTTTAATCTTTGTATCAGCTTTCATTGTTGATGATCATGGTTCCCATGTGATGAGTTGCACTAACGAGTTACCGTTTAGTCGTCCTTGGACTTTTCCTTTCCTCCCACCCTACTGTAGCATTAAAATGTTTAGCTAGTCTGTCGTCATGTCTTAATCCAGATCAGAACATTTCCTGCAGAGATGCATGCTTTCGGATGATGAACCATATCATTATTTTGGTTATCCATAAACTTCTCCTCTGGTGCCACCCTGGGGTTAACATTTTTAACTTTTAATGAAATGTCCCAACAACCTTGAGACTGCACAGTCAGGTCAAAGTTCACTTGGTTAATTAATATATGAATGCATCTTATTATAGGGTCTGTAGCTTATAATATAAAGCTCCTTGAGGCAACTGTTGTAATATAAATAAAATAAAATTGAATTCAAATGTCTTGTCATTTAATCTGTTCACACCCATTTATTTTTCAGCCACCGTTTCTCTTTAGAGCTGATGATTCTTCCTGGCCTTGTGAATCAGCTGACTTTCTCTCTGGCACAGACACAACTCACATATACATTCAGCAGCTGTATGAGAAATGTGACAACGCTTCTCCTGTTTGGCACGTGAAAAAGAGGAGCTGCATTGTAGCCTTTAGCAAGCCAGCCCCGAAAGGCAGAAGAAAAGAGATTAGTGAATCTTGTCTGAATTTTCCTTTGTTTACACCTGCCTCCCCCTCCATTACGCTGACAGCTGACAAACTGGGTGCTTGGAAACATCGCTGGAAGGGGTTAGACTTTTCACACAAAGCCACTCTTCGGACATTTTTCTTACTTTCACAGCACAAAAGCTCGAGTTTTAGTCATTTTTATTGCTTATTTGATTTTGAACTGAAGAGCCTTTTAAACCATCACTCTGGGTTTCCCGTATATATGGTTTTGATATATTGTTTTAATATTAAGCCAAAGAACCTTTTCCCACTCTCCAGTGCAAAACAGAATAAATTACGTAATCCGTCAGCAGTAACAGGCTTAGCAAGAGAAGGACACTATTTATCACCATCTTTGTAGGGCTCAAGAAGCTCCTTTTTTCATCTTGATTAGGAGATGAAATTGCCTAGACGAACTGTTCTGGTGAAGCAACAGCTTTATTGAGCACGAGTAATAATCGATCAGCCACATATTGGTTTTTCGCCACTGTCTTGTCTAGTATGGAACCCATATGGAAGCTCAGCCGAAAGTAAGCTGTTATGTTTCATATGTTTGAATTTTCTCACACTCTCTGAGTTCACTGAATTTAAATCTGCTGGCTTCCTCAAGTTTTTCATGTAGGCCATATGTGAGGACCCCTACCAACCCCCACTCAACACAGTTTCCCTATTTTCCTGCAGTACCAGCTGGGACGGACACAGACTGGAAGCGTGTAGATCAATAGATCTAAACTGGTGGTGCATTGTTTCCCCCCAGTCCTCCTGCCTGAGACAATCAGTCATGCACAGCTGTAATGTTGAGAAAGGCTGAAAGCAAAACAATAAGGGGATTTTTTTTTTCAGAAAAATGCTGGACCCAGGCTGAAGGTCTTGAGAAAAGAGGATGAAGAGAAGAACGTGTTCCCTGTGGCTCTGAGGCGTGCAGACGGCTTGGGCTTAATGACAAGCCTTTAGTTCATTATGAATGAACTGGTGGCAAACATGGGGCTTAATCTAAAATGCTGACACAACTAGGCAAAGTAGCAGCGCTGAAGCAACGCGTGAGTGGTTATACTCAGATATTGCTTCAGCTAAATTTTATGAAGAAATAATCACAGTAAGGCCTGAAATGTGCTCAGTGTTAAAAATGTGTGCAAGCTCAAATGAGAGCTGTAGATCAAAAAACACCTTATGTAGCACTCCTTTTCTGGGACAATTTAAATTTAAGAGTTCTTGAGAAACAGCTTCATTCCAGAAGCTGTGAGACTTCTCAATGCATAAATGGACAAGAAGTGATATTGTAGCACCTTAATCACTACTGACACTCACTGACACCGTCACTTTATCAATGCTGGTCGTCGTGCCCTTTTGCTGCTAAAGTATTTATACCTGCATTCTATATCCATACTTCATACTGGTACTCAGGTTGTTGCACTCAATTTACTGTATTATTCCATTGCTTGTTATTCTGTTTTGTTTTAAAAAAATAAAACCCAAAATTATTTATTTATTACTTTTTAAAAATTCCGTTTCTTCGTCCTTCTGTTTCTTTTCGCTCCGGGACCGTGTGTACATGTAAATATGTGGTGCGAATGACAATAAAGCTCCTTGAATCCTTTAAATTCAATGATGCAATGATTTAGGTGCATCCAGGAGGAGGATTGGTAGTCTATCTCAGTTAATGATCTAATGACACTGTTTTTATCTCCAGTTTTTTAGATAATAATTAAGCAAAATTTGGATGTCAATGGACAGATGCACTATTCCCCATAAACTGTAAATAAATGATGGACACAGCCATGTGACCTTTTGGTTTGTGAACTCATTTGAAGCATTAGCGTTAGCATTTTGGCTCGAAAATTTGATCCCTACAATAAACAGACTCGAGTACATGCTAACTGCCGTTAAGTAACTGATGAACGAAATCCTAGTTTCACTTACCAAAGTTGAAATACACCCCTCTAGTACGGCCTGTACGTCTCAGCAGGTACACATTATTTTTTTAATAATTCCAAAATCAACTTTAAATCCTCACAAGAGAAGCTAAAATTAAACACACCAGACTGTAAACATCTTAATTTAATGTGGCCTTTCCCCAAGTGGCCAGTGGGGGTACTACGCCCCCCTTTTTTTGTTTTGTTTTATTTTTTTACACATTGGCTTCATTGTTCAGGCCTAGATGGTACCATTTGTTATTACTGTTTCATTTGAGGAGGTTCTCACATCTGTCGTTTTCGTTTTTTTGTTTGGTTGGTTTTTTGAGTTACAGTACATGTAATCACTGTAGATGTAGTCAGTGAAAATATATGATTTAAGTTCCTCAGTGAGTACCATTAAGTTTGAGTCATCTGTCAATCCTTGTTCTTATAGTTACTATTTTTTGAGTGGACTGGTGCATTCTTACAAATACACGTCTTCCTGTTTGTGTTGATTTTCATTATTGTAGAGAACCGAAAGCCATATCCGTCATGACAAATGAAGCCCTGAACATTAAACAGGGGACTTTTCTGCTAATTTACTCTGTCTTTCCACTCCAGCATTCATGAAATCAGCTCATATTTCAATGAAACTGGAAACTTGCTGGCTCACCGCTGCTCTCCGTGGGGGAGGAGGACTGTGGGAATAACAGAAAAGATCTTTGCACGCTCCTCGTGGGGATTTTTCTGTGGGGAAAGTTCCTCACTCCTGTTTTACTGGGGTGCAGAGTTTGCCAGCACTGGCGCTACAGCCAGGTTTTTCAATGGATTTTGACAAGAAGTGAGGTTAGACAAGAAAGCTTAAAGTTGTTTGGACTTAAACATTTTAAATGTTTGATTTTTGATGCAACAGATTTTCTTTATGTTCCAGCAACCTGGATTCCCATCCTTTCCTCTCCTTCCCAGTCTGCTTTGCCATATGCGCGATCCTCACTGTGGGCTATATCCAAACCACTGACCTCCTGCCTCTCTGCTCTCCTTGCCATCTGCTCCCCCGCCTTGGCCTTTTTGGTCGGGGGCCAAACATCGACTGACTCAACACATGTCTGAGCATGTTGTCAGAAGAGTCTCTGTTGCCTGTTTAAGCTCTAAAAGTATCTGTGTCATAGCAATTATATCATCTAATGGTCTACTGGGGTCACATGGATGATTCAGTTATTGCAGCGGATGCTTTGCTTCTAATTCTAGTTTAGGATGTAAACTTGTTGACCTCATGAAAGGGAAGCAGAATATAACACAAAAGTACCCCATTTATTTTAGTCATGCTAGAATGAGTTGGCAATCTCTCAAACTATTCAATGGACTGCCATTGCATTTCATATAAACACTCCTTGTCCCGAGCAGTTGTACCTTAACTTTGATTAATGTTTTAATTAAAGTAAGATAACCACCATGAGGTGATGATGTTGCATTTTAAAGTGAAATGTTTCAGAAAATGCAGGAAGGATTGCTGTGAAGCTGCAAAGCCCCTCGGCCTCATTGTTTACTGATGTTTTGGATCTCACCCCAGAACTTTTCCTACTAGATTTCCCACTACTGCTACTCCAGCAGTTGTTCTCTTCTCATCTGTTCTAGTGTCATCTCAGCAAAACCCAGAAGTTCACCTTCCAGACAAGCAGCCCTAAGGCTCTGGTCTGTGAGAGGGCTTGCTATTGAGTTTCCTACAGAACATATTGCTTCCTCTGCCACAAGACAGAGCTTCACAGGCCCCTTATGCTCACCTAGCACTAGTCTTATTGCCGGAGCCCATGTCTGGCCATTGAACAATCCCAAAATCCCCCCTGGAAAAAGGAGCAGCCTGTCCAGATCCACCTCCATCCTCCGTTCTGTCTTGGGTATCTGAAGTTTTGATGTTGGATTGTTGGATTGTAGTATAAAACCTCCTATGTTTTTTCAGACAACTGTGGTACTCCATGCGTCCACACGATTTTATGATAGGCTTAATAATGTGATGAAGGACATTACTGACGTCTGCCGTGTTGAAATGTCTGTAAAATGAACAAAAAAAAAGTCACTTTCAACACTTCAACCCAGGTTGTTTCAGCTTTTACTTTCCTTAAAAATTCCATTACTACGAGCACTGAAAACCATATCTGTCACGTCACTTGTCACTGTCAAGGTCCTCTTCACAAAAATGCCTTCAGCGCACAGCGTATTTTCCTGCTGTGCTCACGGTCCGCTTTGTTTAAAATCATTAGCCTTTCAGTGCGACTGCAAGACTAAAAAATCAGCTCGGTAAATAGTGGAAGACAAAACTTTGAAGAAGATGGTTTTGGAAACCTAGCAACTGTAAATTACTGTCTGGCTCGCTTCCACAGGTGCTTCTTTTGTCCTTTCTCTCTCCTCTCACCTCCCCCCAAACCACTCCCGGCAGATGGCTGCCCCTGTTGGAGGTTTCTTCCTGATAAAAGGGAGTTTTTCGTTCCCACTGTTACCAAGTACTTGCTTTCTGGAGGTTGACTCTTGGAGAAGCCCTTCTAAGATATAAAATCTCTTGAAGCAATTGTTGTTTTGTGAAGTATTGACCACTGCCCCCACCCCCCAAACAAACAAATAACATTTTTTAGTAAACAGTCTGAATGCAGGCTGGAACTGTGGGATGTCAGCATTTACAGAATTTGACCAGCTTATGTTGCAGCTGTCACACAGATAGTTCCAGGTTACACTTGGATATTTCAGAAAAATGACAACAATTTCCTTTTTTGCCTTCATACTAAGTCTGAACCATGGGCTGGGTTCCCTTATCTAAGGCATGTCCACTCTAACTGCTTCCTGCCTCCTCCTCCACATCTTCTTGCCAACTTCTACACCTGATCTTCAACCCGTCCATTCACTTCCTGTTGCCATGTGCGCCCATCAATCTGACCTCATCATTATTAAATAATTAAGGCTGTTATGTTCTCATTTCATAAATAGTGGACGTGCTATTCTGTGACAGAATTTTCTTTGAAATAAAAGTGGTGCAAAATCTAAAAATACACTCTCCCTGCTCTCTGAAACACTAATAAAACATTAATGAGCCATTTTTAATGCTTTTTAGACATTTTAGATAGATAAATGGTTCAAAAGTTAGAACAGACACTCATTACAAGGAGGTCTTTGGGTCATAGTGTAAAGTCAGGAAAAAGACAAGCATGTATGAGTTACTAGCAATAGCACCTTTATAACCTCAGCTATGACTTCCTCCAGTCTGGCAGTAACAGACAGGGAATTTGGCACACTACACACACACACACACACACACACACACACACACACACACACACACACACACACACACACACACACACACACACACTCACACACACACACACACACAAACCCACTAACAGTGGGTTTGTTTATGTGTTAGTTAATTTGCAGTGTCCCCATGAGTCGAGGACCCCCGAAAGATTAGAGAAACAAGAGTATCATTTTGTGTGTGTGTGTGTGTGTGTGTGTGTGTGTGTGTGTGTGAGAGAGAGAGAGTTTCTCTCCCTTCTGCTGAGTGTGTTTACTTCACTGGTGAAGAAAAGAAGCATGCAGGACTCCCACCTGCCCTGATTAGCATTAATCATGCCCACCACCCATCAACACCCATACACACGCACTCATACCTCCCCACCAAAAACCCCTGCTGCGCCACTGATGCTACATCAAGCCAAAGACGCTTATCAGTTGTCAGCCACTCCTGGTGTGCTGCTGAAACCCTGCGGTGTGTTTGTTTGCTGAGCTGTAACTCAATCTGCTTAAAAATCTCATCCTTTGTTGAGGACGGACGTGGTTTTCCCCTGTGGATCTGTGAATGTCTAAGATTGGCAAAGGAAGCAACTGCAAGTTTTTGCTGTGTGTGGATGAGTTTTTCACCAACGCTGATAAACTCTCTGTGCAACTTTGTGCAACCAGAAATAAACATGCTAAATAAGGAAATCCTGCTTTCCTGAGTATTTGCATGCACTGTATAAATAACCCACAGATGAATCTTGTGCTAAGACCGAATGCCATCTCAACATACTGTTTGTGCACATTTCAAAGATGGTTCACACTTAATGATCACCCTCTTAATCAGACTTCCATTTGGTGTGTCTCCTGTCTCAGGCTATTAAATCACAATTACAGCCCTGCTGCGGCTGTTTGTTAATGGACTGTAATGTATTCAGCTGCATTAGCTCAGCAGAGAGCCTCTGAAATAGTTTCTGTGTAAAGTGGGGACAAAAAGACTGACGATGGGGAGATGGAAGATAGCAACAAAAGGGAATATCATCACGTGGAGTTTGAATTCAGGCAGAAATTACTGGTGAAAAATTAAGATGTACAAGTATAGCAGCTTCACCTGGGGACAATTCCTGGTTCAGATTGTCTGGGTTCCCTACTGATGGAGCAGAAGATGGAATTGCAGTATCATTAACATAACTGTTTACAGAGCTAATCAACTTAATATGGACTAATCAGGTGGCTCAATAATTATATTTAAGCTCCATTGTAACTCTTTTTTTTCCTTTCTTATTAGCTTCACACTTGGCCAGTGTGGCTGAAACTCGCAAAAAGAAGGCACTGGGTAGACTTACAGACTGTAAATAAAAGACAGAAATAGCCAGCTGCCAGCAATAACAGTTGCTTTGAGCTGGAATCAAATCTGTTTGGGGAGCAAGCTTGGCTAACAAACTGCAGCAGTAAGCTAGAGCTACCTCTATCAACATCTACCTGTCAATCACAGTGGCCACACCCATAACATTAAACCATGAAGTTTAAAAGGAAGAATTATGAAAAATATTTATCTTTTTAAATATTTGTCTTTTTTTTTTTAAATATTTGGTTTTTTAAATATCTATCTTTTCTTAAATAACACAAAAATATTTAAGAAATAATGAATATGTCAAGCTTTGTTATTTGACATAGAATAATTTTTTTGTTAAAAAGGTCACTTTTTTTGATCACTGTGGGGTTAAAAAAATAGAAAGCTGAATTTTTAAAGTCTTTTTGTGATGCAACAAAGACTTCAGTTTTTGGCACGTCCACACTTTCTTCATTTTTTTTAGCATAGGACATTGTTCACAACATGACAGCTTCCACAAAATACAGCCACTATTCCATATTAATAGTGTAAGTGGAGTCCATTTACCCCTTTTGTTTGGTTTCTGTTTGTTTAGGTATCAGTAGCCAACAATAATTGTTTACTATGTCATCATTCCTGACAGCTTTCTCTTTCCTTTTGTGTTTCTCCAGTGAGATGATGCTGCATGCAGTTGGAGTTAAACTGCTACCAAACAAACGCATTTTACATTTAGTTCGAGGCACCTGGGGTTAAACGCTGCCTCACAAAGATATTGTGAAAGTGCAACCACAGTAGGAAGCAGTGCCCTAAAAGCACCATTAGCATTCAGTGTCTGCTGCAATTGTAATCATGTTAACCTCACACTGAAACCCCAGAAAACACAACTGAAGTCCACTTTTTTAACTTCTATTTTGCACGAGGCACAACAGTTGTTGTTCTTGTTTTTCAGCTGTTGCTATTCTTTCAATCATCACGTTAACAGCGACTTAAAAGTCAGCAACAGTGAGTGAAATGTAGTTCTTCCGTAAGCTAACTATTGGTTAACCGCTTCTATGTATGACCATATTCAGTGAGCACTGAAGTAAACCTCTGTCTTTATCAGATGGAAGAATTTGCATTTTTATTTTTAACAGCAGGCTGGAGTCATCAGCAGTAATCTGTAATGTTAGCAAACAGCTATGAAGGTTACCTGTGTACCTTTGCTACCAGATGGGTGAGCCTTATTCTGTGTTCATCCAGCTGCTGAACACAGCTGCTCAGCTGGAGTACATGTCCGCAAATTCTGTTACACAAGCTTCATCAGGCCATGCATACATACATTCTCAAATTAAGGGAACATTACCAGCATTAACAGCTGCATAAAGCTAGCTAAACCGAACAGGTACTCTGAAATTTAAATAACTTTATTTCTCAGTCAGCATCAACACTAGGGATGGGTACCGGTGTCCGGTGCCATGATGGCACCGGTTCTGACATAAACGGTAGTAACCAGACCGAAAAGCAGCGCACATTTCGGTGCTTTATTTCGGTGCTTTTTTTTCCCTGAGCTGTGATACACTTCTAGCCAATCATTTTACGTTTCCGAGGATAGTAGGCGGGGCCAGGTACGTACGTTCTTTTAGAGCAGCGCTACAGATTAAAAATGTCCAAGGCGAAGCGGTCAAAAGTCTGGCTGTACTTCACAGCAAAATATGCAAACTCAGCAGCCTGCAACAAGTGCTTTAAGCTGATACTGTGATACTGTCAAAGGAGGTAACACCTCGAATCCGATGAAACAGCTGGCGACGCATAGCGTTTTTTTTAAAAGCCGAGAAATGCGCCGTATTTGATAGCTTGCTGCGAGACCTCACACCGTGCACGTCGGGTGGGTTGCCAGTTATCGGACCCGGAGCAAAATCCCCCAAAAACCCGAAGAATAGAGTCCTGGCCCCTAGCCCTGCCAGTGTAGCAGAAATGATGACTGATGATGATGGCAGCAGCAGCCGTTCTTCTCTGCGTGAGTAGCTTCATGTTGTTCGTGTGTAATTTACGTTGAGTAGGCTAACCACGTTATTACATTAATGCATGTAAGGTGAACTAGCAAACATCATCATATCTACATGCGGCTGTCTTCTTGTTTGATGGCAGATACTCCCTTCACCCTGGCCAAAAAGGCTAAAATGACCAAAGAAAAAGTGGGAAACAGTTAAACATGAGAGGGTTTAAGTTTGTGTTTTTTCCATTGTTTAAGCACTGCTTCCAGCCAAGAGTGATGCCATATATGCCACATAGCTGCAGAAAAGGCACACATTGTTATCTTTTTACAAAAAAAAACAGCTGAACATGAGAGGTTTTTGGACAAAGTTTGTTCTCCATTCTTTAAGCACCGGTTCGAGCACTGTTTAAGCACCGGCACCGTTTCAAAAGTACCGATTTGGCACCGGTATCGGATAAAACCTAAACGATACCCATCCCTAATCAACACAGCTCTAATTTTAAAATTCAAGCAGCTCCCAGCAGTCAGTAAATACACCTGCAACCCAATCTGCTGATTGAACTCTGGGGACAATGGACAATATTTAAGGCTTCTGGTGCAGACATGGTGTCCACATAGCAACAAACAACTATAAGACATCCTGTTCGGCACCATTGCTACAACTTGACTGGTCAATACCATCAGACTACAAGCAGATGACACATTGAACCCAGAAAGTTTACAGTAACAAAAATATTGTTCACACTGAGGAATCTGTTTATTGCGAAGACTATAACACCCTCATGAAACAGCCACATGCTCTGCTTAGTGGAGAACTCTACTGTCTAACCACAAAGACCTTCAAAGCTTTGTGTGACATCAAAGTGGCTGCTGTCATCTTTTATATACAGTCTGTATTTCTGACAACATTAATCAACATTAAATACCCTAAACTATTTGTAGCACAGTATCTAACTAATAATGAGCCTTATGACCTGTTGTAGGATTCAGTAGGATCACTGCATGCTTGAACATGTTATAGTTTCAAGGGTCAACACAGTAACTCTGTCTTTGCTCTTCCAATGCACTAGAAAGATAGTATCTCTGTAGAGTGGCAAAAAATGTCAAGGTTAGGTGGCCTAGGACACACACAGACAAATACACACAGAAACCTCTGGAATCAAACTGACTGTGGAAATTAGAGGAGAGTCCATGGGGTTGTGCAGACTTGGCTTATCAGCTATGTGCAGCCTACTGACTCTTAACCTATCAGTCATCTGTGAGCAAAGCCGCAGATTGACTATGGATTGCAGATGGAAGAAGCCACAGCCACTCTATTATTAGAAACCTTCTTAGCAACATTCACATACATGCTACTGCACCAGAGAGGCCGGCAGCTTACTGAGCGGAGAGTGCATCGTTGACTTTGGTTCAGTCAGACATGTTAAAGTCTGTTGGCAATGAGCATGCTCATTCTACCCAAGGTGAAATAAGAAATCTGCAGTGCTCCTTTCTGTACATGAGGAGATACCTCAGGCGTGAGAACAAAAACCACTGGAGGAATATCAAGGCTGTCTTTCAACACTAGAACACAAAGAAGTGAAGCTTCTCGTTTTTCTTTTCAAGCAGCATTCAAATAGAAGAAAAGGTGAATTTGTGGGCAGGGAAGCAATCGTGCTAACAAGCTAACAAGCCATTTAAACAGTTTTCTGCTATGTAATCATTATAAATTATGGGAGCTGCAAATGTAGCATAATTGCCTCGTTAAGTTGAACTCGCAAACAATATAGCACAAAGGCAGAGGCAAGGTTTGAGTACACTCTCAAAAATGATGAAAATTAACACATTTGACACTCTATTAGCACTGCCACAAATTAGAATTGGTGTATCCGTGGCACACTTTGTTTAGAAATCCACTTAGTGTGTGCATGATGAGTGAAATGAAGCCTTTTAGCACAGTGAAAGTGTGTCTGAGTACCTCCTAACGCAGGAATTCTGTCCAGCTGCCAGTTTTCCCCCCGAGGTGCTCCACAGCCAGAAGCAATTAAAACTCAGTGAGGTTATGGATGACTCAAAGTCCCTGTGAGGTGTGGGCCCCAAAAAGTGAAACTCGATTAAACAAGGGGGGAAGGCTGTACCTCCACTGTCATTCTGCATATTTCCCAAGCCATCTGGAAAATTAAGAAGTAACCTGACGAATGTTCCCAGAGGTGTTTTACAACATGCCGTATCATTTAATCACAGGTTCTTCAAAACACCAGAAACAGCACGTGTAGGTCATTCAGAACCCCCCCCCCCCACCCCCCACCCCCCCACCCCAAAAAAAACAAAAAAACAACAGATGGAAAGTAAGTGATGGATACGGACGCTGATGGGAGGATTTCCCATATAGCAAAAATCAAACCTGTTGTAAAATTTTCACTCTGTACAAAAACCAGACAGCTGCAGCTGCGAAATAATTCACCTCCTCTGCTCCCTCGGGCCACAGAGAGGAAATTTGGGCATTTAATATGATATTTTAATATTGCATGAATGCTGGGTGATGAAGATTTTGATGCAAATGTGGTGTTTTACGGCAGGCAAGTCCCAATCTGTTGTCTCAGCGATCTACGAAGATACAATCATTTCCAGTTTGATCAAAGACTGCAGGAAGTGACAGCTCTCCATTCTGAAATCGTCTGACCTTTTGTCTGGATTGTTCCCGTGGTGTCCTTTGCTATTGTACTGCTTAAGCACACCAAGTGCAATTTACTGAAGTCACTTTGTTGTATTTCTGGTGACTAAACTCATTACATTTCAAGCACTTATCTCTCAGCTCCATTTGCGGCTGCCAGCATGTGAAATTGCCTTGTGTTGCTTTAATGTTAGACATTCAAAGAGGTCCCTTAAGAGATCTGTTAATAGTCCCATTAAATGAAAAATGTTTTTCTGTGTTGTTACCTTGCGTCTCTGGGTGAAGGGTTGTAGTATCAATGACTGCATTCTAATAGCATCCTGAGAAAAACACAGATCCTGTTTTTTGGTGTTGTTTTATAAAATTCCACCTTAACTCTGTGAAAGATTCAGGTTCACCACCAGTGCTAGGATTTTTACCTGGTTGGAAGATTTGTAATCTAAAACTACTATAGGATTAGATAGCTGCCAGAAAAACTAAATTCTTTCAGTTTTTTGTCCTGAGAAATGCCAATTTGGCGCATTGTACATACGGGAATTCAAAACACACATTAATCAAATACAGCTTAGTTACATCAGTACAAATGTTACCTCTTCTGCAGAATTGCTTTTAGCCATCTGCCATGACGGGTTTGGGGTGAGGGCAAAGAGGAAAAAGCAGAAAGAGACAAAGACAAAGGCAAACTGTAGGGGAAAGAGTCTGGGTTTATGATTAAATACCGCAGTGGTGTATAAACATGCAGAAAATCAAAAGCTGCCTCCCGTTCTACTTTTAAACTCTAGGAACCGGAGTCTGGGAGTGAAGCGCTCTATTGGGGTACTATAGTACTATGGTACTACAATGTCTTTAAAATAAGATGGGGCCTGATTAGTCAATATTTTGAGGAGAAGGATTTCAAACTCAATGCTGAATTTAGCCGGGCGCCAATGAGGAAAACACAGTATTTGAGAAATATGCTCTTTATTTCTAGTCCCAGTTAACACTCTCTCTGCAGCAGTCTGGGGCTACGTCCACACATACCCGGGTATTTTTGAAAACGCAGATTTTTCTATGCGTTTGCACCTTTCGTCCACACGTAAACGGCGTTTTCGGTCACTGAAAACTGAGATTTTTAAAAACTCCTGCCAGGGTGGATATTTTCAAAAACTCGGTTTTTGCGTTTACGTGTGGACAAGGTAAACGGAGAAAACGCAGTGTCAAAGGTGTGCGCATTTTTTGACGTCACACTGTGTGCCACGTTATTGTTTCGGTGAAATAAATTTCTACAATGGCGGACGTAGACAAAATACTGTTACTGTTAATTGTACTCTCTGCAGCGTTTAAATGCTTACATACACACACACAGTTACTGTCCCTCCACACATAGAACTCAGTTCTGCTTCTATGCGCCATCTTTGTTTACTCTTTCCCACCCAGGCTTATTGACTTCTGATTGGCCAACATTTCTACTAGGAATATATCGCCACCTGCTGCTTTGGCATGTTCTTAGCAGCGTTTTCCTTCGTTTTTAGTTTTTATGTGTGGACGGGATTTTTTTTATAAACAAAAACGGAAAATCTTCATTTTCAAAAATACCCGTGTACGTGTGGAGGTAGCCTGGATCAACTGAAGGCTTTTCAAGACGTTTTAGGCCAGGTTGATGATAATGATTTACAAAAGTCTGGCCTAGAAGTAATAAATGCATGAACTAAACACTCTGATAGAGCAACCTAACCAAACCTTATTAAGCTTGAAGAGTACGTCTACCACTGTTGTAAACTGTGAAGTGTTGTGTTCTCCTCTTGTACCTGGTCACAAATGCCTGACTCAAGTGTCTTCAGGTAGACAGATAATCCTAGAATGTCGATTCCCGGGGTTGTTTTACGGGCTTCAGTGACAGCGATGAACTGGTCAAGGTTTCATTTTTCTTACCAGTGATGTTTTTCATCATCTGTCTGTGGGAAAAACATAAAATCTTTTTCTTGTTGTTGACGTTGTAGATTTGGTTATTAGCAACTTCTCCAAGATTTCACTTGATAGACATATCAAGGTTTTTATTTTAAAGGACTAGCAGGGTTGACATTATGTAGTTCATAGTGGTTTTAAAGAGAAGAGAGTGCAAACACTGCAGTAGTGATGACAGAAAAATTACAAAAAATTCAATTCCATAGAAGCATGATAATGATATTGATCTTTCTAATACCTGTAACATTATTCACCCCCATAACACAAGCCAAAATCATCACTCTTAAAACTTTTTCTAGGCTATTTGCCAAGGACAGTTTCTCTCATAGCTACTGCCAGTAATATGTGCTGTGTGCACAAAAAAATCCTCAGAGGAACCTGTTTCCATCTCCTGCACACACACAACATGCCAGAAATCAGTACTTCGACATCATTAATAATGGATCAAAGACGGGCCATGAAACCAGGCAATCATCCATGTTGTTTTTCCATTGATCCATATAAAATACCTCCTACATGAGGAGCATCGATACATGACCTTGGGCTCAGCCTCAGTCTGTCCACTTTTATGTGATACATGACATATGACATGTTCTCAGATACATTAGTTAAGAAAAAAAGCTAGAGTTGGTTACCACAGTTGGTTTTCATACTTAGTTGCTGCTAAAAATAATGTTTCCCACAGACTGATATGTAAAACCGGATTCATGATGGAATATTTATAGACCACTTAGACTTTCAGATTCATTCACGGAAAACTGCTGTTTGGTACTGGTGTTGAGCCAGACCCCAGGCTTTATTATCAGCGATGACACTTGACAATCAGAGTTGGATTAGGTTAACTAAGCAGTTATTCTTGCTTCCTTTGGAAAGTTTAATGTCTAAATTGCAGATGGAAACATGCAAGTGGACTTCCGTAGAGCTGTTCTAAAGTTCCAGCTGTAGTGAAAGAGGTCTAGAGGTTGTATAGAGGTAATATAATAATTTTACCCCCTCAAGGCTTAGTGTATCATAATTGATACATACAGGCTCCAGTGTGTCAATTTGTCTTTCAAGTCTGTTTTTGCTAGCCAAAAATTGCTACCCATCAAATGCCACAGTAACTAACTAACTAAGCACTAGCCCATGCTAGGCTTAAAAATAAATGTTAAAGCAAAAATTCCATTGTTGAGGTTTCACAGGGAGACATCACGGCTGCTATAGCTGCTCCATTAATGATAGTTTCAACATCTGAAAGAGGAAACGCTAAGGTTATACCTGAAAACAAGTTTGTCTGGCTAATTAGCCCCCAACTTTATAATCAATCAGAATAACAATAAGAATGGGAAACTGAGAACCGGTACCAATCATTTTTAGTGCACAAAAGAACAAGAGAGCAAAGGCAAACTGGAAACAGCTTCATTATACTGGTAACACAACTTCAGCTCTTTCTAAACAAATGCATAGGCATCATGCTAAGCTAACCAAGTACCTAGAGTGATAAAGCTGAGTGAATGCTGACCCCAGCTCAGCAGCCACACTTTGACGTCTCTGTGGTTTGGTTTACATCTTTGCTTTGTGCTATCGGAGAAAGATCATATGTGTGTCCTCATTAGGACAGGGATTTGTGTTAGTGTGTGGGACTGTAGCCTGCAGGTTTTTATTCCTTAAGACGGTGTGTTTCAGGTCATTTTACAAATAGAATGTAAATGTAAGTGTGCAATATGTGCATTACTTTTTTTTAAGTAATGAGCCCAACACTGATCACAACAAAGAAATACCTCCAACATGCACAAACATTTGACCACACAGCATGCAGTTAATTAGCATGAATGTAATGTATTTGCTATGCTGCTTAGAGTTAGTCCAGCTCTCAAAGCGGAGTCAATGAGAACCGATAAGAAATCAAATCGATATGTGACATTGATAATGGAATTGGAATCGTTAAATTCTTATCAGTTTCCATCCGTAATGATTGGTCTGCCAAAATACTGGATTTTGTAAAAAGAAAGATATTTCATCATGAATGGTTTATATGTAAACTTTCTTGGAAAAAAGAACACACTGTGTTTGTGTGTACATAAATTTCCCAACCTTTAAATGACTGTCAGACTGTAACAAATTATGAAGCTGCTTTTCTATGTTTTTTTAAATACGCTGGTTCTTGGATCTGCATGAAAGGTTAAACCAAGCTTTTATCTTAATGGATTTTTGTATTATATTAAGTATTTTATCACTCATCGATTCTGTGTAAAGTTGTTCGGTGTTTTCTTCTGGGAAGCTCCCAAAGAGAGTTAAGGAATACCATTTGGAGAAACAGATACACACTCACAGGAATCAATAATGCTACTTCCTCCATTCAAATCCTCCTGAATCTCCTGTATTAGATGACAGTAGTTCACCACACCCTGCTCGGATTCATTTCATCTTCTGGAAAAGAAGATGAAAAAACAGGAAGGAAGAAAAAAACTGGAAAACTTTTGTTCTAATTTGATCATCTGTAATAAAATATTGATTCATTTTTACTTTTTGCATAATTGTTTTTAAATGTCCTTTGAACTTACTTGGTAATCCTCATAAAAAAGACTGTAAAAGGAAAACTCCAGGTAACATCAAGAGAACGGGGTCCAACACATCTAGCCGTTGTGGTGGCCCTTTGATAACAATTGATCTTTGCAGCAGTGTGTGTGTGCACGTGTGTGTTTATGAACTGAGCTCATCTTCCAGATCCGAAACTCCTGGAGGTTTCACAGGAAGTGCATCCCCCTCCACCACCTCCCATCCACTGCCCCTCCTCCGCTCTACTCTTTCCTCTTCTTTCTCTTCGTCTTTCCTTCCTCTCAGCTGGGACCGATGCTGACTCAGTTCAAAGAGGAAACAGAAAAAGATTGAGAATCAGGCAAAGAGAGATGCAGGGAGGAGAAGGAAGGCTAAGCTCTCTAAACATCCTAGTAGCTAACTTCCCTTCAGAATACAATTGATGACATCTCCGGTGTATGTTTCCCAGTGTGAATCCACCCAGCAATGTCCTGAAACACAACTCTCTGCATTGCTGCGGCTTTGTTTCATGAATACAATAGTTTATCTCAAATATTGTTATTGTTACTTCAATACTGTCTGTACCTCTGTTATAATTTGCATAATTAATATAATTAATATAATTAATACTGGAAGAGCATATGGGAGAAGGACGCAACCCATAACGGCAATGCTCAGTGGATAGTGGATCTGAGGGCAGACCACAGCGACCTCCCTGAACAGGGTCCAGTAACCATCACAGTGGCAGATATCCAAGAAGGGGTCTCCAGTATGAAGAGTTGGACAGCACCAGGGCCCGACATGGTTCACGCCTACTGGCTAAAGAAGCTGACTGCACTCCACGAGCGTCTGGCAGCACAAATGAACCAGCTGCTAGTTAACGAGAGACACCCGGAATGGCTAACCGAAGGTCGGACGGTCCTGATCCCCAAGGACCCCAAGAAGGGACCGGTCCCCTCCAACTACCGACCAATAACCTGCCTCAGTACTACATGGAAGCTCCTGTCAGGCATCATATCGGCTAAGATGAACAGGCACATGGGTCAATACATGAGCGGGACACAGAAAGGAATTGGCAAGAATACCAGAGGCGCAAAACACCAGCTACTGGTAGACCGAGACTGCAAGACCAGACTGACCAACCTGTGCACTGCCTGGATTGATTACAAGAAGGCCTATGACTCAATGCCCCACAGCTGGATACTGGAATGCCTAGAATTGTACAAGATCAATGGGACCCTAAGAGCCTTCATCAGGAACTCAATGGGGATGTGGCGTACAACACTAGAGGCCAACTCCAAGCCCATAGCACAAGTCACCATCAAGTGCGGGATCTACCAAGGAGATGCTCTGTCCCCACTGCTGTTCTGCATAGGCCTGAACCCCCTCAGTGAGATCATTAACAAGACTGGCTACGGATACCGACTACGGAACGGAGCAGTTGTCAGACACCTCCTGTACATGGATGACATCAAGCTGTATGCCAAGAGTGAACGAGACATCGATTCACTGATCCACACTACCAGGCTATACAGCAATGACATTGGAATGTCGTTCGGACTGGAGAAGTGTAGTCGGATGGTAACAAAGAGAGGGAAGGTAGTCAGAACTGAGGGGATTGAACTACCAGAAGGCAACATTGCAGACATAGAGGACAGTTACAAGTACCTGGGGATCCCGCAGGCGAATGGGAACCATGAAGAGGCCGCTAGAAAAGCTGCAACCACCAAGTACCTGCAGAGGGTCAGGCAAGTCCTGAGGAGTCAGCTGAATGGTAAGAACAAGATCCGGGCCATCAACACGTACGCCCTGCCCGTGATCAGGTACCCTGCTGGGGTAATAGGCTGGCCAAAGGAGGAGATAGAAGCCACTGACATAAAGACAAGAAAGCTCCTTACCATGCATGGAGGGTTTCACCCCAAGTCCAGCACCCGGAGGCTGTACGCTAAGCGGAAGGAAGGGGGCCGGGGACTGGTGAGTGTCAGCACCACAGTCCAGGATGAGACAACGAACATCCAAGAATACATTGGGAAGATGGCCCCAACTGACCGAGTGCTCAGTGAATACCTCAGGCAGCAGAAACCCAAGAAAGAGGAGGGAGACGAGGAACCATCATGGAAGGACAGGCCCCTGCACGGTATGTACCACCGGCAGATAGAGGAGGTGGCTGATATCCAGAAATCCTACCAGTGGCTGGACAAAGCTGGACTGAAAGACAGCACAGAGGCACTAATCATGGCAGCACAAGAACAAGCTCTGAGCACAAGATCCATAGAGGCTGGGGTCTATCACACCAGGCAAGACCCCAGGTGCAGGCTGTGTAAAGATGCCCCAGAGACAATCCAGCACATAACAGCAGGGTGCAAGATGCTAGCAGGCAAGGCATACATGGAACGCCATAACCAAGTGGCCGGCATAGTGTACAGGAACATCTGTGCCGAGTATAACCTGGAAGTCCCGAGGTCAAAATGGGAGATGCCCCCAAGGGTGGTGGAGAATGACCGAGCTAAGATCCTGTGGGACTTCCAGATACAGACGGACAAAATGGTGGTGGCTAACCAACCGGACATAGTGGTGGTAGACAAACAGAAGAAGACGGCCGTAGTGATCGATGTAGCGGTTCCGAATGACAGCAATATCAGGAAGAAGGAACACCAGAAGCTGGAGAAATACCAAGGGCTCAGAGAAGAGCTCAAGAGGATGTGGAGGGTGAAGGTAACGGTGGTCCCCGTGGTAATCGGAGCACTAGGTGCGGTGACTCCCAAGCTAGGCGAGTGGCTCCAGCAGATCCCGGGAATAACATCGGAGATCTCTGTCCAGAAGAGCGCAGTCCTGGGAACAGCTAAGATACTGCGCAGGACCCTCAAGCTCCCAGGCCTCTGGTAGAGGACCCGAGCTTGAAGGATAAACCGCCCACAGGGGCGTGCTGGGTGTTTATATATATATATATATATATATATATATATATATATATACAGGGAGTGCAGAATTATTAGGCAAGTTGTATTTTTGAGGAATAATTTTATTATTGAACAACAACCATGTTCTCAATGAACCCAAAAAACTCATTAATATCAAAGCTAAATGTTTTTGGAAGTAGTTTTTAGTTTGTTTTTAGTTTTAGCTATTTTAGGGGGATATCTGTGTGTGCAGGTGACTATTACTGTGCATAATTATTAGGCAACTTAACAAAAAACAAATATATACCCATTTCAATTATTTATTTTTACCAGTGAAACCAATATAACATCTCCACATTCACAAATATACATTTCTGACATTCAAAAACAAAACAAAAACAAATCAGCGACCAATATAGTCACCTTTCTTTGCAAGGACACCCAAAAGCCTGCCATCCATGGATTCTGTCAGTGTTTTGATCTGTTCACCATCAACATTGCGTGCAGCAGCAACCACAGCCTCCCAGACACTGTTCAGAGAGGTGTACTGTTTTCCTTCCTGTAAATCTCACATTTGATGATGGACCACAGGTTCTCAATGGGGTTCAGATCAGGTGAACAAGGTGGCCATGTCATTAGTTTTTCTTCTTTTATACCCTTTCTTGCCAGCCACGCTGTGGAGTACTTGGACGCGTGTGATGGAGCATTGTCCTGCATGAAAATCATGTTTTTCTTGAAGGATGCAGACTTCTTCCTGTACCACTGCTTAAAGAAGGTGTCTTCCAGAAACTGGCAGTGGGACTGGGAGTTGAGCTTGACTCCATCCTCAACCCGAAAAGGCCCCACAAGCTCATCTTTGATGATACCAGCCCAAACCAGTACTCCACCTCCACCTTGCTGGTGTCTGAGTCGGACTGGAGCTCTCTGCCCTTTACCAATCCAGCCACGGGCCCATCCATCTGGTCCATCAAGACTCACTCTCATTTCATCAGTCCATAAAACCTTAGAAAAATCAGTCTTGAGATATTTCTTGGCCCAGTCTTGACGTTTCAGCTTGTGTGTCTTGTTCAGTGGTGGTCGTCTTTCAGCCTTTCTTACTTCGGACCCTCATCGCCTGAGCGGCCGCCGTTGCCTTCTGCACGGCCGGCCCCTGGACCGCCATCGCCTGAGCGGCCGCCGTTGCCTTCCGCACGGTCGGCCCCCTGAACTTTTTGCGCGCCGTCACGGCCTTCTTCGTGGCCGGCCGCCTGAACTGTGCTTCGGACTCGGCTCCCCTATGAGTTTTGTGAACGTTTGTTTGGGACTCTGGGGCCTTCGTTTTGGTCATGGCCCGGTCCCTCCGTCCTGGGCCCCCTGCCACCCGCCCGGGTCTGGTGGTGTGTTTCTGTGGCTGTCTGGGGCCAGCCCTTGAGGGGGGGGTACTGTCATGGTCCTGCGGCCATGACTCAGTGACTTTGTGTTTATGTTCTTTATTGTTATTATTCTCTTTATTATTCATGGGCTGTTTTGGGATGGTTTGTGTTTTGGGATTTTAGGTACTGGGTTCTGAGTTTGTGCTCCCTCTATTGGTCCCTGGTGTTAGTGTTCCCCTGGCTCGTCAGGTTAATCAGGTCCAGCTGTGTCTCCCACCTGTGTGTGATTTCCCAGTGTCTCTCTGTGTACTTATAGTGTGTGATTTCCTCTGCTCCTCGTCGCGTCGTCTGTGTTCATACCTGGTGTAATCCCCTGCGTGCTCTCCCTGCTGTTCTCCCTTCATGCTCAGGTTTGCTATTTCTTTGTGTAGTTTCTCCCAGTTAGTTCATCCTTAGTTCTGTTTTACCATCCCCACTTTATATTGGATATTATCAATAAATCACCCTCACACCTGAATAAGTGCTGTGTTTTGAGTCCTCCTTCCGCTCTCCACACGGCCGCTGCCCCGGACCGTGACAGATATAGGGTGTTGATGTCATTAGACCACACCCCTTCTCATTACAGCGATGCACATCACCTAATATGCTTAATTGGTAGTAGGCTTTCGAGCCTATACAGCTTGGAGTAAGACAACATGCATGAAGAGGATGAAGTGGACAAAATACTCATTTGCCTAATAATTCTGCACTCCCTGTATATATATATATATATATAAAAACACCCAGCACGCCCCTGCGGGCGGTTTATCCTTCAAGCTCGGGTCCTCTACCAGAGGCCTGGGAGCTTGAGGGTCCTGTGCAGTATCTTAGCTGTTCCCAGGACTGCGCTCTTCTGGACAGAGATCCCGGGATCTGCTGGAGCCACTTGCCTAGCTTGGGAGTCACCGCACCTAGTGCTCCGATTACCACGGGGACCACCGTTACCTTCACCCTCCACATCCTCTTGAGCTCTTCTCTGAGCCCTTGGTATTTCTCCAGCTTCTGGTGTTCCTTCTTCCTGATATTGCTGTCATTCGGAACCGCTACATCGATCACTACGGCCGTCTTCTTCTGTTTGTCTACCACCACTATGTCCGGTTGGTTAGCCACCACCATTTTGTCCGTCTGTATCTGGAAGTCCCACAGGATCTTAGCTCGGTCATTCTCCACCACCCTTGGGGGCATCTCCCATTTTGACCTCGGGACTTCCAGGTTATACTCGGCACAGATGTTCCTGTACACTATGCCGGCCACTTGGTTATGGCGTTCCATGTATGCCTTGCCTGCTAGCATCTTGCACCCTGCTGTTATGTGCTGGATTGTCTCTGGGGCATCTTTACACAGCCTGCACCTGGGGTCTTGCCTGGTGTGATAGACCCCAGCCTCTATGGATCTTGTGCTCAGAGCTTGTTCTTGTGCTGCCATGATTAGTGCCTCTGTGCTGTCTTTCAGTCCAGCTTTGTCCAGCCACTGGTAGGATTTCTGGATATCAGCCACCTCCTCTATCTGCCGGTGGTACATACCGTGCAGGGGCCTGTCCTTCCATGATGGTTCCTCGTCTCCCTCCTCTTTCTTGGGTTTCTGCTGCCTGAGGTATTCACTGAGCACTCGGTCAGTTGGGGCCATCTTCCCAATGTATTCTTGGATGTTCGTTGTCTCATCCTGGACTGTGGTGCTGACACTCACCAGTCCCCGGCCCCCTTCCTTCCGCTTAGCGTACAGCCTCAGGGTGCTGGACTTGGGGTGAAACCCTCCATGCATGGTAAGGAGCTTTCTTGTCTTTATGTCAGTGGCTTCTATCTCCTCCTTTGGCCAGCCTATTACCCCAGCAGGGTACCTGATCACAGGCAGGGCGTACGTGCTGATGGCCCAGATCTTATATATATATATATATATATATACTTGGTGGCCTCAGAATCTCACCTCTGATTTTTGCGGATGATGTGGTTCTGTTGGCTTCATCGGGTGAGGGCCTCCAGCTCGCACTGGAATGGTTTGCAGCCGAGTGTGAAGCAGCGGGAATGAGGATCAGCACCTCCAAATCCGAGGCCATGGTTCTCAGCCGGAAAAGAGTGGAGTGCCCACTCCGGGTTGGGGATGAGTTCCTGCCCCAAGTGGAGGAGTTCAAGTATCTCGGGGTCTTGTTCGCGAGTGATGGGAGAAGGGAGCCGGAGATCGACAGACGGATTGGGGCTGCAGTTGCAGTAATGCAGACGCTGCAGCGGTCCGTCGTGGTGAAGAGGGAGCTGAGTGTAAAAGCGAAGGTCTCAATTTACCGGTCGATCTACGTAGAACTACAGAGAGCACGTAAACCGACATTTTTAAAACCTATAGGAAGAATATAAAATGTGGTGGAAACACTGTGCAAATTAAATATGCACATAACAGATGGCTGGAAAGCTTTCTTATGCTGATTGCCTTGAGAGCTCTTATTTGAAATCTGTCTGTTATTGTTGCCATAAATGTCATTTAGCCATTTTTATTCTAATGAAGGCAGATTCATCTCCTAGGGAGTATTGTTTGCAGTGTCTGCAACATTAATACCTTTCTGAAATACGAATTTCAAGGTCAGTTTAGACAAATGAGAAAACTGAAGACTCTGTTTTGTCCCCTGGTATTTATGACTATTTAACTGACAAGTGAATTTTAAACTTAACATCAACCAATATTTTACATATAATTGAACTTAATAAAGAAATACATTTCGGTTATTAAAGACAAAGAAATGGCCCAAAAACATGAAAATGTGTCTTGCTCTTTTTCTGACTAAAACAAAGAGACTGCATGCATGTAACATAACCATAAATCAAAGAATATTGATTAGCTGACGTGAACATCGCAGGATCAAAGGAAAATGCTCCACCAGGGAAAACCTGATGGATGGTTCCTTTGCCTTGTGTGGCTTTGTTATTTTTCTTTTTGATATTGACCTTCAAGGGTCAAGCACTGTGCTGAAATTGCGTGCATATTATGACCGGTATTATCAAGTAGCTTAAAAACAGAGAACGAAAGAAACTGAACACTGCAATAAACAGGCCTATATTTGTGATTCATTTAATACTGTAAATAAAGGATGGATATAGGTCCCATAGAAGCCTTGAGCTGAGCTCTGTGACCTTGACTGGACTAAGAAAATGTGATTATTCACAAGATAGCCATGCCCTTTAAGACAATAAGAACATTTTCAATAAAGCCATGAAGTAAATAAAGGGAACTGAAAAATCATTCTTCCATGGCAGGATGCTGTAAAAGGACCAAACTTCAGCCAGGAGAACAACTGAGATAATCCATCCACAATACGAGGTTAGTCATTAATATACTGCTGCATGGGCTGGGCTGCAGTTACATCCTAAGGTTCCTAAGCGGTAATAAAAGCCGAGGGAGGTCAACAGTGATCACTGACTGTTTTAGGAGCTTTTTGAGATCAAATAGAAGAAAATACAAAACATTAAATATGTTAACAACACAAAAGCCATATTAAACGCAGACTACTTTAGGCCCGGAAGTAGGATTCATCACGTCATCACTTAAAGACCGGATACTTCGTGGCCCACCATATCCCAGAATTCATAGCGCGGCCCAGCCAATTCCAGTTTCCAACAATGGCGGCAGCTACTTAGTTTTAACATTACTCTTATTACTCCTTGTGGTTCACAAAATAAACTTTAAAGATATTTTCAGGCGAGAATGCAGCTCTGTAAACTTCAAATATCTGCTCGATTTATCAAGACATCACATATTTGCAAAAGTGCTCCGACGTTTTTGGAGACGTCTGTTACCAATAGCTCGATAGCTAGCCGGGGTTCAAGGCTCACTAGGGCCGGCGAGAACAGCGAACTCCCGCCACATCGTTTTCATACCCCCGCGGTCTTTCGCTACTCAGGTTTAACGTGATATATAAGTCACTTAGATAACTTAAAAATGTTAATGTTTGCCTTTTTTCGGTGTTTTAGTTGTTCATGAGTAAATCGGTTTGGCTGAGATTAAAGTTAGTTTTCACACAGCTGAATAAACGTCAAACAGAAAACTGATCAAACAGAAGTTTGAGATGGTCGAGAATTTACGGCAGTGTCCTGTTATATTTTAGATAGCAAGGAGCAGACGGCTGAGTTTATTAAACTCCACAGAGACAGCGGTGATGCAAATCTGAAGGCTAGACTGTCCGATTTCACAGCTGCTCACTTCCAGCCTACCCGGCCTTTGGAGGACCCGATGTTGCTCAAATGCTCACCTGTCGCCCATCTACTATAATCACTCACTGTGGGTTATTGCTCCTCACACTCAGTGGAGCTTCTTTGCTGGATCGTTGTGCTAACTAGTGTCAGTGTAGCACCAGCTCGCCTAGTAATTCCTTGTAGTTTCATAGTCCTTGAACGACCTTCTCCTCTCCTTGTACAGACTTCCCTGGACCCCAGCCTGTTTCTGTGGATGTGAATGAGCGCGAGTCGACTTTCGTGGATTAGATTAGGAGTGCAAGTGAGTCACGGACTGTGTGAAGAGGAGTGTTAACGTTTCCCTGCCCTGGACCTTTCTCCCTTGGATTCCCTGGAGCCCATCTTCCCCTTTTTCACTGTGCATATGTATATATTTCACCTGGTGTGCAACTGTAACTAAACCCCTTCACTTTTCACAAGTTTTGGAGTCCTGCACCTAACGAATCGTGGCATGAGCATGTTTCCATATTAGTATTTTTAATGCTGCCTCAGACACGTGACCAATTAAAATGTGCTGCAGCTGCTTCCTATCCTCACACCTTGCACGCAATGATAACAATAACTCATCAGCTGCGGAGAACAAACTGAAAAGCATTTAATTGCTTTTAGAAATTGCTCAGCGCCACCATAAAAGATCAATTAACAACGAACTCTCTTCACGCCGCTCCAAGTGCCATTTGGATATAATATAACATAATAGAGTTGGCAGACATTTATGGGAATCAGCCTTTGTTTCTACATGGGGCTGAATTACCTCTGTGCAGGGATTTTAAGGTTGTCAGGTTCAATGTGAGGTAAATAGAAACGTTTCACTGAGCACCTCTGGGTGTGTTTGGAGCCTTATATGACAGCCACCACCATTGCGTAACATAACGTTCACCACCTACTTGCTTACTGCTGCTGTGATGTTAAGAAGGTTTCATGTCAGCCTGGCTGCTTTGATCTCGCTCCAGGTTTGGCACGTTAGTTATTATCTCCTCTGTGTTTTCCTCTGGCTTCCTACACACTGTGAAAGCCAGGGAAAGGCAGTGGGAGTCTATCCAGAGGCTTATATCAAGCAAAGTCATAGCCAGATGCTCCTTTTAAGTGGTTCTTGGTAGAGTGGTGAAGGGGAAACTTGCTGACATGTTGGAAAAGTGTTTTTTTTAAGCAAACGACACGTTAAACACACGATCTCTGTTTCTGGGTGTGGCTTGATTGTTATTGCACAACATATACATCAATACATTGTAAGTTTTAGACCTTTTTATTGGTAATTGTAAAGACAGGAGGATAAAAGATGTCTGTAAATGAAACAGTCATTTTCAGACCATCCCTTAGGGCGGTGCTTGGAAATATTATTATGAGGTGATACTAAATACATGATTCGACACCACTGATGTTCTTGATCAAGACTGTTCTAGTAGCTGTTTTTCCTCCAGCATCTACATCGCAAAGGTCATTCAGTCATCATATACACGTGTATATATATATATATATATATATATATATATATATATATATATATACTCTTTCTGAGTGTGTGTGTATTTTAGCTGGGTTTTTACTATGCAAAAGCCACACTTTATTTCTTTAACTGACCAACAAAACTACAGAACTGCATTTCCTAAAAACATTCCTAAAATAAAAAAGTAAATTGCTCCACATGTTGGATGCCTAATCAGAGAGAGAGACACCCTCCACACACTGTGACTGACTCAAAAGTGTGTGATGTCTAACTGAGGTTAAAATTGTCTAAAACCCCTGAATAACCCAAATATGTCACCACATGTTTGATCTTTGCATTCTCGTGAGGACTTTCTCAGAATATGCACGCACATGCTGGTGCAGCGATTCCAGTGGCACCAGTGCAGAGTGCATTTACGTAACAACGCACGCTTGTTTGTGATTGTACATGTGGGTGACTGTTTTAAAATTGGAGAATTTTTAAATGACGGTAAAAAGAGAAAGTCTTTGACATGTGAAGCAGATAGACTCAGGCACTGTATGTTGCTTAAAGTGAGACTGAACGCCTAGAAATAGTCCTAATGTGTGTTTGTGAAACCATCCAGCACAGCAGGAGCAGCTTGACTAATTTAAACCTGAAATCCTTGAACAGAAGTGACTCAACGACGCCGGCACGGAGCAGAAATACGACAGCGAGTTGTTGTGACTTCATTTGTACGAGCTTGAGACAATTTTTCCACGCTGGTGGAGACCCAGATATGTCATATCTGTGATGCGTTTTATAGAAGACTTATCTTTTTGAATTCTGAGGCTTCAGACCTCTACTCCAGTGGCTGGGTGTTTTTTTGTTGTTTTTTTTCCTCGGCCATAGATTTGCTTGTCAGATTGTGTAAACTTGACGCCCTCCTCTCTGCACGAGAGACACACAGCTGCATGCACACTAACAAGAATGCATGCACTGTAAATATGTGGACACGTATACAGACTTTGCCCTCTGCTTGTTGTTAACAATGTCGCTGTGTATGTGTAAGACCACATGACCTATAATAACAAAAACTCTGTTTAGAACCTCACCTCCAATCAAACTAGTGATGACCTGATCATTTTTAAATGCCATTCTTTTACTTTGTGTCTATTTTTTATGCTGATATTGATAATTTACATAAATAAAGCAACACAAAACAGTTGGACATTGCAGGCTGAACTACAGCTAAAGGAAAACAAGTTAAACTGGTACAAAATCTCTCACAGCTCTGGCTCTAGGGAAATATAAATTAATTGGTTCAAGACAGGCCAGAACACCACACGTGGGTTAATCCACAGCTGGAAATATTCCACAATAAATGTATAGCCTCCTGTTTAAGTCATGTTATGTTAGAAAAACAAGGTGCTAGAAACATTCCTCACACGTTTTGGTCCATGTTGATACGACAGCGTCGCACAGTTGCTGCAGATTTTCTGGCTGAACATCCATGATGTTAATTCCACTCTATTAGATTGAGATCTGGTGACTGTGGAGCCAATTTGAGCACAATGAAGTCACTGTCCTGTTCAACAAGCCAATCTGTGCTTCATCCTGCCCGAAAGCAGCTATCTCATAAATGGTCAGCAACAATACTCAGGCAGGCTGCGATGTTTAAACAATGTTCAGTTGGTACAAAGGGGCTCAAAGGGTGCCAAGAAAATATCCCCCACATCATTACACCAGCAGCAGTAGCAGCTTGGATCAGTGATGCTATACAAGGCAGGATGGATCCATGCTTTCTTGTTCCCTTCTAAATTCTTCTTTTCTCTAAAGTCTGTGCTGTTCTCTGGCACCTGATGTGGTCTCCTGTTGCTGTAGGAGGCTCATGGTGTTGTGCGTTCAGAAATGCTCTTCTGCATACCTTGGTTATAATGAGTGGATATTTGAGTTACTGCTGCCTTCCTATCAGCTCAAAGCAGTCTGTCTGTGATCCTTCGACCTCTGGCCTGAACAAGGCATTTTCCCCACTGAACTGCTGCTCACTGGACGTTTTCTATTTTGCGGACCCTTCTTAGTAAACCCTAGAGATGGTTGTGCTGGAAAATTCCTGCAGCTCAGCAGTTTCTGACATACTCAGATCAATCCGTCTGATATCAACAACCATGCCACATTCAAAACCACATTTCTTCCCCATTGAGCTTCAGCACATCGTCTGACCATGTTTACACACCTAAATGCATGAGGTTCTTGCCATGTGATTGGCCGATTAAACATTTGTATTTATGAACCATTAAACAAAGCGGTTGTGACTATGATTTGATGTAATTCAAATCATAAAGCTGAAGTTGTCTAAATATATTTCAGTCTTTGTGTTACTTCACAGCAAGAATGTTCTGTTGGCTGTAGCTGTGGATCCAAGACACGTAACGGGTGTAAAAGCAACGGATAGGGTGCTGTATAAAAACTTGAATGTTGCCTATAGTGTTGCAGTCGAGAAGATGTGAAAAGTACATTTCAGTTGTTTTGATTGTGTCTGTCTCTGCAGCAGATTGTTTTCTGCCTTTTTTCGACCTTTTCAGATGGGCTGAAAGTGTGGCGGCATGTTCACCGCGAGCTACGAGCTTTCTGCATGTTTACTGTGAATAAAGCCTTCAGACGACATCTCTCTGCAGTGATTCTGGCACTGTGGCCAAGCTGTTTAACAACAACTCCAAACACTGAAAAAAAATACTTGTTTTGTTATCCATTACTTAACTGTTCATCACAGCTGTGCTATAGTAAACAAAACAAAGCATCTATCTAGGTGTGAGGGGAGAGCACAGAATAAGATGATGTTATCAGATACAGCACAATCTGAGTTTGTATCATGACCTCCAAAATAAAGGTTTAGCAGCCAACAGGCTCTTTTAGCTTAGAGACATGTTTCCATTCATGGGTTTATGAAGATTTATTAAAACTTAAAGGTAAAGAGGTAGTTTATTTGTTATTTAGTCCTGCCAGAAATTGTAAAAACTGAACCTACTTTGTTATTTTCTCACCTAACTATAACTGTAAGCCATAAACTGTAACTAAAAGATGGAGATACTGAAGCCACTGTGATGTCATCTTTGGATTTCACATTTCGTAGCCTTAGCATTAGCACCATTGCCATGTCAGTGTTTTGGAGCCAGAAATGACAATATTTGGACAAGAATATTAAATAATGAGTTATCAGCACAGGCTAGCAAGCTTTGCTAACAGGCAGTCTTTATAAAATGTATACAAACACACACATATATATATATATATATGCTAATTATCGCTAAGCAAAAGATTTATGAAATAATGAAAGTCACAAAAACTGAAGCACAGACTTCTTGCACAGCTTTACCAAACAGTGAGTAATATTATTCGTGAGATAATTAAATGAAAAATGCTTCAAAAGGCGTTAGAAGGACCACCATGATGAAAAAGTCCAGTTCAGTGTGTTTAGTCCCTTTTCCATTCCATTTCCATTACAACCCAGTATGTGCTTGTCATCATAGCAATGCTTGTCCCGCGATGTAATTAATATGCGACACGAACGCTACAACAAAGGTGGACGTCGAGGCAAGAATATACCTGCTGCTCGTTCTGTGGCTTTTTGTCAGACTAAAAAAGTACCCGGTACCAGGTACTATGACCTAATGGTAAACCCTGAAATCAGTGGCAAACAGTAATATACTAATGGACAAGGAGGCTGTAGTGTCAGGATATGAAACAAATCATGCACCACACAGTTGTTATAAAGGTGTAAACTATCCGCAGAGGCTAAAAACCTGTGTATCAGACTGTGAACATGATGTAAACTGATGAAAACTACGGGAACTGACTTGTTTTTGGAGCCAGCCTTAAATATACTGGTTCCTGAAAGTTATACAGCTATTGTGAAATATTCACAAAATATACTTAAATCTTTTTATTTGTGTACGTTAGCATGACTTTTCCCTTTTTTCCACTTTATGTAAACATTTAATTGATTTAAAGATCAAATATATTACAGGAGGGGTGGTGGAGAATTAAGACATTTTGCCAAATGAAATTGTTTTTTCAGTAATTCTGGAAACTAAAGATGACACAAAGTCATCTGGGAAATGAAGTCATTGAACAAGAGAGTCAAACTTAAATGGACGTGTCCTTAAGCTTTAACAGGACTGGACGGTGATATGAACCTTAAGCTATGAGCTTATTTTTTCTAATGTACCCACTTGACACTACATAATGGTTCGCGCCACTTGGTGATGGTTTTCAGCCTTTCCTGGCACAAGTAAAATTGATCTTCTGACTTATCGTAGCAACAAGCAAGGGCATAACACATGACCTGAAACAGATTCTGAATTCAATTCAATTCAATTCAATTCAATTTTATTTATATAGCGCCAAATCACAACAAAAGTCGCCTCAAGGCGCTTCATAGATACAGAGAAAAACCCAACAATCATATGACCCCCTATGAGCAAGCACTTTGGCGACAGTGGGAAGGAAAAACTCCCTTTTAACAGGAAGAAACCTCCGGCAGAACCAGGCTCAGGGAGGGGCGGGGCCATCTGCTGCGACCGGGGTGAGAGAAGGAAGACAGGATAAAGACATGCTGTGGAAGAGAGACAGAGGTTAATAACAGATATGATTCAATGCAGAGAGGTCTATTAATACATAGTGAGTGAGAAAGGTGACTGGAAAGGAAAAACTCAATGCATCATGGGAATCCCCCGGCAGCCTACATCTATTGCAGCATAACAAAGGGAGGATTCAGGGTCACCTGGTCCAGCCCTAACTATATGCTTTAGAAAAAAGGAAAGTTTTAAGCCTAATCTTAAAAGTAGAGATAGTGTCTGTCTCCCGAATCCAAACTGGAAGCTGGTTCCACAGAAGAGGGGCCTGAAAACTGAAGGCTCTCCCTCCCATTCTACTTTTAAATACTCTAGGAACAACAAGTAGGCCTGCAGAGCGAGAGCGGAGCGCTCTAATAGGGTGATATGGTACTACAAGGTCATTAAGATAAGATGGGGCCTGATTATTTAAGACCTTGTATGTGAGGAGCAGGATTTTGAATTCAATTCTGGATTTAACAGGAAGCCAATGAAGGGAAGCCAAAACAGGAGAAATATGCTCTCTCTTTCTAGTCCCTGTCAGGACTCTTGCTGCAGCATTTTGGATTAGCTGAAGGCTTTTCAGTGAGTTTTTTGGACATCCTGATAATAATGAATTACAGTAGTCCAGCCTGGAAGTAATAAATGCATGAACTAGTTTTTCAGCGTCACTCTGAGACAGGATATTTCTAATTTTAGAGATGTTGCGCAAATGGAAGAACGCAGTCTTACATATTTGTTTAATATGTGCGTTGAAGGACATGTCCTGGTCAAAAATGACTCCAAGGTTCCTCACCGCGTTACTGGAGGCCAAGGTAATGCCATCCAGAGTAAGAATCTGATTAGATGCCATATTTCTAAGATTTTCAGGGCTGAGTACAATAACCTCAGTTTTATCTGAATTAAGAAGCAGAAAGTTAGCGGCCATCCAGGTCTTTATGTCTTTAAGACATTCCTGCAGTTTAACTAATTGGTGTGTGTTATCTGGCTTCATGGACAGATAGAGCTGGGTGTCATCTGCATAGCAGTGAAAATGTATGCTATGTCTTCTAATGATACTGCCTAAGGGAAGCATGTATAATGTAAACAGAATTGGTCCTAGCACTGAACCCTGTGGAACTCCATAATTAACCTCAGTGTGTGAAGAGGACTCTCCATTTACATGCACGAATTGGAGTCTATTAGATAGATATGATACAAACCACTGCAGCGCAGTACTTGTAATACCTACAGCATGTTCTAATCGCTCTAATAGGATATTATGATCAACAGTATCGAACGCTGCACTGAGGTCTAGCAGGACAAGCACAGAGATGAGTCCACTGTCAGAGGCCATAAGAAGATCATTTGTAACCTTCACTAAAGCTGTTTCTGTGCTGTGCTGAGCTCTGAAACCTGACTGAAACTCTTCAAATAAACCATTCCTCTGCAGATGATCTCTTAGCTGTTTGACAACTACTCTTTCAAGGATTTTTGATATGAAAGGAAGGTTGGAGATTGGCCTATAATTAGCTAAGACTGCTGGGTCTAGAGATGGCTTTTTGAGTAAAGGTTTAACTACAGCCAGCTTGAAGGCCTGTGGTACATAGCCGATTATTAGAGATAGGTTGATCATATTTAAGATCGAAGAATTAATTAATGGCAGGACTTCTTTGAGCAGTTTTGTAGGAATGGGGTCTAAAAGACACGTTGATGGTTTAGAGGAAGTAATTATTGAAGTTAACTCAGAAAGATCAATTGGAGAAAAAGAGTCTAACTTAATATCAATGGTACTAAGAGTAGCTGTAGATAATATTACATCTGTGGGATGATTATTGGTAATTTTTTCTCTAATGATAAAAATTTTATTTGTGAAGAAGTTCATGAAGTCATTACTAGTGACTTGATTACTTCAAGTTTTGTAGACAAAGACAATGATCGTTCTTGTACTCCACCGAAAACTGAAGACAAATTAGAAACAAATAAGTTGTTCTTTGGCAGTGTTGCCATCCATAATAATAAGTGTATCTGCAGTCTGTTTGCTGGAGTCCAGCAGCAGCCTTTTCATGATAAAAGCAGCCAGTCTGACGCTTTAGGCTCTTTGTGCTTTGTGCAGTTTGTATGTTTTGCTTTGTACTTTCAGGCAGTAAAGAATAAATCTGTTTTTTTTTCTCTTACAGCCAGAGGACAGCGCTCTAACAAAAGCAAGCTGCATATCGCTCATATGCAGAAGACAGATGAATCAGGATTAAGTCAAAGAGAAGGTTTGCCACACTGTGTTGAACAGAATGAGGCAAACAGTGTGTGAGAGAGACAGAGAGGCATACACACCTTTACATCTCCTTACATAGATGATGTTTGTCGGAGGAACTGAGCTAGCCGATTGGCTGAGCCACAAAATAAACGCACAGGTGTTGTGTGGGCGTTAAGCATCTTACAGATTTAGATGTTTTGGTGGTGTTCACTCCCAGTGTTTGGACATCTGGAGTTCTTTATGATGTCTATATGCTGCATGTGTGGGAAAAAAACAAAAACACATGGATATAACATGCATGCAAATGCAAAAAGGAAAGAGGAAGACACAGCAGTAGTCAGCTAATCATACAAGACATTTAAGCCGCTTGCTCCTGAAATGTGATGACATTCTAGCTTTGTGGAACAGATTATTCCACAGAGGCAGCAGGTCACTGTCGCTGGGCTCATGAATGTCCTGCTGTGCAGCAAGTCTGCACATAAAAAGGCAAGTGCTTTTCTCTCTCTCTCTTTTTTTAATAACAAACTGATTACTGACCAAGCCAGTGACACAGGAAGGAAAAGAAAAACTGATGTGGAGATCCACACAGGAAAGTCAGTGCCATTCCAGGTCTCTGCTTTCACTCCTCTTCTCATTTCAGATCAACAGCGAGCAGCTAGTTGATGCAGATTACAAACTGCTGGAAGCCTGTAGGGAGCTGTAGTGTTAATATGTCTCAGCAAAATATTTTAGTAATGACCTGAAGTAGTTTGTATGATTTTTACATTTTCCTTCATATTTCACATTCACACTATTTGAAATATAAAAGTCATATGCTGATATAACAAGCAGATCTGCACTTTGTAATAATACAACTGAGATTTTTTTTACAGAAAAGGACAAGACTGTGAACAAATCCATCCACCTATCTATGCATGTCCCTCAGCTTATCTGGGTCAGCAGCAGAAATGCACAAACCAAACCAGGCTTCTTCCCAGGCACCACATCCAGGGGGACACAAAGCGGTTCCCAAGACAGCTGAAACATAATTTCAGCTGGGTCTGCCCCGTGATCTCCTCCCAATAGGCCATGCATGAAACACCTCACCTAAGAGGAGGCATATTTCAATAAGGGAAGCATCTCCACCCTTTATTGATTGCAAAGGGCTTTATAATAAGAGGTTTTCATCCCTCCAATTTTTAAGAAATGAGTGGGCCTGTAAAAGAGGTTAGCAAGAATGAAATGAGAGTCCAGTGCGATGCGTTCCAAGTGGTTGCTGCAGTTTTAAGGGGACTGAAGAGGTCATAACAAGGAGAACAACCGATATCACAGAAGCACCCTCAGAGATGCGCTCATGTGCCCTTCAAGTCCACACAGCACATGCTTGGGCCAAATTCCCTCCAACAAATAGCTTGATCACTTATATAAACCTCCATCACTAAAGATGTTTTGCATCAAAATGCAATGCCTCATCATTTTAGGCCTCTGTTCTAATGTCATATAATCAAATGAGTTGTCATGGTCCATCAACTTCACGTGCAAAAACTGACAATTAAAGGAACTTTAATTGTACTGTGAATTTTAGCACAGACTTTTAAAATATCCACCTGCTGGTATCATAAGTCCAAATATTCAAATATACTTACAGTACCTAAAAGTAAAGGAATTCATTATCCAGAGATGTCATTTTCATATTTAAAGACCATTAAAGGTATATTATTTATTATTTCTTACATGCTGCTTCTGCTTTATTTCCTGTGGATTTATGCTTAAAGCTTTGGGAAAAACCCAAGTATGTATAGCTTTAAAATAAATGAAATATAGTGCATGGGGTATTTCTATTATCTCTTAGCTTTACTTTTTATGTGTTTTCCTAACTGGCTCCGTTGTAAACTATTTAATCTATCAAAGCATTCCACATTTAAAGTAATTTGTGGAACTCTAAGAGAAAATCGAATCTCCTAGTTTTCTATTTTTGGCATATGATTTGGCACCATATAATCTTTTCTTATTGTCAGCGAGATAAGAATGATGGAGGGCGTTAGATTAGGAAATGAGATTTCATGAATTTCTTTTTTTAAATTAGTAAAGTGTGAAATTGCAAAATCTGAAATCCCGACTTCCTCGGGAAGAAGCACAAAAGAATATAGTGTTAATTGAAATTTGTGTTGAACTACAACTGCCTTCTATATCTCAGCAATGAAGTAAAGAAAATCCAGGTAATCGTGTTTTCTTTATTATTATTGCTGTTTCGCTCTTTCTAAGCTGCTCTCTTGTGTCCCTGGAGCTCTTACTTGGTGTTTCTACTCCCATTTTGTAAATGGAAAAGTTTGGAATTTAATATACTGCAGGACATGTTTGCCTGGGAGTTCTGTGATTCAGGGGAAACATTGTTACTCACCTTTATTAGATCGCTTTGGTTGATTTCCAAATAATATTACCCAAGCAATGAAACTCTCACAGAACCTTTGACGTTGTTCTGCCAACTGCAGCTTTTTCTTTGTACGTGCATTGGAAACTTTTACATATAAGAGCGTCGGTCCAAGTCGTACTTGCAGCAACCCAAAGGTGCTCTTGAAACGTAATCTCTGTGTGCTTAGATTAAAACTGATTTTCCCTGCCTGCGGTAAACACTGGAAGCATTTTATATGTAATAGTAACTCCTAAGACAGGGTGGGCGATATTATTTCCACACGATATTGAATCAAAATTCCACATGTGCCCCTACACAGTCAGTTTATTTGACTGGGCTCATGCACAAAACTGCAGTTAAAAGAAACCAGCTACCATTAAATCCACATAAGGGCACAGCTGAAAAGTGCAATACAAAAAAAACACAGACCATTCTCTTTGACAGTTTTTCCTGTTATTTCTTAGAGATTTAAACATTTAAACAGTAACAGAAAATCAAATCAGCTTTCAAAACGTCCCAGTTTATTACACAAATAAGTCGCTTCATTTTATGCTTTTTATCTCACAGCATCTGATTCTCAGCGTGTGTCAGACAGCACAGCACACTGATCTCTTCACAGTTAGATCAGTATTCCAGTTGATTTAATCTTGTGATGAATATGTGTCCCCAGCTGTGACAATGATAAAGATAACTGCTGTAATTTAATCACCATCGTGCGCTGCAGTCTTCACACAGAAACAAGGGGCTGGTGTGCTGTTGGCTCTGATGATCGATAATGTAAAAATATTAATAGCTGTTTTATAATCAGATGTTTTAGTATATGTTGTAGACATAAAAGCTGCATTGATTTCTTTGTTCTTCTTTTTGACCGCTTGGATTTGCATAGACTGTATATAAAAGACGGCCACAGCAGCAGACACTTAAATGTAAATAGATGTCAGGTGGATAGTGTCATGTCTCAGTTTTTTAAATTCATTATGCCTTTTGATTTTGAGAATGGTTCATGTTTGAGTTTTGTTTGTTTTGAAACTAAATCAGTATTTAGTATATAGAGCTATTTTTTCATTAAGTTTTGTATAGATTTTATTATGGTTTTGTCATGGTTCTGGGTCATTTTGACCCAGCGTTCTTGTGTTTTTGTATTTTGTTCTCTATTTATGCTTTGGTTCCTAGCTTGTTCAGTTTCGTTTATTAGAACTCCCCTCATGTCTTTACCCTGTGTCCTCCCCCATGCCTCGTGCCCCTCATGTTTTCTTCCATGTTTTCCCCAGCCCATTATGTCTGAGCTCTCCCCGTGTTCTCTCCTCCCTTCCTGTCTGCACCTCTGTGTACTTCCTGTTTTACTTTGACAGTCTCCCGTCAGTGTGCGTCAGTGTTGTGTTTTATCCTGCCATGTCTCGTTATAATTATCAGTGTCACCTGTGTTCCCCGTGTGCCCCCACTTCCCTCGTTTACCCCCTGTGTACTTATGTCCGAGTCTCCCTCAGCTCGGTGTCGCGTTCTCCCTCTTAGCTGTGTGACTTTCCCAGTGAGTTTAGTTTTCCCAGTTTAGCTTTGTACTGATTTCTGTATCGCCTCGTCCGTTCTGTTAATAAAGCTATGTTTTGAGTTAAGTCCCCGTTTTGGTGAATTGCGTTTGGGTCTAATTCCTGCCTGCACACAGCTGGATCATGACAGGTTTATTTTCTATTCCTCTTATTTGAGCCTTCTGTTAAGTTACTAATGATTCCTTTATCTTTCAACGCTCCCATGTTTAGTTATATCTCACTTCCCATTTTAATTTGGTGACTGTTATCTGTATCTTGTGTTGAGTTTCACGTTCGGTTTTGACCATGACCATGAAGCAGGACACATTTTGATTTACACTCTAAAAAATAAAACTGACATTTACTTAAGATTTTTGAGGCAACACTTTTACACTGAAAAATATTGAGTAGATTGGAAACCAGTCAAATCTGTTAAATATAATTGATCAATTGTATAACTAAAATAACTTAAACATATTAAGTTGATATGAATAATTGTAGTTGTTACACAAACATGAAAAAATTGAGTAAATAACACTGACATGCTTGGTCTGTCACGGTCTGCGGAGGCAGACCGTGCGGAAATGTGTGTGGTGGACCCAGGAGCGAACACAAGCGAGGATGCAGGAGTGGAGTAAAACAAAAGCGAGCCTTTTATTCTGGCTGATGAAAGGAACAAAACAGAGTGAGGGCAGCATAAGAGTAATAGTTCAAACAGAAACCTAAACTGGACATAAACTAAGGAAAAGCTATGGCGCCAGCTCCAGCAGTAAGTGTCGCGCCACCTGCTCCCTCACCTGTTCACGTTGACAGATTCCTCCCCACTCCCAGGGCTTTCACGGGAGAGACTGATAAATGTGCTGGTTTCCTCACTCAGTGTGCCCTTCAGTTTCGCCAGCAACCGCAAGCCTTTTCTACTGATGGTGCGAAAATCGCTTATATCGTCCAGTTACTCCAGGACCGTGCTCTAACCTGGGCTCAAGCTGCGCTTCAGGCGGAGCCGGACATCACCTTTTCTGACTTTCTTACTAAGTTTAAAGGTGTGTTTGACAGGAAAGCCACAACTGCCACCGCCGGCCAGCGCTTGCTTGCGCTTAAACAAGGTAAACGCAGCATGGCTGATTTTTCTATTGACTTTTCTACCTTGGCTGAACAGGCGAAATGGGGGGAAGAGGCCCTTAAAAGTGCATTGCTCACTAATATTAATGAGGAAATAAAGAATGAACTAATGCTCCGTGAACTGCCTTCCTCCCTGGATGCGCTTCTGGTTTTGTGTATGCGGGTGGACGATCAGGTGCGCGCACATTGGAGCGCACGCGCGCGTTCGGGGCATGCCCCGCTGGACTTTTGTGGGACCCCTACTGCAGCCCATGGGTCGTGTGACGCCAACACCGGGGATGGGGAAGAGCCCATGCAGCTTGGGCGCTCACGGCTGTCGCCCGCGGAGCGCCAGCGCCGTCTTGCCTCCGGTGAGTGCGTTTATTGCAGCCGTAAAGGCCACTCTGTCTCCTCCTGCCCAACGCTGGCAAAAGGGCGCGCTCACCAGTGATCGTGAGGGTGCTGGTGGGCGATCTGTCGAGTGAAAGCCCTCTCCCCAGACTTCTTTTGCCGGCTACTCTGCGTGTTCGGACTGTTTCTCATTCTCTCTCCGTTCTCATTGACTCTGGGGCTGAGCAGAACTTTATTGACACCTCACTCGCCGCCAAACTGAACATCGCCTTGGAGCCTCTGTCACGCCCCCTCCGCGTTCACGCACTGTCGGGCCAGCGCCTGCCTGACATCACTCATGTTTCTGAATTCCTTTCATTATCTCTCTCGGGCAATCACGCAGAAAGGATTTGTTTTTTTTTCGTTTAAGGCTCCTCTCACTCCGCTGGTTCTGGGTCACCCCTGGCTTGTCCTCCACAACCCGCATATCGACTGGGAGAAGGGTGCCGTACTAGGTTGGAGTGTGGCCTGCCATATGAACTGCCTCCGGGCTGCGGCTTCCCCCGTTTCGCTCCCACCCACGGCCTCGCCGTCGGACGCCCCGGACCTCTCGATGGTTCCGCGGGTTTATCATGATCTGCGGGATGTTTTTTGTAAGGATCGGGCGCGGTCCCTTCCCCCGCACCGCCCGTACGATTGTGCCGTCGATCTTCTTCCTGGAGCTCCGCTGCCGTCTAGCCGCCTGTACAGCCTCTCCCGGCCTGAGAGGGATGCTATGGAGCGTTACATCTCGGAGTCGCTGGCGGCAGGGTTGATTCGCCCCTCCTCTTCCCCTGTCGCGGCTGGGGTTTTTTTCGTGGATAAGAAGGATGGTTCGCTGCGGCCGTGTATTGACTTTCGGGGCCTTAATCAGATCACTGTTAAGAACAAATACCCTTTGCCGTTGCTTTCCTCCGCCTTTGAACTGCTTCAAGGCATGACCGTCTTTACCAAGCTGGATCTGCGCAACGCTTACCACCTGGTGCGCATCAGAGAGGGGGATGAGTGGAAGACCGCGTTCAATACGCATCGGGGCCACTTTGAGTATCTCGTGATGCCGTTTGGGCTGACTAACGCCCCCGCAGTGTTTCAGGCGATGGTTAATGATGTCCTTCGTGATTTTGTTAACCGTTGTGTATTTGTGTACTTGGATGACATCTTGATCTTTTCTAAGACACTCGAGGAGCACAAGGTCCATGTCCGGCAGGTCCTGCTACGCCTTCTGGAGAACCGGCTCTTTGTGAAGGGGGAGAAGTGCGATTTCCACGTGGCGTCAGTGAGTTTTCTGGGCCACATTATCGAGAAGGGGGACTTGCAGACTGATCCGGAGAAAGTGCGGGCTGTGGTGGAATGGCCTACTCCTCCTGATCGCCGCCAAGTGCAACGTTTTTTGGGATTCGCCAACTTTTACAGACGGTTCATTCGCGATTTCAGCAGAATCGCTCTCCCTCTCACTAAACTCACCTCTCCCAAAGTTCCCTTCCAGTGGGATTCTGCCGCTCAGCGAGCCTTCGCCCTGCTCAAGGACAGGTTCACCACTGCTCCCATACTCCGGCAACCGGACCATACACTGCAGTTCGTTGTGGAGGTGGACGCGTCGGACTCCGGGGTTGGGGCAGTTCTGTCTCAACAGCTGGACGGTAAGCTGCACCCGTGTGCCTTTTATTCTCGCCGTCTCTCCCCAGCAGAGTGTAACTATGACATCGGGGACCGGGAGCTTCTGGCCGTCAAGCTGGCCCTGGAGGAGTGGAGACATTGGTTGGAGGGAGCGGCACAACCATTCATCGTCTGGACGGATCACAAGAATCTGGAGTACCTGCGCTCGGCTAGACGTCTCAATTCCCGGCAAGCCAGGTGGGCGCTGTTTTTTGCTCGTTTTGACTTCACTATCACCTACAGGCCAGGAACACGGAACGTAAAGCCAGACGCCCTGTCCAGGCAATTCTCCATCACTGGGGAGGACCCTGAGCCTGTCCTCCCGGCCGCCTGCGTAATTGGAGCCATCTCCTGGGAGATCGAGGGGCTCATCCAAGAGGCGCAGGAGACCGAACCGGATCCTGGCACTGGTCCACCTGGTCGCCTCTTCGTTCCTTCAGCCGTCCGCTCTCAGGTTCTCCAGTGGGCTCACACCGCCCGCTTTTCATGCCATCCTGGGGTCCTCCGCACCTGCTCGTTCCTCCGACGTTACTTCTGGTGGCCTGCTATGGCTAGGGATGCCAAGGAGTACGTAGCGGCCTGTTCGACCTGCGCCCGGAATAAGCTTTCGAACCGCCCTCCACCGGGTCTTCTGCAGCCTCTCCCTACACCAGCCCGACCGTGGTCCCATGTTTCTTTGGACTTTGTCACGGGGCTGCCGCCCTCCGCTGGTAACACCGCCATACTTACCATTATCGATCGTTTCTCCAAAGCTGCACACTTCGTCGCCCTCCCGAAGCTCCCCTCTGCCTTGGAGACGGCCCGGCTCCTCACCTCCCATGTGTTCCGTCTTCACGGGATCCCCGAGGACATCGTCTCGGATAGAGGGCCGCAATTCACGTCCCGTGTTTGGAGGGAGTTCTGCTCCGCACTGGGGGCCAAGGTCAGTCTGTCTTCCGGTTTCCATCCACAGAGTAACGGGCAATCGGAGCGGGCCAACCAGGAGCTGGAAGCTGCCCTCCGCTGTGTCGCTTCGCACAACCAATCGACCTGGAGTGAACAGCTTCCATGGATTGAATACGCCCACAACAGCCACACGTCCTCCGCCACGGGCAAGTCTCCCTTCGAAGCGTCCCTGGGCTATCAACCGCCTTTGCTCCCGGCCATCGAAGGTGAGCACTCCGTTCCTTCTGTACAGGCTCACCTCCGCGGGTGCCGTCGTGCCTGGCGGGCGACTACTACTACCTACTCCGTACTAAGGAGCGGAACAAGACCCTCGCTGACCGTCGCCGGACACCGGCCCCCGTGTACACCATCGGTCAACAGGTATGGCTGGCTACCCGTTTTGTGCCGCTACGGACTGAGACAAAGAAGCTGTCTCCTCAGTTTATTGGCCCTTTTCCCGTGGAAGCCGTTGTGAACCCTGTGTCTGTCCGCCTCAAGCTGCCGCGCAACATGCGCATTCACAATGTCTTCCATGTGTCTCAGGTCAAGCTGGTGCTCTCCAGCCCGTTGTGCCCTCCCTCCAGGGCCCCGCCGCCCCCCCGGCTCGTGGATGGTCAGCTGGTCTACAATATCACCCGCATCATGGACTCCCGGCGCCGGGGTCAGGGTTTTCAGTACCTGGTTGACTGGGAGGGCTACGGGATAGAGGACCGCTCCTGGGTGCCTCGAGCTGCTGTCCTGGATGGGGCCATGCTCCGGGACTTCCACCGCAGGCATCCAGGTAAGCCTGGTGGGTCACCGGGAGGCTCCCGTTGAGGGGGGGGTACTGTCATGGTCTCCGTGCCTGCCCGGTCGGCCCCACAAGGCTACAATTGCTGTTTCTGTTCTCTCCCTCTCTGCCTGGGCGGAGCTCACTGTGGGCTCCTGCCCTTGGCCCACACACACACCTGACAACACTCACCCATCATCACCGGGAGCACTATTTGAGGCTGGAACACAGATCCTCTCGTCGCTGGATGATTGTACCCCTAACGTTAGTGTTCTCACATCTCTTGTGCTTCATATTCGTGATTTGTGATTAGTTGGTGACCTGCCTTCTCGTCTGCCTCAGATCCCCCCCCCCCCCCCGGGACCTGCGACCTCCCTGCTGCGGGAACGTGTGTGAGTGTGAGCGAAGAAGACGTGAGCGAGTTACCCTGTGATTCCCCCGGAGTTTTGGATCCCTTCACTGTACATATATTGCACTGGCACTGTAAATAAACTACACCTTGGAGATACCTTACCGCTCTGCGTTTGAATCCCTGTACCAGATCGTGACACTATGGACCCCAAAGTGCTTTACACTACATCCAGTCATCCACCCATTCACACACTGCTGATGGCAAGCTACATTGTAGCCACAGCCACCCTGGGGCGCACTGACAGAGGCGAGGCTGCCGGACACTGGCGCCACCGGGCCCTCTGACCACCACCAGTAGGCAACCGAGACTGTCAGCGCCCGGGGCAACCTTCTGATTACAAGACGAACTGCCAACTGTTGAGCCATGATCACCCCCTAACATTCAAATATGAATGTTATTGTATTTCACTGGAAGTCTAAGTCTAAAAAACCAAACAAACTAATATCTAGTTGTGTGTTTCATAATACATGTATGAAAAATGACCACATGTTAAACATTTTTCCAAATGAAAATTTAATTTTCATAAACATGGCAATAACTCAAAATAAACAAGCACTAAAAAGACAAGAGCCTTTCCCCTTTTAGCTCAAAGCCTTACATACTTGAAGGATAAATGGCAAACCAGGAGAGCAAACACAAAAGCTCAGAATATAAAAAACAAAATGAACTAAACAATGAAAAAGGCTCATGGTACTCAATTACTCTACGATATCATGTTTTACTTACACTTTTCAGTTGTAGTTGCTGACAATAAATAATATTGATTTGAATAATTAATGATTTTAGTACAGGATACTGATGAGTATAGATACCCGTTTCTCAAATATTTTGATTCAATTTTAAACAAAAATATTAAGTACATGCAAAGAAGGTATTCTGTGAACCACATACTGAATTTTTTTGTCTGAGATAAATGTAAATGAATACCTTAATTTAACACAAACACATACGTTAATATTTTAGACATTTATTTCAACTTCTCAAACTCAAATAATTACTAAAAGGATATTCATAGATTTTATCAGGCTCATCTAACTTATATTTATAGTGATATTTACTAAGTCTCTGAATTACTTTTTAGAGTGAAGCAACCCCAAATTAGTGTCAGAAGAGTGTCAGATTTCATGCAGCAAATCAGTGTTTCTCTGTCTGCACTATGTGTTCACTTTGCAGCACAGAGATCTATTTTATCAGACATCTGCTTGTATTTGAAAATTAAGAAATGAAATGAACAGTTATAGTGAATAAATTAAGGGCACAGACTGCAAAATCAAAACAATTAGCGGAGACGAAATTGAGAAGTCTGTTGTAATGCGCTGCTTTCTCTGACCCAGTCTTTTCTTTGCCGTTTTAGGGGATAGAGGTGAGATGTGGTTTAGTTTGCAATTGCAGTGACTTGTTTTTACAGGTAAGGATGTAAATTTTAAAGCTACACTACTCTTGTTAGTTACTAACTACTCTTGTTAGTTACTAATAACTATGTTAATCCTGAGTAAAATGCTATAAACTCTATAAATGAGTCACTAAGTGTAAATGTACATGAGGTTCTACATATGAATGATACTGGGTAGTGGTGGTGCAGAGGTTAGCGCTGTCATGTCATGTCAAAGACATAATTGTTATTAATTGGTGATTCTAAAGTCATGGATGTGTTCAAAGTGTACAGAACAGTGTTATATGAACGTTAAAATGTGACTTATAAAGTGTTTTGAGTGGTCAATAAGACCCTAAAAGTGCTTGTACATTACATACTGTAAAAAGTAGTGTAACAGTATATACAGTAATGCTACTTTTCTGTGTAGAACTCAGATTAGACACTAAATATGAAGCTAGAGCCAGTAGGTGTTAGCTTAGCTTATGTTAGCATAGATACTCATAGCAGAAGAAAACAAATCTAGACTTTCTGCCTTTATATTGTCGGAGGTGAGAACATTAAAAATGTTGGAGTTTGGAGTTTTACCCTGAGGGCCCAATTAAGAGTTCAAAAACTTAAACTTTCCCTTTAAATTTTTTTTTATACCTAATTAGTGAGTTTTCGGAAGTTTTGTTGGCAGATTGTATAAACTTTAGTTAGGGCCACTGCGTCTCTCTCTTTAATAACAATACATCTTCTATCAGGCTTTAAAAAAACAGAACAAAACTGTCGACAGATTTTTCAACTAGATACATACAGGACATATAAATCAATGCCTGAAACCTGTAATTAAAAAGTGAAGTCTTTCCATATTTTTATTGGCTCTTAAAAGTTTTTCCTAATCCTTTGATACTGTGAGCTAATACAGAATCAAATATCATTCATAAACATGCTTCTTTCTCTTTGTAGAAAGAGAAGCACTTGCTAGCCTTTTGGGGTTTTGTACCCAATGACGAGAAGAAAAAAAAGGAGCTATCAACATTGTGACCCATAAAAACAGAGATTTGGTGGCAGCAGAAGTGGCCAGACGTAGACAGGTGAAGCCATTGCTGCTTCAACCCCCACCCACACACTCGCTCACCCTCGAGCAGGTGGTTAAAGGCAGAGTAGTGACAGGCTGCAGTGGGGGGCGGTGCCATTGATGCGAGTGGACAGAGTGTCACTGCGGAGCACTGAGGGCTCCACAGCCAGCTGTCACATCCTGTGTCACTCAGCAGAGATGTCTTTGAAATATTGTGAAAACTACACATAAGCCAATTGGTTTACAAGAAAGAAATTTCATTTGATTGAGGTTTATTATCGCTTAGATGTGAACAAAATGATCAAATCTTAACCACAAGGGATCTTATAGCGTTTTATGTAATTCCACTCAGTTCCAGGTGAAAAATGATCTATTCTTTACACTGAATGTTGACATAATGGTAGCAAATAATCGCGACCCTAATTGGATTCATAAACATATGTGCGAACAGCCGAACCTGTCACTCAAACTGAATATTAAGCCGTCAGTTTGCAAGATGCCTCTTCTTCTATTTCTGTGTATGTTGATAAGAAAATGGCAAAAATGGCATGCATTGATTGATTTCTGGTTTCCTGTTGATTTAATGAAACACGAGTTGTGTTTTCCTTTCTCTCTGCCTCCTTTGTTTTCTGCCTCTTTGAGAGAAGAGTCACAGGGAGCTACAGATTAAATGAACAGTGGCATATTCCCCTAGGAAGCTGAAAATGATATCACACCGAGCCAACGTTCTGCAGGCTCTGTAAAATGTTGATAACACCACTTTCTGCCTTTAAATTAATTTGTTTCATCGCTTTAGAGTTCGGTGCATGCTTTATCACACCACACATGTATCTGTTATGTCAAATGTTTTGAGGCATGGTTGCATTTTTTTCAAACTGCACTATTTTTGCATTTCATTAAAGTAAGACGTGCATGTTTTCAACCAGAAATTGTGCTCTATGAACGACTTCAGCATTATCATGTAGTGGAAGAGTGACACAGAGGCCTCAGGGTGTCAGTGTAGTACTGCCGACCAGAAAGCTACTGTATCAAGACTGATTTCAGCGTCACAACACTTCAGTCTCCGATTGACCCACATGCATGCTGACATATTAAATATGGAGCTGTACTTCATTAGACAGTGCACAGCAATGATGGCTGCTGATCATATCACTGCCCGTCGACAGTTAGGTGAGTGTGTGTTTTAATCAGAGGCTGTGCTCCAATCACTGTCACTGCTCATCAAGGCATTATAGTTTAATGCGGGTGCTGCCTGAAGCCATTTGCTGTGCAGTAATGTGAGGAGGGGGAGTTAGAAATGAAGAGCATCAAACAGCGTTAATGTGGTCTGACTGAGAAAACTCATTTAGTAAGTGATTATAAACAAAACTATAATCATCTAATTCAGAGTTTTCTGAACATCACTTTCCAGAAAAAAAACCAAAACAAAACAAAAAACCTTTTAGTTGTTTTTCCACTAAATGTGCATAAGAACAAAAAGAAACTGAGAAAACATCAATGCCTCATACACCGTGTTGCAAAAAGTATTCAGTCACCCATCCAAATCATTGAATTCAGGTCCGCAGGTGTATAAAATCAGTCACCTAGAATGGGTCGCTCTCAGGAATAATTTCCTTGCTACTAAATATTCCACGATCAGCTGTTAGTGGTACTACCACAAAGGCTGGCCCCCTTCTTGTTCCAACATGACTGCACACCAGTGCACAAAGCAGGGTCCATAAAGACATGGATGAGTGTGTTTGGTGTGGAAGAACTTGACTGGCCTGCACAGAGTCGTGACCTCAACCCAATAGAACACTTTTGGGATGCATTAGTGAATTACAGACAGCATCATATTAAAGCCTGTTAATTAAGAATGGGATGTGACTCAGAAAACTAATGATTGTCATTGTACTGCTCCAAAATCTCCCTCAGGTATTCAGTTTAGTTGTGATCTGATGACTGTGAAGGCCATAGCGCAGTGGTTCCCAAACTTTTTTTGCTAGGCTCCGCTTTGTTTTGCAAGAAAATCTTCGCCGCGCCCCCACAATCACATCCTCCAACCACACACATCCATATTTTGCTTTAAAACTCCATTGACGTTTATTTCACACCTCAAATCTTTTGCAGACAATTAAACAAATAAAAGTAAACTGCAATAAATTACAGGTTGCAGTTAAATAAACCACTAAACAAACCATCTTTATGGTGTAATTATTTTACATATAGATGTTTTTTTCCTGTGTAATAATATTCAACATTGCTATCAATACATTTTTCAAAATATGCCTCTCTGTGCAAAGTGGGTTTAAAAACATAAACAGCTGTGGGATACTGTCTGTCTGTGATTTGAACAAACTGGGGCAGGATCAGCCTGATATTATTTGTATCCCACTGTAACTTTACTGTATAAAGCGCTAACATCGCCAAAATTTCATTGTAAGAAGTGTTTGTGAACTAAAAATCCAGAATGTGGGATACTGTTTGTCTGTGATTTGTGCTCCCGACGCAGGGGAAACTAATTCTGTCGGGGAAACCTACCTTGGCACCGCTGTTGTGCAGGTGAAGCCAAAGCCAAAAGATGCTTCATCATATTTTCTAGTCTTTGGCTTGGAAGGAAGTTGGTTTGGAAACATATTTAGCGATGCTTCATCATCTGCTTTGCGTTGTGTGTGAGCCCCATCAAAAACCTCTCCATTATGTTAGCAGTGTCCAAACATTCTTTATTTTTAATTCATGGCTCTGCGCCCCCCCACTTTGGGAACCACTGCCATAGCGTGTGATTCACATAATTTTCATTCAGTGACTGCTCATGGTGATTATGGAGGCATTATCATCCTCCCAATGAGTACTCTCACTGGGATAGAAAGTTTCACCCTGAGATTAAGGTTATTACTCAGAGCAACTTTGCATTGATTCCAACATTCTGCCGTAGCTCCAGATTGTATTCATTTATACCCTCTCTGAGTCTAGAACGTGACTTGTTTGAAAAACCCTCATGGCATACTAGAAAGTCTTGAATTTTTAATTTAGGCAGATACAGAGTTCTTCCTGTCAGTTGTTCCCAAACGTTCATGTTTTTCCAGGTACCAACACCAGAAAACCACAGATATCAAACCTATGCCATTTCATTCATATTGCATTCCTCCCTTTGACCAGAGAATCTCAGGTTATGCATGGAGGGAATCAATCTCAGGGACCATCACTGTGAACAGGTCTAACCAATATAGTCCCTGATCAGTTTAGTTACTTTAAATTTAAATAAGAGCGTTCTAGTAGATTACACTGGGTGCGCTGAATAACAGTTGAATGCTGTTGCATCTACTGTAGCTGCTATTTCACATTCATTTAAAAGAGAAATGTGTTACTGTGTAGTCTGCTTGGTGTGACACAGTTTTCTTTCTATTACCATATACACCCAGAAGCAACATACATAATGCATGCATGGAGCTAATATGCAACCACACTGCCATGTATCTGATGTTCTGTTGACTTTGTACAATTAGTTTTAGCTTGACAGATAAAATGGGGGAAATGTAGTTCCTTGCATGAATTTAGCATGGTTAAATGATCTCGCCTTTATCTTTTATTATCTGTGTTAGTGGCTTTAAGCCTGTGTTAAACACTGCTTTATTCTCTGCAAAAGAGATCGTAAACGACGCAGCATATTGGTTGTTTTTGCATTATGAAAAGAGCTTTTTTCTTTAGAATCAGGGAGGTTTCATGTTTTTTTGGTTCTCCAATCATGAAACAAAAGACGTTGATATAGAGATGGCAGACTGGGTCGCTGTCACCCTCATGTCTAACATGAGGTCATGCACTTAGGGCATCAATCTGCTCATGCTGTGATGGAGGATTTGCCGTCCCCTGTAAAAACAAGAGAGGAAAAAAAGGAAAAAGACGAGCTCAGCAGGCTGGCGAGGTCATTCCTATCTTGTGCAAGGTCACAAAACTGCCACTGGGTAATTGAGTGACGCTCGCCTGGTAGCTGCAGATCGGAAAAAGGCGCCTCTCTTCCATCTGTTGGGAGTAAAAGTGAATCGGAACTATTTCATATCTGCTGGTTTTGTGTGGCGAGGAACAAAATTTCTCCTCCGCTCGTCTATTTTGGATGCTCAGCAGAAACATTCAAGGCAGCAGAGGCAGGCAAAAATGGAAGTTTATCTGCTGGGAGGAGTGGTGCAACCAGATGCGACCGCTTCCCCTTGCTAACCCTCATTGCCCTTCAAGGCGACAAAAGAAAGCACTCTCGCAGGACTCACAGTGCCACACAGTGCCACACAGTCGCAGTAAGTGCATCAGCCAGGAAGTGAATTCATGTTATTTGCCCATTACCTGAAGGCACAGAACTGCTGATGGCAGGGCTTTCTATATTCGTGGAGCCTCTCTATCCCATCAGTGTCTTGTCACAACCAATCCAGCTGCTCCTTCTGATAGCTTTCTTTCAGACCTGTCTCTCTGCATCCCTGGTGCTGCGTTTGTTTTTGAAAGGCCATCAGCTCTCAACAATGTCTCTCAGAGGTCCCACATGTCCTTGACCATATTTGCTGTGTGTGTGAGTGTTATGTGTAGGAATAAGCAATTGAGGGTGACACTGTGTGTGTACAGAGGTAAAGGGAAGAGGTTCTTTTTATCCTTTGCAGAGTGCCTGAAAAAAACAGCTGAATCCTGGTTGGTCAAGAACCACTCCATAGAAAATGAAGAAGTAGCGCATCACTGCAATTTACGCCAACAATCATTCAAGGTTCCTCAGAGCAAGAAGATAATTACACAGATTCCACACATGCCTGCACATCCAGACGGCTGGCTTAATTTACTTTGAGCGGGGTTGGTGCAACCTTGATGAAATAACTGTCTTCACAAAGCAGAGGCCTAATTTGACTTGAATGTATTGTGTTTTCACAGCAGAGATAAGATGAGATTTTTTTTAAAAAGAAAAATTATTATCTTGTTGTTGAGAGTTTAGGAAAAATATTGCTACCACAGTTGTGTCTGTATGATAAATATGAAGCTAGGGGCAACAGACGGTTAACCTGAATGTAGCCATTCCTGTTTTCCAAGGGTGCTGTGTCTCCCAACTGGCACATAATAGGAACAAGTCAAAGCCTACTGTGTTCCCAGGGTCCTGTATTCACATAACATCGGGTCCTTTGGGGGCTATAGTAATATAATTATAACATAGATATTGGCCTACACTTTAGAAAACTATCAAATTGTATCTGGGAATCACCAAAGGTAAAGCTTAATGTTTTCTTGGGGCTAGTGTTAGAAAAGCCACGTCCATAGACATGTGGTTAACTGGTGACTCAACAGTCTTATCAGTAGTTTGTTTCCTCCATCCGAAAAGACTTGTAAAGACTGGCAGATGTTAACTTTTTAGACCCAACTTTTCAATGGGTTGCCAATAACCTGGTGGATGTAACAAGGTTAAAAAAGAAGAACAGACATCTGATCTGATAATTATTCATGTCTAAAAGACGTTTTTTGACTTTAAAATGTAGCTTCACAGCAACGCGACGAAGGCTGTCCCAATTTGTAGACTCCTCCGAACCTGGCTGACAAATGCGTCCTCCTTTTCCCCAGATTTGAAGGATGGGTCAGGTGTATCCTTCGTGGCCCACCGTATCCCAGAATTCATAGCACGACCCAGCCAATTCCAGTTTCCAACAATGGAAACTTAGTTTTAATATTACTCTTATTAATCTTTCTGGGTCACAAAGTAAACTTTTAACATATTTTCAGGCGAGAAAGTAGCCGTGTAAACTTCAAATATCTGCTCGGTTTATCAAGACATTGCGTATTTGTAAAAAGTGCTCTGTTCTCCACTTGCTCAATAGCTAGCCGGGGGGTTCAATGGTCACTCGAGCCGGCGAGAACAGCGAACTCTCGGCTTCATCGTTTTCAGACCCCCGCAGTCTTTCACTACACAGGTTAAACATGATATATAAGTCACTCAGATAACTTAAAAATGTTATTGTTTGGCTTTTTTCAGTGTTTTATTCTGGAGTAAATTGGTTTGGCTGAGATCAAAGTTATTAGATTAGATTAGATTAGATTAAATAAAACTTTATTAATCCCTCGGATGGGTTTCTCCGTGGTTTTCACACAGCTGAATAAACGTCAAACAGAAAACTGATTAAACAGAAGTGTGAGATGGTCAAGAATTTACGGCAGTGTCGTGTTATATTTTAGATAGCAAGGAGCAGACGGCTGAGTTTATTAAACTCCACTGAGACAGCGGTGACACAAATCTGAAGGCTAGACTGTCCCATTTCACAGCCTCACACTTTCGGCCTTCTCAGTCTTCGAAGGACCCGGCCCACGTAGACCGCGAAGGCCGGGTCCTCCGAAGGATGCGGCCTAGGTTTTGGGACACAGCTATAGTGTCTCTTTATTAACTTAACATTGTTTAGGGTGAAAAGTTAAACTAACAAGATGCATAGTCAGATTGTTTTTGAAAACTTTTAACATTAGTATTGTGAGGTCACCCATTCCCAACAGCATTAAGTCTTTATGCTAATCTTATCTTTATGCTAATCTTATGTTTATGCTAAGCTAATCTTTATGCTAAGCTAAACTAAATGAATATCAACTTTTTTTCTAACATTTAAGAAACTGCTGAGACAAAAACTGTGTTCAGTAATAACATGGATGTTGTGTAGCTGTCTGTTCACAACCATTTCGTGACATGATTACTTTGCAGTCATGTATTTTTCGTTGCCTTGTACGTAGGTGTTTCAGCTGTGGTCGTTAGCAACAAGGCAGGTTAGCAACACGTTGCTTGCTTCACTAAAAACATTGAAGTAGGATCAATCTGCACATTTAATTCTAAAGAAGAATTTGATGGACTTATATTTCCCAAAATGTGATAAGAGATGTTGTCAATGATAATATGGGGAGCCTGAACAGGCTCGAACGTAGTTGTGCGTCTCTCTCTGTGTTGCACGTCCTTCACCTTCCTTTAAAACACACAATGCCCAGCTCAGCCGAGAGGCTTTGTAATGTGCTGTCAAAGCCCATTTATCTCCGTTATTTGGCCCCACTGCTACACTGTGAGTGCACAGTAGGGGTAGTGGGTTTGGTACTTTGGATCTGTCACTGTCTGTTACTGTGGAGTATTCCACAAGTTCATCCTTTATTCCTTTTCTCTCTTTATGTTTTCACTTGGATTTGTTCTCTTTCTCCCTCACTGCTCATAAACAGATATTTCTCTGGTGTTCTTCTTTCCAAAAAAGCACTTATCGAGTCAGACTGATTTTCTGTGTCTGGTTTAGCCTGTTTTTTAATGCCTTTTTCTTCCAACATTTTCAGTAAAACCAGTGAAATTTTTTATGGTTAATTGTGAGTCCATCAGGCATAGAACCCAGCAATATATCACTAAAGCTGCTTTAGACAGCATTTTTTATCCACCTTATATTAGAGAAGCCGGTCAGTTAAACCCACAGAGAATAAACATGAATCTGTTTAACTGGATTAATTCAGGCTACCTGTTCAGATATTTGATATTATTCATCTATTACATTTGTACAAATACATGAATGTAATATCTTTCACTCAGTGAAATTTGTTTCCAGCTTCAGTATGTTTTCTGCCTGCATCTTTACCATTTTTATTCAGTTAAAACCTAAAAGCTTCTGACTTTCAACTTAGCAGGTAAACAGATATTTTTGTGATATGAGCACACAGAAAATATAGCTAACACAGGCAACATTAAAATTCAGATTTATTTTAACATGATTCGACATAAGCTAGAGTCTAAAATACAATACATTTGTAATATCAACTTTAATATCACTTACACGTCATTCTAGTTGCCACCAGGTGTCTGAAAAGTCCCATATCTAGCTTTTACACAGATGTGTTTTTCAAGGACATTTTTTTGACCCAAATCTACTTTAGCAGTTTGGAGATGTATATTATTTTATTGATTTTTTTGTCCATCTTTCTTTGATTCACTACATTTTGAATGACTCTTTTTGCTCACTGGTGTTGTCAGATTCAGAAGAAAAGAGATATTTCTTGTATGCTAAGAAACAAGACTATTAATCAATTTGAATGTTACTCTATGTCTGTAGAATACATACACATAGGCGTCACTTGATAGAGGTGATAATATGGGTTGTAATAGGTTATGCTTAAAGCAATTTAACAACCAGAAGCTAGTTTAGCTGTGACATAATAGCCACTGATGGTTTGCTACCTTATGAGAAAACTTTACTATTGGTTCTCAGTTGTACTCAGTGTGACCTTGTAATCCCATATCAGCTTATCTAACCTTGCGGATGCTACTGCTCAATAAATTTGCTATTGTCTTTATTCACTTAGTGCGTATCTTGTCTAGTCGTCAGACTAGATTTAGTTTAGCCTTTTTAGATATAAATATTAAAATGAAATAACATTGTATTGCAGAAAATGAGAAACTGCAATTAGAATCACAAGAACAAATGAACACCTCTCTCTCTTTATTGATTTTAAACTCAGGAAATTGAGACCGATTTAGGCTCTGTTATGAGTTTTTTGCCACTGGAGACGATGCAGGGCCACACTGAGGATGCCCATATGGAAAAGAAATAGTAAAAACTTGTATGATTTACTCATGAAAGTGGCCACTTTCTCATTACTTTCATATATTGTTTTAGTAAATATCCAAAAGGGCGACCGTGGCTCAGGGGGTTGGGAATCGCATCTGTAACCGGAAGGTCGCCGGTTCGATCCCTGGGCTCTCTGTCCTAGTCGTTGTGTCCTTGGGCAAGACACTTTACCCTACCGCCTCCTGGTGTTGGCCAAAGGGGCCGATGGCGCGATATGGCAGCCTCGCTTCTGTCAGTCTGCCCCAGGGCAGCTGTGGCTACAAGTGTAGCTTGCCTCCACCAGTGTATGAATGGGAGAGTGAATGAATAGTGGTATTGTAAAGTGTTTTGGGTGCCTTGAAAAGCGCTATATAAATCCAATCCATTATTATTATTATTATTATAAAACATACAAGTTTCATTATATAATTTTTCAAGGGATCTTATATCTGTTTTCACCCTTGTATGCTTTTCATACAAGTTTCACACAAGACAGATACAAACTTTATAAGATTTATATATATCTTTTCCATATGGGTGGACAGTGTATGTTGGGATGGCTTTGTGGAAAGATTAAAGCAGGTAGGCTTATTGATTGGCAGATAGGTAGCAGTGAGGTGGCTATTGATTGGGCAAACAGCCAATTTTTGACCTCGAGTACTCTGGGTGAATCAATTGGTTTAATCCAGTGGGAGAGGAAACAAATGAGATGGTTAGTTCTCTATTTTTGGTGTCATTTGTCCTCTTTTGTGGTTAATGAATCTCGTATATTCCTTAAATAATAAATAAGGATAATTAATGTCATCTTGGCTTTACTCTACACATTTATTTTTCTACCCCAAACTATAAAGAAAGGTAATGAAATAATCTACATATACCCCTTCTTTTTTTTAATGTCAGAGTGTTCAGGCTACTCCAGCTGACCTTTTGAAACAGCTGCTCATTCAGTACCACAGAAAATACAGTGTATAACTTTTCCTATTCATGAATACCCCAGAGAGCAAAGACTAGACTTATTGAATGCTTTGGCATATAAAGATGTTTCCTAATAGTTCTGCTTAGATTGTTGAACCCAAATCAACACCTGATGTCACATAATAGACAACATACACAACAATTTTTGGGATCTGAAACCAGTTGCTGAAAACACATTGAAAGACAAGCATACTAGTTTATTACGAACAGCAAGCTAAAGTCAGACCATGTTTTTGCATAGGGTTAGTGCATTTTTACATTAGTTTAGGAAACCAAACAACAAATGCTGAGATTGAGACACAGCCTAAATGTGATAGCAACTATGGGATAGCAACAGAAGTACATGGCAGACCTGTATCACCTAACACACCACCATCTCCCCACCTGCCAAGTTAACAGCTGCAGGGATCTGAAACAGTGGCGTGGTTGCTGACAGTAACATGACTGGATCAGAGATACCCCACCAAATTAGGTCAGCAGTGGTTGGATCATTGCTTCTGTCGGACTGAGAGAGGTCAGCGTTCTCACCTTGTCTGGCATGCCTTGCTCATCCTGTGCAGGATGCAGGCACAGAGCTGGGAGACAAAGTCTGCTAACAGCACAGCAGCATGACACCGCTTCAGTGCTCCCCACTATGGCCCTGCCTGCAGACTGGAAAACACAAAAGCAGGTGAAGCGTGGCAGCGGGTGGATTTATATAGCATAAGTTGTTTAGGGAAAATGGCATGCACACTTTAATATGTCACAATGCTTTTAATTAACGATTCTGTAGAGCAAAGGTTAACGACACCGCGAGAATGGAACAGCGAATTGCCCAGAGGATTAATATAACTGCACATTCAAGATGGATTTGCATGAAAGCTGCTATAATCAATAATTGTGTATTAACAACAGTTCAGCAGCATGGTTTGAGAAGGAGCCAGCCATAGAACTCACCCGAAGGGACGCCAGCTTCTGTGAGACAATAGAACGAGATTAAGACCCCACAAGAGAGGTGTGTCATTATTCTAAGAGCAAAGCAAAAGTGGAAAACTGTGATTTGTTCATAATGAGAGGCTGTTGTTTGTTGAAAGAAATGTGCCATAATGAAAACTACACAAAGAGGCAGTTAAATAAAGTAAGATGTACGTTAACTAGAAACGAGAGGCGGGGAAAAGGAAAAGACTTACAGTGATTTAAATGTGAAAGTAGACATAAAAAAATCTCCAAAAAATGCTAAATAGTGTTTCTACCATTTCCTGTTTAATTTTGTAATCCTTGTTTGTCTTAAATTGTAGTTTCCACTAACTCAGCGTCTGCCTCACCGTTTCCCTCTAATTTTCTGAACCACCTGTGTTCAGTCACTCCCACTACATCCAACAGCTGTCATCCACCTTTCAGTTGTCTTTGTTCAAAGCAGTTAAGCTTTATGGCTAGAACTACTGTATGTTTCTTGCATTTCCTTCCTTATTACATTTCAGCATTTTCTCTTTTTTTTGCCTCCTGTCTGATTTGTCTACCGAACATCTTTGTATGACCTCGTCTTGCCCAGTGATAAAGATTTTGATTTGTTATCTGTCTTGCATTGTCAGTATCTTGTAAATCCATGTTTGAGGATGGCAGTACACTGTTGAACAGTAGCAGGTGATTGATTAGTAGTAGATTTTGATTGATTATCTGAGGACAGACATTAAGCAGAAAGTCTGGGAGTTCTCTCTTCTCCTATTGTCTGGATCAATTTTTATTGTAAATTTATTTATTTGTGTGAAGTAAAACACAAATTTCAGGAAGCAGATAACAATTCAGCATGTACACAGTCTCTTTGGTATTTTTTTTATTGCTTTAGAATAAATATTCATGAAATATTCATGACTTCTCTCACATAATATTATCCCTGTTGTGCCAGCACACATAATTTAGTCTTCTGTCTGTTTTTGTGCTTACCTGAGTCACAATGTAATAAGTGAAAAAACAAAAGGTTTGTTGAGTATCAAGCTACTGTTGTGTCTTTAGGGAAAGCATCCTGCTGAGATTTAAAGGATAAATTAAATATTAATCGATTTCCCTCTGGATTTTAAACCTTGGATGTGTTTCAAAAAGATTTCTGCTCATGTTCTGAAATGATTTATAAGGATTCATGTGCATTTTACTGAGGCTGCCTGAAAACAAGGACGTGCTTACCTAACTAGTAAGACTTCTAAACTTGAAATGCTTGACAACTAGTTTTAAGATCAGAAAACCTCCTCCTCTATCTCCAGCTATCTCCAGTTTTTGTACATTTTTTATGATATAGTTTTAAGATATAGTTGTCCCTCGCTATAATGTAGTTCACATTTCGCGGCCTCGCTGTTTCGCGGATTATTTTTGTGCAATTTTGTTCTTTTGTTTCTTTACATCTTCTGCATCCTGATTGGCTGTAGACCATTGTCAATCAATCTCCTCTGTGCTGTCTCTCCTGTACAGTACAGAATATGTTCAGCTTGTCAAATTTACATAAATCTTCAATCGCTAGCAGTGTGACTGTGAAGTGCTGCACGATTGTATGATTGTAATTTTTCTCCACAACAAGCACAACAATGTCGACAAAACATTTGCAACGTCAACGGCACCTGCGGTAGCACCCAAAAGGCAGAAGAAGATGCAAATTTTTCTACGAAGGTTTGAACTTTGAGGGTATTTAAGCAAGAGAGAAAAGTGTGAAAATGTTAATACCTGAGAAAAGTGTATAAAGTGTGTATTGAGGGGTTTTATAGCCTTAAAACATCTGTAATGATTGTAAAAAATGAAGTTAGGTGAAATCCGCGAAGTAACTATCGAGGGTTATTTTTAGAACGTAACTCCGGTGATAAACGCCGGACCACTGTACACATGCTGTTTGATATTAGCTTCATTTATAAAATACTTTTCAAGATTTTTTTTTTGAGAGATGGTCTGTTGACCCTCTTTCAAACCCTTTTTTCACACATTGAAACTTGTGGCAATGTTTGAACATGAATATCCTAAAAGCTATTAAAGATAGAACCCTGAAATTTTAACTGGTCCTTCTTACCATCGAATTGAATCAGGACCTGCAATGTGGGACAGCTACATCAAAAAATGTATTGACTAGTTAAAATATGAAAAAATGTCCAGCATTCCTGCAAAGTCTCATATTGAGCACAATCTGATTTTAAAAAATGCATTGCAGAAGACAATTAGTGATTTCTGAATCATATATAGTTGAATTTAACAATACTGAAAAATAAAGCACATAGAAAATGCCATTTTCCTTTGACTTTCATGCTGTGTTGAGCAAATTAAATATAACTGAAAATATAATTTTGTTAAATATATCCTTAAAAGTTTATATTGGAGTGACCTAGGTCTTGAATGACAAAATGCACATATTTCTGAGTTATAATTAGAGCACCATCTACAAACTTTTGTTCTATTGGGACAGGACAATTTACTGATAGTTGTGTTTTTGTGGTAAAACTTGGCATATTTGCTCAATCCAGCATGAAAACTGAATGAAAATGGTCATGAAGATTGAATTGGCTCTGTCAGTCAAAGTGACCACAATAGATTACAATAGATCCTATTATAAAAACACACTTTTTAATCCACTACACTAAACAATGTAATCACATATACATGAGTGCCTGCTAACAATGCAGCAGTCCACATATTATAAGTATAAACATTAGTCGACTTAAAAAATCTTTGGTCTTTGTTGCTTTTGACCTTTAATATTTTGAGGTTATTCGGTCAGCGTGAGGCTACGTGTTTCTCAAAGGTGCTTTGCCTCTAGACATCATATCATGCTGATGTGTGTAATCCAAGCATGAAGAGTTAAATAAGCCCCGGGGTTCATGGTGTGTGACGATCTCACTGGAACACCTCCAGCTGTCTGCTAACATTATCTGCCCTCCTGTTTAACAGCAGTGGTCATTTTTCTGGAGGCTAATTGATGCTTTTAATTGTTTCAGTGTTACCCGGTTAGGGCGAGTTCACACGTGTGTCACAGATATGTAGCATACAGTAAGCTTAAAGACTTCATAGGCCTTGCTACTCTAAGAATTATTAACTAAAATAAGATATTAGGCTTTGCAATATGGTGTCATGTAGCTCTTTGATCGAGTGCTCATAAGCCAAATGAATGTTTCAATGTACTACAAAGCCACCAACTTGCCTTTCTGTTGATATTGTTGTCTTGCATGAAAAGTCCCTGTGGCATGACTTTATCAGACATCAGTGTTTCTCTAATACGAATGGAGGCATTCAACAGTGAGATTAGCTAATGCGCCACCTTTGGGCACTGAGTGTAAAAACTCATCTCCTTTATCAAACTGTGTTAGAGTCACAGTGTTGTCGCCTTTCTCCCAAAAATGCTACCCCCCTAGGTCTGACAAGGACAATGATCTTCTGTTGTTTTGAATGGAAACTGAAAGCACAAGTTAGCAGGGCACTATAAGCTGCAGTATTGCCAAGCCCTCTTACACACCCTTTGTGACCTACACAGTCACTGCAATGCCGTCTTGTGTCAGTCAGCCAGGAGGTGTGGAGGTTTTTCTCACAGGGCCTGGTGGATAAAGTGAAAGCAGATCATGTGAGGACGTCACATTAAAACAATGATACGTTATTGTTCCTCTATATAATGAGTAAAACTGGGAATTTGTTTATTTCTACTCATGTTTCTTTTACATGCTATTCTTCTCATGTGTAGATAGCAGATATTTCTTTGAGATGATCAGATTTGTCATTATATGGCATTATAATCAGAACGTAAGCAAGCAGAGACCCAGCCAGTTCATTAGAGCAGAGTTGTCACAACAATGTGATCTGACTATGTTACAAGTGTGGCTCTTAAGGCCTGTCCACCTGTAAAGCAATTCAGTCGTCACCCACTGCTTTGTAGTTCATCTTTGATCGGTTGAACCTTTGGTTGAACCTTTCACACCTTGTTATATCCTTTACTGATTGGTTAAAAGTTCAGTCTTTGATTCAAAATGATATGATTGTATCTGCCACTTCTTGTTGTTAAACATCCCACTGTCATGGGACCGCTGTGTGGCAGGCAGGAAGACAACCTGATGTGGGACAGAAATAAACTCAACATCACAGCTTTATTGCTGGCAACGGATGGCGTAAACAAAACAATAATGGAGCCGGGCAGGCAAAAATTGACTGGAAATGAGAAGCAGGCAGGCCAACAGAACACACAACATGAGGGTATGAGGACATGGTAAAGAACAGATGCGAGCTGGGGGTTTAAATGCACAAGAGGCAATAAGCAGACAGTGGAAACGCCTTGGGGAACACAGCTGAATAGAATCTAACGAATGAGACAGAGGAAGCAAAACTGAACATAATGCATACGCGATGAGTAACCATCAAAATAAAACAGGAATTACCTAACACAGTGAGCAGGACTAAGAACTAAAAGGGGACCATTGAGACAGGACACAGAGAAACCAGACAGATACAGGACACAACTGGGACATGATTGTAAACAAACACAGAGACATGACTAATTTCCACAGGGTATCACTGTGTGGTATCACATGAAGAGGACAAGGCACAGAGATGAGACTACGTTACAAGAACAAATCTCCCGTTTGCGGCTCACCCTATCCCAAGATTCATTGCGGGCCAAAGTATACAACCAACCTGTTTTGAAATCCAGGGAAAGGGAGGACGTGTTTGTGGGATGGGTTTGTAGGAGTAGTGCAGTAGCCTTTACCTGCACCGTCCTAGTTTCTCATGTGGTCCCTTGGAAAAATGAATTGCCCACTCTTGCTTTATACAATGTGATATACGAGTAACAACCATAAGAACAACTCCGGTGACCTGGAATTCTGTCCTTTCCTCATGGTGTAGCATAACAAACAGTTTGCAGTGTGTGGTTTCACACACTGCAGATAGCATCTGTGAAAAAGCTCTGCATAAAAAGGTAAAGGATGATAGTGAAGTCTACTTCTGTGGCTGAAAACAGCAGTTCTCTCTGTCATAGCGGTCAAATTGTGGATAATCACTTCATTAGTATTCAGGCTGTTTTCCTGCATTTAGACAGCACAAAAAGCACACACAGTTTAACATAAGCTGTTACTCACCAGGCCCTTTTAATACTCACTGAAGTGAAGTGGTCTAGTTTCATTTCCTGTAAATCAGACATGTCAGAACTCTGATATTTTTTCACACTTTCAGAGTGCTTTCCCTGTCGACACAGCACATTCTGCTGCTGTAATCTAAGCAGACAGTGCTGTGAGACAGTGGCAACATTTTATGTGCCTACAGAAATGTCACCCTGCTTCGCCTCTGGTGCCTCAAAAATGATGAGCGTCGACTCACACAAATGTTTCCAAACTGACAATGTTTTAGTTACGCAAACACATTTTTGCAGGTTTAGCAGGAGTCACTGGATGTCAGCTAAATGTTAGCAGCTAGGGGTTTCTAATCATTTTTGCCTGATTAAAAAGGTGAAAGAAAAAAGAGGGATACTGTCATTGCCTGGCTGACCTTCAAAGTGAGCAGCACATAGCTCTTGTGACCAAACCCTCCACAATGACTTACATAATACAATTCAATACTATACCTATATACTGGATGGAAAATCAAGTCATTATGTTTTTATGAATACACTGATACACAGTTACAATTACCAGTTGTCAAGTTCTGCTGAGTTGCATGTAAATGGTATTACTGGAATTAGGTTGCTTTTGTTGTAATCATGTTGAACTGTATGTTAATTCTTGGAGGTTCTGCCCTCAATGAAGAGGTTACCTCCAGGGCTGAAAAATGAACTCAAAGCAGTGCTGGTTACTGCAGGTCCTCTATTGGCCACTTGAGGCTGGCTAAAACCAAGTCATTCCCCTCAGGCTGTGAAAAAAGGCCAACGAAACAGCATTAAAAAGCATGTTTAGGGGTTGTAGAAAAACAGTTATTGGTGTCTGTGATTAATTTCTTCTTCATGACAACTGTGCCATGTGTGCCATGCATTTTGTCTGATTTACTTGTCTCATATTTAAGTATTTTAGTCAAGATTTTAAATACACAGACTGAAAAATGTGCATTATAAAGCAGGTGGATGAAAAGATTTTCACAATTTAAGAGGTAAATGACAAAACTGAACCACAACTCTTACTTGCATTCCTTTTTTTTTTCTTTTTGCTCCACAACATTTTTTATGTGGTTAATACTGAGACTCCAAGTCTCTCTGTGCTGCCAGATTCCCTCTGAAGTATGCAGACCGTTCAAAAGGAACCTGGTGGAAAAGCTATTGAAGCGGAGGGGAAGCATTGCTTCACAATGAAAGCATGCAGGGTGGTCAGAAATAGATGTGTAATCATATTTTTTATTTATAGCTGCTACTTCAGGAGAAACTGTGTTGGGAGTATCATTCAAAACTGAATGCTAGAAGAGGCCCGTTTGAGTCTTTTACAGCACACAGTGTTGGATTTATAAGATGTAAAGATATGTAAAAAGCCATAAATGATCAGAGCGCCACACGCCTGAGTGTTCTCATATGCAAGCTATGTAGTTATCTTCCATATAATTACTACTCACCTGAATTTTAATGAACCCCTTGCTGTATAAAAAAGCTGTTTCAGCTGTGACGCTGGTGTTACTGAACAAAGCGAAACAGCCATAAGAGATGTCAAGCTGCAGAAGATTTACCTGCACATTTAGAATCCGCCTTAAATTGCCACCAGTCGCTAGTAGAACATCAGTTGGTGCTGCAGCTGCATACCCGGGGCCGTCGCTACATATACATAATCTTATGTGCGCAGTGTAACAGCACACACATACACACGCTGCTGCCTCATTAGTGACTGCAGCCCCGAGGCTCACAACTGGGAAAGGGCGTAATTGCAGAGTTCAGCAGCGCTGACAGTGCTCAGAGCGTTTTGGAACAGACTTCGACAAATGAGCATCAGGTGCAAGCACCTACAGTGATATTCTATTATTTCTGACCCTTCCTGTCACTGCTGCTACTGCCAACTTAAGCTTATAGTGAGTTACTTTAACTTTGTCGAGCACCAAGGGACCAGACAAATCGCTGGAGTTCACAGAGAGCGGATAAGTTAGACTCACTGTGTGTTAAAAACTTTGTGGAGCAGGGTTTTAAATCTTTTTTTGATAGGTTTGTGTTGGTGTGTTGCTCTGGACTGTAAGCTTCACCGTAGTCGTAGATGCTTTGTGCTATTCTAACAGCATGGATGGCAATGGCAGTCTGTGTTTCAATCCAGCATTGTATAAATGTAATGCATGTTACAGTGCATGCCACAGCAGGTATATCATTTATTATAAATCTCAGTTCTTTGATTTCCGTATTCATCATCTCCCTGAAATGTGATTATCTGTTCTGTTCTCACATATGCAGCTAGACCCTGCATTTTGTGCTCTGACATAATGACATCTCTTTAATTGTTCTTATTCTTTGCTGAGTGGTCAGAAGTCACACTTGTAGTAGGCATATCAAAAATGAAACTACTGATTGTGGAGCTGACTGCTGTTTTTGGAATCTGGTTTTCGAAGCCTTGAGTTTTTAAACACTGCCATGCTTTCTGGAACTAAAAGTGCCCATATTTGGACCACACAACAACCCAAATGATAGATAACCAGCAGAATCCTCTCGTGGGATGTTTCTGGACCATAAATCATGTCCTTTGCACTTCCCTGAGACTTTAGAGTACATATTTAAAAATTTACCGTTCCTCGGTACCTGCACCTGCTGCTTGTTTATTACAATGGATTCAGCCTACCAATTAATGAGGAAATATATACACACATATGCTAAGATCACTGTAAAATGCCCAAAAAGGCAACAACAGCACAAACATGTCAGGGCAGTGTGTTATAAAAAAGCAAAAACTTTACTTTGAAAATGTGAAAGAAAATCAACTAAACACACAACAACTTAAATTACAGTTTATTTTACAAACCTGTTTTCTAAGGTTGCTCCTCTCCATAATGCTAACATTACTAATGATAATTTTTGCTGATATGGCTGACCCCCATCCCTCAACTAGCTATTTTGTTTAATCAACATTGGTGTAAGACTCGTAGGTAACAATGTTTTTCAACCTATTAACATTTGCCTGGTTTCTGATTCAGATTCAAAAAACTATTTATCCCACAATTCAGTTTGACAGTCCACAATAGGTAAATAAAAGTACATTCAGAAACAAATCAGCACTTTATAAAAGTCATTTAGAAGCATTCAACATACATGATTCGGCAGTTTGGGGTAGGTTTAAGGTTCATATCTATCTGGAATGCTATGCTATGCTAAATTATGCTAAACAAGCATAGTATTGCTGTGTAGGTTCTCACTCATCCACGGCATAGTAGTCTAAGGAGTGTGGAAAGAAAGCGACTGGACTTCTTTAAGTTAAAGAACTTAAAGAAGTCCAGTCACTTTCTTTACACATTTTCTTTTTAAACTTTCTTTTTAAACGCGCATAGTAAATTATGCTAATGATGCTATGCTTGTTTAGCATGCAGCTAAATACAACCCTAACCCTGTGTTTGCCTCATTGTTGTCAAGAGGTTTAAACTCAGTAAACCCAGAAATGAATAAAGAACATTGGACATTGAACTGTTAAATATGAAGTGAACCACATACCATGCTGCTGAGAAACTGTTAGCATAGGAATTGTCTCATCTGGGTCTTTTAAATTAAGATTTTAAAAATCTGTAAATGATATTATCATTTAATTTCTCTGTAGAATTCCATTTGTTTGTGTGCTGTTATAAAAATTACCATAAATCATATCCTTTGCACTTGCTCGAGACTTTGCAGTACTTATTTTAAAATTTACCGCTCCTCCGTGCCTGCACCTGCTGCTTGTTTATTAAAATCGATTCCAAAATGCTGCGAGCAGTGTCAGTAGTGCTGAAATGCTCCATTATTTCCCCAAGTGTAAGCCTGGGGTTTACAGTCATTAATGAGGTAGCATCGCGTATGTGCGCTTATTCTGTATTCATATAATCATATGTTTCTGGAGGGGTTCATGCATTTTGCATCAGTGCCCACTGTGACCATGCTCACAAAGTTGGCGCAATCAGGGAAGACATAAAAAAAGAAAAATGAAAGTTGGTTTAGCATATTTAAATGATTAACCTCATCAAAGAAACCTGTTAATTGGACCAAAGCCCTGTAAATTTCAGACATTTCCGAGCTCTCTCCCTGGAAAGCAGCAGATAATGCCAAGAGAGACACTTAAAGTAAAGCAGTTTAAATGCCCTGAACAAAAATGCATGCACAAAATTCAGCCAGTGCTTCAGATTTGGATATTATTAAGTGAGACCTAAAGTTCGGGGCGCAACAATTGTGCATACATGTTTTTCACAGAAAGTGTAAAAGATGTCTTCCACGACAGGATTTATTGGCCTGGAAGCCAGAAGTTATACAGATAAAAGGGTACCAAGTACCAAGTTACCAGCTAATGCTAGCAATCTTGGTTAACAAGGTGCATGTATATATTGGCTAGTTAGTGCTAATTAACAGGCTAATGAAGTGCTAAAACTTCACTCACCAAAACTGAAATACAAACTTTTTGGATTAGTTAGATCAGTCTCTGCTATAAAGTCCTTTTAATGCTATAAACGTGGTCATTTTAGTAAGGGAGTCTATAGGGATAAACTGACATTTGATGCCAACCTCAAGTGGCTTAAAATCATTGTGTGAAACAGTGTACAATTCTGGGATCCATCTTTCCCCATTTGATGAGTTTGTCTACAGTGCAGATAAACAAAAAAAGCAGGAGAATGGCACTTAGCACCCTATCTGGTGCTACGTGGAAAAAATAATTCCTGAAGTCCCTCAAGTGAATTTCCATGTAAACGTTAATGCTAATGGATTTCATTATAAATCAGAGCATATTATGCCTCAGACACCTGCAATGAGCAGCTTATAATGAAGACTATTCTCTGTTTAAAGTCTTTAAGAACATTCAACTTTAACCGAATGGTTTCAGAATGAAATTTTGCTTGTTTAGAATGTGGTTAAAAAGCAACCCTAACCCTAAATAATTCATTGATGAGCTTGGTAATATGAAATATATCATAGATATGAGTGCCAAAGCCTACGTCTCCAGTTTGGTCAAAGAAAGCAGTCACTAACCTGAAGGACTGTACTGTAGCCTGGAGACAAATTGACTTTACACACTTTACACATAAGCACCAGCTTTTATATCTAGTATGAGCATGCATGGGCTGTGAGGGGTGACCAAAACCTGTAACTCTCCCATCTTTATTGGTTTGTCCTTTCCACATACCCAGGAGATGGGGAAACACACCCTTAATGGCCTTCACTTTATCATTAGTTAAGGAGTGAGTGCGGTTAACGGTGTGCTGACACAGGCAGGTAGCTCACAGTGTGCGAGATGGGAATATGGTTTTTGACAGAGGATGAAAAGGCAATAGAAAATTGCTGATTCCAGACAACATCCAGTGCAGCTTGAGAGCACAGCAACAAAAAGACCTCGACTGACTCATGACTTTGTCTGGAGCTCTTAAGGCTGTGCTGCACTTTGGAATTCCTCTCACATAGCCAGACAGTGCTGTCCAGAGAAAAGTGTTTCGCTAGATTGACAGTGGGCTATTACTTTACACTGTATGTTAGTGAGTCCAGCACCCGGTGGAGGTTTAATACTGACCACAGCCACAGACAAACGGACTGAAAAATGCACCTTGAATTGGACTTAACTGCCTCATGTAATTGTTTCCTTGAACATTTGAGGTGATTGTGTTGAGTTGCACAAAAAGCCTGATAGAGATTGACATGAATGGTGATGGTGCTGGTGACAAAGTGGATGTTAAGAGGTTAGGTAAGTGCTTTATACAACACAGCTCATTCACACCTAAGAACAACGCCTTTCTTTCTACAACTTAGTGCTTTCTATCCAATCTTTACAACATAACCCTTATACTAAGTGTGTTTTATGAATAATAATGACATGGCTTGCATGTACCCTATGGCGTATCTAATCTATGAAGTCAGTAAACATTTTCCTGGTGAGTTTCTGGTCTTATTGGAGTCTTTCTGAATGTAACATGCTGTTCGTTTTGTAAATTATGGTCTCCTTCAGAGTCAAAAAGGACTGTGAACCAGCAGTTCCACCTTGTGATTGACAATGCGCTACTGCATAAGCGTGGAGTGTCCCTTACTCCATCCATTCATCCATTACTGCCAGTTTCAGAACGCCACGTGACACCCAGAGTGTTGAGCTTGAGGCTGCACTAACCAATGGGTGACATTCAGTCTTGGGGGTTCAATTCAATTCAATTTTATTTAAACAAAGCCAAATCACAACAAAAGTTGCCTCAAGGAGCTTTATACTGTAAGGTAGACCATACAATAATACATACAGAGAAAAACCCAACAATCATATGTCCCCCTATGAGCAAGCACTTTGGTGACAGTGGGAAGGAAAAACTCCCTTTTAACAGGAAGAAACCTCTGGCAGAACCAGGCTCAGGGAGGGGCGGGGCCATCTGCTGCGACCGGTTGGGGTGAGAGAAGGAAGACAGGATAAAGACATGCTGTGGAAGAGAGACAGAGATTAATAACAAGTATGATTCGTGGCAGAGAGGTCTATGAACACATAGTGAGTGAAAAAGGACGTTGAAGAAGAATTACTCAATGCATCATGGGAATCCCCCAGCAGCCTAAAAATGATTGCTTCCAAGGCAGGGACCATGTTTGAGATCATTCATAGTGAGTTGCTGTTTTCATCTTTGGTGCATCAAGTCAAAGATAAAATTAAGTAAAAACAAGTAAACAAATAAGATGGAGTCGATCTGCTATCATTCTGTGTTTGAACAGGGTCAAATTGGCAATTACATGCAATCTGTTTGTGATCATCCAGTGATTAACTGTAATTAATCAGTGAAAATCTGTTGCCTTCAGCAAGAACTTCATAGATTTAAAACCGAAATTCCTCCATCAATATTAATGTTTAAGTCCAAAATGACACAGGTGCTCAGCAACCTTGCTTTATAGGAATACAGGAATATCACAGGAATGCAAATAGCTGGCAACCAGTTGAGTTGGGCTCTTTATTTTTGCAGATGTGCTCTTTGGTGCAAACTGTTGCAAACCAATACAAAGTCTTGCCAATCTTTCTACATTTAAAAAGCCAATGGCAGTTATTTGCAGATCTTTTCCAGTCTGTCTGAGAATGATTGCAGTCATTCTGAGTCAGACTACAAGCAGTGGGAGACAGGTTGCTTCCCACCAAGCATTGCCGCAAGCTCTGCAGTCACCTTGCCATCGAAATTGGACACCGCAACTACTTGCACTTGGTTACCGAATATGAAAAAATTCAATGCAATCGCCAGGCAACCACCAGGATTTTGTGACTGGGTCATTAAACATGGTGCTAACTGAGAGTGCTTCTGTATTACCTCTATATTAGTACAGGGATTTATGCAGATATGTGGACATAAGGTGACCTGGTTACCACTGTTATGCCTGTGTGGGTTTTGTCCAGATCATCCAGCTTCCTCCCACAGTCCAAAGACATGCAGTTAGTGGGGTTAGGTTAATTGGTGATCTTAAATTGACCATACGTCTGAATGGGAGGGGCCAAGGGGTGTCTGGCTCTGTTAGCCCTGTGACAAACTGGTGATCTGTCTTGAGTGTGCCCCCCTCTCGCCCTACGGCAAACAACACGGGTTGTTGGGGGCTAGAAGAAAATGGATGTTAAGTTGCTAACCGCTAGTTAGCTTTGAACATCGCCTGTGTAACATCACCCATGTGACCTCTAGTATCATAGGTGATGTGGCAGGCTAACATAAAAGTCATGTGACAACAGTGTAACTAAAGTACTTCCTAGAGTAGTAAACAAGTAAATTAATGCATTTTCTATTCTAAATGCAATGTGTAATTTAGTTGCTGCTGGCCAAATAAAAATCTCATACTTTAATATGCACAGGAGCCCCGTCGAGCCTAGACGCTGTAACAAATGATCCTGTGGGAGACGTACTGACAGCCACGTTCGGCATGGCTCACACACAAGTGCGTGCTGGTCCCAGGGTAAACTCCCACTGCATATCCCGTCAGCTCAGAGAAAGTGTCAATCAGCTCATCCAAGTCAGCTAAAGGGATGTGTCTACGCCAGCAAATACTGCCTGTCCTTGTCCTTCGCTACTTCTGACAGTAAATAATGCCCCTCTGGCCAAGATAGCTCTTTCATTCTGATTATTACACTTTATCATGCAAGGGAGGGGATTTTGCTGAACAAGTGAATACTGTTTCTTCACATCATCCCACCTGGGAAAGGTCCAGTACAAACATTTTTTTTCAAGGTAATTCTCAGAAATTCAGCAAGCCAAACCTTAAAAGGACTAAAGTCAAAGTGAAAATGAGTTTAAGGTGCTTCCATTGGACACCAGAGCTCTGTCTTCAGAAATAAAACCTACTGACACTCTGTCATTTGTCATCCTAATGAATGCAAATCACCACCAAAGCACAATTATCATCACACCGAGACCCATTAAAATCAACAAAAGTGAATGGTTTTATCATTTAGAAAAATGCATTTGTGAGTACAGTGGTTCCCTGCTTCATGTTTATCTCTCACGAACAGCATGTGCTGAACATAAAAGCAGCTGCAATGTGGCAGCTATCATGAATATCATGAAAACTTTTCAAGGTAACAGACAGACACATTAGTGTCACATTACAGGGCGAAGCAGATCAGTACTGCTGTTATAAATACTGCCTTGGTTCTGTTAACTGTTGATTTGCTGCCATCTTGTGCTGAGATTTAAAAAAGATCATTTGAATTTCACCATGTCGAAATGTTGTATGCTTTGCAAAATCTCCGCTCCACATCCAGGCTGATCTTGTGATTGGATCGGAGACTATGCAATTATGTGGGCTGCAAAGAAATGCCTGGATGAGATGTGGAGTGAGAGGAAATGTCTGTTAAAAAGTTTGTGTTAAGTGATGCTGATTTAAGAGTCTTTGATACAGTGCATCTAAGAATATAGAGCGGGTGAAGAAAGACGTAATAAAAAAGTGTTGTGTATTCATTGATTTTGATTTGGAATTATTCATTCTCATTCAGCACAGATACAGGTATGATTTACTCCTCTGTCTTCTTTAGTGTTTGCCCAGTTATAGACCTAAACATCAGCGTAACAAGTTAAGAAAATGCACCCAGCAAGGCCGAGCTTCTGACAAAGAAAGAAGAATAGAAACTCTGTAGAATTAAACAACAAGCATAAAGCAAATGTTCTTGTATTGACAAGAAGTAATCGTAGAAAATTTTCACTCACTAACGGAGACAACTGCAAACCGCCCACTAGATGGCGCTCAATGCACACAGAGCATACATACGTGTAGAAGAAGAGGAGGGCGTTACGGAAGTCGTGCGGGATTCATTTGTCCCTCCTGACTTTCCGTCCTTGTTTTGTAAAAGCATACAGTACGTGCAAGTCGCCAGGTACGGAACAGTGTGTACTTTTCCTGCTGTACTCCCAACAACACAATAACATTTGTTTTCTTTATTATGAACACGAAGGCGCTCGTGCTTTGCACTGTGCAGTGGTCTTTTTAAGGTCACGTGAAAACAGGAAGTGCTTTAGATGAACTCTTATTTAAAAAAAGAGAAAGTGATAAGAGTAGATATCAGCTGACCGAACGACTCTCCTTGTGATAGCTGGTGCCAAAGCTAGCTGTGTTGTTAGCTAGCTGATAGTTGAACCTAAGGTATTTTAGAGGATTATAGTCTGTGTAGATTAATGTGTGAAATAAGTGTATTGGTCACATGTGTTTCTTCATGGAGGGACACATGCAGTCATTGCATCATACAAGCTATTTTAGCTCGGCTGGTTAGCAAAGCTAACATTTGGGAGTTTTAAAGTTTTCTTTTCCGTTTTCTGTTGGGAATAACAGTTTCTATCTTCTTCTTGTTACTCTTTCATCAAACAGGTTCAAGGATAAAAGGCGAGGGAAACTAAGCACAATGTCTAATGTAAGTGACCATTTTCCTCATGCTAATGTTATGGCTCATGCTAATGTTATGGCTACTGCTATTCACTTAGGCCAGAGTAGATTTTAAAAAGAATGTCTGATTGTCCAAGAAATAACTTTAAATCATTTTAAAACGCTGCACAATGATTTTGAAATCATTGAAACCCTATATTGATATTAAATATAGGGTTTCAGTTACAGGCAGTACTAGCTGTTGGCCCATTCAGGCCAGTAACATTTTTATTCACCACTCAAGTGTAGCATTAAAGCACACTGTCTGAAACCACTCCTCGCTAATGAGTATTTTGGGGTTTTGTTTGTTTTTTTTAATTTTTTTATTGGCAGTATTTTCATATTAAAAGGTCAAAACTTCATCAAACCACATGTTCAGATTGTTTAAATGCTAAAGAGAACAATATGTTTTTATCTGTTTCCAGTCAGAATAAAAACAACATAAAAATCAAAGCTCTTTTTATGCAGACAAACGTCTTAGTTAGCTTGAAATAACATTAAAATTGTCAGATTTCAAATAAACGATGTCTCAACATAAAAGAGAAAAGATTAAGGGAACGCTAACTCATAAAAATGAGTTTGTAATAGTCGTCTAAAGAAATGACACAATCAGCTGACCTGTTTGGTGGAGGGAGGCTGTTTCACAGTTTGGCTGCCCGCCACTACCTCAAAAGCACTGGTTTTAATCTTTGGTTTTAAAATCTGAGCGAGAGACAGTTACGAGACCTCTGTTAGAAGATTGGAGAGGTCAGCTGCAGTGATAAGGTCTTAGAAGCTATGTTATATAGGAAGTCCATGTGTTGAACTGTGTCATCCTCTCCTCTTTATGAGATCAATTCCAAAAAAAATTGAAAAGTTTTAGTCTGATCACAGGAAAGCATTAAATTCCTCAATACTCCAACGTATTAGATGCATCTGTCTCTTTATTTCCAGAGAACCAGAACTAAATGGCAGCATCCAGTTTGTCCTAAACAAAACATACAGTAAAAGTATGAAGCTGCAGACAGTCCACCGTGGGCAGGGCTGTTCCTGTTTCATGTATCTGTCTGTTAACACATGTCGTCGTCTGTCTGCAGGTGCTGTGTGGTCAAAGCAGGGCGGTCCTGTCTCGTGCTGCTGGCTGTCGAGCTTTAGCTTCTCTCAGGGCTGGAACAACCAGAACCTTCTCTGCTGCGAGCTCAGATGAGCCTTACATAGCGGTATCACATACAGACTCAGGTGAGTCGAACAGGAAAGGACGTCAGGCAGTGTTGCAATGCAGTTTTCAGTAGTAAACTGTTTAGCACCTGTGGCAGCAAACGCTGACAAATCATCTTTGTCACATCACTCCAGGCCCAAGGACTGTGTGGCCTGATGAGAACATGGGACCATTTGGACCTCAGGACCAGCGCTTCCAGTTGCCTGGTAACGCTGGGTTTGACTGCCACCTGGAGGGCATGGAGGACCAAAAGAAGGCTCCGGTTCACAAGACAGTGCCTGATGTGCTGACGGTTCCAAGCAGCACAGAGAGACACCAGTTCATACTGGCCCAGTTTGTCAACGAGTTCCATGTAAGATTTTTGAATAGTTACATTATGAGCTGTAACACAGTCAGAGCTTTTAGGACTACAGTTCAGAGCAGCAGAGAGAACAAATTAAAGTCAATGTCTTTGATTTATTTTAAATGTAAGTGAGCTGCTGTGGCTCATTGGTTTCAGGAGAAACACAGATGTCAGTAACACTTCATTGTAAGATTCCAAGTATGACAATTAACAATAAATAAATAAAAATTGAAAAAATAAGCCAGAGCTACATTTTTACCACTTTTGTCTGAGAGGGTGTGTGATTGTTTGTTTGTTTTTCAGGGAAAGCTGGGGCCTATTTCCACGAGAGTAAGCAAAGCTGAGCAGTACTTTAATCAGACAGAAACAGACTGTGCCATAAACTCCTGCCCAGAGCTGCTGAGGAAAGGTAAGAGAGATTCACCCAGCATTACCTTCGCTGACTGTGAGTGTGGGCAACACAAGCCAAAATGATATCTGGATATTTAAGAATTTATGATAACAATATTTCTGATGATATAGAAGAAAAAATACTGAATATTGTGGTCATAAATATTTTGTACTTGTAAATCAGACTGTGTAGTTGTGAACTGAGTTTTGTAACCTTGCAAACCAAAATATCTAAAAGATTGATGTTTGTGCATCTATAGATGAGAATTTGCGTCTGTGTATTTAAAAAAAAAAAAAAAAAAAAAAAGATTATACACATACAAGGGAAAAAACTACTAACTTACATTTTTCAGATTTTTTTCGTTTCCAAGGTTACAAAACTCAGTTCACAACTACAACAAACAGAATGTTTTGAGGTAGAGCTGGGCGATATGAGATTTTTTCATATCACGATATGTTTTTTTCATTTCAGGCGATAACGATATCTATCACGATATAAGCCAAATAACTATATTTGTAAGATTTAAATGTGCCGTTGCTCACAAGTAAAATGTGAAATAATCAGCAGCTTGTTTTGATTTAAATATTTATTTCCCATAATAAGTTCAACAGGGTAGATGTACTTAAGGAACATGAGACTTTTTCAGATAAATAAAGGCAAATATTGCAAACTACACAAAAGGCAGCCGCTAAAGCGTTTAAGTTTCAAAATAGAACAAACGAAACAGACGACGTCAATTCCACTTAGAAACAAAATATTAATTCTAAAAATAAATCTTAGTTTGTTTTACAGAAGAACAGACAAAACTGACTAACTTTTGTCAATATCAAATAAACTGAGAACTAAAAGGAAATTCTCAATCTCTCCTTGTTGTATAGCTGAGCTTTTCAAACACTTTTAACAGTTACTTTAGTCTGACAAAAGCCGAATGACGAATTAGCGCTTCCAGTCAGAGATTGAGCATGCACCAGTTTATTGTATTTCCAGACTTGCTTTTGGCACAATTTACAGTGCACGCTACTCTGTTTTTTGTCAGACTTGAAATAGCCGAAATACCTTCACACTACGGAACTTCTATGGCTCTTCCGTTCGACAATCTCTCCGGCATTGGAACCATCATCTGTTTTCTCTTCGGTAAATTTTTTTTCTCTTCGATTTTTCTCTAGTCAGCACACTCATTTCCTCCATTACCCGGGCGGCACGGTGGCTGGCTGCTTCCCAAACAAATACACATGTGCGGCTTGGCACTTGTGCTGTACGTAACAAGTCACGTGACGTGACGCTGCGGCTGTGATTGGTTCGGCTCTGCGCTACTTAATTCGGATTGGCTGTTCTTTTTTTTCTTTTTTTTTTAAGAGGACAAGAGCGATGAGGTCTATCACAATAGTTAAATTTTTCTATCGAGAAAAAGTATATGTATATATATATATATGTATTTCGCAATACATATCGTTATCGTTCTATCGCCCAGCTCTAGTTTGAGGCATGTCATACAGAGATGAAAAGAGTTATAATTTGCTTTATTAACATACGTGCGCCTCTGTGTCTCAGATCTGGAGCAGTTGTTTCCTTCGGCGCCCACAGTTTCCATCACAGTGGTGACGGTCACGCAGACGAGCGGTCGGTCAGAGGACAAGGAGACAGAGCTGGATAGAGACCAGCTGCTAAGTAAAGTAAGTCCTCGTGTGTTTCCCATTACAGACTTCAGAGGTTGTAGCAGTTGGTGACTGTGACTTTGTCCTAACTGCAGTTTGTGAGCGGGGCAAAGGAGATGTGTTTCGCTCTGTGGACTGCAGGATACTGGGCGGACTTCATTGACCCAACAACGGGAGCAGCAGTGAGTAATTCTGTGTTCACTGTGCCTGTTCTTTACTGTCTCAATCTGCAATCTAAACTCACAAAGCATATACTTATTCTATGAATGAAGCTTACGTTAGTTTAATTTTCTTTGATAGAAAAAATGTTATATTGAAGTAGTTGTCTGTTGGGTGGGAAAAGCCCAAACACATTATGATGTGAAACCACACATGCTTAAACCTTTTGGTTACATTGTTTGGAAAATCTGGAAAAATGTATTTTCCCTTGTAACATTTCTAGAGATTTTTCCCGTTAAACTTCCTGTCAACTCAAATTCTGGTAGTTCAGCTGTGAAAACTGAGGACAACAAACAGAACAATATTGTTTTAATAATGGAATTTTCCCCCCTTTCCTCAACAGTTCTTTGCGTCTCCATTGGGCGAAACCACACTGCGAACAGACAGTGAGCTGGGACATCGGGGCTTTCACATCGAGGTGTCGAGCTCCTGCACAGTCATCCGCCATATCCTCAGGGGGACTCCTTTGTTTGTGGGGACTATTTTCACCAATGCACCTGTTCAAAGTGCTGCTGTTGCTAGACTTCAAGGATTTTCAGACGCACTCAATGATGAGGAATAAACTTTTTTTTTTTTTTTTTTTAAATAGAATAGAATCAAATTCAAACAGAAGGGTTCTGTTTATGGTTTGGAGAAGCCGCTAACGTTTCCTGTTATGGAGCTGGTTTGTATCAATGGGAAGTTGTGTAATGTTGTAACACAAAGCATCTGTGCAGACCTCTGTGTTGCTAAGGATCTAACTGACACTCTAATGCGAACGTCAGTGCTGTGTCTGACTGACAGAAGCGTTACCCTGCTCTGCATGCAGGGAGACACTCAGAGAAGAAACAATTTCACCATGTGCTTCATCTGTAGACAATGTTCATATTTTACAGTTTGAGTATTTATGAAATACTGCGACAGATGTTCTACAGCTGTTGGTGCTAACTACCAGGAAAATCTCTCCGTTTCAAACACCTTAACATGTTAGCGGCTCATATTCTTTTTACAGCAGCAAGTACAGTGTTGGTTTTCTCTGATCTGTTGCACACAGTGTAAAGAAACGATGGAGAAATATTATAAATAGTTTCAGAAGATTTCAATTTATTATGGGAACAGCTCCCAGAATGCACACTGACCTGGATGAACATGGACACACTGCTTATTAAATTATATTTATGTACTTCAGCTTTTTTGTGACTGGCTGTGTCTTGCAAACAGGTTTGAACAGCAAGTGGGCGGAGCTTCAGTGCTGTCAACCAGTGCTCTGATGACCATATTAGGGAGTCCTGAGAGCTTGAAAAAGGGAGGCAACTGGACTTCTTTAGGTTTTAAAAATCCAGATGTCTTCTCTTATTATTGTTTAAGTCTATAATGATCTACCATATTAGGGATAGTCAGCATCGGCACGCAGAGCCAGGAGTAGAAGACATATCTGAGACAGTGTTTAGATCATTGTGAAGCCTGAGCTTTTGACTCAGAGATGTTTATTATGAGCTATATACAAAGTAACATTATAAATATAACAGAAAACACAGAAATGCAGATCGACTATTAAAAAAGTGGAAAAGAAGAAAGGAAACCAAAGTTGAATCAGTTGTCTTGCATATAAAAATGTCTTTAAACCTTCAGTTACTGAAACACGCAGCCAACACAGGTCCCAGTTCTGCCACTACACATACCAGCTGTTCTCTTTCTACGTGTCTCAAACACGTCCAGCTGTGAAGATGACAACAATGATGGCGATGATGATGAAGCACAGCGCTCTAGAATGAAGACTCCCGCTCAAACTAACCAAAGGAGAAATGGAGGAGAAAATGGCACTGCTGTCATTTCTGGGCACCAACACGTTGCAGATGTTCCCCTCACAGCAGGAAGAGCACACCTGAGGGATGAGAGGAAAGCCTATCACGTTAAGGTTGAGGAGACATCTGAAGGCAGAGCTCTCCACGTACCTGGTAGCCAGTATCGGCAACGTCAGCACAGCCAGTGAACAGACACTCCTCCAAGGTGGCACAGCGCTTGGTCACAGACACACTTTCCCCACTTCTATCCATCATGTGGAGGGTGGAGCAGTATTTAGTATCTGAAGGACAGTAAAATTCCCTTCATGTGACCAATTATGTCTTAATAACTTGACAGATTCACAGGCAGCCCCAATATGAGGAGTACAAAGTTTAAAACTGCCAACAAATATTTAAATTTAGAAAGATAAGAACTACCAAACGGTACTCTTCAGTGCATGACACTTTCAGCTTTTGGTGATCACAGTTTGTTTAGAGAGTTGGATGGCAGGTAGATGATTTTCAGATTCCACAGTGGGCTCTGGCCCTACTGAGTTTGGGAAAACGTGTTTCCATCAACTCTAACTGCACATTAAGAATGTGTTCCAGTTGCCAAGCAGATGTAGATCCCCGTGAAGTCGACCGAACGTGCGAAGTAAAATTCCAAGAAGAAGGAAGCAAAGTTCCTCTGATGAAAGATAACTGTGGGAACACCTGTTCATCACTACGTTCTACACTGATGAGCAAGATTAGCCATCAGTCGTCACACCTTGCTGAAGTGTTGGCAAAAAGGGCATGCAAATGAGATTTTGGAGAAGGGGGGGCTAGCATCTCCCTCCACTCACCTCCAAAACCACCTGTAAGCCACTTCCGCTTAAAAGTTCTTCCTTCCTACCAAGTCCTAGCAAATTATTATAAATATTGTTTATATCAATCTATTTTATTTATTTTAATCATTTTTGTTGATGTTCGTTTGTAGCGCATTCCCAAAGAAACACGTTTCTCAAGAGAAGTCACTTGAACTGACATCTCCTTGAGCAGGCAGCCACAGATGAATCAAAAGCTGACGTACCCTTTGGACAGTATACGTCCGGGGCCCAGCGGTTGCAGTCGTAGTTGTCTACAGCATCTTGGCATGTGAAGCACTTGAATCCGCCAGGGTAAGGAGTAGCTGTGGAGACACAACTGTATTCAGTTTTAAGTTCAATAAGTGAAGAAGGCGTGTTTTCATTCGTCCTGTGTGTAATATCATTCCTGCAGAAAGGGACCTTCATTCATCAACCTTCTGGGGTGTTTTTTTTAATTAGCTCATTCAATCACTGTACACATTCTCTGTGTTTCTGGGTGATTTCAGAATCATAAGAGAGACGAATGTCCTAAAATTCGACCACCCCTGCCTTTTCCCTGGCTTCTGACATGGTTATGAAGTTGCCCTCAAAGCACAGATAGGACCAGAAGATGTGAAGGGCTTGTTAATCAAAGCTGGAGGGGCCCCAAAACCAGGTGCACTTTGGTACGAATCTTCCTGAAACGAGTTTCCATCTTATCCTGAGGCTTGTTTTTCCGAGGTGCCCCGACTTCCTTGCAAAGACGTGTGTTAGGTTTTTGGGGATTGGATACTGGGCTCAGGTTTGGATGTAAGATAGACAAAGCTCTTAAAGTATATAAACTATGACTCTCATACAGTGGGGCAAAAAAGTATTTAGTCAGCCACCGATTGTGCAAGTTCCCCCACTTAAAATGATGACAGAGGTCAGTAATTTGCACCAGAGGTACACTTCAACTGTGAGAGACAGAATGTGAAAAAAAAATCCATGAATTCACATGGTAGGATTTGTAAAGAATTTATTCGTAAATTAGGGTGGAAAATAAGTATTTGGTCACCTCAAACAAGGAAAATCTCTGGCTCTCACAGACCTGTAACGTCTTCTGTAAGAAGCTTTTCTGTCCCCCACGCGTTACCTGTATGAATGGCACCTGTTTGAACTCATCATCTGTATAAAAGACACCTGTCCACAGCCTCAAACAGTCAGACTCCAAACTCCGCCATGGCCAAGACCAAAGAGCTTTCGAAGGACACCAGGAAAAGTATTGTAGACCTGCACCAGACTGGGAAGAGTGAATCTACAATAGGCAAGCAGCTTGGTGTGAAAAAATCAACTGTGGGAGCAATCATCAGAAAATGGAAGACATACAAGACCACTGATAATCTCCCTCGATCTGGGGCTCCACGCAAGATCTCATCCCGTGGGGTCAAAATGATCATGAGAACGGTGAGCAAAGATCCCAGAACCACACGGGGGGACCTGGTGAATGACCTGCAGAGAGCTGGGACCAAAGTAACAAAGGTCACCATCAGTAACACACTACAACGGCAGGGAATCAAATCCCGCAGTGCCAGACGTGTTCCACTGCTGAAGCCAGTGCATGTCCAGGCCCGTCTGAAGTTTGCCAGAGAGCACATGGATGATACAGCAGAGGATTGGGAGAATGTCATGTGGTCAGATGAAACCAAAGTAGAACTTTTTGGTATAAACTCAACTCGTCGTGTTTGGAGGAAGAAGAATACTGAGTTGCATCCCAAGAACACCATACCTACTGTGACGCATGGGGGTGGAAACATCATGCTATGGGGCTGTTTTTCTGCCAAGGGGACAGGACGACTGATCCGTGTTAAGGACAGAATGAATGGGGCCATGTATCGTGAGATTTTGAGCCAAAACCTCCTTCCATCAGTGAGAACTTTGAAGATGAAACGAGGCTGGGTCTTCCAACATGACAATGATCCAAAACACACCGCCCGGGCAACAAAGGAGTGGCTCCGTAAGAAGCATTTGAAAGTCCTGGAGTGGCCTAGCCAGTCTCCAGACCTCAACCCCATAGAAAATCTGTGGCGGGAGTTGAAAGTCCGTGTTGCTCGGCGACAGCCCCAAAACATCACTGCTCTCGAGAAGATCTGCATGGAGGAATGGGCCAAAATACCAGCTACTGTGTGTGCAAACCTGGTAAAGACCTATAGTAAACGTTTGACCTCTGTTATTGCCAACAAAGGTTATGTTACAAAGTATTGAGTTGTATTTTTGTTATTGACCAAATACTTATTTTCCACCCTGATTTACGAATAAATTCTTTACAAATCCTACCATGTGGATTCATGGATTTTTTTTACACATTCTGTCTCTCACAGTTGAAGTGCACCTCTGGTGCAAATTACTGACCTCTGTCATCATTTTAAGTGGGGGAACTTGCACAATCGGTGGCTGACTAAATACTTTTTTGCCCCACTGTAAGTATTCTCACAGATGAGAATCAAATCAAAACTGCTGCTGTTTGTACATAGTAAAACTGTTTTCATATTTCTTGTACCATTTCTATTTTGATGTATTTGTTTAATTCACATGTCACAATGTTCACACTGTTCAGGTTTGATGCTTTTCTTATTAAAATAAAGTGCTGTATGACTGTGGCCTGTAGTATAGTGCACTTTAAAGGTTACGTAAATAAATGTATATACCAGTCTTTTTTTGGTTCAAATTAACTGCAAGTTCATCCCAGACCAATTTCATTTTAAATTAACATTATTTGTTGCAGAAAAGGTTTTGAAAAAAGTGTGTCGCTATGAGTCTTAAGACTGTGTTTGTGTTGTTCACAATTCCACGAGGCCGAGCAATTTGTGCACCTACAATGGCATAGATGACATCATGTTATTTTTGTTTCACAATACTAACATTTAATTTTTATCCCCAAAACATCAGTTTTCTGTGGCATATTACGACACTATCACTTTACCTAGAAACCACCTAGAAGCAGGCTAAAATTAGCTGCTTTTTTTTCTTTGCACACTTAAAAACACCCTGTTGTTTTATCAGTAACCTCTGATTTGCCCCAAAAAAGAAAAGTTATTGAGTAAGTAAGTCATGATTGATGTAGACAAATAACTTCCATAAGTTCTCGATGGGCAATTGAAATGTGTGAATACCAAGTGACAAAACTGCTTTTTTTGGTCATTAGTAACACAAAACCCACTGGTCTACAATGCTTTGTATACCACAGTGGGGAACATGTAAATTATGCATATATTACTAACTGTGTTAATAACTGTGACTGTCATCTGACTGTTACTTTAGAAAGGGCAGTGGCATTAGCATAGGTGCACTTTCTTGGTAAATACATTGGACACTTAATCATTTAAAATAAAACAAGCTGTTGTCCAGTTTTTTGTTTATTCTAGGCAGAAATTTCTGTCTATTGAGAAAAATCCACTAAAACTACTAAATTAAAACAAATCATGTTACTGTCTAACATGTTTCTCATTAAAGTAAGACACTTTAGCGGTTTTAGTGGATATTTATGTTTTAGCACATTTCATATATTCATTTAAATATTTGTATTTTGACTTTTAACTATTAGTTCTTTAATTCATTCAGTGTGTGAATAAACATGTATAGTATATCACAGTTGTTTTGTTCCTTTCACATCCTTATACAGTCCCTACTTTTATGCAAATCAGAGATGGATAAGCGGAAAATGTAAAAACTTCCTGATTTGAGATGAAATTACCCAAGTGTATACATTTATATGGATCCGCATTTTGAAATAATAATAAGAGTTGTAAAGTGCAGAATCCGAATATACAGGTAACCTAACGAGTGAAAGGTGTTTTAAGCTAGGGAAAAATCATTGGTAATGGAAATTCAGCTCAGGTGAACCTCTCAGTTTTTTGTCTCTATTCATGTGAGTCCTGCAGCTCGTTTTTACATGAAGGCTCTGGCAGGTACACAAAAACTATACAAACACGCTTCTGGTTGTGAAACTTTGGGTTAATTAAAAATATGTCATTTGGTCAATCACCTTCTGATTTTCTGCTTATTTAACAATTATACTGATTACTAAAAAAGAAGCAATAAATCTGTAGCCTGTGTCATAGATGCTCTCCAAAGATTTATGGATACTCATCAGTCTACTCCACGTCTCTGACTCAGGGATCAAACAAGGACCAGCCACTTTTCAGTCAAAGAACAATCCTGTTATTCTCAACAAAGACACAAACCAATCACTTTGATGATCATGAACCACATCCTTGTGTAATAAGTTTCCAAGATTTTTTTCAGGAATTTTGAAAAGGGATTCATCAGTGTTATTTCCAAGAATTAATTCCAAATAAAGATGAAATACATTTGATCTTTTAAAGGTGCAAGTTAAATAGCAGAACTGTAACTTATAACTGGAATAAGTTTACTTAATATGTGTTAGTGTTTTAAGAACACACATTTCAATCAGTGTAATCTATGTTATAACAGCCCTAATCTGTTGCTTTTGTTTGTCTGTCATACGTCAATGGTTGAGATAATGAAAGCTGCAGAACCAGCTTACAATCAGAGAAGGATGCCAACTATACTTTTATATATTTATATTTTAACATATTGTAATAAACTGTTGTTTTGGCAGCTACAACTGATTTAAATACAAAACGAAACTTTCCATTAAGTTTTATTTGTGCATGTGTAGCGTTTAAATGCATCTGTACTCACTCGTTATTCATTCAGTTAACATGACTTTTGTACCTTTGTAACATTTATTTATTTAAATAAAACAACAGTTTTGTTTTCTACACCGTGCTTGCTTTCTGCTTTTCTTGCAGCTTGTTTCCGATAGATATTATTAAAATGTTCCATTCAAGTTCAGTGCACGCTATTTAAAAACAATGCCGCTAATGTTATTCAGTCATATTCAGTATCAAACCTTTAAACAAATTGAGATGTAAAATAGTACTCCTATACTCCTACTTGAGGGGTGCAGCAGGATGATATCCTTCATGGTGAAGTCCCGTGACTGCGCAGTTTTCACCCAGTCAGTGATGGTGGTCAGCAGCAGGACCCAGGCCACTGTTGGCCAGGCCTCCATTATTGCACCAGAGTGTCTTCATGCACTTAGGCCTGTTGAACATGAGTGGATTAAAATGACAATATTAGAGAATCTTAAACGGATAAAGAATGTAAACACTCAGCCTCCCTGAGCTTTTTTTAAAGATACTACAGAGTCTTTTTAATGTATTGTTATTTTTGGTGTACAAGAAAGCATGATTAAACCACAGTTGAACTCAACGAAACATCAACAAAAGGCTTCAAGTGGCTAATAATAGAACCAATAAGTCTATAAATGTGACCACCTGTGTTCCTTCTCATGCTGTGAGCCTGCTTCATTAATCAAATGTCAAAGGAACTCTACGAGCCAGCTTTAAGCCTCAGCATCCCTTTCTGGATTTAACAGATAATGAAAGTGCTGATATTTCCATATTTTACTCAAGAAACTGAACACTGGTCATGTAAACCTATATTAATGCTCTCATTATTTTAATGCCAATCAATAAAACTCTCTAGAAACTATTCTTGAACTAATCTGAAGGTAATATGAAGTTTATAGGTCTGTAGCAATTGACCCTGCAGAAAGTTGGTATCCTCTGTGGACTATGCGCCCCAGCATCCACTGACCAGCATCACCACCTGCAGGAGCCACCATAGAGGTCAAGTGTAGTGCATATCAGCTGGAATGGGAGAGGACCTGATGAGCCGATCCCTGACTGTTGAAATTAGCTCTATTGACACAAAATGTCACCTGTCTCGTGGAGAAGGAGACTGAGCTAGTGGTTGAGGTTATTGGAATCAGTCTCCTGTAAAGGGGCTGGGCTCCCTCCAGTCTGGGGTTGCCCTTGGTGAGAGATTGCGGGCAAGGGTAGGTAGGTATACTTGTATCCCCCATTGGAGTACTTTCTATATGTTGGGGTTCTCCCCGTGGAAGAGAGTTGTCCCTGACTATTACTTCAGCTTATGCACCAAATTATACTTCAGAGGTACACACAACCTTCCTGTAATCACTGAAAAAAAAGAGTATGGTTTGGGTAACCTGTGGGACTCCAGAGGAAGCTGACAGGTACCAGCTGGCAGATTGCAGCTTATGTAGTAGCTGAAACAAAAAGTCTGGTGTGGGAGAAGTTTGGTGAGCTCGTGGAACAAGACTTTTGGTCAGCGTTGAAACGATTCTGGCAAACCACCAGATGACACAAGAGAAAAGTGGTGCTCTATCTATCTATAGGGGTGCTGCTGACTTCAGCTGAGGGTACAGTCGGAATTCTTCAAGGATCCCCTCAATCCCAGTGACAATGCTTAGAGAAAGCAGAGTCTGGGGACGATGGGGACAACTTGCCCATTATTAGAAGTGAGGTCATTGAAGCAGGTAAACAACTACTTGGTGGCAGGATCAGTGGGGAGGGTTCCTTAAACCTCTGGACGTTATGGGGCTTTCTTGGTTGACATCCCCCTGCTACATCACATACAGATCTGGGGCAGTGCCTCTGAACTGGCAGACTGGGGTGGATGTTCCCATCTTTAAAAAGGTTGACCAGAGGGTGTACTCAAATTGCAGGAGGATCACACTACTCAGACTCCAAAGGAAGATGTACGTCAACGTACAAGAGAGGAGACTATGTCCTGAACCTTGGATTCAGGCGGAACAAAGCAGTTTTCTTCCTGGTCATGGACCTCTGGACTCTTTGGGTTGTGTTGGAATTTCCCAGTCAGTCTACATGTGCTTTGTGGACTTGGAGACTGTATTCAGTCACATGTGTAAATGCTGTTAAATAATGTTCTGTGTAGAGTTCATGATGTGGATGATTGATTTATAATGGATTACAAAATTTCATGAATATATATAGTTAGTGTTAAAAATATCTTTATTTGAAATGTACATGTGTAAAGTGTAAGAGCTGGTGTCTCATGAGAATACCCTTAACGAGAGTAAGCGAGACCTTTCGTGTACTGCGAGGGAGCAGATGTCTCTCATGAAGCGTGTTAAGCTAAAGGTTTATTAAAAGAAAAGCAGCACAAGGACTTAAGGACCTCTTTTCAGGACAAACAGTCAGTGAGGTAGTTGTCATTTGAGAAATGTTTTTATTTGTGTTTGGACTTAATATGTGTACTGTGAAGTTGCTAAATGGTTTGTACTGGTCACTCGTGACCAGTTCTCATGGCGTATTGGCGTACTGGTGTACTGGTGATGGTGAAGCTGAGGAGGAGAGAAAGCCCAAGTAATAAACGCCTGTTTCAAAGAACCGACCAGTGTCTGTGTCGTGAAGAGAGCTACAACATGCAGCTTCAGGAGCATGGAGTATCTGGCTTGTTGCTACTAGCCATTCAGCCCCCGCTCAACCGCAGTGATAGTTTGGTCCACATTGCCAACAATAAGTCAGAGTCATTGTAGTAAAGCTATTTATTTTGCTATAATTAAAGCCTCATAGAGGATTTTGAGATTGTATTGATATTATATCTCAATCCTGAGCTTTCAGTTAGAGTCCAGTCAGAACACTCCCTCTTTTTAGATTCACTGAGACGTCAATCAGTGAATTACACACCAGATGACCTGGTTTTATCCCTGACTTTTATGTTTTATCCCCAGGCACTGTGCCAGACTGTGGGGCTGTAAATGCTTGTTTTCTTTGCATTATGCATGCCCCAGTAAAATGGATCCACATCTTTACTTTGGTCCAAACACCCATAATGCTACAAGAACACACTTGTTTTACTTCCAACACAAAGACATGATTATAAGTCATAAGACCTGAAACTAAAATAATTTCATTAAAAGGAAGCTTAGTAACTGATTGACCACATACATTTTCAGGCTAAAATGTTAATTTTCAATGAGTCCAGGTTCTCAAATGTGAAAATGAATGCCACAGTGTCTAAGTGGTAGTTAATATTCAGGATTAAAATAATTAAAACCTCCTCTCTAGATTTGCATGTCTTTTCAGCATGTGAGAAACTAATAAACACACGAAAACACAAAAAGGTCTGTAAATCAGGCTTAATAACAGGATTAATCTAAAGCCTTCACAGCGGTCTCCTAGTCGTCAGAGAGGTCTCCTCCTATTGCATTCATCAAGCTCCTCGAAGCACAGTGCTACTGTATAGCTCTTAATCATACGCTGTATGCTGAAAGAAAAACTTGAGATTAGGTCCCAAACTTTGAGCTGTCTGAAGGATCCCTGGCTTTGCCTGCAGTAAAATCTGTTTTTAGGTCTGAGAGGAGAAGGCAGGAGTGCAGGGATTATATACAAAGGCTCCCTGTTATAACTGGGGGGATGGAGAGGTTTCAATCAGCACCAACCAACTCCTTCGGGTCCCGGTTAAAAGGCTGTAGAAGGCTAAAAGAATCTGAAGGAGAGTCCGTCAAGACAACAGGGGATGAAGTTCAGAGATAGTGTAAACTGTAGATTGTTACCTGCTTAGTTACACATCTGGATGCATCCACACATTACAAAAAAACTAATGTGATGCAGATATATGGGCTAAATTGAAAGAAATGGCTCGGAGTTTAAGATGAATCTTATGAATATATATTACTTGACATGCACTAATGAAAAAAGCGACAGACCTAAACTGTCTTATGGACATCATGAAGTTCATAATTAGAATTATTTGCACTTCATTTTTGGCATAAAAGAAAGTAATGTGCAGAAACATGTGCAACTTGTTACATCTTAGAAGAGAAGATGTGGAGGCAAATATAATGAAAGACTAATTAGTGACAGAACACAACTGGAAACTACAATATGTCACATAAAAAAGTTCAAAACAAAAAAGAGCAAAACATTAATTGATCTAATAATAATGGCGGCTCCAGTGGTTCCAAACCATTTCAGTTAACTATACCTCCACAGCCACAGCTATGTCAAATAAACTCAAATATCACCTCACTGATGATGAGATCATTTCAGTGTAATTTAACCTGATTTTTTTTTTAAATTGAACAATGTTTAATTTTGCTGTGATATTTACAATACAATTGAACTTGAATGCAGGGTTAGTTAAATTATGTACTTTTGTAGTACAACCATTTCAACATCATCATCATTTATCTGTGTGGTCACTGTATTAGCTTTTTACATATATCATTTGGCCATTATTTTGAACAATTTTATTTAGCCACCTGCCCCCTAACGCTATGTAGCTAGCTTAAATGTTAAATGTTAATCCAGTAATGTTAGCTTGATACTAGATATTCATTATACACAGATTTTTTTATTAGTATTTTCCACTACTATTTCAACTACTACGTTTAGACATGAACTAATAGTATATAATAGTGTAACCCATATATAAATATAAATTGTTTATTTTAACCATTATCTGTGCTGATGGCTAATTATTAGCCATTATGGCAACCATTATCCAGTGCCAAACTATCATAATGAAATGTATATTAAGTTTTTATTGCAATTTTTAGCAAATAACTACAACCTTCTTTACCAAAATCATAATGTTCTAGTGTTGCACTTGACGCAGAATGTCTTCATTTCCTTTAGTTTACACCCAGGCAAACTCAGTTGTTGAGCTAATAGATCTAATTTAGTAAAATCCACTAACTCACTCTGCAGTCTGACCTGACAAAAATAGCTGGCTTATTGCTCCAAATTGGTCATGTGTTTCAAAAGAATACTTGATCAACATTTAGACCACCAGGGTTGACTTTGAAGATCAGCAGCTCAGCTCTATTGACCAGACACATATGGCAGGGGCTTAACTTCTTTCATTCCACTGATTTTCTCCCTATCTATCACGTCAGAGATAATTGACTGCATTCACAAAATTCTTGTTTCTCTTGTATAATTAGGTGGTTGAAATGTCATAAATATAAAGTCCCCTTCCCAAGCATTGCCATCTGGATTTACTGACACACTACATCACTGCGTGATTTTTGTGAGGTTTTTGCTTAGCTCATAAAGCATCTGACATTTTAACATTGTTTAACATGACCAAAAAGGTCACAGTTGGCCAGACACTCTAAATGAATGTAGTCTCCTTACTGCCTATTTGTATTAGCTGATTCATTATGATACATAAATCAAGATAATATGACAAGCAGACATTCCTTAGAAGTACATGTGACCTGTGCTATATAACATTTATAATTGGATTATTATCTCTTGTTATCTCTAAAGCTGCTCCAACTTTAAACTGTAACCTATTGTGACCAAACTACAAAACTTGGCTTTAAAACCACAAAGCAGTCGTGCTGAGAGGTCAAGTCTAAAGAACTGGACTTTGTGTGTATTTAAAATTTTTATCAACATTTGGGTAGCATAGCTTCCACACTATAAGGAGGGATTTAATTGAGTCCAATACAATATTTTTGCAATGTAGCTGCTCATATTTATATGTAAAATAGGGGTGTGAGACATGTAGGTCAGGACCAGAACTGACCCAAAAACTCCAGGTTTTGTTCATTGGCACATCTACTTTGAAGGACATGCAATGAAACATGTAGTATAAACTGTACTTTTTGAAAAGAAAGGCAGATTAAATATAGCTTTACTGGTTTGGCAACACTTCAGAATAAACTGGGTTATATGCGGCCCATGAACTAAAATGTAATGTTCTTATAGCTGTCAAAATTATTCAATCATTAAGCAGAATATAATGTATGTAGATAATACTTTACGGACTGTAGCACTTCACACAAAGTCTACCACATTAAAAGCACCATGGAAACTTGTGTAATCACAGTAAATTTACAACTTTTAACAAGGTACAAAGATTTACTGGGTTCCCACATAGTTCAGTTTAAGATCATATGCTGTCTCCACAACTATATTTGCTCTTCACTGAAATGGTGAATATGAACTAAATCTCACGATCAAAAACATGACAGCATTTCATGAAATATCATATCTGCAATTCATCTAAACGTAACGCTTCTCAATTGCACTGGTGCGCACGGAATTGATTTAAAATTACATGTGTTAGTACAGCTTGACTCTACGACTTTATCGCAACACTATTTTAATAAGAACTTACCAGCTTTAAATGCTCGATAGGACGCTCTCCATTCGGCGCGGATGAAGCTCAGAAACTAGTGAAGTGCAGCTCGGCGCGGCTGAGGAGGGGAGGGGGAGGCTGCAACGTCACAGACATCGGCACTCCCACAAATAGAAATGGATCATAAAAAAAAACAATGTTTTTTAATTCACCTTTTTTTCATGGCGGGGATTTATATATTATATATAGCAATGCACTGATATACAAAAATTTCCCTTTATGATTTTTTTAAAATATGCATTTTGTTAGTTATCAAAATGTATTACTTTCATAAACGAATTAATAAGTATATGTACGCTATTTTTCTTTTTTTTTCCCTTTTTTTTCTTAATTTGATAAAATACTTTTTACAGTGTTGCTGAAGTTTAAGTGAATGTGTTATTTTTGCCAGTTTTAGCCGCTACATCAGGTGTTTGTGAGTGGGAGGGGCAGCGTCCAGCCTCCTCAGTGGAATTGCCCTCCTGGCCAAGAGGGAACAGAATGCCAGTAGAGGTGCCTCATTCCCACTGATGCCAAAGAGAGAAAGCAGGGGTCCAGGTGGCAGCATCACACTGAGAATCCTGGACAAGGTATGGAAAACCTTTGTCCAGAACTGGTCAAGTTGGGACAAGACCAGTATATATGGATCAGTGAGGCTTCAGCAGTTTTGCATCTATCACAATATGGAGTGATTTCAGAATAGATCTGAGATAATCTGGATTTTGAGAAGTGGGCTCTATGCACCACTTTAAACTGGATTAAACAGTGGCAGGCACATAATGATGTTGTGTTGACATCTTAGCAGGGACATAATTTCCAGGGGGGTTTGGGGGGCTATGACCCCCCCCCCCCCCCCCCCAATAAAACTACGAATTACCTTGCATAAATAGGCTGTTGATTTTCTTTACTCATTTCAGTTATTACCAGCAAAATAGTTTCATGTTTAATCATCTGGGAATTTACCCAATTTATTTATTTAGACAGAGATCTTGACCCCCCCCCCCATTTTCAGCACAAAGTTACACCGATGCATGTTAGCTTATGGAGGCCCATGTTTTGTCATGTCTAAGTCTTCTGCCCATAATGTTCTGAGTTTGGATGAAGGGGTTTGTGTCAAGTTTAATATTTTATCGTAAAGCAGGGAGATCGGCCCTCTATTGGTCGGATTGAGTTGTAGGATAGTTTCTAATAGTGTAGCTCTGGTAGAGGGCTTGAGCCTGAAATCTGGGAATGAATAAAGTGCCTGACTTGCAAGTAACTGAAAAAGTGTGTTGGTGGTAGATTGTATTTATTAGCAAGTTGTTCAAATGATGCTAGTTTGTTGGCTATGAACAGGTCTTTAAAGCAAGTTATTCCACTTCTGTGCCACTCCACAAACCCACTGTCCTGTGTAGAAGGTTTAAAGAAATGGTTAGATGCAGTGGGGCTGAGAGGGGAGAAGTCACAGAGATGAAAGTATTTCTTATACTGGCCCCATATTTTCAGTAAGTGTTCAGAAGGTTCAGTTTATACCCAAAAGCTGACCAAATTGACCAAGCAGATTTAATGTAGATGGTAATGAAGTTGAAGGCTTAGAAATAAAAAGCAGGAGATCATCTGCATAAAGCGAGACCTTGTGTTCGATGGTATTTCTCCAAATGCCGTGTACTTCTTTGCAACTGTGAAACGCAATGACAAGGGGTTCTACGGCCAGATTAAAATCCAGGGGGCTGGGAGGACATCCCTGGCGTGTGCCCCTGTGAAGTTTGAATGGTTTTGACAATTGGACGTTAGTCTGTTTTGTAGCAGATAGCTGAGAGTAGAGCAGTTTATTCCATCCATAATTTTGCTCCAAAACCAAATCTGTGAACGACTGCAAAGAGATTGTCGAAGTCAACTCGATCAAAGGCTTCTTCAGTGTCCAGAGAGACAACATATTCATCAGCATCTGTAGAGCTGAAATAAACTATGCTAAATAGCCTTCTTACATTAAAACGGTGACCTTTAATGAAGCCTGTTTGGGCTTTTGAAATAATTGTTGGGAGAACCAATTGTAGTCTACGGGCAAGAATCTTGGCTAATATTGTAGCATCTGTGTTCAAGAGAAATTTGTCTAAAAGAGTCACATTCCATCGGATCTTTTCCTTTCTTTGCAATAAGTGTGGTACAGGCTTCATAAAATGACTGAGGAAGAGATCCTTGTTTAATGCAGTCGGTGAGGGTTATACTAAGCTGCGCAGACAGTAATGTAGTGCTCTGATTAAAAATTCTGATGGGAAACCATCCGGACCTGGACACTTGCCAGATTGCATTGAGGCTGTAGCTAAGGAAACTTCTGACTGAGAGGTAGAGTCATCCAGCCTTGTTTTAAGTTCTGGTGGAATTTCAGGAATGTTAAGTTTAGGTAGAAAGTCATTAATTGCATTGCAGCCAGTTTGTGACTCTGAGGTGTTAAAGTTCTGAGTAAAAATCCCTGAATACTTCAGTAATGTTTCATGATCTGTAACCATGTTGCCATCTTGTGGTCGAGCTTCAAGAATACTTTGCCTTGCCCTAGAACTGTTGAGAAGGCTTGCCAGTAATTGGTGGGGTCTGTCACCATGCATGTAGAATTTTGATTTGTCAAGCAAGAGCAAACGTTCAGTTGATTAAGTTGTGAGTGGGTCAAGTCTTGTTTTGAGTTCAACATGCTTTTTAAACATTTCGTGACTCTGTTTGAGAGCATACTGGTCATCAGCCGCCTTAATTTGTTGCATTGACTTATTTCGCTCATAAATGGACTGTTTTTCAATTTTTGCTGAATAAGCAATAATCTGGCCTCTGATATAGGCCTTAAAGACATGTGATACAACAAGGCTGCAAGTATTAAGGGAGGAGCTAGTGGCAAAATAAAAGCATATCTCATCTTGGCGAAACTTTACAAAACTGTCATCTGACGGAAGGGTTGAATTGAAATCCTATTGTGCAGTTTTTATAGGAAGATGTGGAAGAGGCAGAGACAGAGTAAGTGGGGCATGATCTGAAATAACTATGCTATGGTAGGCACAGGAGTGGACCTGCTGCAGACAGTTAGTGTCAGTGATAAAGTAATTATTTCTTGAATATGGTGCACATGTGGGAAGTAGTAGTCTCTCTTGTGAAGATTTAAGAAATGCCAGACATGACACATTCTATATTCAGTTGATTTATAGAACAAAGACAAAGTGCACATTCACCTTAAATGATAAGAACAGAATAACTATACAGTAGGTGGAAATTAGTCCAGAACAGGTTAAAAAAAGAGCGAATACATGAGGTTCATAGCAGTGACCCTCACCCTCGACAAACCCTCCCCCAGACAGAAAATAGCTGCCTCATCCGTAGAGCTCCGACATAATGTCCTTGTACTGCGCCTGCTGATTAAGGACCTCGGGATTGCAGTCCTCCACAATACCTCTTAAATGTGGACAAGCATCGTTAGTCAAAGTATAATTGTTCTGAAAGATCAATTGTGATAATATAGTCCTGAGTATAGGGGTAAATACATACAGTGTGAGGGGCGACAGAAGGATCTGGGCCTGTGGAGGTTTTTGGGCTGACATGTTAAACATCGCAATTTACAAAACACCAAACAAAGCAATAATTTTGGAGGAATGGTGTTCTGGTAAGTGCTGGTCCAATGCCTTGCATTTCCTTTATTGTTTCATGAGTCTGTACTACCAAAGCATGCATGAATGTGTTTCTTTCAGATTACGTTTCAGAGTCAAAGATGGAAATTTCAGGGCTTGCATTTTTCTTGAGGAAATTACTGAGATACAAGCCGCACTAACTGCTTGTTCATTCGCATTCCTTGACTCAAACACATGGTATGCTGCGACAGATAGATAAGCTCATCACTGACAGGCAGCAGCCCTCTGACCTGACTGGTTATGTGATCCGTTGTAGAAAGAGCACAGAGTGAGATAGCAGCCCTTCAGATCCTTGGCACATAGAGGAATTTATGTAGTAGGCACACAGATATGCTATAATATGCTATAAAGTCTGGACAGATGGCTACTGCTGAAAGAGCACCTCACAAATATGCACACTATTCAAATGACAAAAAGTAAGAGCAGGAGAGACACGCAGAAAATTCCTAAAACTGTGGTTCCTATTGCACCAACTGTGATGAATCTGAATCAGTGAGTATAAAGCATATGTTGGATACGGCTCATATTTCATGAGCCGTATGAGCATTTTAAAAGCAACTGTGCAGACCGGAGGTCAAAACAACATAAGCTTGTCACACCGTAAGGTAGAGATCCTACAATACGACAGCAATGATACGATGATCCACTAGAAGTGAGCACATGGCAACATTGGGGAGGATGAACTCCCTTTTAATAGGAAGAGACCACTTGACTAAACTAGGCTCAGGGTGGGGAAGACACCTGCTGCAAATCGGGGGACATAAAGACTTTAACTTTTTTTTTTTTTTTAAGTCAGTAGGAGTCAGTGTGCTCTAAAATATGGACTGGTACTGACTGATCAATGGAAAATGCATCTGTAGAGATACAGACTTTGAACTGTAGACTCATTCAATGCATTGTGCACATTTACAAGCTACACAGAAGGATCTTACTTAAACCCTACATGGAATAGAATATGAAATGCAACATCCATCCATTTTCTTCCGCTTATCCTCGCGGGGGCAGCAGCCCAAGCAGAGAATCCCAGACCTCCCTCCACCCAGCCACCTGCCCCGGGGCCTCCTCCCGGTGGGACATGCCCAGAAAACCTCGCCCAGGAGGCGCCCAGGGGGCATCCTTGTCAGATGCCCGAACCACCTCAACAGGCTCCTTTTGATGTGGAGGAGCAGCGGCTCTACTCTGAGCCCCTCCCGAATGGCCAAACTTCTCACCCTATCTCTAAGGGAGAGGCCAGCCACCCTTCGGAGGAAGCCCATTTCCGCCGCTTGTATTCGCGATCTCGTTCTTTCGGTCACTACCCACAGCTCGTGACCATAGGTGAGGGTAGGGACGTAGATCCACCGGTAAATTGAGAGCTTCGCTTTTACACTCAGCTCCCTCTTCACCACAACAGACCGGTACAGCGTCCACATCGCTGCAGCCGCTGCACCAATCCATCTGTCGATCTCCTGCTCCCTTCTCCCATCACTCGTGAACAAGACCCCGAGATACTTGAACTCCTCCACTTGGGGCAGGGTCTCGTCCCTGACCCGGAGTGGGCACTCCACACTTTTTTCCGCAAATCGCTACCTTATCGTGGTGGAGGGGTTTGTGTGTCCCAGGGATCCCAGGAGCTATATTGTCTGGGGGTTTTTGCCCCCTGGTAGGGTCTCCCATGGCAAATTGGTCCTGGGTGTGGGACCAGACAAAGAGGGATTCAGAAGACCCCTATGAAAAGACCATCGAGGGAACAGTTCACCCTGCCAGGGCCTGCCATGGACTAAGGCCCGGCCAGGCACAGCCCGAAAAAGGGACATGAGCCCATCTTTCTGCTAGCCCGCCACCCGCAGGAGGCACCATAGGGGTCAGGTGGCATGTGAGTCGGGCAGCGGCCAGGAGCGGAGGTCCTGGCAGACCGATTCCCAGCTACCAAGACTGGCAATTGAAATGCAACATTTACTTTAGAAATGAGTGGAACTTCACTTCTGTAGCAAAGACCAAACCTTCTTAAATTCAGTATTATTAACAAAATTGGACTAGATGTTTAACAGGAAAAATATTTTCCTGAAACAAACCATTGATTTATCTGATACAAGACAGCAGAGTCCTGGACAGGAAGTGATCAACATTTCCTTTGGAAACCAACTGGGACTAAAGCAGAAAATTCTTCTTGGGATTAAGCGTTTAATCATGACCACTTTTGTACATATTTCAGAACAGCTGCATTAAGAATAGATGAGTCTGAAAAATAACGCATAAAATAATTGTACAAATTTTATACATTTAGTGTGTAAAAACTTTTAATAAAAATGTTTTTATAAAATTGCGCTTTACTATTATTTTTGTTTGTTGTATGAAATTCATGGTCAACAACAATAATTAGATTTTAGCATTAAAAATATCATATTAATTAAAAAGCTCATGGTTAATCCACTTGTTAATTAACCAAAAACATACAAAAAAGATTTTGTTACCAACACTGTGCCAATATGAAGCAGCTGCAGCATAAACCTCACACTGGGTGCTGATTTATATTAAGCCCTGTACAGATTTTCACACTTGTTCTAAATATATCCAATTAGCGCTCATCAGTGATGTACAGTTGCATTTTTTTCCGCGTTAAATGTCGGTGCAGTAGACCCCTTTACTGCCTACGTCATCACTGTTTACAACCTGTCAAATGGTCTATATTCTCTGTGATGGCTGCAGTTACAGTTGCATATATTGGGTAATAGTTATCAAACATCACAGTGCTACAATAGACTTATACATAACACTACAATTACATTTTTCTTTCTTTAAATATGGGGTAATAAAGAATTGGTTTAGGCTTAGAATTCATTTACATATACAATCACATAAAACGGTCTTCTAAAATAAGTGCTCATATTTTAGTTTTCACTGTTATGTGTATGATTTAATCTCAGCAGCAGCTGCTCCCAGTTCTTTGGTTGAGGAATAAAGAAGTGGAAAAGGGGCGGAGAAAGTCCATATGGAGACCTGCAAATTGATCATGGGGGGGCAAATGGAATCTGTTATGTTAGTTTCAGTTAGGTTTTTTTTTGTATGATACCGCTTTTGTGTCTTTGTGGGCTGATCAGCCACTATGTAAGGGTAGGGCAGTTTGTTTGAGTTAGTAGTTTTTTTTGTTGCCAGCTTTTGAGTGGAGTTCTGTTACTTTGACCTCTTTTATGGGCCCAAGATTTAGATTATTTGCATAATTAAACCAAGTTTGTTTTTTGGGTTTCCTTTCCTTTACTGCTCAGTCCATCAGTCTCGCTTCTTAAGCGTCCCTCTTGATCGGTTAGTCTCAGCTGGGTCTGCTGCCTTTTTAGCAGCTCCGATAAAGCCTCCGTTTTTTGCAGCCTCTCCTCATTTTCCAGGATTCTGGCTTCCGCCTCATCCTGCCTTGTGTTGGTTTTCGCTGTTTCTCCTTTAATATCGTCGACTTATGCTTTGACATCTTGCCTGAAGTTGCGTATTTCTGTGAGAATCATGGATAAATCCACCAGATCCTCCCCTCTGCTGGTGCTGCCTAAAACCAAGTTTGCTGTGTGGCGGCTATCATTAGGTTCTTCAGGGGGTTGTATTTCGTTGAGTTTATCGACAGGTAGAACAGATTTCTTACTCTCAGAGGTGGTTGTCATCTTCACCCCTTTCTAAAAGTTAAGGCACTGTGGTTTTTACCTCTGTTTTTATTGGCTTCGGAATGGTTTTTGTTGACTTTCGTCTGGAGGTTGTTTACTATGCTGCCATCTCTCACCTGTCCAATTCTGTTCTTTTAATGATTTCTTTGAACTGTTCTTTTTCCAGGGTACCATACATGTGTAATAACTTAAATCAACAACAACAACAAAAACAAAAACAAGAACAGGATGCACAAATGTTAATTTATTTTTGGATTTTCTCTAATCCACAATGGATCAAAGGTAGGTAGGTAGGTAGGTAGGTAGGTAGGTAGGTAGGTAGGTAGGTAGATAGATAGATTCAAATATATTTTGTAACAGCAGTTCTATGGTGTCTTTTATAACTTGACAAGGCTAAGGCTTGTTAATGTTTCATTACTACTTATTTTTGATTACAGCTGGTAGTTTCTCTGTGCATTAAAAGGGTTCATTTGACTGGACTCATTGGATTGACCAATACTCAGAACAATGTGGAAAATCCAAAGAACAAAGTGGAAAAAGAAGGATTGTACAACTGTAGATTTAAAGTTAAAACAATTCAAAGTACAAGTTAGTTAGATGAGAGGAAAATGGTTAGGATGTTCAGGAACTATAAATGTTCAAGCCTGTCATGAACTAGAAACTACTGAAACGTCAGCATCACTGTCCACAGTGAAGCTTATTTTACCTCACCATGGACTAAGACGGTGCTGACCAAGAAAGACGCCCCTGTTCCAAAATCGACACCTTCAAACTTGACTGAAATTTGCAGCTGCCCATATTTACAAGCCAAATACCTTCTGAAGAAAGGTTTTGATGAGATGAGAGAAAGATTGAGCTGTTTCGCCACTGTGATAAAAGGTATGTTTGGAGGGGTAAAGGTGAGGCTTTCAAACATGAGAACATGCTGTCAAGCATGGTGGTGGTAGCATCATGCTCTTGGGCTGTGTTCCTGCCAGTGGTATTGGCACATTGCACAAAGTGGATAGAATGATTATGGAGGAATGAATTCTAAAAAATGTTATGATGTGGTTCTGTTGGCTTCATCGGGTGGGGGCCTCCAGCTCGCACTGGAACGGTTCGCAGCCGAGTGTGAAGCAGCGGGAATGAGGATCAGCACCTCCAAATCTGAGGCCATGGTTCTCAGCCGGAAAAGGGTGGAGTGCCCACTCCGGGTCGGGGATGAGTTCCTGCCCCAAGTGGAGGAGTTCAAGTATCTCGGGGTCTTGTTCGCGAATGATGGGAGAAGGGAGCCGGAGATCGACAGACGGATTGGGGCTGCAGCTGCAGTAATGCGGACGCTGCACCGGTCCGTCGTGGTGAAGAGGGAGCTGAGTGTAAAAGCGAAGCTCTCAATTTACCGGTCGATCTACGTCCCTACCCTCACCTATGGCCACGAGCTGTGGGTAGTGACCGAAAGAACGAGATCGCGGATACAAGCGGCAGAAATTAGCTTCCTCCAAAGGGTGGCTGGCCTCTCCCTTAGAGATAGGGTGAGAAGTTCGGCCATCCGGGAGGGGCTCAGAGTAGAGCAGCTGCTGCTCCACATCGAAAGGAGCCAGCTGAGGTGGTTCGGGCATCTGACAAGGATGCCCCCTGGGCGCCTCTTGGGTGAGTTGTTCCAGGCATGTCCCACCGGGAGGAGGCCCCGGGGCAGACCCAGGACACGCTGGAGAGATTATATCTCTCGGCTGGCCTGGGAACGCCTTGGTATTCCCCCGGATAAGCTGGAGGAGGTGGCTGGGGAGAGGGAGGTCTGGGCCTCTTTGCTTAGGCTGCTGCCCCCGCGACCCGGCCCCGGACAAAGCGGATGAAGATGGATGGATGGATGGATGAATTCTAAAAAACTGATATAAACCCGTATTGTTTGCCTTCAGTGCATTTATTTAGTATGGAAGTACTGAGAAGCAATGGACTGTTTCTTGTGTAGTACTTTCTACTCCACCTAAGGACTCAAAGGGTGACAATACTTATTTCACCTATTCCTATACTCCGTTCTATATAATGTTAACACTCACAAGAAACTTGGGGTTAGTTTCTTGCCCAAGTATATTTGGATATTTCTCAAGCAACCAGGGATCGAACCACCAACCTTCCAATTAGTAAATGATCTGCTATACCATCTAAGCTACAGCCACCCCGAAGTATTTCTATATGGGACAGATTTAACAGAGTGGCTGAAACATTCCTCAGAGATTTTGGTCCATGGCAGATTTATCAGCTACACATCCCAAAGATGCTCTATTGGATTAAGGTCTGGTGACTGTAGAGGCCAGAGTACAGTGAACATGTTCAAGAAACCATATTGAGATGATTTAAGCTTTTTTACACTTTGTTTTATTCTGCAGTCATCAGAAGACGTATACACTGTGGTCATAAAAGGATGGAAATGGTCGGCAACAATATTCCACCATTAGCACCCTGAAGCATTGATCTAATGCGATCCTATAAGGATGGATTCATGTTTTCATGTTCTTTACACCAAATTCTGACCCTTTGATCTCAATGTTGCAGCTCAAAGCAAGACTCATCAGACCTGGTAACAATTGCCCAACCGTCTGTTGTCCAGATTTTGTGAGCCGGTGTGAATTGTAGACTCAGTTTCCTGTTCTTAGCTGACAAGAGTGATATCTGATGTAGTCTTCTCCTCTATTAAGATGCTTTTCTAGGTGCGTTGGTTGTAACAAGTTATTTTTCCCTTCATGTCGGCTCAAAGCAGTCTGACCATTCTTCTCTGACTTTTGACATTAACAAGGAATTTTCACCCAGAGAACTGCTGCTTTTAGATCATCTTATGTAAACCACAGAGATGGTTGTGTGGGGAAATCCCAACAGATCAGCAGTTTCTGAAATACTCAGACAAGCCCGTCTGACACCAACAAAAAGGAGGCATTCAAAGTCACTTAAATCGCCTTTCCTCCCAATTTTGCTTGACACGTGATTTCTGTTGAAATGATCTGTGGCTCCAAAGTTATGCGCTATCGAGTATATCACTGTCGGTATAATTGGAAAGCCTGTGAAATCAAATATGTTGTGTGACATTTATGTTTATTGGCCAGAAAGTATGCATGCGTCAATATGGATGTATATATGTCTAATACAGGGGTGGGCAATTCCAGGCCCCGAGGGCCGGTGTCCTGCAGGTTTTAGATCTCACCTTGGGTCAACACACCTGAATCACATGATTAGTTCGTTACCAGGCCTCTGGAGAACTTCAGGACATGTTGGGGACCTAATTTAGTCATTTAAATCAGCTGTGTTGGTTCAAGGACACATCTAAAACCTGCAGGGACACCAGCCCTCGAGGCCTGGAGTTGCCCACCCCTGGTCTAATATGTCTTTAACTTACCCCAGCCCAGCAGGTAATACTAAAGGAAATGTTGTTTTTCTGCAAAGAACTACCAGAGTGTGCAGGTAGATGCCCTCACAAAGCATCCAGAAGTAGTTAACTTAACTTCACTAAGGTTGTGAGCACAATAACGGGCACAGTCAAGGTAAGGATGAAGTAGAGAAAGACATTTATGTGGAGAGTTATCCCTTGGCAGCTCAGACTCCTGATGGTTATTAGAAGAGAAGACACATTAGATTTTTACTTTTGAATCACAGACTTGTCCTTAAAGTCCCACGAACTGAAACACCAATCCTATCTCCCCAGTCAAAACAGGTCAAGGCACAAAAATTTATATTTAATATATATGCTGATGACATCACATGCTAGCCTGCTGTTCCGACGAGACACTCCAGGAGAGCAACGATGAACATTACAACACAGCTGGACAATAATCATATAGATGAATGATTTAAGGATGTGAGTGTTATGACTGATTGCATAAAGAGTTTTAAAGTCTTAAAAAATGACTGCAAATGTATAACACTCATCAGCAACTGTGTGATGAATGGAAGCAGGAAGAAAAAAGTGACACAATATATAATAAATCACTGTGCATTTGGTTTTTTTTATTTTTTATTTATTTAACTAATCAGGCTGCAGAAACTGAACCAACGAGCATGAAGAGTTCAAGTTTTTAACAAAGGTGACCTCTGCTGGATATAAATAATAACTAGATAAAGTTGGCACTTCATGGGTCCTGGATTTAAGTCTATGGGATGGAAATTTATTTTTAAACATAACTAATATGTAGGACTGCTTTCTTCCATTTGCGCAACATCTCTAAAATTAGAAATATCCTGTCTCAGAGTGATGCTGAAAAACTAGTGCATGCATTTATTACTTCCAGGCTTGACTACTGTAATTCATTATTATCAGGGTGTCCTAAAAACTCCCTGAAAAGCCTTCAATTAATCCAAAATGCTGCAGCAAGAGTACTGACAGGGACCAGAAAGAGAGAGCTGATTTCTCCTGTATTGGCTTCCCTTCATTGGCTTCCTGTTAAATCCAGAATTGAATTCAAAATCCTTAAATAATCAGGCCCCATCTTGTGTTAATGACCTTGTAGTACCATATCACCCTATTAGAGCACTTCACTCTCACACTGCAGGCCTACTTGTTGTTCCTAGAGTATTTAAAAGTAGAATGGGAGGCCGAGCCTTCAGTTTTCAGGCCCCTCTTCTGTGGAACCAGCTTCCAGTTTGGATTCGGGAGACAGACACTATCTCTACTTTTAAGATTAGGCTTAAAACTTTCCTTATTGCTAAAGCATATAGTTAGGGCTGGACCAGGTGACCCTGAATCCTCCCTTAGTTATGCTGCAATAGGTAAAGGCTGCTGGAGGATCCCCATGATGCACTGAGCTTTTCTTCTTCAGTCACCTTTCTCACTCACTATGTATTAATAGACCTCTCTGCACCGAATCATACTTGTTATTAATCTCTGTCTCTCTTCCACAGCATTTCTTTTATCCTGTCTTCCTTCTCTCACCCCAACCGGTCGCAGCAGATGGCCCCATCCCTCCCTGAGCCTGGTTCTGCCGGAGGTTTCTTCCTGTTAAAAGGGAGTTTTTCCTTCCCACTGTCGCCAAGGTGCTTGCTCATAGGGGGTCATATTGTGTCGAGCTGAGGAACCTTAACAACAAAGCACCTACACAGACATTAAGCTTGCTGTTCTACCCCAAAAGGATAGGGAGAGCTCTTTATTGTACACTTCCCTCTACTACACTGTGTTTCAGAGGGTCAATAACTACAAGCCTGAACTCACTCATGGCACTACATTCTTTACATTAACAATAACTGTCTGGGAATTTATACTGCAGCATCAACAAGAACAGTTAAGAGTCACGTAACCATAAACAATAGTTTAATAGTTTAATTATTTATATAGCACATTTAATTACAACAGGAGCGTTGACCAAAGTGCTGTACAAGAATACAACATACATAATAAAACAACTTAGAGTATTAAAAGCAAACACCAAATATGAATTAACAAATAACAAATAACTCTCATGCTGTATTAAAAGCCAGTAAATAAAAATGCGTTTTAAGATAAGATTTAAAAAGATTGACAGTAGGAGCCTGTCTGATGTGTAGGGGTAAATTATTCCACAGCTTAGGCGCTACGACTGCAAATGCTCGATCACCTCTATGAACCAGCCTCGACCTTGGTACAGCTAAAAGCAAAAGATCACTTGATCTAAGAGATCTAAGGGGGGTATAAGTCTGCAAGAGGTCAGACAAATACCCGGGAGCCTGTCCATTCAGGGCTTTGTAAGTCAACAATAAAATTTTAAAATTAATTCTGAAGCGGACAGGGAGCCAATGAAGGGAGGCAAGTACTGGGGAAATGTGTTCACATCTTTTAGTACGTGTCAGAAGACGAGCTGCAGCATTCTGGACCAACTGCAGCCTTGCCAGGCAGGTCTGGCTGACTCCAGCATATAAGGAGTTACAATAGTCCAGCTGGGATATAATAAAAGCATGAATCGCTCGTTCAAAGTTTTTAAAAGATAAAAATGATCTCACCTTAGATAAAAGCCTCAGTTTGAAGAAAGACCGCTGTACAACTGAGCTAATTTGTTTTTCAAAGGTGAAATTGCTGTCAAGTATAACCCCCAAATTTTTGGCATGTGATTTGACAAAAGGCTCAAAACTGTGCAGGTTAAAATTAGAAGTGTTGGGATTACCGCTTGGTCCAAAAATTATCACTTCGGTTTTGTTCTCATTAAAGTTAAGGAAATTAGAGGCCATCCAGGATTTAACTTCACCGAGACACTGAAGTAAGGGTTCTAGTGAGGCAGGACTGTTTCCCTTCAATTGAAGATAGATCTGAGTATCATCGGCATATGAATGAAAACAAATGTTGTATTTTCTAAAAATTTGACCTAAAGGCAGCATATAAATGGAGAACAATATTGGCCCCAGTATAGATCCCTGGGGAACACCACAAGTAAGGGGAGCTGAGGAAGAGATAAAATCGCCAAAGCTCACAGAGAAGGTCCTGTCAGACAGGTATGACCTGAACCACTCTAATGGGGTGCCCTTTACACCACAATGCTCCAACCGTGAGATTAAAATACTGTGGTCAACAGTATCGAAGGCAGCGGTCAGATCTAAAAGCAGAAGCACAGCTGAGTCACCTGAGTCAGTGGCTAATAAAAGATCATTAAGAACTTTTAAAAGTGCAGTTTCTGTGCTATGAAGAGTTTTAAAACCAGACTGAAACCTCTCAAGAACATTGTGTCCATTTAGAAAAGATTGCAGCTGAACAAACACAATCTTTTCCAAAATTTTCGACAGGAAGGGGAGCTTTGAAATAGGCCTGAAGTTAGTGAGGACGGAGGAGTCAAGATTAGGTTTTTTAAGTACAGGCTGTACAACAGCATGTTTAAAACAGGCTGGCACAACACCTGAGCTAAGGCTGCTATTAAAAATAGCTAAAATGTCAGAACTGACAACCTTAAAAATCTTTTTTAGAAGATGTGTTGGAATAATGTCATTTGGACACGATGATGTCTTTGTGCCACTACATACTTCCTCCACCTGATCAAGACACACAGGCTCAAACTGATCAAAAACAGCAGAGCAGGTGAATATTTTAGACACGTCATGTGAGGGTAGGGCGATCATAGATCGAAGCTGTTTTATCTTATTGATAAAAAACTTCAAAAACCTTTCACAGGTGTCTGAGGAACTATTAATACAAGAAGCTGGGGAAATATTCAGGGCAGAGTCAATAATTGAAAAAAGAACCCGAATAAACATCTTAAACAGCAACACATATTCCCAAGGCATGATGGGAGATAACTAGCCGCTTCCAACACACCACAATATGATTGTTGTATGTATCTGTATGTATTATTTTAGGCTCTACCTTACAATATAAAGCACCTTGAGGTAATTGTTGTTGTGATTTGGCGCTGTATAAATAATATCAAACTGAATTGAATTGAATATGAATTCTAACTGTTGTCAAATAGGGCTGTCAGCTGTGTACCAACCTGATTGCTGCACAACACAACTGATGGTCCCAACCCCATTAAGACAGCAAGAAATTCCACAAATGAACACTGTACAAGGTACACCTGTGAAGTGAAAGCCATTTCAGGTGACTACATCATGAAGCTCACTGAGAGAAGGCCAAGGGTTTGCAGTGCTATCAACAAAGCAAAAGGTGGCTACTTTCAGGAATCTAAAATATAAGACAAATTCAGAGTTTTTTATATATATATTTTTTCTTTGCTGCATAATTCCATATATTTGCTTCATATATTTGATGTCTTCAGTATGTATCTTCAAAGTAGAAAGTAGTAAAAATAAAGAAAACACATTAAATGAGAAGGTGTGTCCAAAGTTTTGATGGGTAGAGTATATATTTTAAATATATAACTTTCTACAGACTGAGTATCTGAGGATGATGTGAGTAACATCAGCAGCAGCAGCAGCAACAATACAATACAACATGTGTAATAGTGATAGCCAAATGTAGCTTTCTGAAGCATTAAAGCTTGTATTGAGAAAAGGTTCATTACTCGAAGCTCTTCAACACAGTCATCTTTGGTGACATCTGGTGGGCAAAAATAAGAAGAGCAGCATGAATCTACAACTTAAAATGAACTGCTTTATTATGATGCCCACTCTACAGAGCTGAATTAACAGCTTCTGTTTGATATTGGGCTGATATGGTGCTTTGAACATGTATTTTTTGGGGTGAAAAAATGACGTTATGTCTATGTTTATAATAAATCATTTTGATTAATTAACCTTCCTTGTTAAAACGTGTTCCATGGTGAATGAAGGTTCTGTTGAATCGTGTCCAATGAAGTTTCGGACGTCATTGGTCACGTGACTCTGTTCAGACGAACCAAGCCTCGTTTCGTAAGTGTGTTGAATGCGCCGGAGCTTCAGCTTCAAACGCGCTGTTACTAGTAACAGGGTCAGTTGCAAAAGTCTCTTCTCACAGTTCTCACTGTTTTCTACAGTAATTGGTAAATACTTCTTTACACTAAAACGAACCATCAAATCTTGTAGTGACTATGGTAACGCTTACCCGATGCGTCTGCCACAAATCTCACGAGAACTGGAAGAAAGTTGCGCACGCAGCCGTCGCCATCTTTAAAATTAGAAGGAGGCGTTTGCAGGCATTGCTGGTGTGCAGCCAGTTAATTAAACTTGGGCAAATTTCTACAAAAGTATTCCAAGCATGGCTAATCGAAATATGCAACAAGTTAACATGCAAAGCAACAATTCTCCTCAACCGGCGAGACGCGGAACCGACTCACCGGCGGCGGAGCAGACATCGGCGAACAAAGACAGCCCGGCCCCGCCGCCGAGGCAGTCCCCCGTTACTGAACAAATGGAAGGAGCTGTGGAAGGAAGCGGCGAAGGCCCGACAGAAATGACCCTAGACATTACTAGTTTCCGAAAGCCCGGTGAAAAGACGTTCACTCAGCGCTCCCGTCTTTTTGTCGGCAGTCTCCCGCCGGATATTCCAGAGGAGGAGTTCAAAAACCTGTTTTCTAAATATGGGAACGTCAACGAGGTGTTCATCAACAGAGAGCGGGGCTTCGGCTTCATTCGTTTGGTATGGAAAATAGTTCTACTTGTTGGTTTTAACGTGAAGCCTCAAATATAATAAACACACACACATATAGCAAGCTTTTATGTAGCATTACTAATTAATATATATTGGAAGGTAGCGTCTTATATTTGAGAGTAAATTATTTATTTTTTTGCAATTCTACATCCTATACGTTATGTCAGGCACACTTTAACAATGTTGCGTGAAAGCAATGTTGAGGGAATGCGTCTTTATCCCTTCAGGAAACCCGAACTGTAGCAGAGATCGCTAAAGTCGAGCTGGATGGGACTATTTTGAATAATCGACCAATCAGAGTCCGCTTTGCCACACACGGTTCTGCGCTCACAGTGCGCAATCTGCTGCCTGTGGTGACAAATGAACTGCTGGAACAGGTAGAGTAGACAAGAGAAGAAAACTACTTAGTAAAATCTGCATGTATTGCTACAATGATTTATGCATTTATGGTTACTTAACTTCGCTGTATCCTCAGGCGTTTTCCCAGTTTGGACCAGTGGAACGGGCTATTGCTGTGACAGATGATCGAGGTCGTCCCACTGGGAGAGGCATTGTGGAGTTTGCAAGCAAAGTAGCAGCGCGTAAAGCTCTGGAGCGCTGCACCGAGGGAGCACTGTTGCTGACCACGTAAGGAGCAGAGGGATGAGGCTATTTAATGAGCTGAAAACATTTGAATATGTTCATTCTGGTGTTGAGTTTGTAATTACATTCGGTTCTTTAAAGTAACTTGTTTTTATTTTAAAAATGCAGCAACACCACATTAGGTCCTTGCCATTATAGAAGTGAAAAAGATGGTTTTAGGATTAATTTTGTCACCCTTCATCGGTATCCCCAGTACTTCCCGTGGCGATGTTTCATAGGATTAATACAGTAAGTCTGAGTGTACAGATACATGAGTCTGCACAAATTGGACATGCTTTCAGAACTTATTTCCATAATCACTTTGTCACAAATATGTGAGCAATATAATCAAATCATTCTCCGGTGAGAGTTGTCACACAAATGAAATCCTAACTAAATCTCCTGGGACTTCAGCTGGTGACAGTAGTAGTAGCTTAGCATCACATGAAGCAGTTTTCCTCCTACTGAACATTCTAACAGACCCTACAGCATGGAGGAGATGTCAAGAAGCTGCAGTCCAAGATAATGGAGCTGGAGTCCATCTGGAGAAGCAGCTGAAGGGTACTGAGAAATGCTCGAATAGCAGCATGGACAGTGAGCCAGCAGTTGTGCAAAAAATGCAGGCCAGGAAGGGCTGGGGATAGCTGGTGAGAAGTGACTGAATTTTTAAAATAAGAGGAGATTGTCCAGTGGAAAATTAACTGTCCTCATGGCATTTGGCAAAACAGGTTGCCAAATGCATATATGCGGATCTCCCAAATTTTATTAACCAATAGAATAGAATAGAATAGAATAGAATTCAACTTTATTGTCCATGCACAGGTACAGGGCAACGAAATGCAGTTTGCATCCATCCAGAAGTGCTTTAGTGATATAGATATATTACAATATATATTAGCAATAATATAGATATGTAAGTATATTACAGAAATGGGTCTATTATGGTATGTTACAATGTACACGGTATGAAGTATGTTGTGAATATTCTATAACTATAAGTATGTACAGGCTGTAGTGAGTACAAGCTATGTACAGGCTATGAACAGGATATAAATATGAAATAAAAAAAACTATACAGAAATATGAGATATACAGTTATACAGAAATGTGAACTATGCAAGTTATAAACGGTTGTAGGATTAAAAAATTTTCGTATGTACAGAATGATTATTTACACAGAACTATACAGTAGTTCTGTGTAAATAATCATTCTGTACATACGATAATATCTGCTAATGTTAGAATTAACAGTTTCTTCACTTTTTTCAGAACACCCTGTCCTGCCATTGTGGAACCTGCAGAACACTTTGATGATGAGGATGGTCTTTCTGAAAAACTGCTCCAAAAGACTCCGAAGTACTATAAGTAAGCAATGAGTCATTTTGCAGTCACATCGTAATTCAGTGGATTTGTTTCCTTCCTTTGATACTGTTGTAGACAACTGAAGGTCCGTATCAGAGGAATGCTATAATTCGGATTTATTGACAGTACTTGCATTTTCTCCTCAGGGAACGAGAACAGAAGCCACGTTTTGCTCAGCCCGGGACGTTTGAGTTTGAGTTCTCATCTCGTTGGAAAGCTCTTGATGAGATGGAGAAACAGCAGAGGGACCAGGTGGACAGGAACATTAAAGAGGCTAAAGAGAAACTGGAGGCCGAGCTGGAGTCAGCCAAGCATGAACATCAGCTCATGTTAATGAGACAAGGTGTGATCTGTGACCTTTATTGCTCATTTTTACATATGGAGTTTAATACCAGCCTGCTAATGTGGATAATATCTAGTAATGTTTTGGAGATGCTAATCAGCTTTTCGCATATATTTAGATGGAAGAAAAGTATATGGACCTTTCCGAAATGAACTGGTTAATAATACTGTTAGTGTTTTCTCTGATTTAAAAAATTAAAGAAAGAAAAATTGTTATTTCACAGAACTTGGTGAAAATAAATATCATGCAATATAATGTAGCCTTACAATCAGTTGCCTTTCCAGTGAGTCTCTCATTTCTTGGATGAACTTTTTTACGTTTACTGTCATTGATCTAGACCTAATGAGACGTCAGGAGGAGCTGAGGAGACTTGAGGAGCTTCGCAACCAAGAGCTACAGAGACGAAAGCAGATAGAGATGAGGTGTGCTTCTTTATTTAAGCGGTTAATGTGATTAGTATTTACTGTAAAGGGCCAAATGATATTGTTTTGCTTCTCTCGAGGCACAGATCTGTTAGGTTAAAAGTCGTGGTTCATTTTTACCCCACTTGTCCCATTTATTTTGGTTGTTTACATATTAAAAATAAATGAAAATTACTGGACTAGAATCAATCTGACGATAAGATGCTTTCTTTTAAAGCTCATTGAGGTTTGTGTTAATCGATCTGCAATTGTTCACACATTGTTCACTCTTTGCTTTGTAGGCACGAGGAGGAGAGGAGGAGGAGGGAGGAGGAGCTGATGAGGCACAGAGAGCAGGAGGACCTGAGACGCCAACCAGATGGCTTCAAACCAAACTACATGGAAAACGTGAGTACAGATGGAGCACATACATCCACCTGCCTGGTTACTTTCTATACTGATGTGAGGGTACACAGCCACCTAAAATTAATAGCATCTGCCAGTAATGTAACCTAAAGGCTGGTGTTTTTTTTAATACTTTCTTACTTAATACTTACATACACAACCTGTATATTTATGCATGTCACATCGCACCATAGATTTTGTTTTGTTTTATAGTTCATTTTCAAAGGTCTAAATGTAGGAATATAAAGAGATTGACTTATTGACTTTGATGAAACTACCTAAGTAGTGTGATACACCCTGTATAGCCATCAATACAGAGCTGTACCTTTACATCTTACTTCATAACCTTCAGTTGTTGGACTTTGTTACTAGTAGTGTGTCTTATCTGTTGCAATCACTTTTATTCCTTTCTTGAGGAAGTAGTTTTAATATGACGATGTATCCTGTACTTCATACATCAGTTCCAAAATAACCCATAATTTTAACACGCTGGGTTGGTTGAAGTTATCATTTTTGGCTTCTAAGAGCAGAAGTAGTGTGAGTATGTCAGACCACATGCACAAATGTTGGGTTTAGTTTGTGCTTCAGGTCGCTATCCTTATAGAAACATCCCCAGAACTGACATTTCTTTTATAGTCAGACTTGTGTAGAAATCTAGTTTGACAGCAAATTTGATTAGTAGGAAAAGTGCTGCATGCTCTTTTGTCAAACTAGTGAAAGAAATATTATTTTTTGGAAACTGCGAGCTTGTCATGTGGCTGTTACCGAAGTGGTTATTTGGAACAAGAAGTTACACCACTTAAAGGTCAGGTATCACAGGCTAGCTTGCTAACTTTAATAAGTGATATTATTAGGAATGATAACTGTTTCCCTTTCTCTGGTCACAGCACTTGGTCATACCAACACTATTGTGTGCATTGTAGATATATAAATAGCATTCAAATTCTTCTATTTGCCAAAACTGTAAGTTGGAATCTTTCGTTCTGTAACTGTAAAATAAGCCAACTTATGCAAAAATAAGCAGAAAACACAAATTTTCTAACAAATGACGACACTGATGAAATTTCATGATTCAAAACATTTCTGTGACTGGAGTTCACTGGTATATTAACTTTGTACCCAGTTTATACGACTAACAAGTTAATACAAATAGCTAACATGTAGCAGCCCTCAGTGATAGTGAGGGAACGTCAAGATTAGCTTCACTTCCCTGACCCGGTGGCTGTGTTTATATTTTATATACAGCCTGTGGTCTTTGCTGAGCAGAACATGTTTTTCCTGTTTGGATTCATTTTGCGTCACTTCAACTGACAAGAATCTGACTCACTATATATTTTTTTGTAGTTTTTCTACAAGCTTTATTTGACTTCAAGCTAGAGCTGGGCGATATAAGATTTTTTCATATCACGAAATGTTTTTTTCATTTCAGGCAATAACGATATATATCACGATATAAGCCAAATGACTATATTTGTAAGATTTAAATGTGCAGTTGCTCACAAATAAAATGTGAAATAATCAGCAGCTTGTTTTGATTTAAATATTTATTTCCCATAAGTCAACAGGGTAGATGTACTTAAGGAACATGAGGCTTTTTCAGATAAATAAAGGCAAATATTGCAAACTACACAAAAGGCAGCCGCTAAAGCGTTTAAGTTTCAAAATAGAACAAACGAAACAGACTAAATTGTCAATTCCACTTAGAAACAAAATATTAATTCTAAAAATAAATCTTAGTTTGTTTTACAGAAGAACAGACAAAACTGACTAACTTTTGTCAATATCAAATAAACTGAGAACTAAAAGGAAATTCTCAATCTCTCCTTGTTGTATAGCTGAGCTTTTCAAACAGTTTTAACAGTTACTTTAGTCTGACAAAAGCCGAATGACGAATTAGCGCTTCCAGTCAGAGACTGAGGCTACGTCCACACGTACACGGGTATTTTTGAAAACTGAGATTTTCCGTTTTCGTTTTAAAAAATAATCCCGTCCACACATAAAGGCAGAAATGAAGGGAAACGCTGCTATGAACATGCCAAAGCAGCAGGTGGCGCTAGATTCCTAACCGTGCAGAAATGTTGGCCAATTAGAAGTCTAGAAGCCTCGGTGGGAAAAAGTAAACAAAGCTGGGGCGTAGAAGCAGAACAGAGTCGTATGTGTGGAGGGACAGTAACTGTGTGTATGTGTAAGCATTTAAACACTGCAGAGAGTAGAATTAACAGTAACAGTATTGTAGAAATTCATTTCACCGAAACAATAACGTGGCGCACAGTGTGACGTCAAAAAATGCGCACACCTTTTACGCTGCGTTTTCTCCGTTTTTCTAGTCCACACGTAAATGCAAAAACGGAGTTTTGAAAAATATCCACCCTGGCCGGAGTTTTTAAAAATCTTCGTTTTCAGTGACCAAAAACGCCGTTTACGTGTGGACGAAAGGCGCAAACGGATAGAAAAATCTGCGTTTTCAAAAATACCCGGGTACGTGTGGACGTAGCGCATGCACCGGTTTATTGTATTTCCAGACTTGCTTTCGGCACAATTTACAGTGCACGCTACTCTGTTTTTTGTCAGACTTGAAATAGCCGAAATACCTTCACACTACGGAACTTCTATGGCTCTTCCGTTCGACAATCTCTCCGGCATTGGAACCATCATCTGTTTTCTCTTCGGTCACGCTCGGTTGATTTTTCTAGTCAGCACACTCATTTCCTCCATTACCCGGGCGGTACGGTGGCTGGCTGCTTCCCAAACAAATACACATGTGCGGCTTGGCACTTGTGCTGTACGTAACAAGTCACGTGACGTGACGCTGCGGCTGTGATTGGTTCGGCTCTGCGCTACTTAATTTGGATTGGCTGCTCTTTTTTTCTTTTTTTTTTTAGAGGACAAGAGCGGCGAGGTCTATCGCAATAGTTTAATTTTTCTATCGAGAAAAAGTTATATCGCGATACATATCGTTATCGTTCTATCGCCCAGCTCTACTTCAAGCTTTATTTGACTTCATCTCCTGTTTATGAAAGCTTGTAATGCTTTATTAGTTGCAGTCAGAGCCATTGAATACTCAGAGTTGTCAGTGGGGGTTCAAAATGCATGATTATTGTGATTGATGTAGAATTCACATAGTTCCTGAAATGCTTATTAGGCATTTCAACGATGTAAATATGTATAGAGAAAACTGTTTGTTCGTAGTTAGTACTCAATAAATGGTGACCTACAATATTTTTTTTAATACCATATTAATGTATATGTAGTTTATGTATATTTATTCCTAAGTTAAATAATAAAGGATTTACAGTAAGCCTTATTTGTTGTCGTAACATAGTCAGTGATACATGTTCAGCATGTTGGTGTTAATTTGTTTCTTTCTTTCTTTTTTTCTTTTTCCTCATAAAGCAAAAATTAATTGGCTGTGCCACATTTATGTGTCTGCTAACAGTATGGAATAACATAGCCTAATCTGTCCAATGCATCATTAAATCTCTAATCACACATTACGCTGTAAACCACCAGCATGGTTTAAGAAACTGGGTTTAGATGTGTTGTTATTTAAACGTGTTATCTTTAACAAACACATCCCAAATGTATATGCAGCTATAACTGCTCCACTATTGTGAGGATTGTTAATCGACTCTTGGCGTTTTTTGATTGTTCTTATTTAGTTATTTATTTAAATAAATAAAATTGTAATGAAGGAAGAAAATATGACTGCAAGACTGGTCGTAGTTAGGACCCTCATAGAAACTACATCCGTCTCAGACTTTGTGTAGTTCAGATGCTGAGCTCAGAAGATCATGACAATGTTTTCAAAACTTTAAGCTGATTTATTTTTATCTTTTAAAAGGGGTCTATTTAATTTTTTCTTTTCTTAAAGAACTACAAAAAGCTTTTATACAAAATAAAAATTAAGTATTAGCAGTATTTTTGCAGAAGTGTTGTTTTAGGTAATTAAGCTATTAATGTCTTAGTGCTCAACAGTCTTATGTGGCAATCCACATTTTTGTAAGGATGTGCCTTAGTTTCGTTTCAGTTAGCAGGATGCACATGCACTAAACAAAATCTGAAGTCAAATAGTGTAGCTCTGTTGCACTGCCAGTTTCTAAAAAGTTCTCATGATCTCAATACAGGTTGTGTGAATAGAGTTTTTGCTACATAGACATTTTTGCTACGATTTAAAAAGAAAATATTAGTTATGTAATAAAACATGTGACATCCACCCCAACCTGTTCTATCTTATTAAAGTGTAACATGTAGGGCTTAACTTTGAAAATATCTTTACAGAGTCTATAAATATCTCGTTTTTAAACATGCTGAGGGCTCTGTATATGATCAGCTGGTAAAAAGCAACATTTAGTGTTAACAGCAGTGACTATTTGTAATGATCTGACTATGCTGTCATGTAGGTGTGTAGCTGTTCGTATGATACTGCATTTTATTGATTTCTGTTATAACTTTTCTCTTCGTGTCCTTTGCTGTGTTTAAAGGTCCTGTTGGCGTCTCTTTACTTTCACATAGCAAATGGATGCTGAACAAATGTACTTAGACCTACCAATGTCTGCCATCTGTCTCTTATGACTTTTAGTCAGAGTAGTAATCAAAAAATACAGTACAAAAAATGGAAGTGTCAATGAACATGAATATTTTTGTAGTAGAATACCTGAGAAAGAGCAATTAGAAACCACTTTGTATTAACCAGACAACTAAGAGGGTTTCATGTTTTGTTTGTCAGGACATTTGCCACTTAATGTGGATATAGTATATATCCACATAATAGTAATATCTTGCAATGATGAGTAAAATATTTTTTTAAACTTGCTCATGTCCTTGTAATTTGTAGTACTTAGGTGTAGGTTGTAGTACAATGTTGTAGGTTTTATTGTCTCCCAAGAATCTAAATCTTGCATTTGTTGCTCTCTAGAGTTTAAAGTAGCAGTAAAATAATCACTGTTTGATAGATACTTTAGTGCAATTTTAGTCAGTTTTCTAGTGTCAGTCAGTTTTTCATAGTGACCATTTAAAAGGTAAGTACAGTAAATGGTACAGAAGTTTAGAATCACAGTATTTCCAGTAACTTGTTTCCTCTCCCACCTTCTCCAATGATATCTTTGATGTAGGCCACATTCATGATTGTTGTTGAACTGTATTATGAAAGTCTGTTGTATAGATTGTGATTTAATTGTGGAAATGTGCATATCGACCTACTCATACAAGTTTTACTTTATATTAAAATAGAACATTATTTTTTTTTTATGTTTTCTCATACTAGATTTGGTCTGTTTTGAATCTTAATTACTTTTTGTGTCTGCAGGATTGTGTGTGTGTGTGTGTGTGTGTGTGTGTGTGTGTGTGTGTGTGTAAATGAAATGTCTTAGTAGGGGTGTTGTGTGTGTGTGTGTGTGTAAATGAAATGTCTTAGTAGGGGTGTTGTGTGCGTGTGGAAAAGCGAGCGTGACCATGGGGTCGGACACACCAAAATGACCTTTTAAGCGGGTATCACCAAATCCTCGCCTGTCTGCTACCATTAATGTACATGTACATAGATTTTTGACTTTGGGTAAATATGGTGACTGTGTGCGTTTTGTGCTTAGCTTCCAATGCAAACCAAAAATTACAACACTAGTTGTTATATGATATGTTTATGTAAAAAAAACAAAAAAAAAAAACAAGGAAAGAACTTCAGAACAACATTTTTGGATTTACAAAAATTACAAACCAGTTATATTGTATTTATATATAATATTTTTAATTATTTAAAGGAGAAATGCACTTGTACATGCTGTACTCAGATATGTCCAAGTGCTTTCATTTTTATACTGACGCGGGTCTGTATTGCAAAAACTGTTGTTATTGGTCGAGAGAGAGGCAAAATGGACTCTATTTACTTTGTTCTCCATCCTTGACATTCTGTAACTTGATAAATTACTACAAATGAAGGCTCCCTTACAGTATTGTTGCAGTCACCATGCCGTCCTTGGATTCACATATGAAGAACGTGCTTTATGAAATTTGCCAACTTGGTGTGTCAGATATTAACAGTTTTATTTGATACATATTTTTACAAAAGTAATTTGTCCTTGTTTGAATAGAGTCAAAGAAGCACTAAAGCTAACACTAAATTCTAGCTTTACTACAACTGCTATTCATCCAAGTGTGAGATTGCTTGTCTGCCATTGTGTGGAAATGTAATGATTTGTGAGTGTGAGTGTTCTGCAGTTGGCTCTCCGCTGAGCGTTTGTATTTTAGCAGTGTTATTCTGAAGGCTTCTCTTCACTTCTTCCAGAGAGAACAGGAAATGAGAGTGGGTGAGCTGGGCCCTCGTGGAGCCATTAATATGGGAGGTATGGGCATCATTGTGTAAGGACTGGTTAATACAAAAACCAGATCAAGTGATTTGTTTTCATGTTTCAGGTTTATTCTTCTTGCATTCCTAGTGGCTTATTTCCAACACTGCAATTAACATATATTGGAGTGTTTTTAATGCTTTTTCAGTTGGAAATGGAGTCAGTTGGGATGCAGTACACAGCAGTAAAAATAAACTATGTTCCTCACAATAACATGGACTTGATACTAACAAGAATTTACAGTGTGCTGAATGGGTACTGTCTCCTAGGGTGGTGGGGTTGATAGTTTGAGAACTACTGGGTCTCTGAGCCTTCATCCTCAGCTCTGTGTGGGTCTGACATAATAGATAATAAATGCTAAAAACATATTCATTTATGTGATATTTTAAGTTGTACAAGTCTTGGCCTTTAGCCTTGCAGTACATGCAGACTTAATTCTTTTTCTTTCATGTTGGGAATACAAATCATGTCTTCAACAATTTGTGATCTTCTGAGTGCAGGATGAGGGGCTGGGGACTGTGGATTCTCATTATATAGACTCGACACATTAATCTTAATGTTAGCTGTTTAGCATAAAGACTATAACCTAGGATTGCACATCACCTTATAAACCATTCTGCAGTAACTCATTTAAATGTCTCATAGCAACTCAATAACTCATAGCAAAATGTCTAGCTAACTTCATTTAAAGAGAGTACTGTATCTGGTTCGTAATGTGTGCTTTTCAGTGTAACTATCTACAGTGCTTTAAAAAAATGATTTGCAGGTGTCATACATTTGACATTTTTTTTTTCTCTATTATTTTTAAAAAGCCAAAGTATTCCTCAGTTTTTTTTTTTAAAGAAGCTTAATATTACAAAGCTTTTGGTACACTGTAGATTTAGGGCAAGCGTCTGGTGGTACTCTAACTCTGCCAATATAGAAGCATCTGAATACATGAATAATTCTGCAATCTGTGAACAGACTATAATGGAGCTTAACAGAAGCTTAATGGAGCTTGCAATTTTTCTGCAAAAATAAAAGCCGTTTTGTCTGTGCTTGCTCCATAACGGCCTTCTTTAGTGCCTCGAAAAAGCAAGAGTAATTAGTGTTGTAATGTATTAGATAAAACGGGCGACCCAAGCAGGGGCTTCAGTTTATAGTTGGCCTTGTATTGGGTAATGTTGGTGAGTGATTTCTGTTACAGGATGAATTTCACTTCTGGAGCTCATCAGCTGCTAAATTCATGTTCTTTGTAAAAGTAATGTCAGGTCATCAGGCATTGTTGGCACCATCAAATTCATGTAGTTTAGCTAAGTTATAGCACCATCAATTCTTGCTAACGTTATTGCTGTGTGAGTGGAAATGCTAGTTGAGTAGCTTTACAAATTACTTTATCAGCTAATGTGATCAATGATATTAACTTTAATAATAAACAGTATTGATTTTAATTAAAAATCAATTATGTAACTGTACATAGCAATGGTTAATATATTTTTTTTACTTTAATAACTAAAAATTATCCAAGACACAAGTGACGATTCGTTAGCTAGCTAGTTGTAACTTGCCTGCCCTACCTTAATCTGTCTTTGGTAACTTTGTGGATTGCTGTAAGAGATCCATGACATCCAGTGCAGTGTTATAATGTATGACTAGGGATGGGTATCGTTTAGGTTTTATCCGATACCGGTGCCAAACCGGTACTTTTGAAACGGTGCCGGTGCTCAAACCGGTGCTTAAAGAATGGAGAACACAAAATTGGTCCAAAAACCTCTCATGTTCAGCTGGTTTTTTGTAAAAAGATAACAATGTTAGCCTTTTCTGCAGCTATGGGGCATATATGGCATCACTCTTGGCTGGAAGCAGTGCTTAAACAATGGAAAAAAACACAAACTTTATCCAAAAACCTCTCATGTTTAACTGTTTTCCACTTTTTCTTTGGTCATTTTAGCCTTTTTGGCCAGGGTGAAGCGAGTATCTGCCATCAAACAAGAAGACAGCCGCATGTAGCTATGATGATGTTTGCTAGTTCACCTTACATGCATTAATGTAATAATGTGGTTAGCCTACTCAACGTAAATTACACACGAACAACATTAAGCTACTCACGCAGAGAAGAACGGCTGCTGCTGCCATCATCCTTATCATTTCTGCTACACTGACAGGGCTAGGGGCCAGGACTCTCCTCTTCGTGTTTTTGGGGGATGTTGCATAACAGGCAACCCACCCGCAGTAGATGCGCTCGGTGTGAGGTCTCGCAGCAAGCTATCAAATACGGCGCATTTCTGGGCTTTTAAAAAGAAACGCTATGCGTCGCCAGGTGTTTAATCGGATTCTTGGTGTTACCTCCTTTGACAGTATCACAGTATCAGCTTAAAGCACTTGTTGCAGGCTGCTGAGTTTGCATATTTTGCTGTGAAGTACAGCCAGGCTTTTGACCGCTTCGCCTTGGGCATTTTTAATCTGTAGCTCTGCTCTAAAAAAACATACGTACCTGGACCCGCCTACTATCCTCGGAAACGTAAAATGATTGGCTAGAAGTGTATCACAGCTCAGGGAAAAAAAGCACCGAAATAAAGCACCGAAATGTGCACTGCTTTTCGGTCTGGTTACTACCGTTTATGTCAGATGGCACCGGACACCGGTACCCATCCCTATGTATGACAGTCTTTTATGTTCCATCAAGGTTTAGCTAATGCTAAAACAGTGTGCAAGCTGTCACAGAAAACATTTTAATGCAACAAGATGGAAAAATTGGGGAACTGTTAAGGTAGATGTGTAGCATCTCCAAAATCTCACAATTAAAGTTACTACTATGTAAGTAAGAGGAAATTGAATAGTATCCTTAATCGTGTTTTCATTAGTGTAGAAACCCATGTAATTTCGTATATTTTTGTTAGCTTAGAAGAAACGCTTCTTTTGTACATGGAAACAACAGATCCACTTTCACTAGGCCTGTCATAGTGTCATTTTTCTGCAGTGTCCAATAATACCCAAACACTGAGCTCTATGTTTCTAATATATATGTACAGAGTGAAGTACAAATACTGTAGTTGGTTCCAGTCTGCTACCTGATCTCTACCAAGTCCTGCACACTGCTTCTTTAACACATGTCATTTGTTTTAATATATAAATGGTGTTAGATACACTTTGAACAACTTTCTTTAATTTGTTTTCTTTGATATCACTTTCGCCTGTCCCAGTGACAACTCCATAAAGTTCTTTTCTGAGTATGCTACTTTAACCAGTAAATGAAATAATATATGAATACACTGAATGTATGGCATTGTTTGTAAATAAGAGTCTGGCAGAATTATGATGTTGCTCTGAAACTATTGATGGGGGATATGTAGATGTTTGTGTTAGTTAAACTGCCTTCGCTGATCTAGTCATGTTGATTATACCTGAATGCAAAGTAAAATATGTAGTATGCGTTTTATTTGTTTATTTATTTGTATTCTGATAATAGTCCGTTTTCAAATGGTGATTAATCCTCATTCAAAATGCTTGAAAACTTGTGTACAATGCTCTTTCTATCTCCTATAATTTAGAAGTATGATTGATTTTCTTAAAGAATGATTTTCTTTATTTTTTGCTCACATCTTTTATCATGTAAAAGAAATATTGGCCTAATTCAGTAAATAGGATTGTTGATCATTGATTCTGAATTGAGAGTAATTTTCAAGTCAAGTTGATTATTAGCTCCAGAAATGTACAGTCTTTTGAGGTGGGGGTTAAATAATGAATCACATGTTTGTAGAAGTCTTTTTTTGGGGGGGGGGGGGGGTAGTTGACTATTACTATCTAGCTTCTCCAGCTCTGTATTTATTGTGATTATGGTGATGTGCAATCCAAGGGTTATTAGAAATCTATGGACTTTAGGAGTTGGTGTTATTTTTATTTATTTATTTTCTGTCTTTTACTTACCATGAGGCAGCCTTTATAATTCTGTCGGAACATAGTCCTTGTCCACTATTTTAACTTAACGTTGGTTTTTGGTTGTAAAATATATTTATTTATTTTATCTCAAGTATTATGGTCTTGTCGGTCATTTAGTTGGTTCATTGTTGAATTGCCATGAAATTCTGCAAAAACATTTGGGTGATGTATCCTCATTATTCTGGTGACTTTGGCTTTATCTTGTTTATGTCACTCTGAGGTTGACATCCTGGTTTTAACTGTGATGCTGATGAAGATTTGGATGGATTCCTATGAAATTTCTCAAAATAGTAATTCCCTTTTTGTTGCTCGAGTACATCTCGTAGACTCCAGGATCTTTTACCTTTTGACCAAAAACCAATGTTAACTTTTAAAATATTAACAATAGCTCTGTCTTTAAGCTACCGTTGATTTACATTAATTACACTAAACTACCAAAAGACCAACCAATGCTCCGTTGTTTTGCGTGTAGATGGCTATAACCAGGCCTCTGCGGGGCCCAGTGGTAACCAAGGTCAAATGATGGGCATGAGTGGAAGGGGAGGACCCACTGGCCCAGAGGGAACAGCAAAAATGGGGACACCATTGATGTCAGAGAATGGAGCCATGGTAATGTATATAGAGAAATAAAGAAATGTTTTTCCAGAAGAAAAGTTTCATTTGGCTTCCAAGAAATTTCTAAAAATGATTTTAAAAAGTAATTGAACATCAGCCAAGCCTTAAAAACATTATACTGGGAAAAATTAAGATTTTACGAGCTTTGTTAAAACTGGAAACCTAACTAACAGTTTCATTCCTCTCTCTCCCTTTGTCTACGTGGTTTATTTCTCTCCCGTTTACTGTTGGATGATGACACTTGGATCAAACTAAACACTGACTGAACCCATTCTTGAAAATCCTGCTCCTTGCATCATTGCTCTTCTGGCCTCTGTTCATGTCTTTGTGGGGGGAAAATTCTCTCATACTTGCAACACAACTTTTATATCAATCCTTCAATGTTCCCACCATTTCTACAACACCAACGTCATGATAACACAGCGAAATGATAGATACCCACAAGGCGGACCCATGGTGGGGCGACCCGATGCTGGCTCTCCAAAGCAGCAGCAGCCGCAGCAGCCAGCACCACTGGGCCCCCAGGCTGGACCAGCTCCAGGATTTGGGAGGGGCAGTCCTGTGGGGGGAGTCTTTGATGGACCAAATAACAAGCGTCGTAGATACTAACCTCTCTTGGTATTCATGGATCTGTGTTAATGAGCCCTAATTATTGTTTTTACAGTTTACAAGCCCGCTACCTTTCCTGGGCATTTATTTTGTAATTGATAAAATTACAGAACATGCTTTTTATTTAAACTTGTCCTCAGTGTTTACTTTTTTGTAGAATATGATTCTTCCCTCTGTGGTCCGAATGAAGCGGGGGGTTTTCATTGTGGATCCATAGTTCCATAGCATTTTAAGGGATGCTTTTAAGGGTAGGCAGGTTTGCAGTCGTAATGACTTCTATTGTGTGAGATAAACTTTTAAGTTGGTTTAAGGGAATTTTAAAATAAGGTTACAAAAACACAAAGTCAAAGTTCTCAAAAAAATAGTGGTGTTATTCCTGCAATTTGACAGTCAGTACCAACAAATGTTACATCTCCAAAAAGTTGATTCTGTTCATCTGGACGTAGCGTTTTGTGGGAGAAACACTACGAGAAACAGCACATCTGCATCCACTGAAGGAACAGTGGTCTGTTCCTGACCTCCCAACCCATTGTTCCTTCAGTGGGCTGGTTTCAGTCATTATGCAGATGTACTGTTTATAAGATTGGGGAAACCTGCAGTCAGCTGAGACTGAGTCACTTGGATGAGTGATGAAACGTTTCTCCCACAAAACGCTACGTCCAGATAAACAGAATCAACGTTTTGGAGATTTACTTCCCTGGATGATTGAGAATGCATCAAGACGTTTTAAAACAAATGTTACAGTTTTAAATAACAAATATTAAGTGAACTCAAGAATGTATGATAACATGTTGCCGTCCTCAGTGTGTGCTGACCTGTATGCAGGCACAATGAGTAAACGATGATAACTATGGGTAGGAACTGTACAGTATGTACTATAGTATGCTATGGTGATGTTTCACCTACAAAAACAGTTGAATGATGCAGTGATTCAGCAGTGATTATTATTTTTGGTTTGTTTTTATTCATTACAAGACAGTTATGATGCATCACATTTCTGTTTCTTCACTACACATTTACCTTACAGCACCAAATCAAGACATTGGTATGGGAAGCGATATATTATTATATTGATATATTGTTGGGTCCCCCACCGCACCCTTCCAGTTATGTCAGACACCCGGTAAAAATGTTTGTCTCGAGATGTTAGGAACTGCTTTCAGCTCCTGTTACGTGTTCTGCTATGTTCATTGTAACAAGCTGACGAGCTTTACCAGCATGGGATTTTGAATATCTCTCCAAGACTGGGTTATCAAGATTAACAAGTGGTAACCTTTTGAAATATTTATAATTTGGCATAGCAAACTGAAACTTAGACTTGTTACTTTAGATTTGAGTCAAATATTGAAGTACAGTATTTAGACAAAAGTACTGGGTAGATTACATCTACAGGAGCTGCTCAGCCATGGGACTACATGCCATGAAACTCCTGGCTTACAGTTTTTGTGCTGATGTTAATGGTAGAGGAGGTCTGGAACTTGGTTGTCAGCAAATATTCCACACTTTGTATCCATGCAGCCAGTGACCCCGCTCCAAAAAGAAACTGTTGCTAAGTTGCAGTTTTTGCTAAATCAGTGGTCCCCAAACCCCGGGCCACAGACCGGGTGTGAAATTTATGGTCTTCAGGGTTTTTATTGGTTTTTAGTGCTATTTTCTTTTTTATCGTTAACTCTGTTTCCCTGGATCTTTTCCCGTGTGTTATGAACAAATCTTTTTTTGGTACCGGTACTGGTTTTATTTTGTTGTATTTTTCCATGACACCTTAAAGGCCGGTCCGTGAAAATATTGTCGGACATAAACCGGTCCGTGGCCCAATAAAGGTTGGGGACCTGCTAAACGCTTCCTCTTTGCAATAATACCACGTATCATTGTGGTGATATATCAGAGGCAAGATCTTTCACAGGCTGCCTTGTTGCCAGCGTTTAACCCTGTACTTCTGTCCATGCAGTGTATCTCCATGTGACTGTCGGTTGTACTTGCTTTTTCTGACATTTTCCAACCTACAAACCATTAAAGAACACGTGCTAGCATGTTCTCTGAATTTTCACATTGACCTATAGTCAGTATTGGTTTTTGTGGCTACCTGTCAGTGCTATAATGATAAATATCCAGCAAAGGTAAATTGCTAGGAAGGTAAATTTTTATGTCCTTATAATACTTTTTTTTTCCTTTGTGTTTTGATCGTGGTGTTTCCTTTGTACATTCTTACAATTTTTTAGGAGCTGTTCAGACTAATGGAGAGTGAATGTTTCAGCAGCTTAAATCATCCTGTATTTGATGGTGAAGAGAAATAAAACATTTGTAGGAACTTGTTTCCTTTTAATCAAAAAGTTTCTTTTTTTTAAGCACTCCTTTCACTTACTGTGTAGTTAAGACTCTATCATGAGTAATGTGTACTGCTTTTAATAAAATTACAGTGGATCTACTTATCCATGAGCACAAATTATGTTGAACAGTGCTGTTGCTTCTTTTCCAGATAGTTTTTGCATAGTGAAGGTCATCTTCCTGTTGAAGGGAAGTGTGCCTCATCAAGCAGTATCCACACGGTGTGGCAATAAAACACCCAAATCTCTCTTTCCATTAGCAGAGCCCCCTCCAAACCTCTTCCACTATACCTGAAAGGGTGTCAAGCCTCTTGTCCAGCATCTTTTTGTTTCGTCATTAATTGTCATCCAATTCCCCCCCCCCCCCCCCCCCCCCGTTTTTGCCCAGTGTCTTTGTTTCTTTACTTTTCTTGTTCTTTTAACATTTTGGCTCAGAAGTTGTTGTTTTTTTTTTCTTTCCAATATATGTTACCACCCATCATTGTGGAGTTGCCTGTTCACTCTTTATTTCGAAAGTATTGTATTGTGGGAACCGTTTAATGAAGCCACCACTTGAAGACATGTTAAGTGCAGATCGAGCTATAGACTTCAATTCATCCTGCTGTGTCTTTGTATTCTTGTAAAGCCCAATTTAATGCAGGTCAAGTTTATAATGCAGCACTTTGCTCTATAAATACAATAGTGAAAAAATGATTTTTCTAAAGTAAAGTGTGTACTGGCTCCAATATCGGTTTCCTCATAATGCTAATTTGGCAGTATATCATTTGCAGTCATTTCCTTTATAACAGCTTTTTTTTTTTTTTTTTTATGTTTTTAATTTGTTTCAAGTTCCAAAATGATCTCAGCTCCATCAACATTGTTTGAAATACACAAAGAAGCAGAAGAGAGCGTAGTAACGCTCTGCTATTTAGCTGACTGCAGTTCATTTTCACTTGGACAAAAAAAAAAAAAGAGAGAGAGATTCAGGAATCTGGAGTACTTTGTGAACTGGTATAGCTCAGAAAAACGTAGATTCATAAATTGGCTTTTATTGTAGATTATGGACAAAAATTGAAATTTTCTTTAAAGAAAGATTGCAGTTGGTGATTCGTGTCATTGGACCAAAGGAATTAAGCCTACTAGAAAAGGACTTTTGTAAATATTAAAGACTGGGTAATCATTTATTGTTGAAATATTTCTAATTCTACATTTGCAAGAGAAAAGAGTTTTCTTTCAAAAACAAGGATATTCTAAGTGACTCAGTGTTTGAGCTGTGTTTTATACATTTATACAAATCACAACAACAGCCGCCTCAAGGCGCTTTATATTGTAAGGTAGACCCTACAATAATACATACAGAGAAAAACCCAACAATCATATGACCCCCTATGAGCAGCACTCTGGCGACAGTGGGAAGGAAAAACTCTCTTTTAACAGGAAGAAACCTCCAGCAGAAATAAGCTCAGGGAGGGGCGGGGCCATCTGCCGCGGCTGGTTGGGGCGAGAGAAGGAAGACCGGATAAAAGATGCTGTGGAAGAGAAACAGAGATTAATTCAAACATGGAATTAAATACATGACTGAATGTCAAAGTTCAGCTTTAGTGAAAATTGTTTCAAGTTACTATAAACAATATCAATTAAATTGTAATAATTTAAATTAAAATTTGAAAATTAGTTAAACAGATTCTTTAACTTTTTTAAATTAGAGATTAAATATTAATATGCAGTGAACAATGACGTTCAAATTTTTGTAAATGATGCACAAACAATAATTGGTATGCTGCATTAACATTTTAAGCCCCACCCTGTGTGTGTGTGTGTGTGTGTGTACTGTTGTCACCTGTTTGCTGTTTTGGTGTGGGTGAGACCCTTCTCTTTGCTTTTTTGCGTCTTTGTGTGCCCTGTCAATTTTAAAGGGGTATGTGTTGCAATTCTGTACATAATCACGTGCTTCACTTTGTTTAAAAAAACAAAAGATGTTCCTGGTTCTGTGTCAGTGGATCTGGGAAATGTGACCGGTGCTAAAGAATAGATTACAGCAGGTAAATAACTTTTTCCTCTCTTCATGTTTGTATTCTAAATCATACATAAATGACTTGTGTGCTTTTCATAGTTTACTCTCTGTATGTATAAGTTTGCCTTTCCTTGCTCACTGGTGCAGGCTATGTGAATATATTTAACAGTGTGCATATTATTATGAAGTCACTTTGGGGTGTAAAACTGTGGACTTGATCCATTTATGTGTGTGCCGTTACCATTCTCGGTTTGCAATCATAATTGAAAGCATGATTGTCAAGTCTTTTTTTCTTTTCTTTTTTATGGGAAGCAACAGAATCAATTTGATGTTGGAGATTTGACAACCTTTTAATGTAATAAAGCTAAACCTGAGATTAGTTAATCGTAAACCTTTAGCATTACCATATGCTATGACTTCATGTCCACAATGCATTTCTACTGTGCTGACAGATATCCACTGAAGTTAGGATGGTGTTACATGAGCGTTTACACTCATGTAACACCACTTGTGAGCACAAGATGGTGCAAGTCATTAACACTTGATTCTTAAAGGGGAAAAGGAAAGACTCACAAATGGGGTAAGACTACAACATAATTAAGCACTTGGATTTTCTAATGGGCAATTTAAAAAGGACCTTTACGAAAAATACGTTTAACAAGATCACCACTGAACAGTCTTAATTTTTCTCCACTTTTAATCTGTCTTTTCATAAGAGGCTGTTGTAGATCAACGATGCATCTCAGCTCACCTCCTTTACCTAACCATCTTGGGTGTGATATAAGCCACGAATGAGGTTTCTGTCAGCAAGAAGGATTTAAGTCTCTCAGTGATTCTGTCTCACCACACTTCAGGAGCTTTGTCATTTGCATCACATGTTAACATGAGGTGGAACAAACTTATGTACGCACGGTCACGGAGCGAAAAGAAACAAAATAATGAACAAAAAACTAATTTTTTTTAAAGTAATAAATAAATAGTTGGGTTTTTTTGGTTTGGTTTGTTTTGTTTTTTTACAAACAGAATAAGTAATAAAGCAATAAAATAAATAATACGATAAGTAGAGTGCAACCACCAACAGATTACGACGTGATTGAAGCTTTATCACTTTCAGTGGCTTCCAAAAGTATTCGCCCCCTTGAACTTTTCCACATTTTGTCACATTACAGCCACAAACATGAATCAATGTTATTGGAATTCCACGTGAAAGACCAATACAAAGTGGTGTACACATGAGAAGTGGAACGAAAATCATACATGATTCCAAACATTTTTCACAAATAAATAACTGCAAAGTGGAGTGTGCGTAATTATTCAGCCCCCTGAGTCAATACTTTGTAGAACCACCTTTGCTGCAATGACAGCTGCCAGTCTTTCAGGGTATGTCTCTACCAGCTTTGCACATCTAGAGACTGAAATCTTTGCCCATTCTTCTTTGCAAAACAGCTCCAGCTCAGTCAGATTAGATGGACAGCGTTTGTGAACAGCAGTTTTCAGATCTTGCCACAGATTCTCGATTGGATTTAGATCTGGACTTTGACTGGGCCATTCTAACACATGGATATGTTTTGTTTTAAACCATTCCATTGTTGGCCTGGCTTTATGTTTAGGGTCGTTGTCCTGCTGGAAGGTGAACCTCCGCCCCAGTCTCAAGTCTTTTGCAGACTTGAGGTTTTCTTCCAAGATTGCCCTGTATTTGGCTCCATCCATCTTCCCATCAACTCTGACCAGCTTCCCTGTCCCTGCTGAAGAGAAGCAGAGCATGATGCTGTCACCACTATATTACGCACATCCCACTTTTCAGTTATTTATTTGTAAAAAATGTTTGGAATCATGTATGATTTTCGTTCCACTTCTCACATGTACACCAATTTGTGTTGGTCTTTCACGTGGAATTCCAATAAAACTGATTCATGTTTTTGGCTGTAATGTGACAAAATGTGGGAAAGTTCAAGGGGGCCGAATACTTTTGCAAACCACTGTATATAATGAATATAATGCTATTGGATACAGTTTGCAAAGTGTGGTGGAGGTATGGTCTTTGGCTCTGCTGCAGGGAGGGGTGGTGCCGGGGAGGCTGATGGGGCAGCTGCTGCTTCCAATCTGCTCTCAGTACCCACGCGGTAACGGGCACGCTCCTGGACAGCATGGACTCCCATATCGCCACAACATGTCAGCTTCCGGCTGATGTACAGGATCAGGTGGTCGACCCCCTGTCCTGTACATAACCACCGCTCGCTCCCCTGTAGCAGAGCCAAAGACCACACCTCCGCCACACAAGGCTGCTCTGTTAGTTGGTTTTGGACCCTATAATGGACCAGTTAAGGGCAGCCCAGTGGGCCCTGTGTTGTGGACACCTGCTCAAATGCAGGTCACATGACTGATCCATCAGCATGTGTGTTGTTGTTTTTTTTGTTTTTTTTCTTTGTTGGTTTTTTTTTTGTATAACTTGTATAGTTGATTGCCCTTACCTAAATTGTATGATTTGAGATGTGTAGGATTTGGTCCAACTGATGTCTCAGAGCATCAAGAGTGAGTCTTTGCTCAGTATATCTTATCATAGTAAGATGATGATTTCACAACTTATTTGACATTTTTGTTCTATTTGCTACCAGATAAGAGATCTTCCCATAGTCTAGTAATGGTTTATTTTGTATTTTTCTTTTAAAAGACAATGTTCAAGTTGAGAAGACAAATTTTCAGTGCCAGTCGACGTGACAACCAAATTTGCTACCGAGCACTGGCTTTTTGACCCGTTTGGTTCTCTGTATTTCAAACGGAGCTTGTGTGTGAATGAGAACCAATTGTCCTGTAGTAACTGGGCGGCAGCACCAACTCTTACTTCTTACTTGCTAAAGACAGTTTGCTTTTCTAAGTAAACCTTTGAGCTGAAATTGACCACACCTCGATTCTTAACAAAGATGAGTTGGACCTTCTTAACAACCAACCCATTCATCCTCTTCATAACTGCTAGTTTAGCACGTGTCCACGTATATTGATGCACACATTCCTGTTTGATTCCAGTGCAAGTTTTGTTGAAAACAAAAATCAGTCGACTTCTCAGTTGGTCCAAAACCATCAGTTTTGAGGTAGCTTTGGCTCATTTACTTTCTGGCTTCACATCTACATTACTCCAGACTGAGTGAAAATACATTGTTTCTGCCCACTATCGTTTGCATTACACTTCGCACTTATGTTTTACAACTTTAAAGTTTCAGAGTTGTCCTTAGTCATGCTTTCAGTCTTGGAAAACATTTGCTTTATTTCCTGTATTTGTCATGTCTTACAGATCCTGCACTGATTCCAGTGATCCAGCCAAGCAACAGGTAAACTGTCTGTGTATGCTTAGTTTAAAGATTTCTATTTGATAAATAAATAAAACTTTTGAGTTACATCCACAAAGATCTTGGATGTCGACTTCATGATTTATTGGTCAAAAATGACCAAAAACATTATAGCTTAGAAACTGTGATTATTGTCAACATATAGAACTGGAGGAAAAATATTTAAAATATCATGTCACATTCGACCTCTGACCTCTCTTTGAATGTCAATAGATTGATCTGAAGGACAAAGTGATACTAATGTTACATACAGCCTTTTAAAATGATAGTAGGTTTCCAGACTGGCAAAAACATGTTGGCCTGGGAGACTTTGAGTATCATTGATAATTACATTATGCCTTTAAGTATATTACAGTTACAGGTTATAACTGTTTTAATACATAAGAATTTGAAAACATGTAAAATGTTCCAGATTTTTGTTTTAAATAAACATGTTATCACAAATGTTTTTCCACTGATATTTATTACTAAATGAATTTTGCTTAAAACAAAAAATAAATATGCAAAAAATGATGGGAAGTATATATAAATGGGTTTCAACAGAGAAAATAGCAAAAGGCTGCACTTTGTTGTGCAGTCTTCTTAAAGTATGTTTAAAAAGAACAAGGAAAACACAGCAATTACAATTATATTCCCTTAAAAGTAAACGCTGCCTTAGCTGAGGTTTGTGCTTTGAGTACTTCTTGTTTCCGAACCCCTTATTTTTAGTCTTGTTAGTCTTAGTCATATGTCATTAATAATTTTTCCATTGAATTATGATTTAGGTGAAGCCAGCATTGTGTAGTTATAAAAGATTTTAGATATGAAAGGTGGTTCATATCAGTTGGTCGACTTGTTACAGTAAAACAAATGCATTTAAATTTCTACTCCCACTAAATGATTTACTGTAAATAAAAAGACTTGTAAAACCACAGTGCTGTTGATGACTCTGATTTCTCACTTTCTGGTTTTACTAGGGGGGGGGGAATCGATACTGTGTAGTATCGTGATATTTTGTTTGCTAATAATGTATTGATACAGGGACAGCAGAAATCGATACTTTGTTACAAAAAAAGTTTTTGTGGACTGGAACTCTGACTTCAGAGCATGTTGATCCTTTTTCTGAGCAAGAATCCTGACATTCCTTCACTGTCCAAATGTGTTTAACTTGTTTTTTGGCAGCAATAAACATGACAGTTTACTTATTTTAATTTAAGACATGTTTTATTTTAATTAAGTTTAAAACTTTTTTATTTAATGTAAAATTATATTTTGTTTTAATTTAATGGTAAATAATTTACTTTCAAATTCTTCAGTTGCTGAAGGGGCTGCATAGTTTTCATAAATTTCATAGTTCAGAATAGCTATAATTGTACCAGATGGTTGCATTCAGTTAAGTTGGACTAGACTGTAATACAAACCGTTCAGTTTGTCAACAATAAAACTGACTGAAATGAGAGAAAGACTGAGTGTGAGACTTTGATATTAGATAAAATGAATATTGATAAAGTTTACCTTTATGTACAGAATCTGAATATCGCAAAATATTTTTAAAAATTGCAATAATATCGTATCGTGCGTTAAGTATTGTGATAATATCGTATCATGGGATGTATGGTGATTCCCACCTCTAGGTTCTACACAGTCATCCTTTAGTACTCCTTATTTTTTCTGTGTCACAGTAGCAATATGGCCTCAGCTGTATAAAATCTGAGTTTTTAATAATAGTCTTTTTGTTTTATTCTTGATACAGCATGAAGGATTACCCTGGGGTTTAAAGCCACTTTTTGTCATTAAATGTCTAACTACAAGGGAGTATTTTATCTGAATGTCTGGGCCCTGGGTCTCCTCCATCCTGTGGCTCCATGTACCTACTATTAAATACTTAAACGCTCCCACACACAGGTGTTCACATTGTCTGGATTGGCTGCTGCCTCTAAACATGTTATGTATCATCAGTACTTTATGGTGTTCTTTAACATTTAATATTTATCATTTACTGCTACTTATGCATATATTGGTTGTTGCTGTGGTTTCCCTACTGTGTTGTTTTCTTTGCTTTTTTCAACTGGTAGTCAAACAGATTTTCTGTGTGTGTGTGTGTGTGTGTGTGTGTGTGTGTGTGTTTTCTCTTTCTCTTCCTCGTCTTCTGTTAACTTTCTCCCCAACTTCTCCTTTCTTCTTTCCCATCCCCCAGTCCTGTCTGTTATGATTGTAATAACTCAAAATAAAAATGAAAAAATTCTAATAAACTACGACTATCAAGTGGACCATTTGTAGCAAAAGACGTAATGGTCCACTTGTGAAAATAAATCTGTTGGGCTTTTTGTTTGGCCTTCAGACAACAATTCTCACTGCTACACTGCCAGACAGGCAAACAAATAAATAAAAGAATAAGAGGTACGTTGACCCACTGCCCAGCCGGAGTTCAATTCTAAGTACTATCTCTTCAACAGAGGACATTTTGGTTACAGAATTGTAATCGCTATTTTTCATATTTTGTCTATACTTTTAGTCAATTTCTTTTTAAGACAGGAAGGCTTAAAAACTAACGAATTATTTAGAAAAATTTCTTTTGAACAAGAATACATATATATAGTTAAATTAGGTGGCGGCAACATGTGTCTTTGTTGGGCAAGAAAAAGCTGATAAAGTAAATGATACTGAAAAGAAAACTCTTCTGGAACATATGTGCAACTAATTAATTACGATGGGCAGGAGTTTAGCAATCTGCAAAAAAAGAGGGAAAAAAAGCCCCTACAAATTCAATAGTACTGAGAATAATATTTGTCAGTGTAAAATTGTGAAGACGTTGAATATTTCATCATCTACAGTGTCACTGAAAAATTCAGAGAAATCTCGGTGCACAGCAGAAGGCCAAAAGCTAATGTGGAATGTCTATGATCTGCAGGTCCTCGAGCAGCGTTGCGTTTAAAACGAGTATGTTTTCATTGAATATACAGCATGGGCTCAGGAACACTTCTAGAAGAAGAGAGTTTGCTGTATCATCCATAAATGCAGATCAAGCAAAGAAGCCATATTTGAACATGATCCAGAAATTCTGCTGACCTTCTTTGGGCCAAAACTCATTTAAAACAGACTGCGGCAAAGTGAAAAACTGTCCTGTGCTCATAGGAATCAAAATTTGGAATTTTGTTATGGAATACATGGTTGCTGCATCTTCTGGACAGGAGAGATGCAACGTGGCTTGTCATAAACACCAAGTTCATTCATTCATCATTTTTACTGGAAGTCGCATATACCACATCTGGAAAGACGCCATCAGTGCTGAAACGTATATACAGGTTTTAGAGCAACAAATGCTTATGATGGTTTTGTTTTTTAGAGGTTTTGATTATGTTAGTAAGACGATGCCAAACCAGATCCTGCACCTATTGCTACAGAATGGATTTGTCGTAGTAGAAACCTGCAGCCAAACCTTCCCACACATTTGCAGTCTGGATGCTACACAGTGGTAACTAAAACTCTATCCCAACTTTACTGAGATGTGTTGCTGCCACCAAATTCAAAATACATTTTCACCCCTCAACTGTTAAAAGGCTGATGGGAGGTGTTGTCATCACCCCACTGGACAGCATGGACACCTCAATTTGTGAATGCGATAACTCAAGAATGATGCGACGTAGGAGCTTCATTGGTAGCTCAATTGATACCATAGGTGCATCTGCTAAAATCTCGGATGAGTTCGAATGTCAGTCACCTCGGCCTGGAGTTCAGAAGTTATGTTTTCTGAAAACCTCGTGAATGCTATTATTTGAGAACAAAACGGCGTAGGATTTTGAAATTGACACCATATATGTGTGTAAGTAAGTAAAATTTATTTATATAGTGCTTTTCACAGATAAAAATCACAAAGTGCTTTACAACACAGAAAATGGGCATATAAAAACAATATAACAGTAAATAAAACAATGTAAAACAATAAACCTATAAAAACAGCATAAGAAGAAATTAATCAAATGCTTTTCTAAATAAAAATGTCTTCAGCTGTTTCTTAAAAGAATCAATGGCGTCCGTGCAGCGAAGAGACAGTGGGAGAGAATTCCACAACCGTGGTGCCACAGTCTGAAAGGCCCGATCACCACAGGTTTTAAAACGAGAGCACGGTACCACCAGCAGTCTCTGATCTAATGACCTTAAAGCCCGAGAAGATGTATGTGGTTTCAGCAGGTCAGATAAATATCGAGGAGCCTGACCACTAAAGGTTAGAACTAAAATTTTAAAATGAAACCTAAAATTTACAGGCAACCAGTGAGGGGAGGCCAAGACTGGAGTGATATGCGATCTTCTCTTGGTGCCTGTTAAGAGACGTGCTGCAGCATTCTGCACAGTCTGAAGACGATTTAAGGCTGATTTGTTAAAGCAAGTAAAAAGGCCATTACAATAGTCTAAACGAGAAGAAATAAAAGCATGAATAATCATCTCAAGTTCAAGCTTTGATACCATTAGTCTGAGTTTAGAAATATTCCGTAAATGATAAAAACAGTTTCGGACCAGCTGCTTAGAATGCTGCTCGAGCGACATCGAGCTGTCAAATATGACAGCTCGATGTCATCATCCTAGATGTGTACTAGGATGATGAGTGGTTGGACTGGTGGTTTATGGTCTATTGTGGATTTAAAAATAGGTTTATAATATTTGCAAGTCATTGCATTCTGATTTTATTCACATTTTACACAGTGTCCCAACTTTTTCAAAATGATGTTTGTAGTGGATCAACATGAAAGTTCAAACGTGGTAAAAAAAAAAAAAAAAGTTCTTTAAATAAAACAAAAATGAAAGATGTCCAGACGAGGGATCATTGATTATTGGGTATCATATATGTAATGATTTTGAATATGGAGCTGGCAGGTAGGAGGAAAAGAGTTTGGTGTGTCAGAGGATCCCAGGGACAGGAAATATCTTTAGCTGTCACACAAGCACGAGTCCTGGCATGTAATAGTAGCTTGTTTGTTAGTTCAACATGTATTACACAATGCCTATTTAGAACGTATTAGTTATCACATTTGACAAATGGTTCCTAAAATGATACAGTTTATTACTGATCGTCATTTTTCAGTTTACCAAAAGGCTTTTTCCCCAGTCTTGCTCAGGTCTGGCAGACTTGCAGTAAAATGTGAGTACATCTTTGACACAGTCAGAGCTGGTTGATGCTTTGAGGGTGGAAAAAGTGTGTTTGTAGCAGAAAGGTTGGGAACCGCCAAGGAGGGGCATGTTGCTTTTCTTTGTCATGCCCAAGGCTGTTCATTATCAACATGAAGGAAGGTAATCATTGAAGTGATCCAGTTTTAACGGGGCTGATCGTGGCCAATTTGGGGAATGAATACTCCTAGTCTCTGTTCGTCTTCTTCTGTGGCCTAGTTCTTCTTTAGCCCAGTTTGTGGCCCACTTCTGGTTCTAGAAGTACAACCAATTTTTGGGCTAATAGTAATTTTTCCTTTTGACTACGTGCTGCGTTGAATTAACTTAACTCCCTGCTCTGTTTCCAACAAGCACTCTGAGATTAAATCAACTTTAGCCACAATAACCTTTATTATGGTCTTATACACTGCATTATGAATGCAAGAGTACATATTTATGTGAAATTCAATTGAAGGCAAATCATAATCTTTAAGCCCTGAATATACTACATTACAACCTTGTGGCCTAGATTACAGTCGGTACTATTCGTGACTGTTTCACTGTTACACGCAGGAATCTAATAATGTCTTCAGCCGAATGTGAGTGTCACACTCGCACTGTTCTGATAACTCATGTCTGTTGGATTTAAATAACATCTGTTAATGTGGCAAAAGTTCATTTTGTTTGAAACTGGAGTTACTTTCAAATACTTTGTGATACACTGCTTTCCAAAGCCTTAACAATTACTGTGAAACATGCAGCACGAATGTTCTGAAGCGGCCCCCGTTGTTCTTGCATGCAAATTTCTTAACATACTTAAATGACCCTGAAGCAATGGTTCCTGACCTGCAGGAAACGGTCCAAAAACAATACGGAGAGGTCGCCAAAGGATTAAAAGGATAAAGAGGGAAAGAAAAACACCTGTTGAGCAGAATTAAGTGTATTGTTTCGTACTCTTATCCAAGTTTGCTTTTGTTTCTTGTGAAATTCTACTTGTCGTTGTATTTTCCACTCAGTACCAAGCCCAACACGTATCAACAATCTGATGAACACTTCTTTCAGTTTAAGTGGGATTTAAAATAAATGAAAATGAAGTGTTGTATGCTATATTTCCTACTATGAAAGACTCGATAACAGGAACATAAATAGACTAATCTGGGGTTTTAAAATAAATTTCTACCTGCTGGCCTGTCAACGCTCTCACAGGAAAATTGAATTTCATGTTTTTCTACTTAAATTGTAATATGACATTACTTAAATTCTCATTTTCCCCCAGTGTGGACAAAATTAAAAAAAATGTAACCATTGACAAATTGTAAAATGTGAAAACAAAGTAGTAGTACTTGGATAGAACGTTTAAACCCATTTGCAAAAAAAACAAAAAAAACCCTATTTTAAATTTAAAAAAACAATAGCGTTATTGACTCAGTGTTAACCTCTAATTTTCAGTTTTGATTGGAAGTTAGGATAAAGATATATTTTTAAGAATGTTATTTTAGCCAGCTTTCTTATGTTTGTTAAAGGAGACATTATAAAATTGCCTCTTATCCAGTTGAGAGCAGCGCTATTACTGTAAGAAATGGAAGCAAATAAGTTAATCTAAAGTCCTAAACCCTTTTTAGTTTACTTTCCCCCCTTAAATCTTCTATCTATAGATGTACATTGATATTCAAAAACAATGAAAACTGTTAAATTATGATTTACTTGTATTTAGATTCATGTGGAAAAAGACTGTAGTCTTGTGAAAAACTTAGTACACCCTTAATTAATTCATCATCAAGTGTGTGCACCTCGAAACATGCAGAGGTTTTGGCAGTTTGTAGGTCTGCAGCATTCAGATGCCTCTTAACACAAAAGCAAGGATGAAAAACATCAGAAATGATGAACTGTTGCTGCCCATTAATCTGGGAAGGTTTATGAGGCCATATCCAAACTTTCCGCAGTAAGATTATTCATAAGTGGAAAACATTTAACACAGTTGGCAATCTTTCCATGAGTGGATTTCCTGGGTGCTGAGTTTGGTCAGAACAGGCACAAAGTGAAAAAAGAAAAAAAAAAACTTCATGGGCTTCATTTGGCATGTTAAAGTTCAATTTTCACAATACAACCAGGAAAAGACTGAACACTTATGGCTTGTTTGGAAGGGTTCCTAGGAGAAAGCCTCTTCTTTCTAAAAAGAACATGACAGCAAAGTCTGAACAAACTTTAACAATTCTACAACAATGTCTTTTTGACCGACTGCACTAAAGTGGAGATGTTTGGTAATGATGCACAGCACCATGTTTGGTGAAGACCATACACAGCATATCAGCAAAAATGGCTCATACCAATCAAGCAAGGCGGGGTGAGGATTTGGGGTTGTTTTGCAGCCACAGGTCTTGGGCACCTTGTGGTCATTGAGTCAATCATGAACTCTGTAAACCAGAGTATTTTAGAGTCAAATATGAAATTGGGTCATGAAATAGAAGAAATCTATAACACAATGGCTGAAAAATAAAAGAATCGAGGTGTTAAAATGATGCAAAGTTCTGACCTCAACCCTATCCGGTTGTTCAGTGATGATGCAACGAATCCTACTTCCAGGCCTAAAGTAGTCTGTGTTTAATATGGCTTTTGTGTTGTTAACATGTTCAATGTTATGTATTTTCTTATATTTGATCTGAAAAAGCTCCTAAAACAGACAGTGATCACTGTTGACCTCCCTCGGCTTTTATTACCGCTAATCATTTATTTAAGCTCAGTTTTTAAAACCTTAGAATGTAACTACAGCCCAGCCCATGCAGCAGTATATGAATGACTAACCTCGTATTGTGGATGGATTATCTCAGTTGTTCTCCTGGCTGAAGTTTGGTCCTTTTACAGCATCCTGCCATGCGATTACATTTGTTCCTGACCACCAAGAACACTCACGGTAACTTTTATTGAGTGGAAAAAAAGTTAGCTTGTTTATATTATGCTAACATAGCTGACTGTTTTCTTACCCCTGACTGTCTTCACTACTAGAGCAGTGCGATATGGCCAAAAATATTTATCACGATATGTATTTGAAAATTTGCGATAACGATATAACTGACGATATAATTGATGCCAGACAAAATACAACTCCACAACATTACTAGCACAAAAAGACAACCTTCCATTTATTTTCACTTAAACAAGAAGCTGGTTTTTATGTACATTAAAGCTTTATAAAAATGTAACAGTGCAAATGCAAATTCCTTGCTGAAAGTTTAACCAAAAGGCATTTCCAGTAGAAATGGGCTGACATATCCTGAGCATAACCATGTATAATATCCACTGAAGTTAAAAAGAGGTGCTTTGCAACATTAAACTGCAGTGTGCAGTACCTATTTTTCGGACCATAAGGTGCACGGGATTATAAGGCACATTAAGCGAAACAAAGCAGTCAGATAAATCAAACTTTATTAAACTCATTCTTCTTGCTTCCTCCACTTCTGTACCATTGATTCGTTAATGTTGTATTCTATCACAGCTGCTCTATTCCCATGTTGTTGCAGTATATTAATGACTAACCTTGTATTGTGGATGGATTATCTCAGTTGTTCTCCTGACTGAAGTTTGGTCCGTTTACAGCATCCTGCCATGCGATTGCATTTGTCTCTAACTATCAGGAACCTTAACGTTAACTTTTATAAGTGGAAAAGTGTTAGTGTTCGTCCTCCAGCTTCACTGTTTATGTTATGCTAACATAGCTGTGTCGCTAGCGATCACGTAGCACATCATTATATACCAGCTAGCCCAACTTCAGTAACCCTACAAACGTCACTGCTGTTTAGTTTTCTGTCTTCATTTATGCTGGAAGTGATAGCAGAGCTGTATGTTTTAATTTGTTTCCAAAACCCCGCAGTCAGGACATGCTATATTGTATTTAGATAGAAGCTAGCGAGCTAACTCCCTGCTAACTTCTAACTCCGTTAAATGTTATAAATTCCGTTTTCATGGATGCCTGGATGTTAAACTCAATTGTTACACCTGGTAGAGCAGAACGCTGATCATTTTATTAAAGATGAAAGACTTTAGACAGTTTTTCAACTCTCAGTAATGCCATACTTTGTTTGATATATGGACCTGCAGCGGAGTTTAGGTCCAGACACGGTTAGTGACGTCAGACTGAACAATCGGATTGAAATCCTGCAGCAAGACCTTAAGAGAATTATGTATAAACAGATGTCCACAAACCTCAGTGAACTGAAGCAATGTTGTACACAACAGTGGACCAAAATTAGCTAACTAGATATAGTCATGTGACCTTTACGCTCTGGCTTTTAACACATTATGACCCAAGCATTTTGGATTTATCTGAATTAGTTAGTATTGTTTTAATTCTTCTATTTTATTGTTTCTATTGTTATTATTGTATTACACTGTAGTTTTTAATTTTATTGTTATTGTTAAGCACTTTGTGCAGCATCGGCTGTTGGAAATGTGCTATATAAATAAATCTGACCTTGACCTTGACCTTGACCTTTGATGTGACCTGATAATGAAGTGAGAGACTGATAAAGTCATACTGAAAATTATTATTTTAAGTCATTAAAGGGTTCTGTGAAAACTTTCTTTTCCATATGACTGACAAAAAGTGGGATAATTCATACCAACATACCTAGTCAACATAGAAAAGCTCCCAAATGTGCCTGAGTAGCCTCCTGTTTTCATGTTTTTATATCAGTTTAGTTCTCGGGACATTGCAACAAAAGAAACTTATCTCATATTCATAACATGAGGTGATGACTGATAACCAATGTTTTTAACAGCTAGCATTATAAAAATGGCATCTCAAGATTGGGATATGCGTAAAAGTTTAACATTTTGGCCTTACAAAGGTGTCACTGACTGGGTTTTGGATGTTTTTGAAAAGATGCACGTTAGGTCTTCAGACTGTTACACTCTGATTTAACTTCAGATTAGATAATGAGGTAATTGTGTCACTTGATTTAACAAGAGACCAATCTAACACATAAACTCATTTACAGAGATCTCATTCAGCACACAGTAACGAGCTGACAGTAAAAATAACGGGACTTTTTTCTAATGTTGTTTGCTTGAGTAATGAAACTTCATTGGCCCACTTGCTGAATCCCTGTAGAATTCTCGATAAAAGCTGATCCCCTAAGCAAACAGCTTATCATACCTTTAGCATTGTTTGTTTTCGGGTAAATCTGATTGTTCGCTGAGTGAATGAAACAGTTTGGTTAAAAATAGGTGGACCTATTTTTTGCAGCGTTATGGCGCCGCCTCCGTTCTATGCGTAAAGACGCCTTAAGAAGTGGCAAAGCAACTGATAATCTAGACAGGAGACGCATGAGCACGGCTATTCGTTGATGGCAAAGAGATAGACGAAACCTGAGCTAGTTTTCCTCCCGACCTTTTTTCCTTCTTTATTTCTTTTTTTAATATTAAATTTCCTTCGTGTAGTTTTTCCTTCACGCGATCTAATCGCAAACAAGTTTTTAGCTTGTGGTGAAATGGTTCGTATCTCCGGGAGTCGGAGTTTATTAATGGGATTTCTTTCACTCCTGCATCACCCGAGGACAGCTGGACAGTGAGCCGGAGGGCGTCTGGAGGCTGGATGGACAACATGTCTCCACAGCAGCATCAGGACAGCCTCAGTCGAGGCGGCGCGCAGCAGGAACACAAACGGGTACGTTTGCGCGTAAGAGTCTCTGTTTTCACTCACCTTAGCAGACAGTTCTGCTCTTTTGAAAGTAAAGACAGACTTCCTTCTAATTCATTTCTGTCTAATTACATCGCGTGAAAAGGGACAGCCTACTCACTTTATGAATTGTGTCGGTTGGGAGGTTAGATCAGTGTGACAGGTGTTCAAACAGCCGAAGCAGCTTTTGGGAAATTTTGTCAGTGATAGTTTTGCAGTTCTACAGGAGGTCAACTTATAAGATTAAAAAATAAATCAAGGTTGTAAACTAATGAGTGTCTTCAAGCTCCAGTAAAACACTGATCTAAACAAAGTGTGTCATCAGACTGTTTTAATAACCTACTGATTATTAACGTTGGTAGCCTGTGATGTCATTATTACATCATCTCAAGATATTCTGCCCCTTTTCTGATTTTAATTTTCTTTTTAACTCATGGGTCATAAGAAGAGTAAAATAACTTTTTAAGTTATTTTAATCAATTTATTTTACTTATTAAGAAATAAAAACTTCTTAATGCAGACATTAATACATGAACTTATAGAATGAATAGATTTATAGACGTAAATTTTAGTCATGGCCTTGTCGACAAAATAAACACTTAAAATGTCATAAATTCCTGTATTTGTTTAGATAATTGTGGCATTTAAACGGTACGTGTGAGTTAAAGAGGTGTTCAAATGTGGTGTGTCTTGTATACACTTCACATTTACTCTTTCTGCAGGCTAACTACTTCATACATGTGTTCAAATGCTAATCAGATTTAAAGGGTTTTATTGTTATCGATTATCATCCCCAGGCTGTTTAGTCAAAGCATGCGTTTCAGTTTTACTGGTATTAACTATTCTCTGTGTACCGAAACCATTTCTATGATAAATGCAGTGTCTTCTGTATTGGAAACAGTAGCTGTCAGTCCACAGCTAATCTATTCTGATCATCAGGTAGTCATTCAAGTTTATTTTGGAGTAAAAAGCATCAAATGTTTGTTTGTTTCAGTTTGTAAAGATAGAAACTGTGAAGAATTGTAGCTTTATGTGGTGCAGACAGAATTTGACTCTGTTTGTTATGCCAGTGTCGCAAATCAATTGTTTTTGTGTTTGTTTGTATTTCATGATGGTCTAAAACTATCCCGCTGACAATTAGACTCAGAAGTGTCACTACTTTGTGACTCTTTGTGGTGGTAATTATCCGATAAATGAGTGGAGGTTTACTTGCAGAAAATAAGACAAAAGGCAGATGGCGAGAGAATTCATATCACAGATTAACACGTTTTTAAAAGTTAATAATGATGATATTATACACACACCAAATATAGTGTTCTGCTTTTTTCAGAGCTATTTCCTTAGGCACACTGTCCTGTACAGGCTGCCATGGGCGATACATCAAACATCACTTCATTTATTTAAAGCTTTTTTAATCCTTTACTGAAGTGAGGAGGAGACAGAAAAGTGGAAATAATTAAACTGTTACCCATCAAATATCAGACTGTTGTGTTCAATGGACCACGCAGTATTACTGCCACCACTAAAAATAACCTATCAATTAATTAGATCAGTAATAAAAATAGCTTTTAATTATTATAGGTATACATATTGTTCCATTCATTGAAAGTATTTTTTCCCAGTGATTCTTCTCTGCAGTTACTGTAAAAAGTTGTGGTACAAAGTCTTCCTTCACTGCACAGCCAGCGCTCTGTCCTTGGTTTAGTGATAACTGTTACACATCAGCTGTGCTTGATGAATGTGCTGAGTCAAAAATGCAAAAATGCAGAAACACGGTGTCAGTGTAAGGAAAACGGTTTGTGTAAATACTATAAACTCTGGTGGAAAGGGCAGAAAGCTGCATGAGCAATTGTCCTGTTACATTAGTGAGTTCATCATCACTACAGTTATTTTTTAAACTATTTTTAGGTTGTGTTTATGTTAGACAAATTGGGGGTTTTTATAGTCGCTGTTTCCCACAGTAAACCCACTTTTTCACGGAAGCTAACATTGGTGTATTTTTAGGACTGAAAGGTAACATTGTAATATTGTAACTGGAGTACAAGGAATGTTTCAGCAGCCTGTGACCTAGCTAAATCAATGTTATTACATTGTGAAAAATGTGTGGACGTGCATGGTGGATGTAGGATGAAGACGGACTGAGGTTTTCCCACATTTAGAATTCTAAGGTTAGTGTTTGGACAGAGTGACATCACGAATTAACACGAAATGATACAGGCTTTCGTGGTCCCCAGAGGATGAATCCTGTCAAGCTTTGCAAGGGATTGCTACAACCCTGCCAGGAAAGGTCACATGACCAAGCTGGCACTATAGCTAGTAAGCTAATCTGCTTGATTGTCAGGGAAACAAACCATTATAAATTAACTGCTAAACTAATAATTACACTTTCTTCAAACATCCAGAAACACATTAATGCATCACAACAGAAGAACTTGCCACTGCTACTGATAGATGTCTTCTTATTTGAAATAAGCCAATGGCTCAAAAAGCCAATATCATTGATATTAGGCTAATTTAGCGGCGTTATCCCCAAAAGTTATTGCAGTTAACACAGTTGCACCATTCTTTAAAAATTTTCACAGTCACCAAAATGCAACCTGACTGCACTTTTAGCTAAATATGCTGCTCACATTTGTTCCTGAGACACATTTATATGTGAAACTGTTTATATGAAACATGATAAATACCACTAATGACAAGCTAATTATGGTCAGTGGAACCACTGTAACCTCTTTTAGCCTGCTGACATTAGCAGTAGACTTATGAAATCACAGAATGATGGAGCTGCTAGCACGATTAAGAGCTTGTTATCTTTAAAATGTGTTTTCACACTTTTCACATATCTATGACTTACATGTAATAACTACACAAAACAAAAGACTACCTTAACCCACTTAACCTGTCCAAAAACCACTGATCAATGTATTAGCTGATTGTGTTAGTCAGTGTGGTATTCTGACATCCAGTGAAAGAACTGTAGTTATGTAATGTTTGTTTGCAGCCCTGTTTCATGCTGACAAATCCTTCTACAATTAGATTCAATGAAACTTTAATTATCCTTATGTGGGAAACCTGGGTAATCAGATCCTGTAAAGAAAAACAGGATATCAACATGGTCCCAAGCAAGTGAAAGTAGGAAGGTAGCATGAAAAATGTTGTTTTTACACACACTGGATTTTTACTAACATGTGAGAAAGGTCAGAACTGTCATGGCAAAAACAAACAGAGGCTGCTGTGAAATGCTCTGGCATTCCTTTGTGTTTTAAGCTCAGTTCTGCTGTCCCTGTCCTTTTGGAGGCCATAGTCAGCCCTGATGCTGTGATGAATGTGTTGAACATTAGGACACTTGCATAACAAATGAGGAGAGTGTAAACATCACATAAGCATCGAGTCCAACTCTCAGTAAGCACTCACTAAGCAGTGTGGTCAGATATTGTGTGAGTTGCAGTACTAAACCAAAACTTTAAATGACATTATTTAGGTAGATTATCGAGGCTGACAAGCATGTCTCTTTTTTGTGGCAGACAACTTCGCAATTGTTCTTACGATACTTTTTCCACCATTGCTATTTTTTTTTTACCATTCTCATTTCTTGTGAGGTGTTATTCTCTTACCAGCCAATCAGAAACAACAAAGCTCCATATACCATACACAGTCGTAATTTTTAATTGCAAAATAGTTTCTTTGATGGATGCCATGTGGTATGAATGTCACAGTAAAAATGTGAAAAAATATTGCGTATCGAGCTTTGTAGCTTTGCATTAATAATGCAATTTTAATATTAGAAATGTTTCCCTCCCCCTTCATCAGCCATCTTTCTCTTTTGCTTTTTTAGCGCACAAAGTCTCAGAGTTACCGGCGTCAGTCCGCCCCATCTCTGGTCATCACCAAGGCTCTGACCAGGTCCAAGACTCTCTCCAGGTACTGTAAAAGACATGGTCAGGCTGACTCTGGTATCTATGTTTCATTTACTTTTCACTGTAAAGCTAGTTACTGGAGCCACCATATGATCTTAATATGCGGCACCTGTATGTCACAGTGTTTGTGATTTAAAGCAACAACCATCTGCATTGATAGTTAACAGCTTTAATTGTAAATTAAATATAAGTCTAAAATTATACTAATACAATTTAATTGTTAGCCTTGTTTTTTAAACCTTTGTAGACACCTTTTGACAAAGAACAGTAAAGACACTGGTCATCGGAAACACTTGAGGTTGAAAGTCTTTGAGCAGAGATAGATTTAGTGTCTCCAAAGTAGGGTGAATGAGTCACATACAACCCTCTCAGAAACCCTCTTGCAGCCCAGGCCACTGATGAAACCCTGAAGCCACACTCTCACACACGTGCACACACACACGCCCTAAGTGAGGTGTTGGATCTGTTAGGATAGATAATCCTCCTGTTGCCATACTTATCAGAGGATCAGGTAGCTATTAATAGCCTCTGTCTTTGAACATATGCACTGGGAAAGTGAAGAAGAAAACCTTGTTAAAACCTAATAGTAGCTGGTTCACACCTTCTTAGCATGTTTCCAAGCTTCACTGTGATTTTGTCCAACAAATTCACCACTTGTGGATGGTTTACATACACTTATCAAAGGCATAAATGTCATGGTAATTTTGGGCTTTTAATGTTTTCTTTGAACTGTTCTTTGTCCAAAATTATTTAGTTTTTTCTCTAATCCACAAATACACTGCACAAAAAAATAAAAGAACACATCAGAGTTCTGTGGGGGGAAAAATCACGCTGGACATGTGGACTGAGTAATGTGTTAGGAACGAAAGGATGGCAGATCGTTTGATGGCAATTCAAAGAAAACTCTGATAATCAAAATGAAAAAAGAAGTGGCAGGCTGTCACTGCTCATTGCAGCAACTTAAAATGATACTCAGTAGTTTGTGTGTCTCATGTGCTTGTGTGCACGCCTGACATCTGAGTTAATGAGACGACAGATGTTCCTGGGGGATCTCCTCCCAGATCGGGACCAGGACATCACTGAACTCCTGGACAGCCTGAGGTGCAATCTAGCAGCTCCAGGTGGACCAAAACATCATGTCCCAGAGTTGTTCTATTGGATTTAGCCCAAGCACGGCGACCAGTCAATGGTATGAATTCCTTCATCCTGCAGGAACTCCCTGCATACTCTTATTATATGAGGCCAGGCATTGTCATACACTAGGAGGAACCCAGCATCACTGGCCCAAAGATTTCATTCTAATACCTAATGGTAGTGAGGGTGTCGTTACCCAGCCTGCAGAGGTCCATGCATCCTTCCATGGATACACCTCTCCAGACCATCACTGACCACCACCAAACTGGTCATGCTGAACAATGTTACAGGCAGCATATCATTCTCCAAAGCTTCTCCAGGACCTTTCACATCTGTCACATGTGATTTGAGTGAAACTGATTAATGGGTCTAACTGTGCAACCTCTGTAGGGTCCAGGTATTACCTCATGGTAGCAGTAGCGACACTGAATCTAGCTAAATGCAGAACTGGTTAAAAAAAAACAGTCACATAAGATGAGGAGGAGAAAAAAGGTCAGTGGTCTCCAGCCGTAAAACCATTCCTGTTTTTGGGGTTGTGTCATTGCTCCCCCTCTGGTCCCCCTGTGGTTCATTTATTAACACCGAAACACCTGAAACTGATTAACAACCCCTCTGCTATTTAACTGACCAGAAGTTTATCCCAAAGTTTAATTGACTTGATGTTATACTCTGATTAAGAAAATATTCACTTTTTACCATTCTGCCAAGAAAATTGAAATTAATTTTAATTGGTTGGTTTCCTGGCCACCTGGAGACTCTGTTGTCCTGCTGGGAGACTTCAATGCTCACGTGGGTAACGACAGCGAGACCTGGAGGGGCGTGATTGGGAGGAACGGCCTCCCTGATCTGAACCCGAGCGGTGCTTTGTTATTGGACTTCTGTGCTAATCACAGTTTGGCCATAACGAACACCCTGTTCGAACATAAGAGTGTCCATAAGTGCACGTGGCACCAGGACGCTCTAGGCCGTAGGTCGATGATCGATTTTGTAATCGTATCAGCAGACCTGCGACCATATGTTCTGGACACTCGGATAAAGAGAGGGGCTGAGCTGTCAACTGATCACCACCTGGTGGTGAGTTGGATCAGGTGGCGGGGGAGGACGCTGGACAGACCTGGTGCACCTAAACGCGTAGTGAGGGTGTGCTGGGAACGTCTAGCAGAGGCCCCAGTCCGCGAGATCTTCAACGCACACCTCCGGCAGAGCTTCAACAGCATTCCAAGGGAGACTGGGGACATTGAGTCCGAATGGACCATGTTCAGCGTCTCCATTGCCGAAGCTGCTGCATTGAGCTGCGGCCGCAAGGTGGTTGGTGCCTGCCGTGGTGGTAATCCCCGAACCAAATGGTGGACACCAGAGGTGAAGGGAGCCACCAGGCTGAAGAAGGAGTCCTATCAGGCTTGGTTAGCCTGTGGGACTCCAGAGGCAGCCGACAGGTATTGACAGGCCAAGCGGAATGCGGCTCGGGCAGTGGCTGAAGCAAAAACTCGGGTGTGGGAGGAGTTCGGAGAGGCCATGGAAAAAGACTTTCGGACTGCCTCGAAGAGATTCTGGCAAACCGTCAGACGTCTCAGGAGGGGAAAGCGGTGCTCTACCTGCACTGTGTATAGTGCTGGCGGAGCACTGCTGACGTCGACTGAGAAAATTGTCAGGCGGTGGAAGGAATAATTCGAGGACCTCCTTAATCCCACTGACACATCTTCCGAGGAGGAAGCAGAGTCTGGGGATGAGGGGAATGACCCGCCAATTTCCGGGGGCGAGGTCACTGAGGCAGTTAAACAACTCCTTGGTGGCAGAGCCCCTGGTGTTGATGAGGTCCGCCCCGAGTTCCTGAAGGCTCTGGACGTTGTAGGGCTGTCCTGGTTGACACGCCTCTGCAATGTTGCGTGGAGATCAGGGGCAGTACCTGTGGACTGGCAGACCGGGGTGGTGGTCCCCATCTTTAAGAAGGGGGACCGGAGGATGTGTTCCAACTACAGGGGGATTACACTCCTCAGCCTCCCTGGGAAAGTCTATGCCAGGGTGCTGGAAAGGAGAGTTCGTCCGTTAGTCAAACCTCGGATACAGGATGAACAATGCGGTTTTCGTCCTGGTCGCGGAACACTGGACCAGCTCTTTATCCTCTCCAGGATACTTGAGGGTGCATGGGAGTTTGCCCAACCAGTCTACATGTGTTTTGTGGACTTGGAGAAGGCATTCGACCGTGTCCCTCGGGGTGTCCTGTGGGAGGTGTTGCGGGAATATGGGGTGTCTGGCCCATTGCTACGGGCCATTCGATCCCTATATAACCGTTGCAAGAGCTTGGTTCGCATTGCCGGCAATAAGTCGGACTCGTTCCCGGTGGGTGATGGGCTCCGCCAGGGCTGCTCTTTGTCTCCGGTTCTGTTCATAATTTTTATGGACAGGATTTCTAGGCGCAGCCAAGTGGCGGAGGGCTTTCGCTTTGGTGGCCTCAGAATCTCATCTCTGATTTTTGCAGATGATGTGGTTCTGTTGGCTTCATCGGGTGAGGGCCTCCAGCTCGCACTGGAACGGTTCGCAGCCGAGTGTGAAGCAGCGGGAATGAGGATCAGCACCTCCAAATCTGAGGCCATGGTTCTCAGCCGGAAAAGGGTGGAGTGCCCACTCCGGGTCGGGGATGAGTTCCTGCCCCAAGTGGAGGAGTTCAAGTATCTCGGGGTCTTGTTCTCGAGTGATGGGAGAAGGGAGCCGGAGATCGACAGACGGATTGGGGCTGCAGCTGCAGTAATGCGGACGCTTCACCGGTCCGTCGTGGTGAAGAGGGAGCTGAGTGTAAAAGCGAAGCTCTCAATTTACCGGTCGATCTACGTCCCTACCCTCACCTATGGCCACGAGCTGTGGGTAGTGACCGAAAGAACGAGATCACGGATACAAGCGGCAGAAATGAGCTTCCTCCGAAGGGTGGCTGGCCTCTCCCTTAGAGATAGGGTGAGAAGTTTGGCCATCCCCCGGATAAGCTGGAGGAGGTGGCTGGGGAGAGGGAGGTCTGGGCCTCTTTGCTTAGGCTGCTGCCCCCGCGACCCGGCCCCGGATAAAGCGGATGAAGATGGATGGATGGTTTCCTGGCATGGACCCAGCATTTAAGCATACTTATACATCAACAGGGTTGGGATCAGGGATTTGATAAGGCCAATTGAAATGTATGATTGCTTTATCTATTCCAAAACCAGTTTCTTTGTGTATTCAGGATGCCTTATTGTAAAACCCAGTTGTCTCCAAGTTTCAACTGTTTAGCTTCTTGGTTTGAAGTGAAGTTGAAGAAATTTTAGGTGGACTCATCCTTTTACACTATTTGATTTACTTTGTGCAATGTACCAGTACCATTTGCCGAAAAACAGCCCCAGAGCATGATGCCACTACCAACATGCTTGGCAGCTGGCACAACGCTCTTATGTTTGAAAGCATTACGTCTGTTCATCTGACCATAAAACCTTTCATCAGAGACATTTTTCTTGCCCTAATTGGAAGCTGAAATTTTACTCAAGCTTGGAGGTGTCAACTTTGGACCAGGGGCTCCTGTCTTTGTAGGCACCCTTTCAGTCCATGGTGTTATAGAAGTCGCTTCACTGTGGACAAGGACACTGGTGTTCCAGCAGTTTCCAGTTCATGGCAGGCTTAAGCCTTGAAGTTCATGGGTTGTTGCTGAACATCTTAACCAGTGGTCCCCAACTCCAGGCCTCGAGGGCTGGTGTCCTGCAGTTTTTAGATGTGTCCTTGATCCATCACAGCTGATTTAAATGGCTAAATGACCTCTCCAGTTCTCCAGAGGCCTGGTAATGGACTAATCATTTGATTCAGGTGTGTAGACCCAGGGTGAGATCTAAAACCTGCAGGACACCGGCCCTCGAGGCCTGGAGTTGGGGACCCCTGATCTTAACCAATCTTAACCAATTTCCTCCCTTCTTCTCTCTGAGGATGACAGTTTGGGACTTGTCCCAGACTTTTGCAAAGTTTTGACAAATCATTAAATAGGTTTGCTGTGCAATCAGTGCACTCTACCGTTTAAAGAAATGATTAAAAGGCCAAAATTGTCATGACATTCATGCCCTTGGTGAGTGTATGCAAACTATAAAGCAACTGTAGCTCTACATTTTGGCACATACATTTATAGGGACTGGCACTTGTATAGCACATTTCCAGTGACCACTCAAAGCACCTTTAGACAAACCACATTTAAACATTTATTCATACAGTTTTTTATACACTTTATCCATCTCACATCAATATCCAATTTAGATTCATCAGCTACAGAGTAGGTGGGTCAATTCAGATATCAACGTATGAGCTCATATTGTATGTTGTGTGATAATAAATAAAGATAAAAAGAGAAGATGACGGGGTTATTTATTTGATTTTCAACAAAGAATTTTATAAAACTAGTCAGCAAGTTACAATGAAGACACCACCTGACTGCACTCTGTCAGAGTAGCTGTGATACTACTATGCTAAATGTGCTGCAGATAGTGCTGAACGTGTAAATCATGTACACAGTAGGTGTGGAGCTGCTCTGCTGGTGATGACACCATTTCTAAGTTACTCATAGGGTTGCTTGGCATGAAATAAAGACTGGAAAAAGGGTAAAGCGTTTGCCTGGTCCTGTCCAAAGGTAACCAAATAGGCTCAAAGCAGTCCTGAAACCCACTAATTAACACATTATTTTTTGCTTGTTTGGTCCTTACAAAAACTCAAGAATTTAAGGTTTATCAGGACTTAAGGTACAGGACTGATTTTTGGCGGGGTGCCTTTACTACGTAGACTCTTGTTCCCATTGGAACAATAGGATTAATTAGTGGACTTCTGAGATGCTGGCACAGGTTTATGAAGAGAGATAGCAGCACCACTCGGCCTTTTTCCCAAATTGTTTGAATAACAATTTGCGGTAGGAAAGTTAGAGAAAATAAAATCCTTCTTGTCTTCTTGAGCTTTAACGTGCATTTGTGGTGTAACAACAAACCCAGTTACAGTGGGGTTCAGAACTTCAAGTGTAGATTAAATGATTTGCACATAATTGTATTCAGTGTGGGTATATAAAACCTTTCCAAGGTCTGAAAAAATTTATTTAGTTTTAAGAAGCGAATGGAAGTGCATACTAGAAACACTGTACATGTGCAGTGAGCCACACAGTTGTAAAGCAGTTTAATGGGCTCTTTAAATCTGGTATCCACTTCCTTTATACAGCAGCATCTTAAGTACATGACTGTTTATGACTTGTCTCATCATGTAATTCTGTTTTTACTCAAATACATTTTAGGAATATTAAATACTTTTCAAGTGCGTTACAAGTGTGGTTGTTAACAGGAATCCCATTTTCACTAATTAGGGTTCATGTTCCTAACTTATATTACCTACGTACTTTTGTCTCCATCCTATTTCTTTTTTTAGTTAATATTAACTGAGTAATGCTTCATATAAAATGTGAAACAATTAACAGTATAAGTGAGATGCCTGAGAATTAATTAGTAGTTAATACGAATTGGAATTTATATTGTAAAAATAGCAGAAGAAAAAGGGCTAGACCAGTGAGGGAAAAACAAAAATGTCATCAATAAAACTTTTAAAAGTTCTTCTCTGGCTTCCAGAGTACTTCACTCGCACCCTACTCACCAGTGACTCCCGTGAACTTTACATAAGGGAGAGTGCTTTGATGTACTTGCAGGCTATCTTGTGTTGGGTGATTAAGGATGCCAGAAAGAGCCAGAGATCTGAAGTGAATAATCTAATAACAGAGACACTAACCTCTCGGCCTAAGAGGCAGAGGCTGACTCTTTTTTATTACCTACAGGGACGTCCAAAGATGCTTTGAGATAAACTAATGTTGTAAACCTCCAAATATCTTCTTACAAGACAGAAAAGTTTCGACCAATGAGTTAGCTGCTGCTTAGCATTATAAGTGAGTCACGCTGCTTCAAAAACAAGTTACTCTATTAAATAAGAAGTGGTAGCACAGGTCATATCAAAGTAATTATTGTAGTAGAACATTCCTGAGGCATGAAGCATTCAGGTGAAGGCTGTTTGCTCTTTTGTCTCAGGTACAATATTTATATTCAATTCAATTTTATTTATACAGCGCCAAATTACAACAGCAGTCGCCTCAAGGCCAAACCCAACAGTCATATGACCTCCTCTAGCGACTCCAGCAACAGTGGGAAGGAAAAACTCCTTTTTAACAGGAAGAAACCTCCAGCAGAGCCAGGCTCAGGGAGGTGCGGCCATCTGCTGCAACCGGTTGGGGTGAGATAATGAGGACAGGATAAGAGAACCGCTGTGGAAGAGAGCCAGAGGTTAATAACAAGTACAATTCATGGTTCCTACTCCCCTTTCCCATCAGATGACATACAGTTTATCTTAAAAATTAACATTTAATTTCAAAAGGGAAAAAAAGCAAACATTAATTACTTTTGGATTCTGTATGGGGTCGCAGTGATAGACTGTATATAAAAGAAGGATGTAGCGTCCTACAGTGTGACACTATTGTGAGAGTGCCTCGAAAGATTAACAGGTGACTTAGATCATCATGTAAATTAATGCTGTGTTTTTCATCTGATAGTATAACTCACTGATATGCTGAGATCATTTCAACTTTCAAAAATGTTATAAACCAACATATGAACTCTGAATGTTATCGTTTAAAAGTATTACAGTACAGTGCTACATAAGTTTGTTAGCATTTTGTGAAAGTGCTTAAATATGCTCTGTTTGTAAAGATCTTTAGTCATATTAAATTACTAAATGTGAGAAGAAATGAGTGGAGAGAATTTCACTGTTGTAACTGGTGTTCTTTACTTTTCTTTGAAATTCCACCCTTGATAAATGGATTGATACTTATACAATGCTTTTCTACTTCAGCTAAGCACTTCTGTTTTGCCTATAGAACCTTCACGCACCCTCACACTGTGATGCATTCAAGGCAGCTTGAGGTTTAGTGTCTTCCCCAAGTAAAACTTTCAGAGTAAAGTGATTTGGGGAGGGCCTGCCATGTAACTGAGCAGCTTCTCCTTGAAGGACATCACTTGCTTGTCATCTTTGATGTACTGCTGATGGTCTTCGACCTTGGTGCAATTACCCAAACTGCACGCTTTTGAACCACAGCAGACAATTAACACATAATGCTGGAATAGCAGCAGAGCAGGAAGAAGCTGCTGTTCTTCTAGTTTAAACAGAGCCAAAGCTTTTAATGTGAAGGGCTGCTGGAAAAACCACCAAACTCATAGAGAACCCCACTGATTAAGTGAAAGAGATGTATCATAAGTTGTCGCAGTGTATTGAGGTTAATCTGTTCCATTTATTCATGTTCCAGAGAAAGCTTCCTGGTTCCCATGTGTCCAGAGACGTGTCCGCTGATCCAGTCCTTCCTGACTAGTTCTGATAGGTCGTTTCTTCTCCAAGGACATGCTCAGTTAAAGACGGGGATGCAGACTCAGGACAGACACCTCTTCCTCTTTACTGACATTCTGGTGGTTGCCAAAGCTAAGTAAGCACAAGTGTGTGTGCTTGCGTGCGTGTTTGTGTGTGAGCATGTATTCATATCTTTGTGGGGACCAGAAATTAGAAGTTCACTATACTTGTGGATCAACAGCCCAAAATCCTGGTCCCCACAAGTTTGAAGGCATTTTTGAGACTCAAAGTGTTAGGCTTAGGCTAAGGGGCTAGGGAAAGCATTATGTTAATTAGATGTCCCACAAGATATGAATACCCGACGTGTGTGTGTGTGTGTATTCTTTTCTTTCTGTGAAGCAGATTAGGAACATTTTGGCTGTTCTTCCTGTCCTTCACACGGTAATTAGGTTAATGCCTGGGTGTAAGGTTTAAGTGTAAGGTGTGTGTGTGTGTGTGTGTTCCTAGGTCAGCCAACCACTTCAAGCAGAAAGCCCAGGTGCGTGTGTGTGAGATGTGGACGGCAGGCTGCATGGACGAGGTGTGTGAGGGTAGCACAAACCCAGAGAGGAGCTTTGTAATGGGGTGGCCCACCTGCAACTGTGTCGCTACCTTTAGGTATCACACACAAAGATGCACAGCAGTACTACACACATGCTGCACTCATACGGACACAAATATTCACACACACACATACACGGTGGTGAATTGTACTTATTTTAACACATTTTCTTTTATACCAAGGTGTTTAGAAGTCCTTAACATGGGCTCATTGTGATGTGGTTGACCCAGAAACGACATTTGTACAAACTTTGTTCACGCTGACGCTGCCTCACGTCAACAGCTGTGAAGGTGTTTATGTTTCCACAGAAAATATGCTGCTGATGCTGTAAACTTGACCTTAAATGCCAAAGGAACAGAAAACAGACAGGATGAGGCAAAAGAGCTCAGTGACATCCTACCGTGCAACCATTAACACATCAGGCCTTGTTCTTATCCATTATTTTCAAAAGGAAGTTCTGATTCCTGCTTTTATGATGAGGAGTAAAAGTATTTCATCGTGAACTGAGGTTCACGATATATACATATATATATATATATATATATATATATATATATATATATATATATATATATATATATATATATATATATATATATATATATATATATATATATATATATATATATATATAAGTGTCAATTTAAACATTTGAATAGTGGAAGAAGAGACTTTTTTGCCTTTAGCATTCTGTTTGTTTCGAGCTTCCACGTGTCTTGGAAGAGAGAGACATGCTGATCTTTGCCACAGTTGCCAGGTGATGTTATCTATATGTCCAGGGAGCTGATGAAGTTTGAGCAGCAGAGTAAGAATATAGGCCAAGAGGCGCTGATTGAGCTACAAAGCAGGATTTGATGCACCCTGAATCATGTCAGCTTGGTTAGGACAGAAACAAAGGGCAAGTAAATTTTCTGTTAGATATGTGACACTTTTTCTTTGTTCTTCTGTTTGTTAGCAGGGTTAGTCAAAATGTCTTGGACTTATTTGAATCTGTAGAATTTGGGGTGTGGGGTTTAAATGAGTATGTTTTGGAGTGTTGCTTTGCTCCAGGAAATCTTGGAAGAACCCATTAGCAAAGAGAAAAAGGGTAACGCCTTTATGTTTTGCATCAAATCTTCACTAAAGAAAAAGAAAATTGGGAGACATCAACTTGATGTTGTCAAGAGAAGTAACACCACATTGCCTGAAGTCATTGCAGGAATCCTACTCTGAAGGAAGACTAAGGCTGTTTTTTATGCTCACCGCTGACCCCTTGTCACCTGGAGCTGTGCGACAAATTTGACGTCACAACTGCTGGGACATGCCGCAGTTTAGGTCTTATTTCTGCACTCTGCAATGTCTTGGCTTTCAGTTTGGATTTCCTCTTTTCCTATATCGGCGGTTATGTGTTGGTATTGTCTGTGTGGTGACACCTATCGTTCAGGTGAATACTGCAGCAGCTACCTGAGCCTTAACAGCAGGCTTAGAAGTGGTTGCTGAGAACGTTAGCAACAGACTGTGAAGCAGCGGGTGTACTGTGGCTGTAAAAGTTTTATAGTCATGGATTAAGCAGTAACACCGTCTGCAGTAGTTTGCATATTTTGCGTGTGGCATGAGCACCAGCAAGACCCACAGAACAGACACATAGATCAGTGGGTTGCAAAGTGGTTTGCAGATCTGCGGCAACTGTGTGCAGACCAAAGCAACTAAATATCACACCCTACCTGCGTGAAGTGGATGTGCGAAAGGGCTGGGACTGAGATCAGCTGATCTGGTAGGCTGAGATTCTAGCTAAGCTTGACTTTGTGACCTGCAACCTGAAATTCTGCAGAATGCTGCAAGTTGCTGTACTTAAAAAAAGCAAAACAGTTAGTATTATGACCCACTCACTGACGCACATGAACGCACACACACAGTCTGCAGTGATACATGATGCTCTTTTGATGTTTGTGCTTCCCTTCAGCTCAGCAGAACAGAAGGAGAAATGGCTCGCCCTCCTTAAGAGGTACACTTCCTTCATGTGTCAACAAAGTATCGTATTTACTGTGTGTGTTAGAGAAAGAGTTATTCTTACAGGCACTATTTCCTTTCCAGTCGTATAAAAGAAGAAAAAGAGATAGAAGAACCAAAAACCATACCTGTGAGGGTGTACGGGAAAGGAATCAATACATTTGCTCTTGTAAGTTTTAAACTGTAGGGCCTACAGCTGATTTATTTGTGTATACTAGTACAACTGTAGGGTGTTGTTACAACTCGCAGTGCAGTGCGATGCTCTGTTCATCCTCCTCATCAGTATCTCCTGTGTTTCTGTGCTGCTTTTCCTGTAATTAGGCCAAAACGATCCCAGTCAGCAACTCAGATTCAACCAATGAGGTGATCCGCCTGGCCCTGCAGCAGTTTGGCATCATCGTAAGTAATAATCCAAAAACACTTTATTCATAAAGTCAATCCAACGTTTAGCCATGTGCTTGTTTGTAGTTGAGTATGAGCGGTGTTCTTTTACCTTAATACACAGCACCGCACCTCTGATTATTATTAAGTTGTCATGTTTCAATTCAAATGTCCAGTGTTTGGCTCTTTACCTATTTTATAATACTCACTTTGGCCATCTGATGAAAGAAACAGTGCCCGACCTTGCAAAAAGCCAGTGAAGCTCAGTACTGTGTTTTCTTACTTACCCCACGGTTGTGTGAACACAAACAGCATGTGAAAAGTCAAAAAGAATACGAATCTCTGCTCTGCCTGCTGTGGTTTTCTCTCAGGACTCCTTTGTGTATTTTGTTTTCCTGACTCCTTGACTCTTCATCTTTCTTTTTCTTTTCTATTTTTAGGGAAATATCAAAGACTTCCAGCTGTGGGTCCTCTCCAAAAGGGACAACGCCCCTTATCCTCTAATTGGTAGGTGAGCTTGGGGCACACTAGTTGAACAGACTGTCAGTTGTTTTTCTGTATTTAGTTTGTTTCCTGAACCAGCTGTGTGATTCTCTTCCTTTTGATCTTCATGTGCATGACACAGGGGTGAGATGGTTTTTTTTAGGCACACTAGTACCTTTCATCCCTGGAGACGAGTGTGATGTAGCTCCAGAGAGAGTGTGTGCTCACTCATAATGTGATCTTGTTTTATAGCAACAACACTGAGCCTTCAGGGAGCACTATTGTCTCTTCTTCTCTCTCTCTTAGGTCATGAGTTTCCCTTCAGCATCCACATGAGTCATGTGAGATACTCTCAGGGAGGAGGCAGGGATGCTGCTGCTCCACCTGCAGACAGACTGAAGGCAGAGCAGCTGCAGGTGTACAAGCAGTTTCAGTTCATCCTCAAGCCTCGACCTGTTGAGCCGCCACAACAGCACACAGGTAAAATCATCCATTCTGTGTCAAAGAAATTCAAAATAAAAATTAGAGCATTACAATTTCATGCTTTCTGGGCTGCTGTCATCTCTTCAGATTTCTCTGGGAAGCCATTCAAAAGGAGGCGCTCGCTCATCGCCTGGGCCTTCTGGCGAGGCTCTTCCTCGAACCTGAATGAGCTGTCCCTCAGCACTGCACGAGGCTGTTTGTTCGGCCAGCCACTCAGCTCCGTTTGTGCAGGGGACACTCTGCCAAAGCCAGTCATGGTGAGCGTGTGCACTGAGTGACAGAAAGCACACATTTCATTTGGTTCATGGACGTTTTTATTGACATCTTACAGATCAGCATGAATGTAAATATTAACCTGAAATTTTAACCTGTTGATACAATCTTTGTCACTTATTTTTGGGCAGTTTTCCCATTTTTCTTTGCAGAACCTCTCAAGCTCCATCAGGTTGGATGGGTAGTGTCAGTACACAGCTATTTTCAGAGCTCTCCAGAGTTGTTCAGTTGGATTCAAGTCTGAGCTCTGGGCGCTCAAGGACATTCACAGAGTGGTGCCAAAGCCACTCCTTTGTTATGGCTGTGTGCTTAGGTTGTTGTCCTGTTGCAAGATGAAGCTTTTCCCCAGTCTAAGGTCCAGAGTGCTCTGGTTTTCTGAAGCAGGTTATCATCAAGAATGTCTCTGTGCATTGCTGCATTCATCTTTCCCTCGACCCTGCTGCTATAAACATATTCCCACAGCATGTTACTGAAACCACCGTGCTTCACTTTAGGGATGGTATTGACCTGGTGATGGGCAGTGCCTGGTTTCTTCCAGACATGACACTTGGCATTCAGGTTAAAGAGTTCATCAGACCAGAAAACTTTGTTTCTCATAGTTTGAGTGTCTCTCAGGTGCCTTTTGGCAAACTCCAGGCCAGCTATCACGTGCTTCCATCTCGCTAATCTACACTGATGGATGCAAAGGTGGTTGTTCTCCTGGATGGGTCTCCTCTCTCCACAGAGCTGGAGCTTTGTCATAGTTACCATCGAGTTCGTGGTCACCTGTCTGACTAAGGCTTTTCTACCCTTATCTCTCAGAGTGGCCAGATTTAAGAAGAGTCTTCCTGGTTCCAAACTTCTTCCATTTATGGATCATGGAGGCCTCTGTGCTTATTGGGAACTCCCCCAGATCTCGGAGGTCTAAAGACAATTCTTTGGACTTGGTTTGTGCAATAAAAGAGCTTATTTTTAAGCATTGGCTGCATATTTTCACTGGCTTTGAGTTTGGGCCTTTTTCCTCATCTTGGCAAAGTAGGTATACAGCTCAATAACTCAATAACCTCAAATTTAAAAACTTTTTTAAAAAGTGTCCTAAAAAATTATGGTTTTGCTCAGATAAACAGTTTGATTCTCACATCCTGTGAGTTTATTTGCTTTGTGTCAAAGAAATGAGCTTCACTAGCTCATCAACTCGTATTGAACTCCTTTTATGAAATTCTGCACGTTCCTTCAGAGTGAATAGAAATGAACACCAGCATATTGCTAGCTGGGGCAAACAATGGACTTATACCCTACACTCAGTACAGAACCATGGCCTGACTTGTTTGTCCCACAACAACCAGGCTGGCTGGATTATGCACTTGAATTCGGAAGGGAGAAATAACAGCTGACAGCAATCTGCAATTTACTGACATCTAGTGGTGAGATTTTACACACTGTACCTTTAAAAAAATAAACAAGGATGCCCTCTCTAATTTTTATCTCTTCTCTCTCACAGGACATGTTGACATTTCTGTACCACGAGGGTTCGTGGACACGTGGGATTTTCCGTCGGCCAGCAGGCGCCCGAGCTGTCAGGGAGCTGCGGGATGCTCTGGATGCTGGAGAATCTCAGCTTCCTCTGACGCGAGACCACATCTTCATCATAGCTGGAGTCTTTAAGGTGGGAGATTGGTTTACAGCACCATGGTGTGCTCTTTGTGTACGTGAATCTCTGACGCTTACTGACCCACATCTGTTAAGACGGCATTAATCAGCTTCTTCTGCATCTTTGTAGTGTACGCAGCTGCAGGACAGCCTGTTCATAGCAGAGGAGCATAGTACGCTTGTTAATATAATCTAGACTATAATCTTGTTTAATCTGGAGGGATAACAGAGCCTCTGTGCATGAGTGCTTAAACTCGACAACGTCTTCACACAGCGCATTCAGTGTTAATTCGAAATAATTCTGTGTTATTCAGTGTTAATTGTTACTTCCAATTAACACTGAATAATTTCTTGTAATAATTTCTCTACTTTATGTAAGAGGACTTTTTTACTCCGACTTAAACAGACCAACCAGAACCTACTGGATTCAGGAACAAAAGTTCTTCATACATGCACTCCCATCAATTAATCTGAATGTCTTTTTCACTGTTGTGCTGTTGCACAATTTCAGACTTGGGAATATGTATCTGTTGCAACAACAACATAGCACAGGACTGAATACATTGTCACATGAGCCAACGGGCACACTCAAGATTACAATGTGGATTTGTTTCCTAAGGCGCTCAACTCACTAAAGGATGATTAATTTGCAGAATGCCCTAAACCACCTATAGGTTCTTATCTACATCTATACAATCGGTGCTCCTGTAGCCTGCGTCATCTCCACAGCACCTACAAGCTAACAGGCTAGCTTACACAGCTTGACAACAAAGCAGTCGATAGTGATTTCAATTAAAGTACATTTAGCACAAAAGAAAAACTCTCAACTACAGCTACATTTCTATTACCCCATCACATCTTCACATCTCAACTGATAGAGACAAGTTTAATTTGAATGTGCAGTTAGATTCATCAACAGGGACACATGGGCTGTATATTCAGGGTCTGCAGCCTTAAAGTACGCAGCCTCAACGGTCCTCAAGGGCCGCGTACTCAAAGACGGAAGTGTGAGGCTTGTGAAATGGGACGGTCTAGCCTCCGTCGCGCTGCCCAGGTTGCCTAGCAACCATGATAGCTGGAAACGTGTGGTTGACAGAAATGAAGGAGAACATATTTTGTTCATTTGTTTGTTTGTTTCTACAAGAGCTTTGTGTGATTTAATAAGTATCTGAGGCTGAGACCACAGGACTGTAAAACATGATTGTTGGGCTTCATATCTGTACTGAACAATCATATAAGATTAGCTAGTAAATAACAAATAGTTAATGTTGTTCATGAGACTAAAGTCAGTGTAAATATGATATGGCCAATATGATAGTTATTATATTAATCATTATTAGTTATTGCAGCAGTGAGTTTGAACTCTCAAATCAAATCACTTCTATTGTCACATCACATGTGGAGGTACACTGGTACAGCACATGTGAGTGAAATTCATGTGAGTGAACTCTGTGTCAAATACTGAGCTTCAGTAAAGATTCAAGTTGCAGCTATTCATAAGTCCTAACACCTTAAATCTTCACTCAAAGACACTCAAGTATCTTTGACAGTGTATATATAGATGTATTATACATAAGAGACAAATGTTGTTCCTTCAGTATGTATCAGGGGTGCAAAGCCTCACAGATGATGTGCAGCAGTGGGTCCCTCAGTCTGTCCTCACTCTGGACACTTGCAGTTGTCACACATGGAAATCAAATGTGTGATAAGCTGCAGGATTCAAACACAAGTGTGACTTATAAATACATGTTCATACTTTTATTCCACAATCAGAGAGAAAGAAAAAGAGAGAGAGTGCAGGACAGACAGACAGGTGACAGTCTCAGGTGTATACACTGCTACAAACAGGAGGATTTAGTGTTTGTGTTATTACGAGTGCTAAACAAGAAGAGTTCCCAGATGGTACAGTGGACACATGTGTGACTCCTCTGATTAAAGCATCTTTCTTTCAGCTTAACGAGTGAACCGTCAGCTCGTTCAAACACACATTTAAGTCCGTTTGGCTCGACACCACCGAACAGAGGCAGCAATATAACATAGCTAACATTAACAGTGCAGTGAATCGTACTTGTGCCGTGATATTCAGGACTGCAAACCGAGCAGCATCACTGACTTTCAGCTTGTTGTGTTTGTGGATATATCACTGACTTTAATTATCCACAAAATCATCACATTCTCTGTAAGATTAAGGTCAGCTATTGTATTATTATATTTTAAAGGCTTTAAAAGCAAGTAAAAGCTGAACGTACAAACATCGCTAATGGCAAATAAGTTTGCCGACATGTGGCCAACAGTAATGTTTTAATGTTCTTCATTATTAAACATTTGCACATAAATAAGTGACATAATATTCAGTACTTGGGGCGACCGTGGCTCAGGGGGTTGGGAATCGCATCTGTAACCGGAAGGTCGTCGGTTCGATCCCTGGGCTCTCTGTCCAGGTCGTTGTGTCCTTGGGCAAGACACTTTACCCTACTTGCCTACTGGTGTTGGCCAGAGGGGCCGATGGCGCGATATGGCAGCCTCGCTTCTGTCAGTCTGCCCCAGGGCAGCTGTGGCTACAACCATAGCTTGCCTCCACCAGTGTGTGAATGTGAGAGTGAATGAATAGTGGCATTGTAAAGCGCTTTGGGTGCCTTGAAAAGCGCTATATAAATCCAATCCATTATTATTATTATTAGTAGTACTTACTTTTCACAGTTTACTCTTCGGCCGCTCCACAAAATTATCCACACCGACTGCCGCGCTATGAATTGTGGAATATGTTGGGCCACGAAGTCTACACTGCCACAGCCTTAAAATTCAGGGAAATGAAGGACGCATTTGAGGGCCGCATTTCGAGCAGCCTTTGAACTGGGACAGCCTTCGGCGCGCCACTGTGACGTAATCGGCCTTAAAATGAGGCCTTTAAGGCTGCAGACCCTGAATTGGGATACAGCCATGGAAAAGTTGCAGGACACCAACCCTCGAGGGTTTAGGGTGATACAGGTAGATATGTATCCACAAGATCAGAATAAAATGTCATTATGTTTTTTTGCATCAGGGTGTATTGCAATTTTCTTAAATTGCCCTTTTTTTATTGATTTTTTTTTTTTTTAAAGGGTTTTGAAACTGTTTGCTGTGAGTTTGTTGTGTGGTAAGCTCCTTCTAAGTATATTCAGAGTGCATGGTTTTGGCCCTTGGAGATCCAAGTTTGACACTTCAGATCACTCCTCTTTTTGATCTAAAATGACCCAATTATTCGGTTGAGAAACAGGTTGTCGTGGATTGGATGTATGATCTGTATGAACTCTTCAGAACTGTAATCAGAATGTGTGATTATGTAATGTTATAAAGGCTTGAGCTCGTTCGTGCCAAATAACAACAGTCAACTTAAGAGGCTTTATGTTATAAAGACCCCACAATAATAAAGAGAAAACCCCAACAATCACAGGACCCATATGAGCAAGCACTTGGCGACAGTGGGAAGGAAGATCTCCATCTTAACAGGAAGAAACTCCGGCACAACCAGGCTCAGGGAGGAGCAAAAGGGTTTCTTATGTGGAACAAAAAATTGTTCCTTTCACGATTGATATGTTCTTTCTTCTTTTACTGTTGGTGCATGCTTGTCTTTAGGATTTCCTGCGCAGCATCCCGGGCAGCTTGTTGAGCTGTGAGCTCCATGAAGACTGGATGGAGGTGCTGGAAGAAGAGGAGGAGGAGGAGGAGCAGGTGCAAGATGTACAGAGGTAACATACAACACGCTCTGTACTGCTTGAACATTAATCACAGGAGCTAAAACACATTTTACACAATCACTGTTTTGTCTCCCTGAAGGATGATTTGCCGGCTGCCCAAAGAGAACGCACTCCTGCTACGCTACCTGCTGGCTGTTCTTCACGGTATCCAAGGCAATGCCCAGGAGAACCAAATGACTACTTTTAATCTGTCAGTGTGCATTGCTCCCAGCATGCTCTGGCCACCTGGAGTGCCGTGTAGCCCTGAGGTGGAGGGAGAAGGAACCAAGAAGGTGAGTGTGGAAGATCAACAGCATCACATCAGAATTTTTGTTAGCAAAGTTTTGCTAAATGAATGCAATTGTGCCATACTGAGTCTCTCCTCAAGGCCCTGTTCAAAAAAATTTCTCTAAGGTGAAATATCAATTTAACATCTTTGCAAATTGACCCAAACCTCAGACAGAGTTTGTCACTCCTATGATGACTTTGACTCGTAGGATCAGTGCAACATAATTAAATACATCAGTCTGGGCAGCTTCACAGTTCACTCACAAGGAAAACATTATTTTTACCTGCAGACAACAAAAACAGTGACAAAGAGCAGAGAAGTTGCCACTTCAGATCTGCTGGTCTGGGGGAAAATATCTTCCTAATGGAGACTAGGATAAATGAACCCACGTTCAAGTCTTTACTATGTTAGTTACAGAACGTATTAAGTTGATTAAACAGTCAACTGAAAGTTGTTTTTGTGTTAGTCAGAGCAGCATAACACTAAACACCTTCAAGGTTTTCTTACTGGAATGTCTGCTTCATAGAGGCTGAAAGCTCTCATTTCCAACCAGTTTGACTTCTTGTTTTTGGGACGGGAACGGAGCAAAGTCTGAGAAATGTTCCACATAGTATGAAGTTTTGTAACATCAAGTAGCTGCTCAGATAATTGGCTTACTGTAAATGCTTAAAGTGCTTTCACGCAGCCTTGAAGACTGGCATTCCGACCTATGTTACTACACTGGCTTAGTATCCACTTTTCTCTGCCTGTAGGTTTGTGAGTTGGTGAAGTTCATGATTGAACACTGTCAGGAGATTCTCAGAGAGGATCCCTCCTCCCTGTTCGGAGGGCCTCCACAGCGACTCAACAGTGAGGAGATGGGAACAGGTACCCAAACAAATGAGACAAATGTTTGCTCAAGGCTAAACTCTCACAAGTTGGAGAGCCTTTAATGAACTTTCTGTTATCTTTATGTCTAATTCATCACCCTGAATAATTGTGTTGCCACTGAATGCTTGAATGCTTGTTTAAAATGTCTACAGTCTTAATTGGTAAGAGTGCTATTATTTGACGGATAAAGTGTGTCTAATGGCATTTGAATTGATACATTTATGCATTGTATACTCATACAAGTTCCTCATGACATAGACATGGTATAAATATTTAAAGAAGGAGTGCCGAGCCCATTTGAGGGAGTGTAAACCAGGTTATTTTGATGTAGCTACAATTTACAGATGTCCACTAAATGAATCAGCTACAGACAATCATGTTCAAAAGATTATAACCAATTGTGGCCACAAGATGACAGTATTTCAAAGGATAGATGCAAACATCCTGAGAACCGAGCAGAGTTCTGTTTGAGAAGAAAGGAGATAAACTGCTTTCACTTAGTACTTTTTAATTGAGGTCTATCTTTAGATTTCACTGGACAAGCACTAATTGCCTTGCTTGCCCAAAATAAATGCTACTTGATCAGGTAGACCAATATATTTATTCAAAGAAGAGTTACTTCATTACAAATGAGTCTGCTAATATAAACCTGAAATCTGTGTTTAAGAGCATACCTGTCAGCACACAGTGCTCTTGTGTTGGTTTTACTGCATGCCATGTGAGTCTACAGGTATTTATTAAAGTCAAAGAAAAGAAACAGACCCTAAAACCCTAAACAATGTATTGTAGCATTATCTAGCACTTTTAATCCGAATTCCATTAACAGCTGTATTTTAAAAGCTGTTTCGGTGTGTAATGTTATTTATTTTATGATCAAATACTAAAGATTTTTGTACAAAGTACATGGAAGTGCTTTGTGATGTTGCTAACCGTTGTGTGCACAGTGTTGAATAACAACATGAAGATGCTTTTGTGAGAGGCTCACAAAGGTTTTAAGTTAGGCTAGTAACGTTGTATCTTTGTGTCTTATATTCAGCAAATATTACTCTCCTCCCTCTGTAGCTCTCACGAACTTTTGTTCTGTTTCGAGAAGTATATTCCAGTTTCACTGAGGAGTGCAAGTACAGATTTGGTAAATTAAGGTGAATTAAGATAAAGGTGAACAAATGTCTTCACAGACAGTCAAGAACAAAGGACTTTGTGGTTTCTATAAAGGTCTCAGAAAACAAAAACATCACTGCATAGAGTATTTAACAATATTGTTTATGCTTCTTGTTTTCCACCCACCTACATACATCTCTTATAGTGTGTCCTCCTTCTCTTTTCTTCTTCTTATCCAATTATCCATAATTTTCCTGGGGATTATCAGAATCCTGGATTTACCCTCTGACCGATTCATCCTATGACAGTCTCGAGAATGAGTTAGACAACAGCAGTGGTGGCTCACCAGGCCTTTGCAACAGAAGGTGCCTCCAGCCTAAACCCCTACAAGGCAGCTTGGACTCCATCCTCACATTCAGTGATTACGACCAGGATACTGCACCAGAACCAGGTCTCAATCCACTGGGAAGACACAGAAGACAGGAACTAGACCTCTCCAGCCCCAGGCAGGATGCAGCAACTGTGGACACCTCTTCCACCCTGGAGTCGCTGTCCCTAGAGGGTCGGAACATGCAGCGGCGGCGTTCAGAACCAGCTATAGCATATGTGGCCAAGTTTCGGCCATGCGCATCAGCCAGCACAGATGGTGTCACTGGTGAGGATGAAGACGGTGAGGAAGAGCTTTCCAAGGAGCCTAGCAACCACACAGTCACCAGAATGTACTCCAGAGTTCAAAATAGGAGGTATGGAGGTGAGTCTGGGTTGGAAGCCAGCTCCTCCAGCCTCTCATCCACCCCCACCTCCCCTGCACCAACCCGCTCCTCCCCTGATTCTCTAGACTCCCTAAGTGGTGACCAGACCTGGGCAACCAGAAGGGGCCTTTACCCAAAAAAGACGTATCTGCCATCCAACTCCTCCTCTGGATTTCTTTCCACCTCTGTCCCTTCTACACCCCTCACCATCAGCTCTGTACTGGCCTCCACTGAACATGCAGAGCAGGAGATTTGCCCCAAAAATTCCCCACCCAAAGAACCCGTCAGCTGGGGGACATTAATGGGCTGTAGGGGTCTCCACCCAAATTCATGGCTGAAGAAAGACCGGAGACTTTCACTCACCCAACAAGACAACTTGGAGAAGCAAGAAGAGGACAAGACTGCAGTAAGTGAAGCAGTGGTATGTGATGTTTTTATGTAAAACCGCAGTTTGGGTGTAAAATCATTCAAATCCACATTTTCATCCCATATCATATTCAAAACAAAACATTTAAATGCAGTCCCATTTAAATGTTGTGTTCAATCATATGCCTTTGTTTTGAATTGCTTTTGGTCAGTGACATTTGACCTCTTCCAGTGGATTACAGTTCCTTATCCTCTTCCAGTAGTTGACCAGGGAACCTTTGTGTTCAAGTCACACACCCTTCCTTTCCTACCAGAATTTCAAAATGAATTTATGCAATCAAAAAATGTGAAGAATCAACCCGTGTGATTTAATGTCCTAAAAATCTTTCTGGACATTAAACATAGTTTAACATAAGTGAGGTTTTTTTTTTTAAACATAGTTTGTGAATGAAGTTCCGGCTGTACTTTGTACCTTTAAATGTATCCAGGCAAATCATTAAGATCTCGCTCTCTCATTTGAAATGTGGCCTCTAATTAGGAATGTTTCTTGAGGGAAAAAGATCTAAAAACATCTACGCCCACTGTTTAACTGCTACCCCAGAAGGTATTGTGTAATGCACTGCAACAACACACCACCAGAGGGCAGTATCAACCAGATGCTGTTAGTGAGCTGTGAAACATGGCAATAGCAAGTATTTTGACTTTAGTTCTGCTGTGTGGACTGCTTGCCTGTAAAAAGTTGTGATTAAGGAAGGTAACACTTTAAAAAATGGATCCTCATTTCAAGTTTCATGTCTTTATCCTGTTTTCCTTCTCTTACCCCAACCGGTCACAGCGGATGGCCCCGCCCTTCCCTGAGCCTGGTTCTGCCGGAGGTTTCTTCCTGTTAAAAGGGAGTTTTTCCTTCCCACTGTTGCCAAAGTGCTTGCTCATAGGGGGTCATATGATTGTTGGGTTTTCTCTGTTGCATTATTATAGGGTCTACCTTACAATACAAAGCACCTTGAACCAACTGTTGTTGTGATTTGGTGCTGTATAAATAAAATTTAATTGAATGGAATTGAAGTTTCGATCCAGAGAACCAAAGCCAAGTATATGCTTACCATTAGCAGCACTAGCACTAGCAGTTTAGTTATTTGTTCTGACAACCCTACAGTAGGAGTGTCAAACAATTAGGCACTTTTCCATTGTGGAGGACAAAAGGTTTAAACTTGTCCAGGCCTTAAACCTCACGTGTGTTCTCCCTAATAAATGCATAAAAATAAGGCTTTTATGAAAACACTGAATACAAAATTGCTTTCTTGAAAATGTAGAGTTCTGTACTGAATGTTATATAAAATAAACTATATGCAAAGTGTCTTTGAATGGCAGAGATGCAGAAATGTCTGCATGTAGCACAGAGCCATGGCACATCACAAGCAAGCACAAGCAGAAATCTTGGACTTATAATTTATGAACATTCATACTACACAAAGTCATTAAGCAATAAACAATTAAATGACAGAAAAGTTTCTGTTTTTCACCTTCTACTATAGAAACGTCTGGGGTTTTTTTATGACTACAGTTAAAAAAATAACAAGACAAAAAAAACTGGACAGTCTGGGCGATCAGCTAAGAGAACCTTTTCTGTAATTTTACACATTTAATTCTTACAATTTAAGTCCAAATAGTTATGCTGACAGGTCTTCCTTTCTGACAGCAGCTTTCTCTTTATGATGCAGAAAAACAGTTAAATATGTGACTTCTTTACACTGACAGAAAGCAGCGTTTCAGTTGTCCGGCCCACTTAAGATCAAAGCGGGCTGTATGTGGCCCACCATGTAAACGTCTCACACCACTGACCTACAGGCAACCATTCACTTTGTCCAAAACCTTTTTGGGGGAGCTGTTTTGTGTGACAGGTGGCAGCTTAATACAAAAATGAAGTGCTGTGTTACACTGGTGACATGAATGAGACAAACTAGTGTTTCTGGTGCCAGATAGCTGGAACATTTATTTGGATAACATCTCACCTAGCCTAGACTTTATCCTCTGCTGAACTTTATCCGAACACCACTGACACCCCTGATGTGTGGACCACTTTTGAATTGTGGTTAAGGGCTATAAAACTCCACACAGCTTGATGTTCCTGTGACTAAAGTTTAACGTGCACCCTTCAAACCTGAGACTGCTGGAGCGGTTAATTTTCAGTAAACCAATATGAATTATTACTCTGGATGAATGGATACTGCTTGTGTCCTTTTCAAGTTATTGCAGTGACTGTTGTGGGTTTTTCTTTCTATAATGGAAAGTTACCAACAGTTTTGTCCACGTCAAGGTTTGCCATAATTCAGTTCAATTTTATTTATATCCCTGTTGTATTGCATTATTACGAGTATTGATAATATTAGAAACTTTTTTGGACTGTTTGACCTAAAGCTGACCAAGTAACAGATGGAAGCAATATTCCCTCAGAAACTTGCCTGAACCAGCTCCCCTTACTGTATAAAGACTGTAAGATGGAGTTAGAAGAGCCTGAATGATGAATAGATGAACCTTAGAGGTTAGATTCTCTGGACTACATTAGCTCTCAAAGCTCAAGAACTAAAACTTCCAACAGTTGTTTATGTGATCTACCTTTGTCTCCACCCAGGGAGGGCCTTCTGATAAGTCGCTCACACCTGGGAAACCAGAAAAAGGAAAAGCAGGTGAGAAAGGAGCTGCAAACCTGGTCTCAGGCAGCCAAACCAAACCCAGAACATCCTGTAGACCTCCCAAAGCAGGTGGAGCAGGAGGGAGCCATGTGAAGGGAAAAGCAGGGCTCCTCAAGCAGGACTCCTCCAGTCCCCCTTCACACTATCACTCTACAGGAAACCTCCAGTTCCCTAAATCTGCCTGGTTCCATTCCCCAGAGGCCCCAATAACTTTAAGACAGAAAAATCCCAGGAGTGATACCAGCGCCCAGAAGTGTGCTGTGCAAAGTGATGTGACTGAACAGAAGCAGCCATTGCCGTCTGTGTTTTACAAGCACGGGGGGCCATCACTGTCCCTATTCAAGCGACCCAAGTCTCAATCCACAGAGCAGGACCACAACGCCCGGCTATATCAGCGCCGCGGCTCCGAACCGGGACGTCAAGTTGTGGACCGAGCCGCCACCTTCACCCGGGCAAGGTTGCCCAGTGACCCGGGGTTGAAAGTGTCCGGGGTGGATTCACAAGGAGGCACATCAGAGGCCCGTTACTGCCTCTCCCCCTGTGCCACCAAAGCAGTGCGGGACTACTTCTCCTCTCACCCCCAAAGCAATCCCCAGAGCAGCCACCAGGTGGCGCTTGCCCTGGTGGAGAGCCGCAGGGAGTGGGTGAAGAGATGCAGCGATCCCACAGCAGAGCCAGACTTTGACCAGCTCCTGTTTGCTGAAGAATCCTACGTTTGATGAGTTGGTGAAAACAAACTGAAGTACAGCATCGCTCCAACAAGTGGAACAAACAGAGCATTTCAGTTTCAGCACAGTGGTCGTATCATAACCTTAAAATGAACTCCGTCATCACACACTAAGGCTTTGGTGTCACTGGGAGCATTTTGCTATCTGGAACACCACATGAAATGTAATCTGTTGGCTAAGGTGGACATGGAGCAAAAAGTAAAAGTGTGTTTGAGTTTTTGCTTAGTGCTTAATGCCAATAAAGTAAAGTGAATCTCCCCCTAACCCTTTGCTTAAATGTCCTAAAGGCTGGGTTTACACATGCAAAAAGTGTTCTAATGTATAACCAATAAGCTCAAATAACATTCATTCTGATCAAAGCAGAAAAATTTGTCTTGATTTTTTTTAATTTTTTCCAATGTACATCAGGCCAAAGTTAAAACCTGCCAATCTAAAACACACCTGGCATTGCCTTCTTCATAATGAACAAAGACTCACTCAGAGAAATGCCTTCTGGTTAACTGCAGCTCAGAAAAACTGTGTTGTTTTGGTTCAAGTCCCACCCAAGCAGCCTAAACAGATTATGGGCAACATGCAGTATTTGGTATCACATGTTACTTCAACCACAGTTTTGCAGAAAGCAGGTGGTACAATCATGTTTATTGAAATTAATAGTCATATTATAAATAGTGTAAATGCAGCCTGGGTACACACTGTGACTTTGCCTCTACGTTTTAATAGTCTGGTTCTGAACTACAGCTCAGTCTGTGTGTTGATCGGTAGTTTGGCTTCAGCTCAGTTGTTTACAATACTCAGAAGTATCGTAAATGTGTAGGTAGACTAGTTTGTGACATGTTGGAAAGGTATAAAAGCATGACATCATTCAGTATATTTAAACAAACCGTACGTGTATATCCTGTATATGTGAAGAATGCTCCCCAGAAATCAAGCATTGCTCGGGATCATGTCGACTGTTAGCAGCTTAACTATTTTCCAGCGTTAATGCTTTTTAGTGAACAGATGTAGTGTTTGGATAAATATTAACATGGAGACGTTTCTGATTACAGTCAGCTGAGCAGTTCATTTCTAATGCTTCTTGGCATTAACACTCACATCAGCCTGCTGTGATACTGACGACTGCAGCAGCAACATTTAGAGCTTCTTGTTTTGTTTTTGTTGCCAACAATGCTGTTCACATAAGCCTGTACTGATTGAAATTAATCATGTTTTATGAGCTTTACATCTTATGCAGCTTAAAACACCGAAACAGGCCACAGGACTGTTGCTTCCTAATATTGTCTACTGCCTCCTTGTTATATATGTACATGTATTTATACGCTGTCACTATACTTTTGCATATGCAAATAAAATGAGCTGAAATTAATTGTGTGCTTACTGCTTTAATTTGGGGAGATTTCATGGGAATGGATCCCTTTGTCCTTTTTTCTTTGTACAAACAGCACATTTAACGTGACATTAAAGAACCAACAGTTCAGCACGCTGTTAGAAAGAGGAAGTTTTATTATTTTTCTTTCATTGTTTAACGCAGATGGTTGTGTGTACACAAACAAGATGAAATTGTTAAGGTTACATGAAGAATCTGATCAAAAATAACAAACTTTTTCAGGGGACAGCAGAAGAAATCTGTAAGGTGTTGAACTTCTTGTTGTTCAATACATGAACATTTCAGTGAGGTGTACCACCTTTTCCTTCAGCCTTGTTGAGTCGACATTTATGGAAGTCCAAAAATACCAAAATCAAAAAGTTCCGAAAAAAAAAAAAAAGAATTCCAGTAAATGCAACAAAACTATTAAAGTGTTTAGAAAAACTGACAAAATTGGCATAATTTTATTTTTTTTAAATACCTGACACTTTGAACTGAAATCAGTCAAAGTGTGATATGGGAGGTTTATGATTCTACATGATTTTACATACCAAGTCACATTTCTTTTGGCAGTTTGGGTCCTCCGCCAACATGACTAACTGTTCATGTGAGGAAGTGTGTACATTTCCAGAAGGTCCAGCTCTGTGCTGAGATATAAACGTGAGCTCACATTGTAAATTTAGTCACAATTAGGAAGTTGGGCAGGAAGAAAAGGTACAACAAGTAAGTAACGTTTTTATTATTTTTTTTCCCCAGGCAGTGATTCAAATAAACAGAACAGACAGCAGTTTATATCTCATAAATATTTTGATTCCACATTAAGGGCTGCAGGTTTCTCCTGTAAGCCGAGCATTACAGCCTTGTTAGTCTAAAAAATCTTGCGTACTGCAGGTTTACATTCTATAAAAAAATTAATTTGAAAGTCAAAGTTGCATACTTGAGCTTCCTGGTTTTTGAGAGCTCACTTTAGTAGGCTATGACTTTATTATTAAAAGAAAGTGGGAAAGAGTTCTATGGCAGATTCCACCTACCATCGTCTCTGTGCGCATGTGTTGTACCCTCACTTTCTACACTCATGTTCTCAGCCACATGTTTCCTGTTAAGATGATCCATCTTTGGTCTGTCGGATGTCGGCTACACTCTCTGGAACCCTGGCTACCATTCCCTCCAGAGACTTCGTCAAGCAGATCTGGCAACCCAGACGAGATCTGCAAAGGGGAGGGGAGATGAGAAGCATGTTAAATTCAAGTCTGATGAAGGATGCTTCTCATTTTTAGACAGCCATGAATGTGCCATTTGCTTTGAAACTGAAAGCTGCTTTAACAACAGTGTCCAACATTGTTTGCAAATAAAGCTGATATCCCAAGTGAAAGAAAGCTCTCATGTTTAGTCCTTTGTCTCTCAATGATTAACTGATCAGCCCTGACAAATCCACCAGAACTGATTCTTCTGCATCAGCCAGGCTGTAGGACTACTGTGATAAAAGCTTCAGCCTCTAATCATTTATCCAATCACTTGCCTTCAATTAACACAAAAAGAAAGAATGAATCACACAAAAGCTGACATAGCCAAGATCCACGTTCTCCAAACACTATTTAAAACATGGCCTTGCAGTTATATAAGCAGAGTGTCGATAAACTATCACATCAATTAAAATCAGTGTAATGACAGTTTAGCACAGTGGCCTTGTGAGTGTTCACGTGTGCTTCCTTACGTGTCAGTCAGGCCGTAGGCCAAGTCTAGCATGTCCATTTCCTCGTCTGTGATGGGCCCCAGCTTCTTATACATCTCCTCATCAAAGATCAGATGGCATGTGGAGCACGCCAGTGTTCCCTCGCACGCTCCTACAACACACACACACCTTTAGAACTCCACACAATGGATGAGAAGTAGCTCACGCACATACATGCAGCTCTCTGATAAGTCCAGGCCTGTGAAACTCGCTCTGTGCGTACCAAAACCATCAAAGTCGAGGTCTTCATTGATGACAACGTCTAGCAGAGAATCTCCAGGCAATCCCTTCACTGTGATCTTCTCCCCGTCTCGGTTGATGAAGTTGACCGTCACCTTGTTGTCCGATCTGAGACAAAAAAACCCATGACCTTAGTTTGATTGACAGGAACACTGGAACCCAACTGTTGGACTGATAAACTTACAGGTTTTACGTATTTTACGTACGTTATCCAGTTTCCCCTACATAGCACTGCACAGTCCAACTGCCAGAGGTCACTGCCCTCTGGTGGCCACTACTGATAGTTACATTCAAGTCAAAAGATGCCTCAGTGCCCTAAAGAGAACATCTACTGTTCCTTATTTTCTGTCATATACTGTTACTGTGGTGGAGACTCATGACCAACAGCTACAGATAATGAGATCCCTAAAATTTCATCTCATGTACACTGCATCATACAAGCTCCGCCCACCTGCATCCTAAAGAATAAGAGTAAAGAAACACACACAAAGAGATCATGAACTTGTTTAACCATCCATCCTTCTCTGGTTATCATTTTCAGGGTTGCGGGGTCTATCCCATGATATCCAATATTTAACTACATTTACAGCATAAGGCCACAATGAAGGAACAGCAGGGACCTAAAAATAACACGTACAAATGAATTTTCCTGTCTATCACTCTAAGAGAAAACTACAGCACAAACTTTGCCAAGTCCCAAGTTTTAGTCTAAAAACTGATACCGGATGCCAACACTGAGGTCAACCTATTATGCTAATTTCTAAACTTATAATTTCATTATTCGATAATGAGTAAATACTCATCATTTACATTATACTGGTCCATAGTGAAGCTCATTAAGTCATCCTGAAATAAGCTTGTCTAGCTCTCTTTAACCACCTTTCTTCTGCATGGTGGGGGGTATATGTGTGCTGTGCACTGAAGACTTGTGTGCATGAAATCAGCACTTTTATTCTCTGCTATTTACAATCAATTCCATTTTATTTATATATCACCAAAACACAGTAACAGTTTCCTCAAGGTTATATAGTAAAGACCCTAAAATAATACAGAAAACCCCAACAATCAGACGACCCCCTATGAGCAAGCAGTTGGTGACAGTAGGAAGTAGGAGGCTGAGGGAGGGCGGCCATCTGCTGCAACCAATCTAATTACAGTTCTGTGTAAAAGTCTTAAGCTACCCTCCATGTTTATTTTATTTTGCTTCCAAGGAGCCAGACTTGTCATTTTCACAGCAGTTCTTCAGATTTTCTGAAGGTCTTTCAAAGTTTGCTTTGGCTGCTCTCTCACTCATTTTCAGTCCAGACCTTGTAACTGACACAGGACCTGATAGATGGACCTTCATCCATCTACTGTCCAATGAAGCCTCATCACAAAAGCTCTTAGTGTAAATGTGGCTGTCACAAAGAAGCCGTTCTTAAGGAAGAGACAGGGAGAAAAGACTGGGGTACTTCAAGTTACACAAGAACCTGAGTGAAAAATCAATAAATCAGTACACCCATTTCTCATATTCCTACAATTTTTTTAAATGACAGATAGCTTAATGCTTTTATTTTGTTGCAATTAAATTCCCAACATCATACCAATTTCTCCCTTCATGCTTCTCTTCGGGAGGTGAAGTGTGGGTTAATTTAGGTTAAGATCTGGTTAAAGTCCTCTCTTAATAAAGGACTTCTCCAGATTAGCTCTCTGTAAACTGGCAAACAATAACTTTTTGTAGACTTCTGCTCGTTCTGCAAATTCCATTCAGGCTTTCAGATTTTTACAGCTGATGAGTGCAAATTGCAGTATGACCTCTCGCTGTTCTCCAAGCCTTATTGTTGCCATCCTTGGACAAGCCAATCCATGTAATACATGTAGCTCAGTGCAAGAGGTTTCATTCCTTTTCAGGATGTTCTGTACTGACATAGTGGCTGTGCCCAGTGTGTCTGAAAATCCTGTGATGGACTTTCCTGCTTTTAAATGGCCCTGCTATTTTGACACTTTTGAGGATGGATGGATGGATGGATATGGCACAAATATATAAAATGCAATCGATCGCTTTACTTTCTAAAATTTCCCATTTATAAGTCCTTTATGGTCTGAGATTTCAAGGAAAGTGCATGTCAGGTTACAATGTAGTTTCAGAGGGGTTTGGGGTAATGACGTACCTACGACATAGATTTAACGCACAAGCCCCCTATAATCCGCTTTAAAAACAAAACCTTGTTCATGCTCTTTCCTGAAAGGGCCCTGCACTGCACAACCTCTCAGGACAAACACACTCGCACTTGGCATCAATCACGTTAAACTGGTTAGTTAAGGGAGGGCGACGTGAGGACACAAGGACAGTGTCAGGCAGTTTAAGGCAAGCCTGGAGAAAAAAAAAAAAACCTTCAACCTAAGCACAAGGTCAACAGTCATGGTGCGCTCCAACAGGGTGGCTGGCACTGGGAAGCCCAGCTGTGGTAAGAGCCTTGTACCTGAGTGGGAAGATGGCTCACTTTCACCTTGGGGACACGTGAGGCTTCAGCCTGCTCCTAAGAACATCAGCTGCACACGTGTGGTGTTCTTAATCACTTTGACTTCAAGCACCACTTTTTCTAGGAACTAATATTAAGACTCATCTTGCCTCATCAACCCAATTACACACTCACATATATTTTACTACACATTTCGCCCCTCAGTATTTCAACACATATTGGAATATTGGCACATTTAAGTTGCAAATTAGTTCTCCTGAGACCTAAAAGCACGTAGACTTTCCTCTCCTTTGCTTTCTCCCCGCTTGTCCATTTAAACTGACTTAAAGTAAATGGCCCACCGCTAGGCTGGAATTTAAGTGTTTCTGCTTTGTCGTTTTGAAAAACAACATGAGCCTAGTTTCAAATGTTTTGAAACAGCACGACACAAAACACCCTGCTCTGTGAAAGGGACATTCTTTTCTACATGATTTTGCATGCCAGGAATGCGCTGGAAAGAAGAGCCCCAATAAATTGCACATTTTTTGACTGGAGTTTGGCGTGCGGCTCAATCCATCACCAGGTTAGGGAGTCCTGTTAATAGTAGGTGTTTTAGTAAAATAACCTACCTGAGAGGCTGAGTGCCGATGGAAAAACTCCTTTGTTTCGTAGGCCAGGTTACTGCCGACGCCTTCCTCGAATATTCACGTAGACTATTCTGAACCAGCCGTCTTAACGTTGTTACCAAAGCCATTTGAAGCACAAAAATGAAGCTGGAAAACTAGCGGAGAGGATTTACGAGCTGCGAATGGCAGACACCTGTCGAGCGCGTAACTTCTCAGCAGAGACCTAAAGAAGTTTGACTGAACCGATCGAGCAGGCTAGTGGGGCTAGCTTGTTTTAGCTTCAAAAAGTCACTCTGTCACTGTCATTGCATAACGTGAAACATATGGCAACTGCTTGTTGTCTAAGACCCCAAATCAATCACCTGACAACGCAGTGGAGCACCAATGATACTCCACAACAAAACACAAAGTTGACAGATAACTATCAACACCGCCCAGGGTTATGCAGTCAAATCGCAAACATGACTCTCTGTGTGTAGTTCCTGACAAACAAAGATCAATCAGGCGCAGTACAACTTCCTGCCATGTCGTCAAAATAAAAGTTTTAGCTACTAACATATTGTGTCCATCTATGGATAATAATTTGATACCCACAGTTTAAAATAAAATAAAACCGTTATCCTAGTGGGAGTTAATAAAAAACAAACGTCTTGGCTTCCCTTCATGATTAGAAATGTATTATTTTGCTTTTAGTTTGAAAGTCATTGGCGCTAACTTGATTCCGGTAAGAACAAACGTGCCCGTGCCCGCTTACGTGAGTGTGTAAACTAGCCAATCAAACTGTACTAACGCTCGTTTTAAATTACCGCGTCAGCCGGTAGTGCGGAGTTAGCACGTCTCCGAGTGGAGGGCTGCTTACGGAGTCACCGCCCCGCCGTGTGTGTGAGTATAGACATCTAGAAAGTTCAGTGTGTTTCCTAATAAAGGTCAAATCCTTCACGCGTTACTCTGACCAGCGAAGAAGCGCAGTGATGTCAAAAATGACCTTGAACTTTTGAACTGTTTTTTAAATCATCTTTGAAGCACCACGAGTTCACGAGAGATATTAAATCTGAGGCATTTCAGAAGAATCAAGTTAGAAGTTACTCGCTTTTTAATCATTGCTAATAAAAAGTGAATATTAACCACCATCTACACCCCATGTCCTGATGGCTACAGGGTTACAAAGTTGAACAAGCGCTCTACACCAACATCAAAGGTCTGTGAAATACCTCAGTCACCCCCAAAACAACCTTTAGTGGCCTCGAGCGTCACGTTTACCATCTGTTGTAACGTCTCTCTCTGTCCACATTCACAAATATTGATTGAGCTCCCTTGATTAAACCAAGTGCTATTCACCCTTCACATGCTTGCATGCCCTAGAAAACAGAATGCATACAGTATCATAGGATGTCAAGGAAAACTAGGTGTTTGATAACTTTGGGTCAGAGGCCAGTGGCTGACAGTGACAGCCAACATTTAGTGCTGAGTTCAAATCTTTATCAGTTTAGAGTGAAGGCAAAGGTCATCAAATATCAGTCAATAAAGAGCTACAGGAGATTTAGATTAGATTAATCAGTAATCTCTTTAAAAAGGTTTATGACCAAGAAAGACACATATTAATAGGTGGCCTTTTCTTTCTGAACTGCTGCAGCATTCCTCATTACAGCCTCAGGTAAGCAGGATACAAACGAGGTTAAAAACAACTCCGTTAAGGAGAGCCTGGATACATTTGTAGGTTGTATAGGCTTATGAAGAAGAAGTAAAACATTTTCTTCCAATTTCCTTACAGGATGTTCAAGTTAGTGCTACTGCTCCTGGCACTGTCAGGTAAGATCTCACTGCCTTCACCTTTCACTGGTGCAGTAAAACTTGCCTATTTATTTGTAGCTAGATATTTGTTTCATATCATTACTGCTCACCTAATTTTCAGATGATGTGTTTCTGAGGCAAATGTTGTTGCCAAGTCGCAACAACAGTTGCCTCAGGTGCTTTATATTGTAATGTTAAGACCCTGCAATAATAGAGAGAAACCCCAACAATTAAACAACCCCCTTTGAGTAAGCACTTCGTTATGGTGGGAAGGAAAAGCTCCCTTTTAACAGGGAGAAACCCCCTGCAGAACGAGGCTCATGTAGCGGCAGCAATTTTACGCAACCGCTTGGGGGTAATGGGAGAAAGACAGGACAAAAGATGCACTGTGGAAGAGAGGCCGAGATTAATAATGACTAATGTTTAAATGCAGAACGCTTTCTTAAGCCTAATCTTCAACATAAAGAAGGTTACAGTCTCCCGAATCCTTGGGGAAGAGGGGCCTATTTCTCTACATATCAGTTTATGATGAGTTCATGAAATAAGTGCAAAATACAGAACAGATTTTATCTTAGAATCATGCAATTCCGACACAGCAGATCTAGATATAAAAACATTTTGATATCCAAACTTCCATCCCTATATTTCAATTATCTTTAAAAACTAATACAATTATGTGAAACATCAGTAGGGTTCAGTCAATATATTAACTTTCCTGGCTGGTCAGTGTCAAATGTTTTATTTATTTTGAGGTGTCCTTGACATAATTAATGTTGGCTCTGTTGTTTCTTGCCTTGGCAGCAAAACAACTGACAGTAAACATTCTGTAGTTCCCTAATGGAAGTACAGAACGTAGACTTTGACCGTTATCATTGATTTATCACACTGTTAAAGAAAGGTCGTGGCCTATATATCAGCATTGCACAATAGTTAATAATTGACCTAAAAGGCCACACATTTATGTATCCATCAACTGGCAAGCTTAGTGCTATAATGTTAATCAAGTCGAACACCAGTGTCGAAGGCAGGGTGTGCAAATGCAGCTTCATGTATATTATAGTTATATAGTGTAACTGTAATCCTTTGCAGGCCTCCAAGCTGTCCCAATCAAAACCCCTAGAGGTTTGAAGAAGTCATCAAGTGATGTCCATCAATTCCTTCCTGATGGCTTTAGACAAGGTACAGAGCTTACTTTTACCTCCTACCTACATGATCCTACTGACACAGGCCAATTTGGCCAAGACTGAAATATCTCAACAACTTTTGGTTGGATTCAAATTACATTTTTCACATTTATTCACGTTCCCCAGTGAATGAATCCAAATGGTTAATGGTTAATGGTCATCCTCTATTAGGGCAGCCAGTAGCTGACATCTCAAGAACTAACATATTATCCTCTCAAATTTGGTAGAGCTATTGAGCCCCCTCAGGATGATTTTTTTTATTGTAATGACTCTTTGCCTTTCTATTCAGTCCCAGGACATTATTGAGGTTTAACTAAAAATAAATTGTTAGGTATTTTTTCATCATGAACAAAGAAATGAACATGATAACCTGTTTAACATGATTTTGATCACATTTAGCTTAGCGAATGTACCCTCTAAGTCACCTCTAGAGTATCGTTATGATTTTAGAAGCTTGTTTACTTCCAATGTCTTTTGTCTTTCAGCCGATGCTGATGTTCCGGTCCAAAGGAGTGGTGGTAGTTGGGTCCGTGTGGAAAATCCTTCTCATCTCCCAGATGGTTTCAGGCAGGGAACCGAACCCTCTATGAAAGTCAGAGATGGCTTCAGGCAGGGAACCGAACCCTTTTTGAAACTCAGAGATGGCTTCAGGCAGGGAACCGAACCCTTTATGAAACTCAGAGATGGCTTCAGGCAGGGAACCGAACCCTTTATGAAACTCAGAGATGGCTTCAGGCAGGGAACCGAACCCTTTATGAAACTCCAAGATGGCTTCAGGCAGGGAACCGAACCCTTTATGAAACTCCAAGATGGCTTCAGGCAGGGAACCGAACCCTTTATGAAACTCAGAGATGGTTTCAGACAGGGAACCGAACCATTTCTGCCTCTCCAAAGAGGCTTCAGACAGGGAACCGAACCCTTTATGAAACTCAGAGATGGCTTCAGGCAGGGAACCGAACCCTTTATGAAACTCAGAGATGGTTTCAGACAGGGAACCGAACCATTTCTGCCTCTCCAAAGAGGCTTCAGACAGGGAACCGAGCCCTTTTACAGCTTCATCCAAAGAGCAAAAGTGGCATGTCAGGGGGAGATTATCAACAACAAGTGCTATGAGTTCAACCCTACACCGCTGTCCTTCAAGGATGCTCAGGTTAGACTATGTACCATTCCAAAAACATATAAAAAGCTAATCCCCTGTTCATTTAAAGGATGTAAATTAAATGTTTCTCAATCTACAGGCCAAATGCAGAACTCTTGCCCCACATGCCGAGCTTGCTTCTGTAACCAGTGGTGATCTGCATTCCCATCTGATTTCCCTGGTGACCATGGGTGGTAAGAAGAGCCCTGTGCTAACCTGGCTGGGAGCCACAGTCACGGCAAGTTTATCATGTTAATTGGCGACCTATATAGGTATATAAGGTTTTCTCAAAACATGTGGTGCTAAAACAACAGTGTGTTTTTCAGGGTGTTCTCTACTTACTTATACCACAATTTTACTCCAGTTCTTAGTGGCTGTAATGCCAGCAGTCTGGTCATGAGCTGTGTCAATGAATGGAGGCCAAGGAGAGTGTCATCAGATATCTTATCAGCAGGACTGATAGTGTTATTCTTACCTTGATGAGACATTGACCTTCAAACTTTTATCTTAAAGTATTGCAATTGTTGTGTCCTGTGACTAAGTGATGTTTTAAAACAAGTGAAGTGGTAATATGGTCATATTAGCCATACTTTTCTTCATAGAAAGGGTCTCATATGCTAACATTTTATTTTTATTGACAGTTTACAAACAATTGGGTTATTTAAGACTACATTTTGTTTTAACCTTTCATATGTATTCTGCACTCCACAGAACCAAGAGGCGTCATGGGTGGACGGGTCAGAGTGGGGTTTTAGCGACTGGATGCCAGGCCACCCCAACATTCACACTGACAAACCTGTCTGTGTGGAGATGTTTGAGCTAGGTAAGAACCACGCTACTCTCACACTAATTACTAATTTATTCCAGCATTTTCCAGAGAGTAACTTTGAAACACCTCTGCTTTAAATTCAATTCAGTTTTATTTTTATAGTGCCAGCTTGCAGCAACAGTTGCCTTGAAGGCTCTTTATGTTGTAAGATAAAGACCCCACCATAATACAGCACTTTTGTGTTGTAGCTACAGCCTCACTTAATTTGGTGTGAGTTGTTAGGTAATGGCATTGAACTTTAGACCTCGATATTGCCGTTTTATGCTTTAATAGCCTGCTTGCAAAAGTACAGTACTGTTTTATACACTGCTCAAAAAAATTAAAGCAACACTTTGGTAACACATCAGATAAGATTAGATCTATACTGATATGGACTGGTTAATGTGTTAGGAATGAAGGGATGCACGTCGTTTCATGGAATTCAAAATTACCAACCTACAGGGGGCTAAATTCAAAGCCACACCAAAATATCAAAGTAATTAATTGCAGTACCTCAGAACGGCAATCTGTAGTTTGTATTGGCTTGTAAGCATACCTGACAATGCTAGGGAAATGCTCTTAATGAGATGACATTTGGGGGCTGGGTATGACTGAGCTCCTGGACAGCCTTAGGTACAACCTGGCAGCATCTAATGGATGAAAACATAAAGTCCCCACGGTGTGTCGGATTTAGGTCAGGCAAGTGAGAGTATGCAGAACTGCCTGCATACTCTCATCACAGGCCAGGAGGAATCCAGGACCCAATGCACCAGTATAGATCTGACAGTGGACCCAAGTATTTCATCCTAATCTGTAATGGCAGTCAGGGTGCCTTTGCCAAGTCTGTAGAGGTCTGTGTGCCTCTCTCGACCCACCACCAAACTTGTCATTCAGAATGATGTTACAGCAACGTTCTCCAGGCGCTTTCACATATGTCACATGTGCTCAGGGTTTCATCTGTGAAAAACACAGGGCACCAGTGGCGGATCTGCCAATTCTGGCATTTTGTGGCAAATATCAATCAGGCTCCATGGTGCTGAGGAGTGACCGGGGTCCACTAAAGGACGTCAGGCCATTAGACCACCCTCATGAAGTCCGTTTGTGATTGTTTGGACAGAGACATTTACACCAGTGACCTGCTGGAGGTCATTTTGTAGCTCTAACAGTGCTCATGCCATTCCTCCTTCACAAAAGAGCAGATATCAGTCTTTCTTAAGGGGTAATGGCCTTCCCCTGCCCTGTCCAGCCCTCCTAGAGTAACTGTCTGTCTCCTGAAATCTCGTCCATGCTTCAGACTGTGCTGGGAGACACACCAAGCCTTCCGGCAATGGCGTGATTGATGGGCCATCCTGGAGGAATTGGACTGCCTGTTCAACCTCCGTAGGGTCCAAGTCTCACCTAATTCTAGCTGTAGTGACACTGAGCCTAGCTAAATGCAAAACTAGTGAAAAATAGTAAAAAAAACATCAGTGGTCTCCAGCTGTGAAAACATTCCTTTTTTTAGCAGTTGTTTCATTGTTGCCCCTGTTGTTAAACACCAAGCAGTTGAAGCTGATTAACAAGCCCCTCTGCTACCGAACTGACCAGACCAAAAGTTTAGCTGACTTGATTAAGGAGTGTTCATTTCATTTTTTTGAGCAGCGTTTGAATTATGGATTCTACCACTGAAAGGCAGTGGTTCTATATTATAACTTTTCCCGCCTCAAATTGTAAGAGACTTAAAAATAATAATAGTTTGCCAACTAAAATGCCTGATCTTCTTATTCATCTCAGTCATGAGTGCTATATTAGACAAGGGTTCCTTTTGTGAGGCATGTGTCATAAAAGCACCTTTTAAACAAAGCTTTATAGAGTACTGTCTGTGTCACATAAAATTGATAAGACACCTAATAAAAAACTGGGATTATCTTTATCCTGCTGGACTAATCTACTATGATCCTTTTCCTATCCACACTGCAGACAACAGCCGGTGGACTACTGCCAACTGTGATCTGAAGAGAGCGTCCATCTGTACGTACATGATTCCTACGTAAGAGAAATCGCAAAGAAGCAACGTGAGACGGGCTCGCGGGTATCATTTCCTACGATACCTTTGTGTTCCCTGCCACAAGCTGATTGTGCATTCTTGAATAAAAACACAGCATATTACTCATCTGTGCGTTTCTTCTTCCTATAAGTTTATTCCCTAAGAAATGAGTAAAAAGTCCTTTGAATTTAGACAAGACTTTAATGATTATTTTCCACTTGTTTATACAAAGCAGTTTTTACAGATTAGGGAGCAAAGTTAAAACAATCTGTTACAATTTAGTACCTGGAAAGTGCAAAAGTACATTTTAACGACGCCAAAATAAAAATCATGCTGTACATTATATACTGTATTCATAAATAATCACAGATATACACACATCCATTTTGGTGACAGTTACAGAGAATGTAGCTAAGACACAAAATAGTACTTTGATTTTTCTTGGAAGTCCCATATTCTTGGTTCCCGGTGCAACTGCGACGGACTAATGTGTGGAATGCTGCTTTCACTTGATTCACAACAAAGTTTGGGACGAAGGAGAAGGAGAAATCTACCTCTATGTGGACACCACGCTGGGATAAAAGGCACTCTGTTGCAGTCGTGGAATAACTCAAACAGTGGTCTTTGAATGAAAAATGTGAATAAACAAAAGAAAAATAAACTGCATTAATAGAACATTTTGTGCACCTTTCACAGAAATCTCTTAAAGGAGGACACAGATTGGTCTTTGCAATCCACCAAACTGACATTTAAATAAAACAAAATACAAAAATCAGAAAAAAACAAACAAAAAAAAAAAAACGAGAGAAAACCGTTAGAGCGACTCTGTGCCCAGTGCCAAACCCACAGGGCTGCAAAAGTTCACAGAATCAGACAGGAATAAAAAAAACATTTGGCAACGGAAAATAAACTCTCACTCGCACACTCACTCGCTCACGTATGGTGCAAAATTATGAATCACACAGCAGTTTCATACTGCGGTATATTACAGAGTAATGCAATCACATTCACATGCATGTTTGTCCCAGTTGACCCAAACATTCTTGAGGCCCCACACAAGGAAAACTCTGAAATCAGTCACTTTAAAATAAACAGGAAAACGAGCGAGAAGCACAAATAATAAAAGAGAGATGGGGTTTGAGGCAATGATGAGAGCTAAAGGCATTCAGAAGGGGAAGAGAGGGAGTCCATTTACAGTCCCAGTTTAGCCATAGGAAGACTGGAAAATAGAGGATCTGACTGAGCGAGGCATGCTGGACAGAAATAGAGGAAAGGAAGCACCAACAGGCATGCGATGAAGGAGCTGTATTGCTGATAACACTGACATCTCGTAAAGCCCTTAAGGATTTCTACTTTCTCCTTCATTTCTAAACAGTTAGAATAGTTTTTAAATATGTCACTCATGAGACAATGTGTGAAAAAAACTGCTACTTTCACTTATGGATAGAAACAGATTCAAGTAACTTAAAAACATTCAATGAAGTACAGAGAAACGTGACGTTATAGTCGTTTTTCGTTGCACTGCTGTGATAAGTCTTCATGTCAAAGCTTGTTGTGATTGAGAATGTAGTGTTTTTTATTTTTATTTACAAAACTAGATCTTAAATGATATGCTAATGACAAAACATTAAAAGTACTTTTTGTAAAATCCCGTCAACAAAAATTAACTGAAGCATCCAACAGAATGTGAATGGATTTGTTTACACGAGATATCAACCAATTTTCCCACGAGGTGATGAAGCGAGTCATTATTTTATTGTTTAACCAGGCAATGCCTCTTGAGGAAACGGTGCATCATGTTAATATCAATGTTAAAATTATAATGTTTGGTAAAAACACTGCCACCTAGTGGTGAAACTGTTAGTTACACTTTGGAAAGGGGAGGGGGCACTACAAAAAGTACCTTTAAACACCTTTTCTGATGTTTCTCAACAAAAAACGTCAGCTACACCCCAAATGTAAAAACGAAAAAACAAACAAACAAAAAACTGACTTCTGCATCACTATTTCTTGTCTAATCTCAAAACCAAAATGCCATGCATATGAACAGATGCCAAGCTGCTGGGCATGCGCACGCACACAGACATACACACACATAAACCAAACTCCCAATAAAACATCACTAAAAGATCACACACACACACGGGTATATAAAAACGATAGAAAAATGCAGACAGTTTGGTCTTGTGAGTGGTGGAGCCGTCTTACTGCATAAGGCTGCGTGGTGGCAGCTTTGAGGCAACCATGAATCGTCCTGGCCTGCAGATCACAGGCCGAGTGTCTGCACCTAAGGCTAACTGAGGGGGTGGGGGAGCAAAAAGGCCACTTGAAACAATATTTTTAAATAGCACACAGCAAAACTGTGTGCAAACACACATCCATCCATCCCTGCATACATACAAGAGAACAGTTAGTTAACCGTTAAATGAGGCTGACTGTAGTAAAGATTCTGATGACGAGGGCAGCTGTGGCGTGTGCGAGAAGTGGGCAGTGGTGTGGTTTTGCTGAGGCTGGCGCTACTTCTGCATTGGAACCACGGCGCCAGCGCCATGCGATCACAATCTAAAGCAAGAGCACTCAAATGCACATGTGGGCATGCAGGCTTTGTGGTGCTCCTGCACCCCAAAACCTACCCCCTGATAAAACCGTGGGAGGTGATGGGAGAAAGAATCTGCTCGGATATGAAATGACAATGTGCGACGTGCTTGAAGGGGATGGTTTAAAGGCTCGGGGGACAGGCGGGGAACGGGTCAGTTGTGGTCTTGCTGGGTGTTGTACACCGTCTCCCCCGAGGAGATCTGAGTCAGTCTCTTGCTGGAACCCCACAGCTTCCGTGTGATCTGGCCCGAACGCATCTGGGAAGAGTGGAGGAGGAGGTGGAAGAAGTGAGGCGGAGGAAGGGGGGGGAGAGTGGGGAAAGAAAAGCGTGAAGTCAAAGGAAACAGGGGGAGGGGGGTGAGGGGGTAACATGATTCATGAGTGATCGATTAGTTCATTGGAGCTTAAATGACTAGTGAGGCAAACAAAGAAAAACAAATCAAAGCTCGAGTCACTTTGGTGCGAGTCAATTTGAATGGAAAAGATAAAAAACTGGAAGGCGCAGTGATTCCAAGGGGGACTGTCTGGATCAACCTCCTACATGTGTGCTAACACACTATTTACATGATCATATTAAGCCAGTGTGGCACAGGATTAGTGATTATTCGATTGTAGCTACACTGTAAATATGGCTTGAGTTTGCAGAATCGTTAATTAGTCTGTTTCACAGCATTTTTTGTTATAGTCCGTAGAGCACACTCAAAACACAGAATGTAATGACACTTCAGGTAGACAGCATCGGATGGAGTTTTGCACAGATGTCGAGTATTCGAAAATACAAAACAGAAACAAAAACACAGAATGAGGTGCACACAAGAAGTCGCTTCGATTTCACAGTTGTGGTTCTAGTGGCTGAAGGAATGTGGCTCAGATGTGTTTGTGTGCCTGTGTAGTTGTTTTGTGAGGAAGCCATATGACTGTGTGAGACAGCCATCCCTGAGAAGAACAGGTGACTGTGGGTTAAAAGGTCAACGTGGGGTATATGTGCAGCAGGTCTTGTGTGTGTGTGTGTGTGTGTGTGTGTGTGTGTGTGTGTGTGTGTGTTAAATCTATAGCAATAAAAGTGTTATAGGGGATGAACAGCACTAGAGCTTGCTAAGGTTTGTGGGAGGTGGAGGTGGGGCTGAACACCAGTTGGTCACGTTGGTGGAGCAGGCGTGTTGGTGAACGAGCGCGGAGCGGGGCCAGTAGGGGGGACGCCATGAGCGGCGATCCCTCAAGGCTCTGAGCGATGTAGTTCCGCAGCGAGTTCTTTACCTCCGCCGGCTTGCCCACGGCCACGATGATCAGCTTGCCGTCCTCCAGTCCCACCAGCACATGGCTCTGCTCCTTGGTGGCTGAGACGCAGCACACTGGCACCCTCATGGCCATGGGCTCTCCGCACAGAGACAGGCTGCGGAGGAGAAACAAGCTCGAGGTTAATATCTGTAACCTTTCCATGCATGTAGGACGCGCAGCTGCCAGCGAGCAATTTTTATTTGGGACGGTGTCGCTCGTTATGCTCCGAAACAGTTAAAACGTTAAAGCACAAAGGCCTCTACTCTTCAAAGCTTTCGATGAAAGGCTTTATAAAACAGAACAACTGGTGGAAGAGCCAAATACCAACAGCTAATGTTGATTCAAAATCACCAATATTGTTTCTATAAGTTTACCTGTAGAGGTCACGGATGGACAGGTATCCCTGCTCGCTGCCGATGACTACATACTCCCCAGAAACACACATGTCTGTCACCTGCTCCATCAGAGGCTCGCTGCAGAGGTGCTTCCCATTTACAGAGTACAGGTGGAGGGCGTTTTTATCCTGGCAAGAGGGGGGAACAGAAGAACATTTAAAACTTTAACTGCAGATCAAAGGAGTTTATATATCTGAATTCAGATTTAATCTAAAAGAAGTCTGACTATAAACCAACATATAAGCACATATGCCCTTGAAACGCTGCATTTCTCACGCTCCCTTCTGCTCACCTGTGCGCATACTTACTAGTCTAAGCCCAGTTATCAATGTGATCTTTAAGTGTCTGCTGGTCAGATTAGGTCTGTTCCATGGTGGCTTGTTCTGTGTTTCACGTGCACTGTGTTGTAATTATTAGTTTATATTTATTTAAATGTAGAGGTCTGAGTCAGCTTATAGCTTTTTGGCCTGCTCTGACTGTCAAAAAAAACAGACACGTAGAGATGTGCAGAGAGTCCTACCCACCTTTTAGATTGTGTGTTAGCCTGAAAACTTAAAATGTGCACACACCTTGAGTGTTGCTTTGCCCTCCAGACAGGTATGAACCAGCATGTGACCCTCCCAGGACACAGCCAGGTGGAGGATAGAGAGCGGCAGCGAGCTGTCGCACGGTGGATGCAAGCAGCGCATGTACTGACCCCGGCGAACAGTGTGGATGATCACCGTCCCGTCCTGTTGAACGGAGAACAAAGCTCAAAGTAATGCATGTGTTTAGTTTGGGGGGGGGGGGGGGGGGGGGGGCTTCAAACCTTTCAGGTCTGCCCGTCTTCAAAGACTCACAATTCCAGCACTAAACCCTTTTCCAGCTCATTGACTCAGCATGTGATTAGAATAGCTTTTCACACATTCTCACGGTGGTATTAGAATTTAAATGAGCAGACAGGATGAGATGAAAAGCAGCTGCAGGCCCTCAGCAGCAGTCAGGCGTGTAGACTTACCCGTGCTCCAGATACAGCCATGTCCAGCTCTGTGCTGATGCTGACGCTCACCACCTCGTCCGTGTGTCCATACAGCACCTGAATAGGTTTGGGATGGAGACCAACAGGAGCTCCACCCTGGCATAAAGACAAGTCCACAATCAAACCAAAAGATTTTTAATCAGCATTTTCTGTTAAAAAGTGAAATCATGGAATTGTTTTCATTCTTAGGTTCAAACTGGAATTACTAAATCCAACTTAGACAAGAAGTCACAAACAGTTTCTAGTTAATAGCTCCTTATTAGGATTTATTTTTGCACTTTTATTTTCTTATTTCTGCACATACTGTGTACATTTTATTCTGTACATATGGTAATTATTCACTGTGCTTGACTTGCTTTTTCCACCCATGTGGGAAAGTACTCGATTTCTGTTGTAGGATTATAAAACGTATGACTGTGCAATGACAATTCAGAGTAATAACGTGTTGTAAGTGTGTTTCTGTGCGAACCTGCTGCAGAACCTGCCACACCATGCAGGTTGTGTCTCTGGAGCCAGAGATCAGATGGATGCCACAGTGGTCTGTTGACAAGCAGGTCACGATGTCTGAAGGAGAGATGAAAAAAAAAAGCACAGGTTAAAACAAAAAAATAAATAAATAAAAAATCACATACAGCAATACACCTGACCAGTGGTTGTTTCTTTTTGGGTTGATAATCACTTTTTCAGGTTTTTTACCATCTTGCTATCTAGAACAACTTAGAAGCTCTCAATTTAGAAGCTATCCAATCACATGCCTGCTCCTCGACCTTACAAACCTAACCTAGTGAGGGCAGGACTGTCATATCATAGTTTTCAATGCGGTGCGAGTGAAGACTTTTCCTCCTTTACCCATGTGCCGGATGTGCTGTCCTACAGTCTTTCCCTTAACCAGTGAAGTGACCCGCAGGCTGTTGTCCCAGTGCCCACCACTGAAGAGCAACTTTCCATCATGGGAGACCACAAACAATCCAGCGGTTACCTCCACACCGGGGGCGAAGGGTCCTGAAAGGAAGCGCTGGGTTCTGTGAGGAGATAATGACAAGAAGACAGAGATCACGCTACAGGCAGAATATCCATCCATCTAGATATAAAGGGCGTTACTTGATTTGCTCACTGCTTGCTGTTGCATGGTGTTTCACCAATTACAGGTAAAGAAAAATGCAGATGTTACATTCTATTAAAATATGTATTTCATGTTATATTACCAACATTTAGTTGTTTGTTATTATACTTAAGAGTCCTGTACAAGCTGATGAAACTGGGCTAAAAGTATTAGATTATAAAATATATACAATAATTTATATTACATAAAATAAAAGTATACACAAATAAACTCCATTATTATTATCATCGTCATCATCATCATCATCATTATTAGTGTTATACACCCTGCTGATCCATGGATAACTGCACAGTGCCCACCATGCCCACTGCCTTGCAGGACATGCAAATCTATTCTAAATGAATTGAGCACCAGAGTCAAACCCAGTAAAAGTGCTTTATAGTATAAACAGACATGCTGACTTTTGATGATATGATATGCATATGATGATGGTGCAGTGTCCTTACTTGGTGTTAGAAACTGTGGGGTCCTTAATGAAGGTGAAGTAGTTGGAGATGTTCTTGTTATAAGGCAGCCACCCATGGGTCCCCACCAAGCAGTTCTGACTCACCGTTACCTGCAGACAGCATGAACACCACAAAGGCATCACTGCCACTGATCAGTCATTCCTCTTCACCTTTCCTTGATTCTTTTCTAAAACCAGAAAAGCCAAGTACAAAATCATGGCTCACCATGGTGTCTGGGCTCCCCTGGGTGATGAAGGAATGTGACTGATTCTTTGGGACCACAACCTTAACCAGCGGCACATTGTCACTGATGCCCTTCATAAAAACACGGTAATACGTTTGGTCAAATTTTAGCTCACAGCATCTGACATGTTAGGAAAGAAACTGCAGTATTTTATTTTGTTTGAGCTAATACCTCAACAAAGAAGGACTTGAGGTCACTGAGGTGCTCAAACATGCTGGTAGGACACGAGTCCAACTGAGCTTTCCTTTTCTCCACTTCCTCCTGAGACAGGCGCACTGGATGGGGCTCCTAAACACACACGCACACAAACTCAAATATCAGACTGAGAGCAGCAGATATTCACTAACAGATGCCAGAGTGAGTCTGCACCTTGAGTAACTGGCAGGGTGTCTGACCAAAGTTGCTGATCATGCCTTCCAGAGCCTTACGCTCCTTTTCATCAGTGATGGCGTCCAAGTCCACCGCCCCTGCAAACCCAGACCATTCTCTTAATACTAATAAATTACTGCACTTATAAACGCAACAGTCACGGTGAGATGTGACAGCCTGACGGCTGCTGTGGATTCGTTACCCTCATATGTGCAGTAGTAGAAGACGTTGAGGGCTTCCACCGCTGCAGGGCCCCTCTGTTTGTAACCAAAGATCAGATCAATCCACTCGTGGAGGTGGGCTGACACATACTCTGATTCCTGTAACAGAAAAAATGCGATTACAACCCAAACACTCCAAAGCAGATAGTGTCCATCTGCAGTTACAGGTTTTAGTCACAGGTAATCGAGTACTGCATCATTTCTTTCTTATACAAGAAACATATGTTTGATTTTTACCTGGAACTATTTGACTATTACTGCCTTCCTTCTGCATGCTTTCAAATGACTGATAGTTGTGTTAGATTTAAAATGTTGTGCTTCTAGGTGCATTATCACCATCTGTTTAATCTATATGATCTATTTAAAGCAGCTTTAAGAAGCATCCCGATATGTCAGCTAACTCAACTATTGTCTGGAAACAGTCAGTCTGCGATGCATCCAGACTTGCACTGTGAGAGTCTCTGCTGTGGGAATGATCCCTACGGAGTGACATCACACAGCAGTGGCAGTAAAACTGCATCTCACCAGAGCTTTGCGGTGCTTGTAGATGAAGTCTTCAGGGGACTTGGCCCATTTGGGCAGAACAACATCATTTACTCTTTCCTTGGAGATCTGCAGGCGACCCAGATCAAATCCTGCAACGAGACAACGAGAACAAAGCATGAGGATCTAATCGTATTTGTCTATGACAGCCACACAGAGCACAAAAAGGACTACATTTAAACTGGTGGTAGCTGTAATATCTGAAAAGATTTCTGCATACATACACCAAAAAGTGAAATCTCACCATTTTGGTTTTCTAAGAACTCTGGGAAGTAGAAGAACTCAGGGATGAGCTCCTTCACGTCGTTGGGGTTGTCCATGAGGGTCTGCCATGTGGCTGGGATGGAGTGGAACTGACGGTCTGCACAGTCGAACCTGGTACAGTCAGGGTGGTACAGATTAAGCTCTGCAGGCTTTCATGCTATGATTAGAGTCTACAGCCATACAGATAGATGCACATAAACAAGAGGAAAGAGGATGGGAAAATAAATCATGTATAATGAGACATTTACCGTCCACTCTGTAGCTGGATGTGCAGCGACGTGAAGGGCTCCACCCTGATCATGTAGTGCATCACGCCGGCAGCGTTAGAGTAGTGGGTGCCATAATGGAACCTGTCTATGGTTCCTGTTGGGTCTTCAAAACTTTCATACCTGACGGACACATTTAATGTGTTAGTTAATGCTCTCAATGATCAAGATGCTCGTCAGAACATTTGGATGTTAATTCAGTACGAGAGTGAAACGTACTTTTCTCTAACCGCCTTTGCGTTGCGTTCATTAAGCACAGCGACTGGTTTTGACAGGTCCCTGAATACCCGAGGATCAGAAAGGTCCAGCTCCTCTGAGGTGTAGTCCGCTAGAATCCAGGGAAACTGAACAAACGGCCACAAATGATTCAGTCAGAATGGAAATGAAATGAACCAAGAAAGCAGGCTTATGGGTTTCACAGCTGTACAGTATTGTACTGAGTGATGAACGTACCACCGGGTACTGAGCCAGGTTATTGTACGTTCTGCCGGCAATCGTGTTGAGCTGCATCAAGTAGTCAAAGTTGGAAATCTCTCGGTTCACCCATTTCTGTGACCAAACCAAGACACAAATCCTGTGAGCTCATTCTACTCAATGTTGCCCAAGAACCCTTTGTTCTCTGCAGACAGAGCTTAATATTTCAATGATTTTTTCCTCAGTGGTAAAAGACACTGTTGGTCTTTGGTCTTTTAGAAGCTGCAGAGTTTGTGTTAGAAGGCTGATACTGTTACTGAGTCCTGACCTGTGTGAGTCCGGAGGCTTTGAGGAGCTCCTGAGGAGAGCGGGTTTCATATAGGTTGAGGGATCGCAGCAGTAACATGCGGCTGTAGACTTTGTTTCTGGCCTGTAATAAAAACACAGTGTTAGTATCCTACTTTTTTCTTTCACTAATTTACTTGCTGCTCATAGAAAATAACACTTGTGTGCCAGCACCTCTTTTTTAAAGTTGAGGAAATAGTTGGTTTGGTCAATTAGGAAGATTTCCAGAGCTGAGCGCCGCAGGTTATAACGTCTAAGGTGGACCTCTCGGATTTGCGACAGAGGCCATTTGAAGTCATGACCCACTCCTTTGGGGGGGAAAAATGACACATCGAGCATTAAGTCTGTTCTGTCTTTCTCTCTTTTTGGCCTCCACCTCTCTCTCTCTCTGTGCTTCCTCACCTTCCTCCTTCTCCTGGCTGCTATCATAGAAGTAGATGTGCTGTGTGGTGAGTTCCAGGCGGCCGGGAACCACGTCCACTATCGTCACCAGCTCACAATCCTCCCACAACACCAGCTTCTCCTTCTGGCCCGCCTCATCTGCTTCAACCCTGCAGGAACCAGAGTGGGATGTTGCTTAGAAAGCCTTTCAATAACTCAGCACATCTACACGTGAATATGTTCTGTTGATTGACAGTCATTATTTGGTGACTGACTGGTTGTTGGCAGCAACAGGGTCGTCCTCTGGCAGCTCCAGGATGTCATCTTCCAGGTCGCTAACTTTGACTTGCTTCACTGCCTCCAGCAGCAGAGACTCTGGGTTTAAACGCTGCTGATGGACACCTGAGTAAAGCAAGTGAGACGGGTGGAAATTAAAAATTGAGGCGGCAAATTAATATTACGCAGCACTGCTAAAAATCAGCTTCTGTGCTCTCCTGTCAAGGGCCATCAAATGACAAAACCATACTGGGTTAGCTCAGCTCTACAGGTTTATGTACGCAATTTGTTTTTGGGGTTCCCATATAACCGTTCATATACTTTGTCTGGGCAAAATGCAAATTGGAAGGATTTATTATAAGATTAAGCCCTAGAATAACAACATCAGTGTTTTTTTACTCTTAGTTCCACAAATCTGTCAAAACACGTGGTGCTTAAACTAATCCATCATCTCTGAAGAGGAACTACTCAAAGGCAGACAAAGACCAAGATGATATCTGACATTATTCAGAGACACTGTTTAAGAAGACAACATGGGCCCAGAGGAGGCTGAATAGGAATCTGCTGCCCTGCTCGTGTCCCCAAAAACAGCTGAGAAGCAAACCTCTGATGCTGCAGTGATGTATGTGCACAGCAAAGCTGCAGCTGTGTTGCTCTGGTGGGACTGAGCTGTTAATCCTATGCAAGCATGTATTCATGCACTACACTGGGACAAAGCTAAGGTTCAAAATATCTTTAAAACACATGGATTTAAAAGATGGCTGCATAAGAGACCTGCTTCTAGAAGGACTCTGACTTGTTTCTCATATCTGTTTCTGTTAATCTGTTTATCGCAAGTAGGTTGGATGAGTGTGTTCATGATATACTGTACACACACACACACACACTTCCCCTATCGTTACATCCACCCACTGATGCCTCTGTTAAAGCAGCGCCTGCTGCCAAACAGAGACTCTAAAGTCAAAAATATTCAAGCCTACATTTCTCTACAGAGACGACTCAAGTGGCAGGAGCTCGTCTAAACAGAGAGAGATATTTCAGAGAGAAAAAGAAATGTTATCTCACCCAGGTTGTCTCTCAGAGCACTGGCCTCTCTGTGAGCATCAAAGTTGTAGTTACGGACCAGCTTCAGTCTCATGCGGGAGTAGTTTTCAGCACTCGATACCCTCCAGTGCATCTCATCCTGGCGCCTGTTAAAAATGTTACATAGGAGACTTTAAATACCTCCAAATCACACTTAAACTTAATCCCATCTAATTCTATTCTATTTATGCACTTATATTTTTCCCTCCTCATACCAGTGTCATTCTTTCCATTTCGTCTTTCTGAGCCTGAAGCTCATATTGAGAGCATTTGTTTTTAGAAAGTGTACTTTATTTTTTTAGAAAGTGTACTTTATTGGTCCCCGTGGGGAAAATCCCTCTCTGCATTTAACCCATTCACTCAGTGAAGCAGTGGGCAGCCACTGGGTGCCCGGGGAGCAGTGTGTAGGGACGGTACCTTGCTCAGGGGTACCTCAGGGTAGCTGTTCAGGGGAATCGAACCCCCGACCTTCCGATCATGGGGCCACCACTCTACCTACTGAGCTATCCCTGCCCTTTTACAGCAACAGGAACCATACTATGGAAGAACAAGAGTTGAAATCAGTACCTGTCAGCCCAGGGCCCTCTCTCACACACCAGACCCCGCCGCGCTGCCTTCCACTGCCTCAGGGTGGCGTTATTCTGGCTGTGCTGCTGCTTCAACATGCTGTTGTAGCGGAGGTTCTCCTGGCGGCCACGGCGTGAGAAAGGCTCCACAAATTGCTCCTGAGAGACAGCAGAATTTTGATTTATTTTTATTTTTACAAAGAGGAGCTCTCTGAAGTCATCACCAATTCACGAACATGCCAGCTAACCTGGAAGCGGATCTTGCTCTCTCCTCTCTCCCGCTCTCTCTTATGCAGGCTGACCATGAAGGCCTCGTAGCACTCTTTCCAGTACAGAGCCATGGTCTCGTGGCCCTGACTGAACATCTCGATTTCATACTGCTTCATGTACGGAATAATCTGAAGACAGACAAAAGACGGGCAAAATGAGTAACTCTTTCATTTTTGTCCTGAAGCAACAGCAGCACTATATTCTAATCTCCTACATATTTATCGAGGTAGACACGCCATTCGGGTGAGTTGCAGTAAAGCTTGAAGTCGTCGAAGAAGGAGGGGCTCCCGTTGGTGTCGGGCAGCTGAGGCAGGTGCAGCTCCATGTAAAGGAGGCGGTGGACTTTGGAGAGCAGCGTTCGCAGCAGTGGAACCAGGAAAGAGTACATCTCCTCGGTCTGCTCCTGGATGGAGCGCCGCAGAATTCCCTCCACCTTCCCTAGCAGGTAGCATGCCTCGTCCTGGCTGGAAATCTCCTTGGTCTGCAGGATGCCGTTAAGCTTGGCGGTGGCCATGGCACACACCTGGGACAAAGGTTATTTATTACTGTGTGTGCATGCGATGCAGTATGACGATGGAGCACTGAACAAAAAAGGTTCACCTCTGGGTCTTCCTGAGCCATGAAGCCCAGGAGCAGTCTCAGTCCAACCTGGGAGAGCTGGAACCACTGGGAGCCAGAGGAGTACCACACCATGAGGCTGTCCATCAATGTCACCGCCTCTTCCAGCACCTTCTCTGTCCACAGTGCTGGGTTGATGAGACCCTCTGCCTGCAGGAAGTCTTGCACCATGTGAAGCAGGCGAACTGCATTCTCGGTGTGCTGCGGTAGCGTAGCAGCTGAAGCCTCTCGGTTGTCGCTCACCGCCCACTCCAACATACGCTCCATCAGACTAGAGGAGAAAGAGAGCACACGGAGATCATTCAACACTTTTTAAGCTTCGACTTTGCCCAGCACTGTTAAAACTCAAATAGAAGGCTGACCTGAGCTTGATTTGGTCAACAGGAAGGAGCAGCTCATTGGCAGTTCCCAGTTTGGTGAGAGCAGAGAAGACCTGACCACGCTCCAACCACGCTGAATCATCGGAGCCCTCGACGCCTCGCCACATCACACACAGGATGATCTCCAGCAACATGCTGCACAGCTCCTCTTCTGCACGCTAGGGGGCGACATTAGACCAAAGAAAGAGAGAGCTGTCATTAGATCAGTAGGGTCAAACACAGGTTTACTAAAGGCCACAGCGGAAATGACAATCACAACATGAGCCAGAGATATATGTGTAGTTTACTGACACGCTAATTGTCTTTAAAGATGAATATCCCCACATAAGCTTCCAGAATTCACCTTCAGCAAAATGTATTAAGAACACAAAATTACAGTAGATTAGATTAAATAAAGTGCCTTTTATTCATCTAATGGAGAGTGTAACAGAACGTAATGTGAACAGGAATTAAGCAGCCTTAACGTTGTGCTTCGTACGTAAAAGAGTACTTTTTATTTTACCATTTAATGTTTTCAAGCTTTACTCCAACCTTCCTACAGCTTCACTATGACCCTCCTTTGATGGCAGATTAATTAGATAGTTTCCAAATTTTATGCTGTTCAGAATAGACTGGACTTCACATAGATATATAAAGTATTTCAGCCATTAATTATATGTAAAGACTACTGGGCACTGAATTCTGGGTAAACTGAGTAGCGGTTTGTGAAACAGGCTTAAGATTAAGCAGCGACTCCTTTTCCATAAACCACTTTGAAAATGTCAAATTAGAGGTTCTAACTGACAGCATCCTGCCGTGGGAAGAGACAGGTTGTCTCTCTCTGCTCTTCCCTGCAGTGAGACACTGAAGTGATGGAAAAAAGCTTATTAGATAAAAGTCAGCGGTGGGCACCCTGAGGTGACAGTGACATTTCCCTCAGTGAGTCGGAAGCTCATGCTGTTTACTAGCATTAACATCAGAATACTGACTACCATATACCATCGGACTGCAGGTTGAGATCAGTTGTTTTGAAAACTTGCAAGTGATAATTGGATTCAATCGAATAATCAGATCCATGACTGATGGAAGGTTTTCATTTACAGTTTGCACTCAGATTCCACCGACTGACATCACTACTGCATGTTTACCTTAGAGACCATCTGTTGGCATTTACGTCATTACTATTCCTCTGCAGGAACAGACGCTTCCTGCACCGTGACTCCAGTTCTTTAATTCTGTTTTAGAGAGTTTTAGGAGGAGATGCAAGCAGCCACAGTTTGTGCTGTCACTCTGTACAAAGATGTAGATGTAAAAAGGGATACAGGGGACATGTCCCCCCAAAAATGTGCGCATTTGTGATTTTTGTGTTTTCTTCACCAGAATGAAGAAAATGCAACAAACAAAATGTACTGGACCAGACTGTGTGGCAAGACCCCCGGTTTAACATCTTCTCTTCCCGTACCTCAATATTTGAATGAATCCTAAAGCCAAGCCAACACTTTTAAAAAAAAGACAGAATAGACATAACAACAAATTAAATCTGGGCATTAAAACTGTTACTCAGGCTGACCATTAGCTCCTTACAATGAATACACACGCACACACACACACACACACACACACACACACACACACACACACACACACAGTGCTGGTTAACAGTCACTAAAGCCGCTGAACATTAGCCCCTAAAAAGGGAACCATTTTCTCCTGATTGAGTAATGTTTGCTTAAGATTTTGGAGCCTTAAAATTAAAACACAACATCTCTGAGCCAGTTTAAAAGTCTCTTATGTAATAGAGGCCAATAGGCTTGATGCTGAATGCAGAGACTGTAGGAATATCAATAAATAGTGAAAGATGGACTAATTGAGGACTTGTTGAAAATAACTATTTTTTTTATTCCTGGGCTCTGATATAGCAGCTTAACAGGATCCCCAGTTTAATATTCCTTATTGATTTTTTTTCTGGGGCTTGTTTTTTTTATTTTATTTGAAAAATAAGCAAAAGCATAACATGTTCAATTTAAATCAAGTGCAAAGCTGTGTAGAAGATTCGAAGGATCACCTCAACATTGTTGAAAGACTCCCCCAGCGAGATGTTGTCACTAAACAGGAAGCTGTCTTCAGTGAGGGAGGAAGTTGCGTCTCGATCCCCGGAGTTCCCTGGGAAAGGCTTCGAGGTTTCCAGTGGTGAGGGTGTGCTGGGCATGCTCCCAGGTGTCTGGCTGCCGCTCTCTCCACCCTCATATGCCTGCAGATGGGACAAATCCAGCATCAAGCCCCCTGATCTTCCCACCACCCAGGGCTTGACGTGGGGCTGCGGCTCGGTGGAGGCAGAGGAAGACGGCGTATCCAACAGCGAGATGACGTCGCCATTCTCCAGGCTGTCCACAGAGCGGGTATCACTTATGCTGATCCGGTCATCCTCCACCCGGTCCAAGCGCCCGGCACTGCCCGCCCGTGCCCTCCTCTCCAACGGCAGCTCCAGACGGTTGCTACCGCCGCTGGTCCGGCTCAGCTCCAGGCTGCAGGTGCTGACAGTATCTGAGCTACGCAGCGCCAAGGACCCTTCGCCCCTTAGGTACAGCCGCATGAGGGTGTCCTGCCAACACTGCTGCTTTGAGATCTGAGCAGCAGCATCCTGTTGGGACTGAAGCAGCTGGTACACCTAAAGAGGAGGTAGTAGATTCAACTTTGAAGATGACAAAAAACAAAACAAAAATCTTCAAAGGCAAGCTGTAAGTTACAGATGGAAAGAACTTGAATTAAGGCTTTTAAACATCACCTCACTGGTATTACCTCACTAAACACTTACCTGACTGCAACTTTATGATTACTATCAGTAGAGTCCAGAGCTATTGAGGAATTATGTTCCTTTGTGAATTATGACCCAATCACTGTTAAAAAAGGAGGATAAGGCAGCGAGCGAGCAAGCGCTTGGGGACAGGGGGAAGGAAAAAACTCCCTTTGAATAGGAAGAAACTTGAGCAGAACCAGTCTCGGGGTCAAGCCAGAATTAACTCCCCTAAGTGACAAGGGTGTCTGCATTTTGGCCCATCTAGACGGTTACGCTCCTGCTTGGTGCTCCAGAGAACCCAGGTTCTCTAGGGAACATTCAAAAAGCTTTCCTCTGACTGGAAACACACTCACTTTCCAGTTTGAACGCAGTTTGAACAACTGTAAAGTTTTTGGCCATGCCATGGTATCTATGATTAATGCAGTGCCACTCTGACTGTTAAGGCTAAGAGCATTATGTCTATAACTTCCTTCTGTTCCCTGAAAGAGAGGAATGAGAGACATCACCAGGTTCCCCTGCAGCACATGTGGGCTCGGTGAATGGTTAGGGGTAACCATGATGACAGGCTGTGCAGGCAGGCCCATGCATATGTCAGCACAGGTCACACAGACCGTGATATTGCATACAATATATATTGTATGTCGTTCCTTTCCTTCAGGGAACAGAACATATAGACATAACAGTGTTTTTATTAATGTATTGTCAGTTAAGAAGGTGAGTTGTCTCAAAGCGCTTAAATTTTCAGGTAAAGACCCAACAGTATAACAGAGCGCCCCAACAATCAGATGATTCCCAGAATACAAGCACTTGGTGGCAGTGGGGAGGAAGAGAGCACGAACTGGAAACAAACGAGACAAAACACAAAACTACAAGAGAGAGTAGACAAACGTTAATAGTGGCATATAGATGCACACTGAAGGCTTTTCAGGGAACTTAAGACAACCTGATAATAAAATGTTTCAATAGTCCAGGCTGGAAGTCACAAATGCATGCACTTAGATTTTGCAGATGAAAGAAGGCAACGCTCGAGATTTGTTTAATGTGTGTAGTTGCTATACAGAGATCATATACCATGTTTTATCACTGCCTGTAACAGCAGGGCAACTAAAGTTATAACTGTTTCCTCTCAGCTGTTCATATGTTATTGATCTACTAATGTTCAATAATTATTTTAGACTAAATCATTCATCACTGTATTCTCTCTGCTGCTGATGTTTTCACATGGATGTGAGTATAATGCACTGATCTAAATGTGTGGAGGCGGCGAAAATAGTGGCAGTGAGTGCTGGAATTTTCCAGGCTTAAGCTGAGGACGCATTATTATTATCACTTCAATAAATAAAAAGGAAATAACGTATGAAGAGAAACAGAAAAAGGAAACAGAAAATATTGTGCAAAGGATTAGATACTGTGCACTGATTGCAGGAGTCATTTCCTGTGTGCTAATTTGCTAATAAATATGATGAATGGTGTGAGTGCAGCAGGTTTAAGTGCAGGTGTTCCCTCACCCTCTTGCAGACGATGAGTCGCACGCTGGGTCCGGCCCGGTGAGTGAGCTGGACCAAAGCCATCAGGTCCTTGTAGTTTACCACTTGATCTGCAGATTGTAGACACATATGCTTTTACATTGATCCAAGTATATTCAGTATTGGTTGGTTCATTGAAGTGCTAATGCATTATTTCCCCTCAGTGACCGAAATGTACAGCCTGTACCCCACCAATCTGTCCAAAGTATCTTTACCTGTCTCCATATAAATGCTTTTTGCCTTTAGCACCAGTGTGTTATCAGCGTGAAAGTATAATCCACAGTGCTTTTGTTTTTAAAGAATAACCAAGTTATGCATTATGCCAATCCTTTATGTTCCTATATGTGTACTTGTTTTCCTACTAAAGAAAGAAAAAAAAAAAGCACAAATTTTTAAAATGCACTGAAGCAAGCTCTGACCTGTATGGAGGACTTGGTTAAGGAGACAGCGGATCAGGGTGGGAGTGATGTGAAGTTCAGAGAAGAGCAGCGATAGACCGGAGTAACCCGCCTCCCTCAGCCGCAGTCGCTGCTTATTTTTCTCATAGAGCCGGTCGCAGCGCAACATTCGCTCAAACAACTGCACGAAGCGGAAGAGAATCACACAAATCAATGATTCTGAACATTTTTTAAAGTAACTGTGCTGAAACGGATGTAGGATATTCCTCTTCGGTAGTACTGGTGAATTCTCAGAATGTCATATTAACAAGCAGGCGGCTACATGCACAAACAGCATGTACACGCAAAAATGTGCATGAGTGTTTTCCAAGACAAAACAGAGCACAGGATCAGATCAGGAAGGCCAAGGCTAAAGTAAACCTCACAAACTCACTGATGTCAGTGCTAGCATGCATCAGCTGATGTCTGACACTGATATTAGTTTATCTTTATATATAAGATCCATTTCTCACCTTATTATTTAATATAAAACAGCAAATTTCAAAGTTTGCCTTTCTTATCACCATGGTGCATTATTTCTATTTAGAAACACCTAACTATATTAAGTTACAATCAACACTGATGACTGTGGATCTATGCTAAGACACTGAGATGGCTTTAATGACGCTTCTGTCACCTACCTTAAAGACAAGTTCTCGGAGTCGATCTGAGTGTTTGTTATTGAGGAGGAGAGCATAGCAGGAGTCAGCCGCCGCGGGTTCAAAGAGAAGCAGGAAGAGCTGGTCTTTGGCTGGGCTGCTCTGCAGAAGGCTCAGCAACAGCTCCAGCAGAGCACACAGCTGCAAAACAAACGACCACAGTTCACCCATCACATCTTCCAGTAAAGACTGTACTATACTTTCAATTTTCATATCATCTGCTGGTTTAGACACGTTTCATTTCTGCTTTAAGTGAACCTTTGCTGTTTCACATTGGTAGCAAAGCTATCTGCTATAAACTATACTACAAACCGTACATACCCAACAACACTTTTTAAGCCTGCTTTTAGCTGAGTTTTGATTTCACTGAGGACTATCTTTAGATATACTCTTTAAAAAAATCTAAATGTTCACAGAAAAAATTAATTAAGTGCGACATAAATAAGAAAGTGAGGGAGCAGATGCCTGGATCATCTGATTATGTTGACCATATGCTCACAGGAGGTGATGTAACCTTCCACATACAACTTTTTAAGTTTTCTTAAATGAAGTGGGACTCAAAAATTGGGGGAGAGGAGGAGGTTTGACGAGAACGGTAAATGGAAATCACCAAACTGTTGACAGTAAACAAGTCCAGTGAAAGGGTTATCTGCCGAGAGTCATAAAGGAAAACGGTTAATGTCAGTGTCAGCTAACAGCTGCTGATGGGTAATGCTGACTGAGAGGAAAATGTTTAAAAATAATGCAGAGAGAAAGAGAGAGGCCAGCAGAACAGCTGCCAGGTGGGAAACGAGCGTAAAGCTTCCTGTGCAGGCATCCCTGCACTTTGGTCTCATTGGGAAACACCATATCCTGCAGTGGAAGCTCCTCTCATTTCACACTGAAATCCTCTAAATGGCACATTGTTGGGATTATCCAGTTTCACAATTTATAGGTCACCTGGCAAGCAGGTGCTAATAATAACATGACCTACTCCAAATTTATTAAGATGCTGACCTGACATATTTCAGTCTTTATGATCCAACAAAACTACTGACTGGCTCACTGTAAGGCTGAGAAAGGATTAACCTTCTGTTCTTGGTGGATGCAGTACTCCCACAGTGAGGTTTCCATATTTTTGGGGGTGGGGTGGGGTATTGGTTTTCCCTGAGGACAATCCTATTAAGCTGAACGATTTAGCAAAACAACCAGGCAGAGGAAAAGAAGCAATTTCCTTAAAAAAAAAAAATAATAATAATAATAATAATATTTTGAGATTTCAGGGAAGCAGTTCCTCTCTGCTTCCTCTGATGTTTCTCAGGTTTATGCTAAAACTGGACCTCAACTATAAAATCCTAAATCTAACCTGATCTTCGTCTCCAATGGCAGCGATGTATCCCAGAATGCTCTGCATCTCCTCCTGCGACATGCCCTTACTAATATAGTACTTGATGAGGCTGCACAGAGATGCGCGGATGGTCCGAACGTCATCCTCGCTCAAGTCACTGTCTTTGTTAGTGTTCTTCCTAAAATATGGAAGAAATGACAATCAGTTCAAAGCCTGGCAAACAGATCCCCACCCACCCCCCACTGGAGTCTTACCCATAATAGAGGCGTATGGTGTCCACCAGAAACTGAACTCCATATTTCTTCCGGAACTGCTTCCTGTTGTCTTTGATGACAGTGGACATGTACTGGATATGACCTGCATTACAAATAAAGGGCACAAGATCTGTCTCATTAAGGAGCATAAACTCTGAAGACCCGCTGTTTTACATCTTTAATGCATTTTCATCGGTATTTAACTTTCACATAAGATCTTATTTCACTGGACACTGCTGATATCATCTGTTGCTATGAGTATCAAATCTCAAACATTTTATGAGACTCAAAATATGAGTTCTGCAGAAGACAAAAAACAACCAAACAAAAATAAACAAACATACACTTTACAATTTCAACTCTAATCTGAAAGGAATATGACTGACAATTCTGTCAGAGCTTCTTTAGTCAAAACAGCCAGACCAATGAAGGCTAAACTACTGAAGATAAAGTGTGAAGCTTGTGTTCCCGATGCAAATATGGAAAGCCAAAAGGCAGACAGCAGCAGTAAGGCTACCTGACAATAATGAAGCAATATTTACAGTGGGGCAAAAAAGTATTTAGTCAGCCACCGATTGTGCAAGTTCCCCCACTTAAAATGATGACAGAGGTCAGTAATTTGCACCAGAGGTACACTTCAACTGTGAGAGACAGAATGTGAAAAAAAAAATCCATGAATCCACATGGTAGGATTTGTAAAGAATTTATTCGTAAATCAGGGTGGAAAATAAGTATTTGGTCAATAACAAAAATACAACTCAATACTTTGTAACATAACCTTTGTTGGCAATAACAGAGGTCAAACGTTTACTATAGGTCTTTACCAGGTTTGCACACACAGTAGCTGGTATTTTGGCCCATTCCTCCATGCAGATCTTCTCGAGAGCAGTGATGTTTTGGGGCTGTCGCCGAGCAACACGGACTTTCAACTCCCGCCACAGATTTTCTATGGGGTTGAGGTCTGGAGACTGGCTAGGCCACTCCAGGACTTTCAAATGCTTCTTACGGAGCCACTCTTTTGTTGCCCGGGCGGTGTGTTTTGGATCATTGTCATGTTGGAAGACCCAGCCTCGTTTCATCTTCAAAGTTCTCACTGATGGAAGGAGGTTTTGGCTCAAAATCTCACGATACATGGCCCCATTCATTCTGTACTTAACATGGATCAGTCGTCCTGTCCCCTTGGCAGAAAAACAGCCCCATAGCATGATGTTTCCACCCCCATGCTTCACAGTAGGTATGGTGTTCTTGGGATGCAACTCAGTATTCTTCTTCCTCCAAACACGACGAGTTGAGTTTATACCAAAAAGTTCTACTTTGGTTTCATCTGACCACATGACATTCTCCCAATCCTCTGCTGTATCATCCATGTGCTCTCTGGCAAACTTCAGACGGGCCTGGACATGCACTGGCTTCAGCAGCGGAACACGTCTGGCACTGCGGGATTTGATTCCCTGCCGTTGTAGTGTGTTACTGATGGTGACCTTTGTTACTTTGGTCCCAGCTCTCTGCAGGTCATTCACCAGGTCCCCCCGTGTGGTTCTGGGATCTTTGCTCACCGTTCTCATGATCATTTTGACCCCACGGGATGAGATCTTGCGTGGAGCCCCAGATCGAGGGAGATTATCAGTGGTCTTGTATGTCTTCCATTTTCTGATGATTGCTCCCACAGTTGATTTTTTCACACCAAGCTGCTTGCCTATTGTAGATTCACTCTTCCCAGTCTGGTGCAGGTCTACAATACTTTTCCTGGTGTCCTTCGAAAGCTCTTTGGTCTTGGCCATGGCGGAGTTTGGAGTCTGACTGTTTGAGGCTGTGGACAGGTGTCTTTTATACAGATGATGAGTTCACACAGGTGCCATTCATACAGGTAACGAGTGGGGGACAGAAAAGCTTCTTACAGAAGACGTTACAGGTCTGTGAGAGCCAGAGATTTTCCTTGTTTGAGGTGACCAAATACTTATTTTCCACCCTGATTTCCAGATAAATTCTTTACAAATCCTACCATGTGGATTCATGGATTTTTTTTTCACATTCTGTCTCTCACAGTTGAAGTGTACCTCTGGTGCAAATTACTGACCTCTGTCATCGTTTTAAGTGGGGGAACTTGCACAATCGGTGGCTGACTAAATACTTTTTTGCCCCACTGTATATTTGTGTCTGCCAATACAAGTAAAGTCTGTGCATGGAAAAATGTATTGATTAAGCCAGAAATGGTATGAAATGGAAAGTCTAGGGTTGAGGTGTGTTGCAAAGTAGCTTGCAGAGGCAGCAGAAACTGCATGCAAGTTAAAGTTCCTTAAATAGGAAGAATATGACAAGCAATAGCTGAATGTGCACCTAGATCAGCTCATGTGCCTGGATTGTTAGCTGAGCTTGGCTCTGCTTCCTTGGTCTGGCTCAGAGTTACAGGACATCAACAGAGCATGAATCAAATGTAGAGTAGCTGCGTTTGTGACCCTGGTATTAAATACCTTGTTGTGTAGATGAGAAACTGTAAAATCATGTGTATTGAAACAATTATCAAAGGCACACAAATACAAATGTATAGATCTAACCTATGCGTAGCGGGAAGTCCCCTTTGTTCCAGATGTTGAAATTGAACAGCAGATGAGTGTGAAGCTGCTGCAGCAGAGCTTGATTCTTCTCATATGTCACTTGTTCTATCAGGAGCTGCACAGCAACCAGCACGCTGACGCCAACATGCCCAGCTGGCAGCTAAACACACACAAACATAACTATTAACTCAAACACTAACATGTTCAGACACCCATGAAAAATGATGACACGCAGAGGAAACACAGTACAGTTGACTACACGTATGATATGAAAATGCACCTTTTAAGAAACAAAGAAAAGCTTGTTATCAGGTCACCATAAAGCCATGTGACACCCATAACTCAGTACCCATAAACAGATAAGGGAAGAAGTAAGCATATTAGTGGATTATTTGGATACCATTTAAAGGGTGTGGTTACATCGCCTAGAGCAACTGTTACCACATCTAAGACACTTTCATTTAATCTCGGTCTCTGTGGAGGCTTTTATTTTCCATTGGTGTAAATGCTGACTCAGTCTCCTCGCTAAGTAAATAAATAGAGAGGGACTTGCACATGACAAAAGACTGAGGAGGAAAAGGAGGGTTTGGATTGGAGAGCTGAAGATTAAAGAACCAGCACACGAAGGGTCAAACAAAAGGACAAAAACACAGACAAGGAACAAACACAGACAGACAGGGACAAAAAGGATCGGAGGTGAAATAATTATAAAGAATACGTGGTCCTTTGTATCAGAAATCAAATGATGTCAGCCAGACAGTCTGAATTCCTCAGCTGTAAGCTCTTAGAGTCAAACTAATCCATACTGAATAGGATGAAAAACAAAAGAGGCTCATGGTCACTGGGCACAGCCTGGTTTAATTAATGTACTGCCTGAAATAAAATCTAATGGATGCTTTGCACCAAAAATACTATTAAAACATCCCTCTATACTAAAGGAAATGCTGACAGGATATGCTCAAACCTAACATAAGATGAAATGCATTTACTTTCACCAAAATCAGAAAATTTGACATTCTTTAAAGCGAGGCTATTCTGCTCATTTCAAGCTCCATATGTTTGTTTGTTTTTTTTATCTTTGGATGTTTTCTTGGACAAGAGATTCTAAATATTTCTTATTTATCTGGACCTTGGTCCAGCCCACCTGATTGGCTGCCCCTCATGAACAGGACGCTTAAACTGCAGGTGGGTGGAGCTTCTGTGCTCACTGACAGACATGCGTGCTTGAGATGACCATATTAGGCATGTCCTCTCTCTGACATCACACAGAGCCAAGTGTAGAAAAAACAAAACAAAACTGTAAATATAGAAAGTAACAATTTGCAGAATGAACTTGGTTTTATATTTAATTGTAAATATGTATCCACCCAAATTAGCCATATGCAAAATCATGCTTAAACCAAGACCTTCTGTAGCAGGGCTCCCAGTGTCCCGACGCCATGTAAGTACAGCAGATTCTCCTGGTTGATTGGGTGTCTCTGCAGAAAATGCTTCAGCACCAACAGGAATGTGGCTACCAGATTCTTCTCCAGGCGGGCCTCTGAGGTAGAAAATGTATCTCAGTTTATTTCCTTATTCTGCCCATTAACACAATTGTTTGTTTCATGACAAGGATTTGACAGTTGTATCAGAACAGACCTGAAGACCTGTTAGATGGGAGAATGACCCAATCGCCATCGGCTGGTGTGGTCACATCTGGGGTGATGAAATCAGATCCAGCTGTGGGATCATTCATCTGCTGATCAGGAGTCACGAAAGCCAACTGCTCCAGGATTGGGAAGAGAATTGGCAGGCCACCCACACAGTTGATCATGTCCTGCCAAAGATCAATATCATAGAGCTTAGTAGGGGGACGTGTGGTGCTCAGAATTGAAAAAGAAAGCTGAAAATTCAGCACCACTAAAGATGGTGGTCGTCCAACCCCTGCCTTCCCCCTAGTGGTCAAAATAAAAACTACAGATTTAAGGCACTTTACTTTTCATACCCAAAAGCTTTTTTTGTTCTCTAGATCAGCGGTCCCCAACCCCCGGGCCTCGAACCGGTACCGGTCCGTGAGTCGTTTGGTACCGGGCCACGAGAGTTGAGGCTCAGGTGTGAAATGTATGGTTTTCAGGGTTTTTATTGGTTTTCAGCGTTATTTTGTTACTGTTTTTATCGTTAATTCGGTTTTCCTGGGTCTTTTCATGTGTGTTATGAATAAATCTTATTTTTTTCGGTACCGGTACTAGTTTTATTTTGTTGTATTTATCCGCGACACCTTAAAGGCCGGTCCGTGAAAATATTGTCAGGCATAAACCGGTCCGTGGCGCAAAAAGGTTGGGGACCGCTGCTCTAGAACACAGATTTGGATGATTAATTTATTCAAGTGCTCTGTTGGGATATGTCAGAAACTGATGTCAGCATTGTGGACTGAGCCAAAGTCATAATATCCTCAGGAACGTCTGTGGACTAAAGCTTTTAAAACATTATTTTGGGACAAACTTACCAAACATTCTATATGATTTGACCAGTTTTCACACAAACTCCAGAACGTGTAAGGAGAATCATTTCAGGCACTGTCCAAAGTTACCCTCCCACAGGCAGCACATCAAACACAGCCAACCAACCAATCACAGCACTTTAAAGACCAAGCCACATTTTACATTGATTCAATTCTTCTTCCTTTTTTTAAAAAAATAAACTTTAAGCATCAATGGCCTTGATTTCATTCTAAAAATAGCTGCTGAGAGGGAAGATGTGCTTCTAGAAGGACCTTCAGTTCATTTTAAAATAGTGTGTATATTACATCCATGCAGTACAAGCACAAATACTCCACTGGCCATAAAACTTTTCCATGACAGCACGAGTTTCAGTTTCCGCCCACCTTGATATCCCAGTTAACGACTTTGTTCCCTGTCAGGCGTCCGTGGAGCATGTTTGGAGACAGGTCCAGGCAGATGGGGTTTCTGCAGGCCTGTTAACAAAAGGACTTTGTTTAGTTAGCAGGTAAAGTTTCAGCTAAACACAAACAAAAGGAAGTGATGTAACCCCAGAGAATCCCATCTGCTGCTACACACAGCTGATTCTAAGAAGGCGTGGCTGAGACAGTAATCACAGTAAGCACCTTGGGTGAGTAGTGCAGCAACAATTTGGCTGAAAGGTCCCCAAGCTCTGATTCTTGGGCTTTAAATGGAGAGATGCAGTTTGGACCTGTGCAGAAAAAAACCTTAAGTTATAAAACTGATTCAAACCACATTCTTGTTCAATTTTTTCTTCTTTACATTTATTTTTAATTTTGCACCTCTTCCATAATTTCGCATCACTTACCAGCACTACAGATGGCTTTTATGTGGTTCTGCTGCAGTGGTTCATGAAACACCATGACACTTCCTAGCTGGCCCTGCAGGGACGTGGGGCTTCCCCACTCGCTATCCTGAGTGCCCGCTGAGATTAGCTTAGTCACAGACTCAGGCTTCCCTCCCAGGAGGCCTCCCCAGGTGTGAGGGGACAGGATGCCGCCCAGTGACGAGCGAGTGGTAGGGGTGGTGGCCGAGGAGAAGGGAGGGTCTGGGATCTGGGAGGGTGGAGGAGTGGTGGTGCGCTGGCCTGCTGAGCCGATGCAACAGGAGGTGAACGGCTGCAGGAAGAGTAAAGCAGAAGAATGTGGGAAACAAAGAAAGAATATAAGACAGCAAAAATATTTTAGAAACTGTAAAATTTAGGTGTTGTGACAGATAAGCTGATTGGTCCATAATAATAATAATAATGATAATAACGGAGGTTCAGGTCTCACCTCTGTCATGGTCGGGTACTTGAGGGGGGCAGAAAGTTTCTGCTGTCCGTCCACATAAATGTAGACTAGACTCTGTCCAAATGGCCTCTTTCCAGGCACATGCACCACACCGATGCTGTGCTGTGGACAGAAATTCAAACACCTCCATTAGACGTCAACTTCCTAAACTACAACTCCACAAGAGGTCCAAATGAAGTATTCATCTAAATAAATACTCTACACATATAATCTTTGTGTAGCTGGATTTATTAACTCAAGGAACAGTCAAGGGTGTTACACATCTTTCTGATTCATCTCTGATAAATACTGATGTATTCATGTGCTCTGGAGACGCATTTTTCAGTGGTACTACCCTTTCAGCAAAGAAATGACATCATTAAATCTGACTCACCCAGAGAGAGTCACAGAAGCAGTAATCAGGCAGCATGACTGTGACATACTCCTTCTTTGTGCATACGGCAACAACCAGCACACCTGCTGAGCTGATAAAGGCCTCAAAACCTGTTCCTCCTGGAGTAAAAAAGCTGTAGAGAATCAAAGAAAACCATTTGAAATATTTTGAGTGTTTAACATGCATAGCTTTTTACTGAAATTGTTGCTATAAGGTTACACTGGTTACACTGAGGTTACTACTTCAGGTACGAAGGGACTGGATTCCCTTTTTTCCTGGTAAAAACAGCGTTTCCCTTCTCAATGCAGCTTTGTTTATTTTAACTATTTAATGCAGAATAATCCAATATGCTTCGAAAGATTGAGTGCTAATTATAGAATTACAGATTACAGATGGGTTTTTACCAGATTACTGCCTACCATTGTCAAAAGCCTTTGATTTACAAAGGTTAACATTATATGTAAAATTTAAGATGATAAACATCCTTCAACACTGATTTAAATATGAAATGTGTTCCTAGTTATTCCTGCCTATATTTATGTCTTTTCTTCTGACCTGTACAGCTGTTTTCTCTTGTCTTTGCTGGATGGGCCCAGCTGGTCCTGGTCCAGTGACAACCAGGCGAGGAAGCTAAAGGCAGACCCTGGCCAGCGGTGCACTGTTGGAACTACGATGCCAGCCATGCTGGGCGACAAGTCAAAGTACTGCATGGCACTTTCCAAGCCTTGCTTGCGCACCATGGCGAGGAGGGCTTTCAGAGCAGGACCTACGTATGGATGTGCTTGGCTGGACTCTGGAAGCCGAAGGAGACGCAAGAACTCCAACAGTTCCCTGGCACTCAAAGACTGGCACCCAAGTGAGCCTACTAGCCCCAAAAGGCTTTCAGCACAAGCTCTGTGTAGTCGCTCGTGGCGCTCCAAGGCAGCTAGTGCGCGCATGACCATGGCGGCGTTGACACAGGTAGCACGGGTCTGGCGGTTGAGGCAACTAAGGCGGCGGAGCCAATCGGCTGTGAAGAGCTGCAGTTCTGAGGAGTCCAGCTCTGGGAGCCACTGGACCAGCAGCAGCAAAGGCTCCACATTACTGATGCCCAGGAGGCCCACTGAGGTGTGCTCACCCTCCACTGCCTGGATACACACACACACACACACACACACACACACACACACACACACACACACACAGAGAGAGAACTCTAGTCACCATCCATTAACGATTTAGGAAATACAGCCATTAAACACTTTGGATTATTCAGACAATTATAGAAATTTGAAAGTCAGACAATAAAAGTCTTCAGTCTTTGTCTCACCATATTCATCAGCTCTTTGAGGAGGTGTCGAGATGGCTGCCCGAGGGAGATAAGTACTTCGTACAAGTGATTGTACCCGATCCTCTCCTTAAAAACCTCCTGTACAAATCAAGAGAGCCACAAGGAATTTTGTAACAATTTGACTCCAACTAAACGTCTTTGTAATGTTTCAGAAATGTTTCAGGACGTTACAAGTTTTATTCACTTAGCATTAAATGAAAGTCTCTTTAATGAAACAATATCAATTGTTCTATCATCTGTGTGGCATAGAACAGCACACCGACAAAGATATAAGAGTCTCCAGTCACTCAGTCTTCCCAGGATATATTAGGAGGCCACCAAGTCAAACCCTGCTGACTCCGCTGATAGCCAAATGGTTGTTTAGCAGGCTCTCATATACAAGGTGTGCTATTTAAGCTCTTTTAGCCCACAGTCGCTAGCAATCTCTAAAAATCTAAAATTGCAAAATTGAAAGTAACAGACTACCAATAGTTTTACCTTTGCAGCTGGCGATTTGTGCATCACTGTTGTTAGGGCTTTGATGGTTGCTACGGCAAGGGAGTCCAACCGCCCTTGAAACACCTGAAAGAAAAAAAACTAGTCTGTCCCCGTTGCTAAAAAGTTGTTCTTTTAGTAGGAAAAGTTGGTACTGACAGATTATTGCAACACTGAAGACCAACTTCTTTCAGGGCCTAAAAACAACATGCATCACTATAAAAAAAAGATAAGAAGTAAACTTTAGTTGATGCCTTGGAGTCTGATTCATTTTGTTTGTGTAAAAAGTGAGTAAAAATCACTGATGATGGTTAGAACCCTGCAGTAGGAGCTGGCATCAAGGCTTGTACTGCAGATGTTATAGTGAAGGTAAGACTTCTGCTCCAGGTAAAAAGCAATCCTTTTAATAGCATCGGGACATCAAGGTTTAGTTTAAAACAAAAAGAAACACCCACTTCCACACAGACAGTCAACCACAAAGAAGTACCTCACTGTTTTTCTTTCCACAGTGGCACACACATTTAAAACAAAGCATGCAACCCAGAAAACACAAGCCAAACCATGACACATTTAACACAGATCCATCTCCATCCAGCTTTGTCCTGCTCATGCCCGACACATTCTGGGTCACTAAACCCATTATTTGATTGACATGAGAATGCTCTGCAGAGTCTCGGAGCAGCTGGAGAGGGACTGTGGCAAAAACAAAACACTTAGATCATCGTCACAGAGTCCAGATTACCTCAAACCACTGAACTCTGTGAGAACACACACCAGGCCATTGTGATAGCATTCCAGTGGAGCCCTTAGTATACCAAAGAAAACCAGGACAATGCATGAGAAGGTGGGTATAGGAGTGAAGAGGTGCTCAGGGGAGGGAGGAAATTGCTTTAACACACGAGGCATCGAAGTCACTCCACAGCAAGGCCACAAAAATCACATTGTTGAGTGGTTGTTTATCACCTTAGCTCAGTTGAAGTTTTAAAACATCAGTTTTTGTCTCCCCACTTCATCGCATTTATATTTGTGCTCTAAATTGAGCGAACGTCTGCTTTTTTCCCCTTTCCATTCTGTGTGAAGAGCGCTGACTGACAGCTGAAGTAAAAGAAGGAGCAGGAAATATTAAAACTTAGTGAACTTAGTAAAGTTTTACTTTTCACTGTTCAGCTGGTATTTGTTGACTCACTAAAGTAGACCAAATCTTTCATCTCTGTAGGTGAGATAGGTTAACTTACCTGCTGCTACATGTTACTTTCTGTTCATGCTGGAAGCTGTTTTTCTTTATTGTTTGGCGAGACATCTTTTTGGTGCATTATCGGCACAAATTACGGATCCTGATCGAGCCTAACATTTATGAACCTTTCAAATTAATTATGGGAATGATTAATGGGAATGTACCTTTATATCTGTGTAAAAAGATTCTGTAGGCAAGAGAAAAGATTTTAGGTACCAGAAGCATTTTGGTTTGGGTTTGTAGTCTGCTTGTGGTTTTAGTTCTATTGACCAATCCCATCTGAGCAGGATCTGGTTTGCTGGTGAACAGTCCCTGTGCAGAGCAAAGGTAGGAAAACATTTTCTGAATCTATGAGCTATCGCCTGATGATGCATTAGCTGCATTTGCAGTCACAAAGAATGATCAGCACCCTGACAGCAAGAGGATTCTCTGTTAATCATCTTTTGGTTGCTCCCTTTAGGGTTCGCCACAGTGAATCATCTGCCTCCATCTCACACTGTCCCCAGCATCCTCTCATCATACTCTGGCACCAAATAATATCTTTTCTCTAGATCCACAAATACACAGTGGACCTCTTTTTTGACTTCCTGTATCAACCCTCTAAAACATTGTATATGTAGTGCTCTCTCGGCATGAAGCCACACTGCTGCTTGCTGATCGTCACTTCTGCTCTTAACCTAATTTCAACAACTGTTTCCCATTGTTTGACTTATCAGCTTTATCCCTCTGTGGTTACTACATCACCCGTCATCACCCTTGTTCTTAAAAACTGCTGCCGGTACACGTTTTCTCCATTCCTCAAATCTTGTCTGACTGAAAGTGTTAAAAAAAATCTCCTGGACATCTCTATACCAGCGGTCCCCAACCCCCGGGCCTCGGACCGGTACCGGTCCGTGAGTCGTTTGGTACCGGGCCATGAGAGTTGAGGCTGTGTGAAGTGTATAGTTTTCAGGGTTTTTTTGGTTTTCAGCGTTATTTTGTTATTGTTTTTATCGTTAACTCTGTTTTCCTTGGTCTTTTCACTTGTGTTATGAATAAATTTTCTTTTTTTCGGTACCAGTACTAGTTTTATTTTGTTGTATTTATCCGCGACACCTTAAAGGCCGGTCCATGAAAATATTGTCGGGCATAAACCGGTCCGTGGCGCAAAAAAGGTTGGGGACCACTGCTCTATACCTCCACAGGTATGTCATCTGGACCAGCTTCATCCTTGTCACAGCTGTCCTCACTTCCTCTTTACCAATCCTCTGTACCTTTTGATTCACTAACTTACCTCCATCAGTCCTCCTCATTCTCATTTTCTTTATTCATCTGCCTGTTAAAGTACTCCTTCCATCTTCTCAACATACTCTCCATCTCTATCTTAAATCACCCTAACCTGCTGCACATCCTTTCTAGTTCAATCTCTCTGCCCAGCCAATTGATACAAGTCTTTTTCTCCTTCCTAAGTGTCCCGCCTCAGTACTACTTACTTCATCTCCCTTACTTTCCCACTTTTTCTGTGCTAACATCTACCTTTCTTAAACTTTGCACCACAAAGTCTCCTTGTCCTCTTTCCTCTGTCATGTTGGCTTCAGCCAACAATAGCAAAGTTTCCAATGGCACTTTATTGGCAACCAGACCATGACCAGTCTGGTATGGAAATTTCATTCCTGATGATCTGCATGTTTGATTTGGCAAAGACTTTATGGCAGATGTCATTCCTGACACAACCCTCCCCTTTTATTCAGGCTTGGGACCAGCAGTAGGAAAACATCGACGTGTTCTCTATTGTGCTATTAATTCACAATCTAAGTAAAATCGTAATAATAATAATAATAATAATAATAATAATAATAATAATAATAATAATAATAATAATAATAATAAAGAAAGGTAAGGCAGTATGAGGGTCTTGCTGTGGAGCGGCCTCATGATTCTGGTGAGATGAAAGTGGAGGGATTTGGCAGCAGTAGCAGATGAGAATAAGGGCAGGGCAGATGAATGATGTGGAGGGGGTGAGATAATGTGGGGCTTTTCTCGGCGGTACCTGAGTGTCCCTCTCGCCTGTCAGTAACCTGTTGTTGGTTATATCTTTCTGGTCCTTGTCTGCCGCCGTGCACCTAGCATTAACCAGCTGATAGACACAACAGGCAACATGTCAACATAGCATGTGGGGAGGCTGATAGAAAGAGACAAGGGAGAGACAGAGGACAGTGCAGGGGAGGAGGAAAGATGTTATAAGTGGAGGAGAGGGTGCTAGGTTAATAGCAATGCCACCGTGTGGACGCGTTGTTTGGTGATCCAGCTGCGCTGTGCAGAGGTAAACATGCAAGGAGGGCAAAATGCTCGTTCTCACACTGAAAGTGAAATATTAAACATGACAAACAGGATTGACGAGACCTGGACAAAACTTTATTCAACTTCAAATGTGTCACCTGCAGCAGACTGACCGGAGATGTAATAATAAAACCGATTTCTAAGATGTGAACTTCAACTCCATATTAAAAAAAAAAAACACAATTTTTTCCATCAACTCATATGCTACTCAAGTGAATCAATAATCTGAAAAATAATTACACATTAATGTGATTCCATATGATACCATCTAGTGCAACTGTGGGCCCAGGTATGGGTGTAGTATTCAGAAGAAAAAGTCACATATTTACAAGTAAAATCCTGAATAATATCTGAGATGCAGGACAGTTTGCTGATGCTCGTCATGCACTTGAATTGTAGAACCTAATCAAGTAACTTTGGAACAAATTTAGCAATAAGGAAACACCCAACTCCAGCCTGGAAACCCCAAATTATCAGAAACCTCCAGACTTTAAAGAGACACGGCTGTGTGATGAGCCCATTTAGAGGGCAACAACATTCTTATTTGGTGGGGATGATAGCTGCTCTGCATCACGTACTACAGCAAGTGCAAGCATATTGCTGTTTACATCATATATACTGTGTTTAAATATTCATCCATCTTCTTCTGCTTATCGAATTCAGGTTCGGGGGTTAACATTATTAATCTAATCCCATGCACATCTATGGACTGTGGGAGGAAGGCGGAGGACCTGGAGAGAACATGCAAACTCCGCATAAAAAGGCTCCATCCGAGGCCTCATGCATATTCATGCAAGGTGTGCATGATTATGCATGAGCTTGCACGTCCCTGTTTAGCAACAGTATCTGGGGTATGATGAGGTAGATTCAGTCTTAGAAGCTGAAGATTTAATTCCTTAACATAAAAAAAAAAAGTCTTAGTATTTTTTTGACTTTCAAATTTGCAAATGATCGTTTTTCTCTGAATATCACCCCACTTCTCACAGCTCCATGTGTTTGGCTTCCTGCTCTCTCTCTCTCTCTCTCTCTCTTTTTTTAATAACAAATACAATGAAAAACGACAAGATACAATACAAGCATTGCATCACAGTGCGGCCTCCTTATCAGTGTGTAAACACAAACAGCCTTAGGAGGCTGGGGTATCAGATACAAGATACTAACAAGAACAACAAAGATCCTGCACAGTTCTCGATGCCAGCTGAATCTACGGGTTATAAATAGACAAAAAAAAAAAAAGAAACAGAAAAAAAAGGAGCTGTGCTTTTACCTTGCTGTTCTGGAGCAGTCGTGTGAGATGCTCAAAACAGTTACTGTTGAGGAAGATGGCTTGTAGTACTGGCCTGTCTGAACACAGGAACATGTCCCTGATAGTGTCTGAAAGGCAGGAGAAATCAACACAGAGGGGCAAAGACGAAGAGAAGCACAGTGAGACAAATAAAAAAGGAGTAGAGAGATGAATGACAACAGAATGTAAACACTGTTAGATTAGCTCGGCTTCCATCTTTGAAAATTATCTTTAAACAAAATGTAGCAGCTGGTAACTAATTTAAAATGTCTTCAAAATGATGAAAGACACACTTTTGTGGATTAAGATCATACCTAGCATGTTTACTTGCAGGGCCACAAATCTGCTCTCCCAGTGTCGACCCAGTGTTGGCACTCGGCCCTTGGCTTGCTGCTGCTGCTGCTGGGCAGCCACGACAGCTGCTGGGTCCGAGTTGAGCAGCTTAAAGTAGTTTTCCAGCACTGAGGCAATTTCCACCTGCCGCTGGTCTGAGCTGGAGGCCAGGAGCCGCTGGACCACCTCCCGCAGGCAGCCCAACGTCAGCAGTGCTTTACGGTCCGGGGCCTCACTATCCCAGTCCTCGCCTTCCTCTGAGGAGCAGCTACCCATGGAGCAGTCAGCCAGGACCCGCATCAACACTTCCATGGTGGCTGGAGAAATTGCAAGGAGAGCGTTCCTCTGCAGTGGTGGAGGGAGGGAAACAATGTGAGTTAGTCAAAGCAAGTCACTTGAGATCAGAGAGAACTGAAAGCGCCGTCCTAGAGTGTGGGAAAGCGGCAAGATAAACAACAATACCACTGAAAAATAAAGAATACAATAGCAACTCATGCACTGCATTCAAGATGAAGAGTGCTCATTTAAACATCAATGCTGTATTCCTTTGCTGGTGATCAACCAATCAGATAAAGCAGAGAAATAAAAGAAACCATAAACCAAAAGTCACTCCTTCATATCCACAACATAGTCTGAGACAGTTAACAAGAAGCAGTTCTACTTAGTACTACTACTACTAATAATAATGATGAATGGCATCTCAAAGCACTCTATCACCACATCTATGGCCAGCAAGCCCAGCTCATTTAAGCTGAAGCTTACCTGATCTCCAGCAACTACTGCTCCAAACAGGTGTAGCAGGCAACATTTCAGACTCTCCTTTAGATGCTCGCTCTCCTGGAAGCACTCTGTAAGGAGGGCAAACATGTAAATACACAAGTGTGGCTTTCCTCAACTTCCACCTCTCAAGTAAACACTGCATGAATTCAGATGCAGAAACAGCAAATTCTCATATTTTTTATGAAAGGAGGGTCGACGAAATCGGCAAAGCAAATAAGATAGGACCTTAACTATCACACACACACACACACACACACACACACACACACACACACACACACACACACACACACACACACACACACACGTTGTAGTAATTTTAGTTTTACAGCGGTCCCAGTCACCCATTAACTCATCTGTCAACACATCCAGCTGGGGAAAAGAAATCCGACATTTTGGCTCCGTGATGTCTACTTCCTTCATCCCATACATTTCAAAACAATTCAATTTAGTTCCCTGAATAACACTAATTACAATCCTACAAATTTAGACATAATATACAAACATGCTTAATGAAAGGAACAGTACTCTCACAGACTTGCTGCTTGCCCACAACCCAAAGCACACAAGCGGGAAAAGAAGTCTGGTTGAGCCTTGGGTGTTATCTTTTGTGATAAACCACAGCAGCCACACATTTGACACAGGACAGAAAGGAGTATTTGTTTAAAATGGCCCCCAGCAGCGCTGAAGTGGCTTGACAGATACTATTCACTATCTGCTCATCTCCACGAATGGTAAACAGAAAAAAATGCACAAAGAACGGATTCACCAGGACCCAGAGAGGAAAGAGGGGGAGGCGGTGGGAGAGAGTGATGGCGTGGGAGCTCTTAGACGAGATGATAGGGGAGGACAGAGGAGAGCAGAGCTTATGGTCTGTAATCAGAACAGTAGTGGGATGTACTGAGAACTGCTTCTACATCCTTACTTGAAGAGGACTCTGAAGAAGGACCATATACACATTTAAAAATAAGTGCACATAGTGGCACACTGTAAAGTTCAGAGCAGCTGAAAGTTCTGCACATTTGATTCATATACCTCTAAAAAACACTCTGGTACATTGAAGGGAGTGGGAGTGAGGGCTCGAGTGAAAAGCAAGACACTTACGGTAAAAGAAAGGAACAAATTCAACAGTGAGGGGAGCTGCTTTGTACTTCTGCCTGCTCCTCTCTACCGTACCCATCTGCTGCTCCCTGGAAGGAACAAACACAGCACACTGAGGAACAGCTCCTGTTCATTTTCAGTACAACTCAATTTTATTTATATAGTGCCAAAAAACACAACAGCAGTCTCATCAGGGTGCTTTACATTGTAGGGTAAAGACTAGGGGTGGGTTTTAATTATCGATTAAAATCGATTCTGAACATGATATCGATTCATTAAAATCCTGAATCGATTTTTAAATATAAATTTATTTTGCCCGAAACACCAGAATTTCTACAACCACAAAACAGTAAATGAGAGCAGGTACAAGGCTTCTGCACAAAAACGTGGACCCAACACATCCGAATCAGTGAGATGTCGCCTTTCTCACCCGACGGCACGTACGTGGACACGGACACGCTGTCGGGGCTGAAAGCCGACAGATCACTGATTCTGAAGTGTCGGCCAGCGCTTTGTGTTTACGTGTTTACTTATGTGTTTACTTTTTGTGCTAGATTCTGAAGCTGCAGGTTTTATCTCTCTCCAAACAATATTGACTGAACCAGCAGCCAAAGACGATCCAAACTACGCTTCACATAAACATCATCACGAATTTCCTCCGACTTTTGCTGTTTTGCTTCCACCACGATAAAAATCACACTTCATGTAGAGCTCTCTCTCTCTCTCTCTCTCTCTCTCTCTCTCTCTCTCGATAATCAAAACCCACCCCTACTTATTACCCACCAGTCTACGGTGTCGGCCGCTGGTTTTTTTTTTTTTTGGGGGGGGGGGGGGGTTTGTTACTTCCGACAAGAAAGCCTCATTTTTGCTGTTCAATACTGAACAAATTTAAACTTTTTAAAATTGTGCAAAATTGCAAAATGCTTAGCTGTGTTTCTAATCAAACCTCTGTAACTTTGCTCTGCTTCACTTCGTTTTTGATCTACTGCACAACATTTTTAAGGTCATCTGCTATAAAAACCCAGACCAGGAAAACCGCCTTCATGTTTTTCTGTGTTTTATCCTTATTTACTTTGACACAAAGGTATCTGCTGTGATGTTTACACCTTTGATAAAGTCTCACAAATGTCAGCTTTCTTTTTATAGATATAAAAATATAGATATGGACTGATAAATGATCAGAATTATAATATTTCTGACTATCTGAGGCAAAATTCCCCGATTTAAATCGAATCGAATCGATTCTAGAAATCAGTGACGATATCCAGCCCTAGTAAAGACCCGACTATAACACAGAGAAAACCCCAACAATCAAACCACCTGCTTTGAGCAAGCATTCGGCAAAAGTGGGAAGAAAAAACTCCCTTTTGACAGAAGAAACCTCCAGCAGAACCAGACTCAGCGGCAGGGCAGCCATCTGTCTTGCCTGGTTGGGGGATGATGGACCCGAACTGAGCAGATTACCTAATCAAGGCAAAGTTAACCTTCCTTGCTGCGTTACCATGCCAACTACAGAGCCACAGTTTTATATAAATTATTATCTGAATGACACACCTAGGAGGAAACAGACCAATGAGGAGTAAGCTTCTTCATAAGCTATCAAGAGAGCACCTTCAGTAGGTTTGTATGTATTATCAGATATTAAAAGGTAAATTTTAAAATAAAATCCCATCATTGCATATTTTGTAAATAACGCCTTCAGGAAATGACTTCTTTGCCATTTCTGCTGTTGGTGTTGCAGGACAAACTAACCCTCATCCCCTTTGCAGTTCTAGGAGTGAAAACTAAATCAAACTGCAGTCTGACTTTTGAAAATAAGAAAAATAATCTAAAGCAGTTTTATGTAAAGCAAAATAGTTTGTTTCAACATAAAGTTTAGTCTTTAGCTTTAAAAAGTTTCCAGTCCTAGCTTTGCAAACCCAGAAAATAAATTATATTTATGGTTCTAGCAATGTTCACTTGTGCAAGGAACACAAATCTGATGAAAAAAAATTAAATAAAAGACAAACAATGTGTGTTAGGATGTTTTACCAACAGTCTGATGACTGATAATGGAAAAAAATGACTACCAGTAATAAGATATGAGGTGTTATCAGCCACAAGAATGGGGAAACAGACTGTGAGACTAGGCACACCTACATGTGCAGTGAGCATTTGCCACCAAGTCAAAAATCCAAAGTGCAGCAGCTTGCTAGCACATAGCTGCTAAACACGGGGTGTTAAATTTCACTGTCAAGAATTATTTTAACTCCTTTTAACCAAATAAAAACAGTCTGTTACTCTGAAGCGGACCGCGTTCCCCTCAGGTGTGATTGTCAGTAAAGCTAGATGTTGTTACCCGCACGTTCGATGCCTCCAGTTGTGGTATGGATCGTAGAGGCTCTCGCAGAATGCCAGTGCATGACGGACAAACTCCTCCGCCTGACTCTGGTCCGCCATCTCCTTCTCTTTGGTCTTACTCTTCAGCTGTAATAGAAACAGCCACATTACATACTGCACATACTATTCAGTCTCAGTGAGACTTTCTCTGTTTAATCAATACAGTCAGCTGTGTGTAATAGTTAACCCAAATTTCTGTTACTGGGAGTAGGTAGCCAAGTAAAAGCTATTAGTTATTTCTACTCAGTTATTTCTGTTTTAAGAATTTTTTTTCATCTTTTACAAATTCAAACAGGGAAAAAGAAGGAAAAAAATGCTTTTTTAAAGTAACAAGGAGAGAATCTCATTGCATGGTTGGAGGATTGTGACCCACTCTTGCAGAATGTTTGTGCGTTTTTTTGTTTGGGTTTTTTGGTAAAGGTCTTTGAGGATGTTCAGTTTGCATAAATGGGAAGACCAAAAGGTCAGGCTTCTTTTTGAACAGTGAATCATACACAGCTGCTCTTTTTAGTCGAAGAATGAAAGTACAGAGGTGGATATTACAGCAGTTGGTCACCTTTAACTGAATCCATTCTTTCATCCAATACTGAAATCTTTTACACCTACCCCAGTTACAACATAAACCAAAACCATAATCCATCCTCCTCTGTGCTCAAGCATTTGAGAGTTGTTCTTTTCATTGAAATAAAGGTCTCCTCCCCTACCCCCAACATACCAAAGCAGTTTTTTTCCATCAGTCTAAAAGATTTGCTGGTGAGATGCATCAGGCTATGTTGACGGTGATTTTTTGGGGGGGTAAGAATTAGAGATGGATCGATCCGATATTACGTATCCGTGGTTCAGGGGGTTGGGAAGCTCATCTTGTAAACGGAAAGTTGCCAGTTCGATCCCCAGCTCTGTCTGTCTTGGTCGTTGTGTCCTTCGGCAAGACACTTCACCTGCCACCTACTGGTGATGGCCAGAGGTGCGATATGGCAGCCTCGCTTCTGTCAGTCTGCCCCAGGGCAGCTGTGGCTACAACTGTAGCTTGCCTCCACCAGTGTGTGAATGTGAGGGTCTCGAAAAGCTCGAGCAATCCATTATTATTATTATTACTGACCTAAATTACTGGATCGGATATCGGAGAGAAATAAAAAATGTAATCCGATCCATTAAATAGCACAAAAGCACCTCAGTAAACTTGCGACATGGCGTAACTCAGCTCATAACCTTAGTACATCGGAGCAGTATACGTCACGTGATAGAGCGGCTGTGGCGTGCGAGACCTGTTGGCGGTCTGGTTGAGCATTTGTAGCCTCGCTACCAACCCGGCATTTCATCTCCGAGAAAGTTATCCCAGACAGGAGTAAAGCAAGTGTGTAAGTTCATCTCCGAATGTTTGTCCCAAATTAAGCTTAACAACCGATATATGGAGCGACTGCCTCTTCTCTATCCCTCCCTCTCCTGTCACTACTTCAATCATGAAACTGATTCATGATCAGCTGATCGGCTTTTCTGTCGCGACTCCCGTCTCTCTTGTTCATTTATCGCCCACTTTGCACCAGAAAGAGGAAACCAGCGGCTAAACAACAGCAGCACGTTTAAGCTTGATAAGCTGTTGTTAGAATTTATTTAATATTATTATTCTACACCAGGATCCTTTTCTACGCACGGCTGGTAACTGTGCAGCAAAGTTTTACCAGGTGGGCCGATAGGGCATTAACAGGGAAAAGGGGGGTACAAAGACATACTTTTCTTTCTTATTCTCATTTAAAATGTTTAGCTTTTAATAAATAATTATCTGAATCTTAAATCCAAAGTTTTAATCTGATGTAAAATGTATAGAAGTCCATTATTGTATATAGTAACTATTGAGTCTAATATACCCTAGTAAGCTATAGTACTTTTGGGAAGATACAATCAGTGCAGTCTGCAATTCTGTTGAAGAAAGATGTTGAATCTATTTAATTATTGTAGAAAAATAATTGATTTCTGTGCATTTTTTTTTTTTTTTTAAACACGTGCATTAACCTCCTAGGACCTGGCGTCCACATATGTGGACATCACATTTTGGGTTATTTAGACCAAAATACTCAATTTTGCTCTGCAAGAGCCTGATATCCACTTACGAGGACATTATACTGCTACTGTTCTATCAAAATTTTAAATGAATATCCTCATATGTGGCTCTTATTTTTCTTAGAAACAAAAATTAGGTAAAAAAAAAAATAAATAAAATTTTTTCTAATTCTTTGTTTTTACATTCATCAGGTCCCAATCAGATCAAATATCAAAGAGAAATTAAAAATGCATGCCGTGGAAGAGTTCGGGTCTTAGGGGGTTAAATTAAAGTTGATTACGTCGATTAAGCATCACGAGGCGGAGGGTGGGGGGTGGTTCCCTTGTTTTTTTGTTTTTTTTTGCTGGGAGTTGGCAACCCTATTAGTTAGGTTGTTTAATATTTCTGCTAAGTACTCTTTAAAATACCAGAATAGGGAGGATGGTGCAGGTGTAAGGTTATTAGCTTGATGAGTGTTGCTGAACTATGAAACATCTTGGGTGCAGTGTACTTTTTGAATATAGGTATAACAGAATAGCTTTAGTGGTTTTTTTTGTTTTTTTTAAACTTGGCTATGAACTTATACACAATGCAGCAAGATATTTAAAAAAAAACAGTTTTATTAATTAAAAAATACACTATATCGGATTCATATCGGTAGATATCCAAATTTATGATATCGTATCGGACATGAAAAAGTGGTATCGTGCCATCTCTAGTGAGAATGCAGGGAAACGTTTCCATAAAGGTCATATTTGCAAACTTGTCACTGCACAGTAGAGCAGAGCACCGATCCCCTAATTTGCTAAATCATCTTTAAAGGTTTTCCATTAATTCTACAAGTAGTTCTCCAAGTTAGAAAGTAATTTTCTTGATGTTTTAAATCTCACTTAATTGAAACTACAAAGTGATGAAAATGACTGCAGCCTTGCTGTGATAAAATGTTCAACTTCAGAGATCAAGCAGACATGCTGTCTTAACAATCATTATCTATATAATAAATAATAAGACAAGGAGAAGATTGTGCAGTGTATCTTTCTCTAGAACTACTAGAACAATGACTGCAAAGACAAAAAAATAAAGCAAATTAAATTAAAAAAATGTCCACCATTTGAAAAAAATAGAATTGGTGCAATTTTTATGGAATTGTCTGTCAAACAGCATCAGTGGGTGACATTACAATGGCTACATTCAAGTTTTCCATATGCTGTATGTTTATAACTGACATTCTCTGGACTTTTAAAACCATCACATCAGCTCACCAATGTCTCAAACGTTGGTCAAACAAAACAGAGCTCACATTTTTTGCATTGTCCTTCCTTTCCTTTCCTTTTTCAGTATAAAACAGTTTAAAGGTAAATAAATGAAATAATCTTAAATTGTGTTAAGGAAGGTTTCATCTTTAAGTCTATGACATTTTGGAGATGGGTTCATCTTCTGCTAAATTAATATCAAAAAGCATGCATATTAGATTTGAACTTCTAAACATTGAGCTTCTTTTTCCACTCTAAATTAATACATTCTTCAAGACCACAGGACACAGAAATATGTGCAAAAGAAAAAGGGAGGAGTCAGACCTGCTGAATATAAAGTGTTGTCATGGTGATGATGTGATTGATGTAGGAGCAAGTACCAATCTCCTCCACATTGGATAGGTTCCTTTCGTAAACATCGAATCATGGACACACAAACACACAAGACAAGTCAACTGTTAACTTCTCCATCACTTACTTTTGAACACCTACTTCATTAGAGTGAAATTTCATCTCAGCAACTTTACAGCATGTGTATGTTTAACATCCTGACCTGCAGATGATGATGAGGAATTTCAGCAGCAGCAGTGCTAGGTTTTGCTGCTCGGGCTCCAGGCCGTCAGAGGCTTTTTGGACACACTGCAGTAACTGGTGGCGCAAAACCTGCAGGATGTTGTCTGGGAGGAGCGTCAACACCGGGGGAACCTCTTCTGGTCTGTAGACACAGAAGCATCGCAAGCACATAGCTGGATGAAAAGGAATGTCGACTCCATGTTTGTGTACCAGGATCAGCAGATTATCAAAGCACCATCTGCTCTCACCGCGTCGTACACATGCCTGGTGCATTCAGGCATTCATTACTAGAGAAAAAAATTGCATGACTGCTGCACTCTGTTCATATATGTGAGAGAGAATCCCATGGTAGGGAAGCAGATGTGACAGCTGCAGAGGAAGGGAATGAGATGAAGAGGATGGGGGAGAAGACAAATGGAGGGAAGAGAGGAAAAAGATGCAAGGAGGAAGAAGAACATGACATCATTCAAAGGACGAAAAAAGCAAATAACAGGCTGGCAGATAAAAACCTTAGCCAATTAGACTGAAACACCCATATTCTGCCATCCTACTCCACCCAATCCTGTGGCTCTGCCTTGCTCATAAAATGTGACTGACTTCATAAGGCTTCATCTGAGGTTCATGCGATCACAAGTGGCAGAACAGTGTTAACCAAGCTGCTCTAAAATCCTAGATACACGCTCTCCAATGATGAGTGGGTGTCTCTCACTTAACTGATTTGTGTTGGCATGGTGCTTTTGATGCAGAGCATCACCTGCAACAAAATTAAACCACTCTGCACAAAAGCATCTGTTGTGGCCATGCTATTTCAGGCTGCACTGTGGAAAGCTCCACGGTGTGTGGTCATGATGTGGATGACATACAAGAGGAGGTAGCTCTGAACCCGCTCCTTACAACTGATTAGATGGCACTGGTGTATTATTAAGTATATTAGCATATTAACATCTCGTTTGAATACAATTTAAATAAAACCCAAACCAAAACATAGCAGCAACCAAAATACCAAACTTGAGGCTTCGTTAGTAGTGCACGTACCAAAAGGGAACAACACAAATTGTGTTGGCAATCTACTTTGAAATAATTTGCTGATAAATGAAAACATTGTTAGCTAATAATGGTGCACATGCTAGAAATAAGAGCGTAAATTACCATCCTATTAAAATATTCCTCATCAAGAAGACAAGTCATTGTCAGTGTTTTCTCCTGCCAAACCAGTGTGGTTTGGTTAAAGAATAAGAATGGGTTATTCAGTGTAAATGCTAATTCCGGTTTATGACCATTATATATGTTATACTGAAAGAAAGCTTCAGGCACTCAGCATTGCAATTTGCCACAGTTTACCTTGAAGGTGTCTTTTCAAAGTCTACATCGAGACATCGCTCGTAGGAGCTGATGAAAATCTCCAGCCATAGCTTCAAGTAGTCTGGATCCCTCTGAGAAAAGAACAGAAGGGTGCAGAGAGGAAACAGTATTTTTAGTTACCTTTGTAGACAAATGTGTCATACTTAGAATAAATAAATGGCTGACAGCGGACAGACTGTAATTTGATTGAATTTATTGTTGTGTGGTGTATGTGTGAGACATTAATGACTTTTCTGTGTGGAACTTCAGGAAGCAGTTGCTGGTAAATGTGAGGTCGACATCAGATTTCTGACTTTTGGAATACCATTGAATCCTGGCACCTCATGCATCCCTTCGTAGTTCTTTCAATGTTCCCCAACACTGCCCCATGACCTCCTAACTGTACCTCAAAATTGTTTCGCAGTTCCACTCTTCCTCACTGTCCAGTGAATGGTCCTCACAGGGATAGGAAACAGCAAACATGTGTATGCTTATATTGGGGGGGTCACCATTCTAGTCTGACATTTCATTCTATACTCAGCTGATGTACAAATCTATACAATTGTGGAATTCCTATTAAATATTTGTATATGAAATTTAGATATTTAATTTTACTTCTGCAAAGTTACATCAAGATTGGTTTTCTCATGTAGGAGGAACTACGGAAGACAGATACATAAAATCTTTACAATGATAATGGATTGGATTTATATAGCGCTTTTCAAGGCACCCAAAGCGCTTTACAATGCCATTATTCATTCACTCTCACATTCACACACTGGTGGAGGCAAGCTACGGTTGTAGCCACAGCTGCCCTGGGGCGCACTGACAGAGGCGACGCTGCCGGACACTGGCGCCACCGGGCCCTCTGACCACCACCAGTAGGCAAACATGGGGTTAGTATCTTGCCCAAGGATATTTGGCATGCAGGCAGGGGGCAGCCTGGGATCGAACCACCGACCTTCTGATTAGGGGTTGATCTGCTCTGCCACCTGAGCTACAGCCACCCCGTGTCTTGCCCAAGGACACAACGACCAGGACAGAGAGCCTGGGGATCGAACTGGTGACCTTCCGGTTACATATACGCTTCCCAACCCCTTGAGCACGGTCACCCCATTATAAGATGACAATTGCCCTTAGAAAAATAGTCCAAAGACATAATGTAGCATGATGATATTTCAATTGAAACATGGATAAAAAAAGGATATTAATCTCACACAGATTTGGTTGTTGAACTAGAGCACTGATGCTGGAGAGGACTAGCTGTTAGCCTCTGTGTTTACCTATGCTGTTAGACAAGCAGAAGGAGAATGATCTCAAGAATAAAACTAAGCTGATTTCAGTTTAAGCACACTACCTCTATGCTTATGTGCACATCAGATTTAGCTAATCACCCCACATCATTTAGGATTGAGTAAATATTTCCCAGTGCCTTTTCTACATTTGGCTCTGGTTATATTAGAAGCAAGAAAAACACATACATACACTTCTGGTCAAAATGTTTTAGAACACCCGAGTTTTTCCATATTTTACGTGAAAACATCTAGTTTAAAATCTCATTGCACTCTGAAATGAAAGCATAGTACAAATAAGCAATTGGAGTTAAAAAATAAATCAAGGAATCAATTTATAGACCAAAATGTATTTTAAACTTTTGACTAATCAAAGTAGCGACCTTTGGCAGATATAATAGCTGAACACACCAGTGGCATTCACTCTACAACAGAGATCAAATATTCTTCAGAAAGTTCTTCCCATATCTGTTGCAGAGGTTCCCAGTCAAAGAAAAATTTTAAATTATGAAACTGACAATTATGAAACTTTTTGCTTGTTTATTTATTTGTTTTTTCTTTTGCATACTGTGTCAAGCTTTCCTGTATATAATCATGTCCTAGATTTTGGAGAAAACAAGAAATTGATTAAAATTTTATTTAAAAAAAAAAAATCAATAGATTCATATTTATACAAGCAGTGTGTGTGTGTGTGTGTGTGTGTGTGTGTGTGTGTGTGTGTGTGTGTGTGTGTGTGTGTGTGTGTGTGTAAATTATGTGGTTCACACAACAAGCTGCAATGTTTGACCAGACTTTTGTGAACCTCTTTTCACAGCATTGCTTCATATTCAGAAGCAACAGAATTTGAATTTAAGGTTTAGTGTATACAAGCAAAATAAGAATGAGAGGCCGTGGTTCCTGTAACTGATGGTGACACACATGCGTTTTTCTTAGGGTGTGAAAGCTAAAACTTGCACCTGACTGAATGGAAAACAGGCCCGGCAGTGTTCCTAACAGTCACATTTCTAGCAGCCGGCTGACCGGCATTTCCTAAATTCCATGGAACAATGCCCAGAGAAAGATGGGATACCAGCATCAGCTGGAGATGAGGACTGGCCAGACAGGAACAAACAAGACAACACACACAAGTGACAGTGCTACAATAAATTACTCCGGAAATTTTTTTATTACTGTGACATGCAGTATTACATGTAATATGTTGCATTAGTAAATGTAACATATTTAGAACAATGAATTGTTTTGTCACTGCTACATCCTTTGCACTATAACATTACATTTTCCTTACCTAATGCCTGACTTTGTTTGTTTTGCTTTATATAAAGAAAGACCTATGTATCATAATCAGAATGTAATAATCCGGAATTCAGGAAATAAAGTCTGATGTTCAAAATTTCTGGCGGAGGACATCCAAAGCCTTCACTGTGTCCCTCCCCATTGCTCACACAAAATCGATGCCAACTGGTCTGACCTGAGGACACTCAAAATGAATGGCTGCAAGCAACGCGTACAGAAACATATTTTTCACATTGTTCATATAATCTCCGAACATTGAGCATAATTGATGGGTGTGTGTGGCAGTAACAGCATTTGCAAGTAGTATTGTTACAGCAGACACTGCAACAGGACTTCAACTAAGGATGATTTACTGTCTCTAATTAATCTACTGCTCATGTTTGGTTAAGTGCTTTGTTTAGAAAATGTCAAGTTAGTGTTTTGTTTGCTTAAAAACCAGAGCTGTAACAACTAAATACTTGCCAATGTCTCTTAAGAAAATTACTAAAATGAAAAAAACAAACAAAAAACCCCAAACAACAACATAAAACCCCCACACAAATCTGATCGTTTCAGCTCTGTATCACAGACGTAACTCTGAAAGCATCATTGATTCATCATACACAAGTTATCTCTTGTTCAAGCACTCTTAACAGATGCTGTCATAAGGACTTTGGGCCATTTGGAGGGTGTGAGTGAGCAATCTAGGTCAAGGAAAACTGAAGAGTTAAACATGGCAGATTATAGCAACACTCGGTTTATTGAGCATTTGGTAGAGTAGTCTGACCCCTACTCGTTCAGAGGTCTTTAAATATTTAGATCGTGATTTGGTGGTAACCCCTCTGACCCCCTTTATAGAGTTAACTAAAAAGCCCGGAGCTTTTTAAAGGCCTTAGCATTCACTCTCTAGGGAACTGCCTACTGATATTATGACAATCAATCCAGTGAAAACTGTGTGAGAGGTAAAAGTTTGAGTCCGTTCAAGCCATGAGGAAGTACAAGAATTTTGAAGCGATGTAATGCTACTCCTCTTCTCGTTCTGTTGCTTCTGCCTAACGAAATTTGTACAAAGGGAGCTATAACAAGAACTCACATCATACAATGCCCGTATGCAATATATGTAAAATTAGGGCTGCTCAATTAATCGAATTTTAATCACGATTACGATCTGGGCTTTCAACAATCATTAAAAATGACTGAGCCGATTATTATCCCCTCCCTCATTTATCCGCGACACCTTAAAGGCCGGTACGTGAAAATATTGTCGGGCATAAACCGGTCCGTGGCGCAAAAAAGGTTGGAGACCGCTGATTAAGAGGACCCGAGGGAAGCTCGGAAAGCTAAGCAGAAGTGATTTGGAGAGGAGAGTGACTGCCGTTGGTTGAAAAGAGAGGTAAAAAAAAAAAAACTTCAGTGGTGGTGCACACTATTTTATATTATTTTTTAAAGTCATTATTCAATACATTGTTATTGTTAACCCTTTAAAGCCGGTCAGAGCAGCACGCTCTGTTTTGTGTAACTATTTTTAAATCCCTGTAGAACCTGAACCGTGTAAGCTAGCGCAATAAACCGGAGGAGTTGTACTTACATCTGATGCCATCAGCTTGTCCTCGGTCACGGTTTCCTTCCACATATAGCTTTGCAAAAATGGCATAAAAAGCGCTTGCAGGAACAAAAACATAATATTCCAGAAACACGCTTTGCCGATCCGATCAGCTGCTCGTAACACTTCGCACATTGAAACAAACGTCACCGCTAACTATCACATGTCCGCCATTTCCTGCCCGAAACCGGAAGTGATGTCATTTTCGCGGAAAATGTAGTTTCTTTTACTTGTAGGCCTTAAAAGCCTATACTGGTCATGTTTGACTTTTCTGAATAGTTGCTGGGATGCTTAGAACTCGAATTGCACTGCTGGAAATAGTTTATTTTGATGCACCTGCTGTTTTCTTTGCAAATTTGCATCATAGGATTGTTTTTGTTTTTCCTGCAGTATATAAAAATTGCTGTATCTCCAAAATAAAACTATGAAGACACTCAAAATAAATTTCCTGTTGTTATAAACTATTTTTTGCAACTTTTTTGTATTTAACACTAGGAAGGCCCAGAGCCCAGCCATTTGGCTTTTCTACCTTTAAAACCCGGAGAGCAGCCAAATGGCTGGTAGGCTTTTAGCTAAGCTTTAGCTTCAGGCAAGTGGAAGCTAAATTGGCTAGTCATTCATATGTAAATTGGGTTGTTACCTGGGAATTCTGGAGGGAGGGGAGTGGGGGTGTGTGGATGAGGGGGTGGGGGAGCTGCTAAAAGCGGTGAGCTTCCTTTTGTTTCATCTTGATGCATTCTTAATCATCCAGGGAAACAAATCTCCAAAAGTCACCAACTTGGAGTGTTTCAGTTTGCCATCTTAGGGAGAAATCAACACACATGGGTGTATGTCCTTTGTTGCTGAGATTTATTGATAAAAACAGTACAAAAAATCAACCATTTGTACACATTTTTACAAATAATTATAAAAAGTGAGTGAGTACATTTCAACATTTTCAGCAATCACTCACAATCCTGGCACTGCCATGGTATCTGTAGTCTGCATTTACCACATGTGTATCTGTTGCAGTGAACACATCGCACAGTGGCATGATTGTTCTTGCAATTGTGTTTGACCTGACACATGGCTCTTTTTCCAGGGCTCGGTGTGGAGGGTTGTGTCAAAGGCAACTGTTCTTTTCTTGCCTTCTTCGCAGCTACATGAGAGTGAGCTAACTCCCTTGCAAGCTCCACCAGGAAGTCCACCCGTCTTTCCTTCGTCCCGGAGCATGCTTGATACAGCACATGTGCATTCAGTGCTGCCATGTCAATCATGTTATAAAACACGGCAACTGGCCAGCGCCGTGTTCCTCTGCGGACAGTGTACTCCCGAACCATCTGGTCCATCACATCCACGCCACACTTTGTTTTGTTGTAAAGGGTGACAGTGTTTGGCTTCCTTTTGGTAGTGTTATCAGTCTGAACCACGCCGTGCATGCTGCTAAGAATATAGACTGTCTTCTTCCGTTTGGCCGCATACGCCGTCAGCGTGGCAGCAGAGGTTGAAGGAATGGAGAGTTTAAATGTTAGTTGTAAACAGCTATATCATATAATAACTGCAGCTGTAGCTGTGATCAGACATCCCCCTGCAGGCCCTGAAGCTGAGCTCTGAGGTCCTCACAAACCTGCTGGAGCCAGCTTCCATCCTGGGGAGCACGTTTTTGTGTTTCAGCGCGGGGCGAGGCACAAAACCCAGATGGTCCAGATGGACCAGATGGTTCGGGAGTACACTGTCCGCAGAGGAACACGGCGCTGGCCAGTTGCCGTGTTTTATAACATGATTGACATGGCAGCACTGAATGCACATGTGCTGTATCAAGCATGCTCCGGGACGAAGGAAAGACGGGTGGACTTCCTGGTGGAGCTTGCAAGGGAGTTAGCTCACTCTCATGTAGCTGCGAAGAAGGCAAGAAAAGAACAGTTGCCTTTGACACAACCCTCCACACCGAGCCCTGGAAAAAGAGCCATGTGTCAGGTCAAACACAATTGCAAGAACAATCATGCCACTGTGCGATGTGTTCACTGCAACAGATACACATGTGGTAAATGCAGACTACAGATACCATGGCAGTGCCAGGATTGTGAGTGATTGCTGAAAATGTTGAAATGTACTCACTCACTTTTTATAATTATTTGTAAAAATGTGTACAAATGGTTGATTTTTTGTACTGTTTTTATCAATAAATCTCAGCAACAAAGGACATACACCCATGTGTGTTGATTTCTCCCTAAGATGGCAAACTGAAACACTCCAAGTTGGTGACTTTTGGAGATTTGTTTCCCTGGATGATTAAGAATGCATCAAGATGAAACAAAAGGAAGCTCACCGCTTTTAGCAGCTCCCCCACCCCCTCATCCACACACCCCCACTCCCCTCCCTCCAGAATTCCCAGGTAACAACCCAATTTACATATGAATGACTAGCCAATTTAGCTTCCACTTGCCTGAAGCTAAAGCTTAGCTAAAAGCCTACCAGCCATTTGGCTGGTGGCGGGTTTTAAAGGTAGAAAGGTAGAAGCCTGGGACTGCCAGTGTTAAAGTTTTGAGGGATAAACCTCTTAAATTTCTCCAAGTAGAAATATATGTTAAAAAACAAAAACAAAAACAATTTTCAATTTTTTTGTAGTTTATTGCACTTTTTGCAATTAATGTAGTTACTATGGACTTAATGTATACATATTATTAAAATATGGGCTATAACAATTGTATAGCAACTTGAAATGCTCCCACAAATGGCACTACAACATGTAAAAAAATAATATAAGCTCTGGCGGACTTAGATAAGATAAGATAAGATAAGATAAGATAACCTTTATTAGTCCCACACGTGGGAAATTTGTTTTGTCACAGCAGGAAGTGGACAGTGCAAAAGTTATGAGGCAAAAATTAGAATACAATAAGAATAAATACAGTACACAACTGTACAGAATAGAATAAAATAAAATAAAATACTATATACAGTAGAATAAAATAAAATAAATATACAATAAGATAAAAATAGAATACAAATACAAATACTATATACAACTGAGTAAAAATACAACGATGACAGAAAGGATTATTGCACTTAGTATTATTGCATATGTATGGATGTGTGTGCTTGATCAGTTAAAGTCTTTATTATGGAGTCTGACAGCAGTGGGGAGGAAAGACCTGCGAAATCTCTCCGTCCCACACCGTGGGTGCCGCAGTCTCCCACTGAAGGAGCTGCTCAGTGCTGTCACAGTCTGCTGCATGGGGTGGGAGATGTTGTCCATCAGGGATGACAGCTTAGCCGCCGTTCTCCTGTCACTCACCACCTCCACTGGGTCCAGAGGGCATCCTAGAACAGAGCTGGCCCTTCGGATCACCCTGTTCAGTCTCTTCCTGTCCCCAGCAGAGATGCTGCCGCCCCAGCAGACCACGCCATAAAAGATAGCAGAAGCCACAACAGAGTCATAGAATTTCTTCAGGAGTGGGCCCTCCACTCCAAACGACCTGAGTCTCCGCAGCAGGTACAGCCTGCTCTGCCCTTTCCTGTAGAGGGCGTCTGAGTTATGAGTCCAGTCCAGTCTATTGTTCAGATGAACACCAAGGTACCTGTAGCTGTCCACAGCCTCAATGTCCATACCTTGGATGTTCAGTGGTTGCAGTGGAGAATGCTTGTGCCTGCGGAAGTCTACCACCAGTTCCTTGGTTTTACTGGCGTTGATCTGGAGGTAGTTCAGCTGGCACCAGTCCACAAAGTCTTGGGTCAGACCTCTGTACTCACTTGGTTCTATGGTAGGTCTTAAAGGGTTAAATAAATATCGTCAAATAATCGAGATCTCAATTTCAGTGAAAATAATCGTGATTATCATTTTTGCCATAATCGAGCAGCCCTATGTAAAATAAAACTGATTTTGATTGGATGTTAAGTAACTCTGTATTTGGCACTTTCTCATTGCTGTGACTTCACTTATATGGGAGCTCAGAAAACATCCCATCATTCCAAAGGCCGACAAACAGGAAGACCGACTTGACAAATAAATAATGGAATAATTCACTCCAGTGACTTTTATCCAGAGTGTATATTAAAGACTGATGCCGTTACCATGACGCCACCCATTGGTTTTGGACTCTACATTCTGAAGCCTCAAATTAGCATTTCGGCTGCCACCCTTTTAGCTTTTTGGAGCCAGAAGTTGTCATTGCCAGCTGTAGTCCAAGCTACCACAAGACCTAGAGAAGCAGTTGAATATTATGATTTGTAACCTAGCCAAACCAGCTGCAGCTGGAAAGTAAAACTTGACACATAAATCGTGAGGCTGGTTATGAGTGACAGAAAGATGGGACATTAAAATTATATTATACTGAGGATGGGGTTAAAATAAGTCACAAAATATACTCATACAGGCAGCCAGCCCATATAAAACCTATGTTCGTGAAACGGTGAAGGAGAAGGCAATTCATAAACCAATTTACAAAACTCCTTATCAAATCCCTGCATAAACAAAAAGAGTTTGCAGACTACTAATTCAGAACTAAGGAAAAAATATTAGCTGGAAAAAATAGAATCAGTGTTTCTTAGCCAGCACAGCCCCTGGCTACAGAGGGGGAGACTGCTTCTGTCTGCGTGTCAGAGTGGGAATCAGCCAGCGCTGTGCTATTCCAAGTGAAGTCATCAGAATAATCCTGTGACGCTGACCTCCGTCTGCGCGCGCGTGTGTGTGCGTGCGTGTGTGTGTGCGCGCGTGTGTGTGTGCGCGTGTGTGTGTGTGTGTGTGTGTGGAAGAGACAAAAAAAGAAGAAAAGAGAGAGAGATGTCGGACTGGAACTCAGCAGGAACCACGTGTGTAATATGTTCTGCTAGGAGGCCACGGTCTGTCTTCTGTGTGTGCTTCTTTCCCCGTGTTACCCCGTCACTTACAATGACAGAGAAAAACATTTATTATTGGATGGTAGAGCAGGGCGATATGGTCAAAAATATTTATCACGATATATATTTGAAAATTTGCGATAACGATATAACTGACGATATAATTGATGCGAGACAAAATACAACTCCACAACATTACTAGCGCAAAAACACAACCTTCCATTTATTTTCACTTAAACAAGAAGCTGGTTTTTATGTACATTAAAGCTTTATAAAAATGTAACAGTGCAAATGCAAATTCCTTGCTGAAAGTTTAACCAAAAGGCATTTCCAGTAGAAATGTGCTGACATATCCTGAGCATAACCATGTATAATATCCACTGAAGTTAAAAAGAGGTGCTTTGCTACATTAAACTGCAGTGTGTAGTACGTATTTTTCGGACCATAAGGTGCACGGGATTATAAGGCACATTAAGCGAAACAAAGCAGTCAGATAAATCAAACTTTATTAAACTCATTCTTCTTGCTTCCTCCACTTCTGTACCATTGATTCATTAATGTTGAATTCTCTGGCCGCTGCTCTATTCCCATGTTGTTGCAGTATATTAATGACTAACCTCGTATTGTGGATGGATTATCTCAGTTGTTCTCCTGACTGAAGTTTGGTCCGTTTACAGCATCCTGCCATGCGATTGCATTTGTCTCTAACCATCAGGAACCTTAACGTTAACTTTTATAAGTGGAAAAGTGTTAGTGTTCGTCCTCCAGCTTCACTGTTTATGTTATGCTAACATAGCTGTGTCGCTAGCGATCACGTAGCACATCATTATATACCAGCTAGCCCAACTTCAGTAACCCTACAAACGTCACTGCTGTTTAGTTTCCTGTCTTCATTTATGTTGGAAGTGATAGCAGAGCTGTACGTTCGAGTTTTTTCAGAAATCTCTCAGTCAGAACATGCAATATCATGCTTAGGTAACTAGCGAAACTAGCGAGCTAACTTCCGCTAGTTTCCTGCTAACTTCTAACTCCGTTAAATGTAATAAATTTTGTTTTCATGGATGCCTGGAAGTTAAACTTCATAGTTACACTTGGTAAAGCAGCAATGCTGATCGTTTTATTAAAGATGAAAGAATTTAGACAGTTTTTAACTCTCAGTGATGCTGCAGTGTTCTTTTGACCTGAAGCATACGGAGTTTAGGACCCAGATTACTTCCAGATTTACGAGCATCTTAGGCTACGTTCACACTGCAGGCGAAAGCGCATCAAATCCGATTTTTTTGACCCTATGCGACCCATATCCGATCATGCTATGACAGTGTGAACGGCGCAAATCCGATATTTTCAAATCCGATCTGGGTCACTTTCGTATGTGGTACTGAATCCGATACATATCCGATGTTTTAGAAAGCGACTGCTGTTTGAACGGTCAAGTCGCATTAAATCCGCCTTTTACGTCACCGACACAAGACTGAAGCTAATTATCAGCGCCCGAGAAGACATCGCGAACGCTTCCTGGCCATCCAGTGTAGATGTCAGTGAAACTGTTGGGAAGACAACGTAAACATTTTATTTGTACTGTATAATCTACAGATTCTGACAGAAATCTGCAGCTATCCTTTGAAGCACCGCTCCTCTCTTAAACAGCAATAAGGATCATTATTAGGTTATTTACATTATTATGTAAATAACAAAATAACTTAAAGCAAAAATTGGGAAACGTGAACTCCGAAGTCTTTTTATTAAGGGCCATCAGTCAAACAATACTGTTGCTCTGGGTCTAAACAGAGCGCTTTGTGTGTGACATCTTCTTTTGCGCATGCGGGCCGCTTTGAGCGTTCACACTAGAGCGTGTTTGCTGTCGCATTTTATTTGTAGTGTGAACGAGCAGACAAAAAAAATCGGATTTGATCAAAAAATCGGAATTGAGCATTAAGACCTGCAGTGTGAACGTAGCCTAAGTCCGACAAATACGACAATAACGACAGCCGCTTGCATGTTCTGCAAAAAAATGTGCTTTGTCGTGTGTCTGACGGACAAACACCAAACCAGTTCCACATCACTGAAGTTGCACCATTTTTACAAACCAATTCTGGTTCATCTGTTTCACTCAACAATTGGCCATGTGCGTATGAAAACAAAGGCACTGCGCATGCGCGTTTTACTCATATTCTATCGCGATATTTCATTTTCCTATTGTTGCCTAACATTATACCGGTATTACCGTGAACGGTATAATATGGCCCAGCCCTATTGGATGGTGCCCACACTGCTCTTTAACCAGAGCAATAAACAGTCTATTGTCTTAATGTACATATGAATGCTGCTGCCAGGAAATTAGAAGATGATGATTTAAGCAAGTAGTTTCCCTCTCAAGTGAGTTTGTGGCTGAATGACTGTGTGTATGTCTCTTAAAGAATGTCCTCTTTTAGGCAGCAGCTTGGGAGCACAGATGCCCATTGAGGGTTTGTACTGTGGCAGGCAGGGGACACACCCTGCTCTACATTGCCCTGTTTATCCTCAGCCTTCATCACAGCCCCCCCCCCCCCCCCCCACACACACACACACAATCACACACCTTGTCCAGCCAGACTCCCACAATATTCTTGTGTCCCAATGTGTATACAGACAGTTCCCATGAGAGAATCACATGCCTCTATGATTTAGTTCATTATCATATTAAATTCTATGCCCAGCTACATCACAATCCCAAATATCTGTTTAAACTGACCTCTGTAAACCTTCCAAGGTCAACAGCAACACAGACCAATGCACGTCCTTCTTAACAGAGAAATCCCCACTGACCCAGACTGGATTTATCAATAGCTCTCAGTCATTTCGAATGTCAGAGACATGCATGAACGAAAAGAAAAAGCTGAAGGGCTAAAGAGAGACCAATGCTGGATTTTCTAATTGTTACTCATTTTTTAAAAACAAAACAAAACAAAACAAAAAAAACAACAACAACAACAACAAAACAATTCCTTCTGGAGTCTATTCTCATTCTTGACCATCCATTTATTTTCTACCACTTATCTGGGTCCAGGTACAGTCTAAGCAGCCATGCTCAGACGCCACTCAACCAATCACCACCTCCAGCTCCACTGTGGGGAATCCAAGGCGTTCCCAGGGAAGCTGTTTCATTCCTAGGGCATTAAATACTGCTTTTCTGTCAATGCTCTATAACTCTAAAACTGTATGTCGTCATTTTGCCAGGATCTTTAGTTGCATCGTTTTGACTTGATCTGTTATGAGATGCTAGACAGGCGTGGTCAGCCAGCTGGTCGGGTGGCAGTTCAGGGGAACCTGGTTAGGTGGAAGTGGCATAGAGTCGCTGAAACCACAATGTTTAAAGGCCTCCTCCCTTTAGATTTAATAGACGGCTGTGGTTTTTCTGTTTCTGCTGCCATACAGGCTTACAGCACTACCCGTCACTCTGTGACAACTCCTCTGGCCATGACATAAGTGCCAGAGGTGGGTGGGTGTGTGCGTGTGTGTGTGCGTGCGTGTGCATAGGGGTCCACACTGCACGAGGCACGTCTGATACACCCTGTTAGTGACATCAGTGTTATGCCAGAGATATTCATAGCATGGAGGGAAAATGAGAAGCAAGAACTGCACCAGGGAAGAAAGTTAGCCTGAGGGAGCAAACTTCACGGAGCAGTTCATTCAGTAAACCGAAGCCTGAGTGCATGAGCTTGTCAGACTGCATGAGGTATGGCGTATGCACATGATTATTTGTGTGTGTGTGTGTGTGTGTGTGTCAGCAGAAATTAGACTGGGTAGTCTACTTGACCAAATATGTGAAAATCTGAAACCTTGCACCATTTCCAGCTTGACTCTTTTGCTTCCGATTTCCACCAATGCTTTCACTGCATGCTGATTCCCATAAGAGCAAGGGTTTATGCAAATTACTGGCATTTGCTCCAATCCAGTGAAAAAGCAGGGTGGTGTGGGGTGACATCACACAGGATGATGGTTCTGTGAATCCCCTGTGTTGTGGACAGTTGAAAAAGAGAGTGAGGACTGTTCCTCTTAAGTTACCAGAGTCAACTTTAAAGCCACAGGAGGGTAAAATGTTCCCTGTGCTTGGTTAAATCAAAAAGGCTTTTCTGCAGCACATAATGGCCTTAAGAGCGGAACTGGCACGATTCAGGAATCTGCTAAACCCTCCACTGTCTGACAAGCCCTTCTGGATAAAACACTGGCGAGAGAGCAGAGCTACTGCGCCACTGTATGCCGGCAGCCACCAGCCGCTGCTGGGGGACAACACTATGGCACGAACCAATGACAGTCAGCGAAGAGGATCGCTCGTTACATAAGCATCTTGGCTGTTGTCTGTGACCTCTCTGCTTCACTATAACTCAGAGAAGCAAACTGGAGTTAGTCTGCAGTAGAGCTGGGCGATATATCGAGTTTTTAAAACATATCGATATATTTTTATACGAGATATAAGATGTGACAATATCCTTTATATCGATATAGTCTATGTTACGTTATAATTATAGTTGTGGAGCCGCAAGTTTGCCTCTCTTTCGTCCACTTTTGTCTCTACGCAACGTTACTCCGCCTCGCCTTCACTGAAGACAACTCCCCCTTCTCCCCCATCGCTTCACGTGCAGGCAGCGACAAGATGGACACGGCAAATCTCCGTTAACGAGTTACTGTGCATCGCCCCATGCGTGGGGCTGGACAGCGTCAACGTGTTAACGAGCTAACCATGCTAACGAGCTAACCGCGCTAACGAGCTAACCGCGCTAACCCTAAAATCCTTTCATTCTCTCAAAAGTTGACAGTGCGCCTTATGTATGAATTCTGGTTGTGCTTGATGGCCGCGAACCGATTTTATGTGGTACACGGCGCTCAGCAATCTGTCAAAAATGTTTGAGTACGACTTTGGTCAGCTACGGAGCTGCACCGCTTGATAGATTGTCGGCGCATTACGGCTACCGAGGAGCTTCGCGGAGTGATACGTACTGTGCTTCAACGTAATATTACCGTATTGTGTGTGTGTATAAGGACCATAAATGGCACCTGTAAGAGACGTGGTTATGAAGCGGATTTCAAACTCCAGGCTATCAGTCACACAGTAAAACTTGGGAACCGAGCAGCTGTGAAATCTGTCTGTCTTTGTTATTACGCTCAGCGTCTTTTAGTTTACATTTTGACGGCACAATTGTGAGCTCTTTGTTTAGCACAAAAACAACATTGTTTTCTTTTATTTATGGAGCATTATTATTTAATGAATGCTCATAATTTAATTTTGAGTAATTTTTCATGTACATCTGTGCTGTATGTTAATAAAAGTGCCTGTGTGACATCTGGGACACAGCTTTGACTAAGAACTCTCTTTTTGTTCTTACTTTATGGCTTAAAAAAATATCGAGATATATCTTATATCGCCATCCAGCTAAAAAATATCGAGATATGAATTTTGGGTCATATCGCCCAGCCCTAGTCTGCAGATTCTCATTGAAATGCATACAACATAATAACTGACATCTACCAATACATTAATTTAGAAGCTTTAGAAGCTTTAAATAATGAATACCAACAGTACTTTTCAAACAATGTAAATGTAATCATACAGACTAAGCTTTTACTATGTTTCCCAACTATTCCCTACTAGCAATATATAATGAAAGGTCAAAGATACAGTAAGCATTCCTTTGACCTTCTGACTTTAATCATTGTAGGGCTGCCACATACGATTATTTTGATAGTCGACTAGTCACAGATTATTTTTGCGATTAGTCGACTAATCAGATCATCATCCATTGGACGTACAGTTTATTGCACCAGCAGCATCTGGTCTTATATAACTATCATTAGCTTACAGCTTGAAGTGTTTGTGCTAACTAAAAATAAAGACAAGATGGTAGTTTATTAATTTTTAATGAAATTTGCAGATTGTTTCGGTGAAGTTTAATAAACTCCTTGCTTTCTAAAATATAACAGGACACCGGAGTATATTCTCCAGCGTCTCACACTTCTGATAATCAGCTGTCTGCTTGACAGTTTTAGCTGTGCAAAAACTATAACTTTAATCTCAGCCAAACCGATTTACTCAGGAACAAATAAAATACTAAAGAAAGCCAAACAATAACATTTTAAGTTATCTAAGTGACTTATATATATGTTTAACCTGACTAGCGAAAGAGGCAGTGGGTTTGAAAACGATTTGCCGGGAGTCCGGTGTTCTCACGGCTCTAGTTAGCCTTGCCCCCGCCTAGCTAACGAGCTAGTGGGTAACAGACGTCTCCGAAAACGTCGGAGCGCTTTTGAAAATATGTGGTGTCTTGATAAACTGAGCAGATATTTGAGGTTTACACAGCTACATTCTCGCCTGAAAATATGTTAAACGTTTATTTTGTGACCAAGAAAGAATAATAAGAGTAAAGTTAAAACTAACTAGCTGCCGCCATTGTTGACAACTGCGCTGGGCTGCGCTATGAATTCTGGGACACAGCTTCTTCTTCTTCGGGGTTTAACGGCAGCTGGCATCCTTGTACGTGCAGTGCTGCCATCTTCTGTTTCAGTCCGTTATTACACTCTTAAATCCTACTACTTATTCCTGCGTCCTTTGTGATCTTACAAAGCTTCAAACGATGCGTCGACTATTAAATTAGTCGTCGACGATTTTAATAGTCGACATAATCGTGACTAGTCGACTAATCGTGGCAGCCCTACTTTAATGTAAATATTATTTTACATAATAGTGTTCAAAACTTTAGAGTGCACAGCCTGAAACTACACTGGAGGACAAAATACTACATTCTGCCCACCTATACTTCCCTAAATACTGAAAACAGCACCAAATGTGCATCAATCTGTGGTAGCAAATAGTCCTAACAATTGTTATAAACTACAGTCGACAACCGTTTCAGGAAATGAATGAAACAAAACAAAAACACTATAAACACACATTTGTCATTCAACAAGGGAAAACAAAGGCCAGTATACCAGCAACATATGGTGCTGAGTGTAATCTGAAGGCACCTAATTTATTATTTGTTTTTTCATAAATTACCCTACCCAAAGAATAAACACGATGTATAAAGCTGTGATGTTGTGCCTGTGTTCAGATATGGCTAATATGACCTGGTACATACACAAACACCAACTCCTGCACACTTCTCCACACTGGAACTGATGCTACAGCTGTTCAACCAACAATTTCTGACTTCATCAGTATGCCAAAAGGCCAGCTGCCACTTCTGGCTTAAAGTGTATTCAAAAGCAGTTTTCTAATGCCATAAGTCAAACTTCTAGGAGAGACACACGTCTGTCTAAACACAAAATTGCCTCTTCCTCTTTCAGTACCAGGAACCAAGTGGTCAGGTGAATGATAATGATTCAGAGAGAGATAATCAGAAAGCAGACATCTGACTGACAGAACAGGACGAGCTGGTTCTCCCAATGGAGCCGAGGGCTGGTTGTGTTGTAAAAGTTTCTACTGTCAACACCACTCACCTGAATGACTCTTTCTTAGACAACAGTGCCAGTATTAACCTCTGACACTAAAGGCTGCCATGACTCTACTGTTGTCAGTGATTAACCAGGCAAGGCACATGAAAGAGGTGTGTATCAGGATGAGTACACAAATATGACAGATGCCTCCAAAGTCATCTAACTGAGTCACATAGTCAAGTTTCAGGAGTAAATACAGCATTCAGGATAATCATTAAGTCTTAAAAGTGTTATAATATTGCAAATTACTAACTCTATGATAAATTGCATTATCATTGAAAGTTGAATTAGAGGTTATTATAAAGTTTAAACTATAGCTTAAATGCAGTACTGTGTGTTTTACTAGCATTTCATTGCAAATTAGGTAGTTGTTTCATGTATTAATTGTTTTTTACTGCTAATGTTTAAAAGGACTCCAACCAAATTCGAACAGTAGATTTTCCCTGACGCTCTTTGTTGCCTCTAACAGCATGTGGTCTGATTTCAATGTCAAGGACTTGAGTCAAATTTTCCATGAAAATCCAAAGAATGTGACGTTTATGCTTATTCCCATTGCCTTACTCTGGCTCCCAGCACAACGATTCAACACAAGCTCCACATACAGACAACAAAACAAACACAAAGGCTGTGGCATCAGATAGAACTTAGCTAGTGACACCGTTAGTGAGAAAGCAAACTAGGTTTAGCCAACTAGCTGCTAGTTAGGCATTATGTAATTTGTGTGAATTTGCAGATAAGTTAGGTGAAATTGGCTATAAAATAGCTATATCTATGTAATAAAGCCCATCCTGGAATTTGGCCATCAGGGGAAAGCTGGTTAGCGTCAGCAGAGTGTTCGAGTCAAACTGTTTGGTTTTCAGGACCAAAACCTGATGCCCGAGTCATCTTTCTGGCTAACGGACAGTTGTAGCTTAAGGGTCAGAAAAAGGAAGTTAATGTGGAAGAGATTTAAAAACAAAACAAAACTAAAACTGAAATAAATAAATGAAAAATTTATCCTGAAGACCACCAAATGACATAAGCTGTTGTTGGACAAAACTATTTAGAGTTAGAGACCTATAGTTCTCTGTAGTGACCTCACTCCTGAGTTTATAATCATTTTGTAAATCTTGCTTAAATTGTTTTTCAGAATGGATCTGGAATGGATGTTCTTTGGGTAATCACTTGTCAATTATAAGATGTTAGCCAAAAGAGGAGCACTTTCACAGTCAGAGCTGCACTTCTTCATCCTGTTTTTTTTTGTTTGTTTGTTTGTTTTTGTGTAAATAAAGATGAGGAAAGAGGAAACACTCATATCAAGGCTTCATAACTGGACATTGGGTGACATCACAGTAGCTACGTTTTTGAATCTTTTATACCTCAGCTGGTCATCTTCAACAAGCTGTTGCCATGCTATCACTGTGACTAGCAAAGTCATATATGAGTTGAAATGGCAGTTGGGGATGTAAATGATGTAAAGTCATAAAGCTAAATAGTATCGACTTTTCACATTGAAAGCCAACATGGGGGCAGTCAGTCAGCCAGCTAGATGTAACTTAGCTACATAGCAAGTGCCTACCTGGTTGCTTCATCCAAGTCAACCTTGTTCTTTTACTGATACTTAATATACACACAGCTGGTCTCCTAGCTTTTGGAAAAATACATGAATAATAATCAAAGGCAGACTTGAGTGTGTCCACCGTTTTGGCCAATAAAGGTTTGAACGAACTGCCCGCAAAGACCACTTCACTTAGCAGCCATGGGTGTTATTAATAAATTAATAAGAGCTCCTTTAAGATCAGGCTTCCTACACCATTTCATAAAGGAGCGCAAAGCTTTTGCAGAGCTCACTGAATAAAAACAAGGGCAGAGCACCGTCTGCCCTTCAAACCGTTTAAGATTTTCTAATGACCTGCAGAAGCCCTGAAAACAAGGAAACTGTTTCGCTACTTTGCAATGAGAAAGAGTTGGGAAGAGAAAATTGTGATAAGAGGCCGGTCGTAGTTGACCACTTGGTGGGACACAGTGTGGCTGGTCTCAGAGCTCAGACAAGAGTCAAGCCTCAGAAAGAGACATTCCTTGACCAATTTAGACCATGTGACTAAAGGCTAGACAACCCACACACCCACACACAGACCATATCATTAAAATGGTCTGCCCCATACTGTGTAGATCTCCCTAGTGTTGATTTAACAGGCTCTGGGCTTCAGAGGTGTCCTTGTCAAATAGCATTAGTATGAATGCAAAGCTCCAGTGTATCCCAGCATTGTAACAAGATCAACAATGATTCAATTCACCTGTACGTGCACATGTATATCATATATATTAGAATGCATCTATCGCCACATCTCTTTTGCTTCATGCAGACATAAAGATTAGCTCAGTGGACTCTGGCTGAAAGCCAGGCTCGAATGAAATGATCCTTCCCTGCAATATAATGCTCAGTCAATGCAAAGAAAAAGTCCTGCTAGAGCAAATGTAATGTATATGCTCACTTTTTCACAGGTGACTGCAACAATCTCAGAGACCCCAGGCACCCAGCTCGCTGGTATTAAACACTCTGTGTGTGTCAGCATTCAAATGCTTTACTTCTCAGGATGAGGATTATTGGATGTCGTAATCTAAAAATAAGTGTAACAGCTTCACAGCCCTCCACACTTCTCAGAGGGCTATGCACGGTGCGTTATTGTGAGGGATTACTGTGGGAGGTAGGTAGTGTGACTGCAGCCAGGCTCACGTGAGGAGCGGCTCAGGCAGCCCGTTTTGATTGGATGGCAGGATGCGCGCATGCTTTATCACAGGGTGAATTAAATCTTGCCAAGAGCTGACTCAAAGGGTGCTGTCTCTACTCTGGCATGCCTTCATTCATCTCTACTGGTAAAGTAAGGGAGCATTAACAACATATCACGACCATGATACATTTAAGAATGTATCCTCGCTGGGGTTGAATTTAACATTCATTAGAAACCACATCCACCTGACGTTATGACAAAATTTGTCCTCAGTGAATTAATTATTCATTTATAAACATAATGCGTCTCGCTGCAATAATTACTTCAGGATCTACAAGCAATTTCATTAGTCTGCCTTTTACCGCAATGCACTAATTGTCTTTGCCTTCAACCTGTCTGTCAGCACAGGCTGTACTTTCTCATAACCACAGCCTGTCAGAGCAAATGGGCTTAATCTGTTGCTAGACTTCAAAAAACATAAATAGCATGAGTGAATAACCCCCCCCTGGCAATTGCCAGGGAGGAAATGCCCTCACTCGGTCCATTACTTCACACGAATGACATTTCCACAGGGGAAGTGTGTGTGGAAAAGGAGAAACCTTACCTTGGTGCAGTAGAGCATCCAGACTTCATACAGTCTCTCGTTGGATGCCATGGTGCCAGTGAGGGGCACCCTCGGGCTGCGGTGTCCACAGAGGTCACTTCCCTGGTTGCTTCATGGTTCCCCGTCATGAGCTAAACGGCTTCATTGCTCATGACTTACCAACTCTGACAAAGGTGTGATAGTCCTTTTAAAAAGAGTGGGGAAAGCTGTGCAACGTGTTGAGGCAACAGCCTGATAGAGGGAGACTTTTAAAAAATATATTCCATGGCAAAGGAGAAATGTGAAGCCCCCGGAGTGCAATAGCTGGAATTTCTGGAGCAGCTGGGCCTCGACTCCCACTTTTTTTCCCCTCCCGGTTCTTCTTCTTGGAGGTATTCCCAGCAGCGTTTGCGCTATGAAGGATAACAACACAGACAATTGCATATGATGGAGGCGGATGTTTGGTCACTGTAAGCCAAATGGCAAGGCTATCGACCGCAAGCAACAAAATACTTTCAGTAACGTTACTCCCTGTGTACTTTGAGCAGCCCAGCTGGCTCCGAGCTCAGATGTACTGTGGCGGTCAACTACGCGACAAAACACATACATATACACATGCCTATTTTCTACTGTGTGCTCTTCTGATAAGCTGAATAACTAGCGTATTCCGTACAGTCTCTTCGGCCACCCTGGGCAAACACTGCTGTGTAGTTAACCTTACCTGACCAAGCTCGCTATAAGCTAGCTGTCTGTCAAAAAAAAGAAGCCTTTTTCTATTTTTTAAGCCACCATTTCTCCTCCTCCTCATGTGACACAAACGCTTCATCCGCCAATGCCTGCCCGGCTACAGAGGGTTCACATGAAAGTAATAAACCGATAAAAACACCAGAAATAAAAATAGACCTATCGATAACTTGCAGACCGCTCACCTGTGCAAAGAAAAGACCAACTGTCACTGACACCGTTTCCAGGGTAGTTGGTTTTACGTCCAGCGTCCGACAACAAGGACGCACAGCGACTTCCTGTGGACTAACGCTTTGACTTATTTCAAAAATAAGAGTCGACTGATTTCTATAAAATAAACATATTTTATTTAGCTCCAAAATTTGGAAAACACCGGTGTTACAGCTGCCAAAACTGTAAACACCTTCATAATCAAAATGTCATAAATAAAGTAGAATACTTTAATGAAACTAAAATAATTACACATAAAAAGCTAAATATAACACTATAAGGAGCTTATTAAGTTTATATGATGTTTATTTCAAGGGAGCCACAATTTTACTCTCCCTAAATGGAGGGTTGTGGTCTATCTTGCTGTCATAGTAGGCATATAGTACCATTTAGGAAAGTGTAATGGTTCGAAATAACAACATGTTCCTATAGTTATAAGAACTAAAGACATGCCTAATATGTAGTCCAAAGCAAAAGCAAGTGTAAAAAGGAATATTGTAATATTGTACTTTTATTAAACTAGACTTTACTTCTCAGTACTTCATATACTGTGTACAGTATAACAAGCGTAAAAGGGGATTTTAATTTGGTGGGGGAACCGGATAAACAAGAGACTGCAGCGTCTAGCACGAAAATACAAAAACGAGCCACTCGAAGGCGTTCATGAAGGCAAGGGTGTGTTTTTTTTACTTATCGTTTAAAAATGAAGCTATTAAACAGTGACGAAATATGCTTCTGATGTATATGACACTATTCAGAGTATTTGCGACAGTTTTCACTCACTTACGTTGTCGATGTGGACCTACGTGGTTGCTAGGGGTTGGGTTACGGTCTGTTTGTTTTGATATTCTATTGCCGCCCAGTGGAGCAGAGAAAAACTACAATTTTCAGACCTCTAGAAATGGTCATATGCAGAAAGAATTAATATTGCCGCTACTACTACTACTACTACTACTAATAATAATAATAATAGTAATAGTAGTAATAGCAATAATAATTGATGTTCCTTCTGTCACTTAAATGCGTCGTGGGGGGTTAATGAGTGAAATAAGTATTGGCTACCCAAGCAAAAATGAGTTATTATTGGAGGAGAAATCCTTGTTAGCAAGCACAACTCTAAGACGTTTCTTGTAGTTGGTCGCCATGTTTGGACACATCTCATGAGGGATTTTGGCCCACTCCTCTTTCCAGAAACTCTCTAAATCCTTTAGGTTTCCTGGCTGTCATAAACTTAAAGCTTTGGCTCTCTCCACAGAAAATTCTGCATGACTGAGGTCAGGCCTGAGGCCACTCCATGACCCTAATGTGCTTCTTTAGCCACTCCTTTGTGGCCTTGGAGGTATGTTTTAGGTCATTGTCATGCTGGCTGAGGGAAGGAGGTATTCATCCAAGATTAAAGAGTACATGGCTCCGTCCATTTTTCCCTCAATGGATTGAAGCTGTACTGTACCCTTAGAAGAAAAACAGCCACAAAGCATAATATTTCCATTTCCGTGCTTGACTGTGGGAATGGTGTTTCTTGAATCATAGTCACCATTTTGCTTCCTCCAAGCATTTTGGTTTTGTCTGACCACTGATCATCTTCCCACCAAGCTTCTTGCTGATGGTCTTGTAGCCCATTCCAGCCTTGTGGAGAACTACAATCTCGGCCTTGACATCCTTTGACAGCCCTTTGTGCTTGCCCGTGGTGGTGGAGAGGTTGGAATGGAAAAATGGATCCTGTGGACAGATTTGCTTAATACAGTGGTTCCCAAACTTTTTTTGCTAGGCCCCCCTTTGTTTTACAATAAAAATGTTCGCCCCCCCCGTGCGCACGCACACGCACAAACACATCCTCCAACCACACACACCCATATTTTGCTCCATTGCGGTTTATTTCACAACTTAAACATTTAGCAAACAATTAAGCAAATACAAGTAATCTGACTGCGGTCAAGTGAGCCCTCACTTACGAAGTCGCAGTCAAGCTAGCCGCCCCGCCAGCCGCACCGAAAATGTGGTTGCACTACTCTTACGTATATTACGGTATGGGTGAAAACCGGCTTAGAAACGCAGTGTTTTGTGTCCTGACACTATTTTACTTCACAATCCACTCCCATTTTTAGTGTATCTCCACTTTCCCCCCTGTGATCCACAGCCCAAATTACTGTATGATTCAGAGAAAATTAACAATAAAATTTACCCAATTTACTCAACTATACTTTTAATGTCCTCATCTTTGACCTCAGATTACAGGAAAACTGTAAGAGGTGACGCAGATATTTCACTGGATTATGACTCTAGGCTGTCGCCACTCTTCACCCTGTGATCCACAGCCAAAATTACTGTATGGATTTTGAGAAAATTCATAGCAAAATCTTCCCATTATGCTTTACTGTACTCCACATATTGACATCTTTGAGCTCTGATTACAGGAAAACTGTAAGAGGTGACACAGATATTTCACTGGATTCTGACTCTGGGTGACCCCCACTCTGCACCGTGTGATCCACAGCCAAAATTACTGTACGGATTTTGAGAAAATTGATAGTAAACTTTGCACAATTTACTCTACTGTACTCTATATATTCTCATCTTTGAGCTCAGATTACAGGAAAACTGTAAGAGGTGACGCAGATATTTCACTGGATTCTGACTCTAGGCTGTCGCCACTCTGCACCCTGTGATCCACAGCCAAAATTACTGTACGGATTTTGAGAAAATTGATAGTAAACTTTGCACAATTTACTCTACTGTACTTTTAATATCCTCGTCTTTAACCTCAGATTACAGGAAAACTGTAAGAGGTGACGCAGATATTTCACTGGATTCTGACTCTGGGTGACCCCCACTCTGCACCCTGTGATCCACAGCAAAAATTACTGTACGGATTTTGAGAAAATTGATAGTAAACTTTGCACAATTTACTGTACTATACTCTATATATTCTCATTTTTGAGCTCAGATTACAGGAAAACCATAAGAGGTGACGCAGATATTTCACTGGATTCTGACTCTAGGCTGTCGCCACTCTTCACCCTGTGATCCACAGCAAAAATTACTGTACGGATTTTTAGAAAATTGATATTAAACTTTGCACAATTTACAGTACTATACTCAATATATCCTCATCTTTGAGCTCAGATTACAGGAAAACTGTAAGAGGTGACACAGATATTTCACTGAATTATGACTCTGGGGGACCCCCACTCTGCACCGTGTGATCCACAGCAAAAATTACTGTACGGTTTTTGAGAAAATTGATAGTAAACTTTGCACAATTTACTCTACTGTACTCTATATATTCTCATCTTTGAGCTCAGATTACAGGAAAACTGTAAGAGGTGACGCAGATATTTCACTGGATTCTGACTCTAGGCTGTCGCCACTCTGCACCCTGTGATCCACAGCCAAAATTACTGTACGGATTTTGAGAAAATTGATAGTAAACTTTGCACAATTTACTCTACTGTACTTTTAATATCCTCGTCTTTAACCTCAGATTACAGGAAAACTGTAAGAGGTGACACAGATATTTCACTGGATTCTGACTCTAGGCTGTCGCCACTCTTCACCCTGTGGTCCACAGCAAAAATTACTGTACGGTTTTTGAAAAAATTGATAGTAAACTTTGCACAATTTACTCTACTGTACTTTTAATATCCTCGTCTTTAACCTCAGATTACAGGAAAACTGTAAGAGGTGACACAGATATTTCACTGGATTCTGACTTTAGGCTGTCGCCACTCTTCACCCTGTGGTCCACAGCAAAAATTACTGTACGGTTTTTGAAAAAATTGATAGTAAACTTTGCACAATTTACTGTACTGTACTTTTAATATCCTCGTCTTTAACCTCAGATTACAGGAAAACTGTAAGAGGTGACGCAGATATTTCACTGGATTCTGACTCTGGGTGACCCCCACTCTGCACCCTGTGATCCACAGCAAAAATTACTGTATGGATTTTGAGAAAATTCATAGCAAAATCTTCCCATTTTGCTTTACTGTACTTTATACATTGACATCTTTGAGCTCCGATTACAGGAAAACTGTAAGAGGTGACGCAGATATTTCACTGGATTATGAATCTAGGCCATCTCCACTCTGCACCCTGTGATCCACAGCAAAAATTACTGTACAGTTTTTGAGAAAATTGATAGTAAACTTTGCACAATTTACTCTACTGTACTCTATATATTCTCATCTTTGAGCTAAGATTACAGGAAAACTGTAAGAGGTGACGCAGATATTTCACTGGATTCTGAATCTAGGCCATCTCCACTCTGCACCCTGTGATCCACAGCAAAAATTACTGTACGGATTTTGAGAAAATTGATAGTAAACTTTGCACAATTTACTCTACTGTACTTTTAATATCCTCGTCTTTAACCTCAGATTACAGGAAAACTGTAAGAGGTGACGCAGATATTTCACTGGATTATCACTCTGGGTGACCCCCACTCTGCACCCTGTGATCCACAGCAAAAATTACTGTACGGATTTTGAGAAAATTGATAGTAAACTTTGCACAATTTACTGTACTATACTCTATATATTCTCATTTTTGAGCTCAGATTACAGGAAAACTGTAAGAGGTGACACAGATATTTCACTGGATTCTGACTCTAGGCTGTCGCCACTCTTCACCCTGTGATCCACAGCCAAAATTACTGTACGGATTTTTAGAAAGTTGATATTAAACTTTGCACAATTTACTGTACTATACTCAATATATCCTCATCTTTGAGCTCAGATTACAGGAAAACTGTAAGAGGTGACACAGATATTTCACTGAATTATGACTCTGGGTGACCCCCACTCTGCACCGTGTGATCCACAGCAAAAATTACTGTACGGTTTTTGAGAAAATTGATAGTAAACTTTGCACAATTTACTCTACTGTACTCTATATATTCTCATCTTTGAGCTAAGATTACAGGAAAACTATAAGAGGTGACGCAGATATTTCACTGGATTATCACTCTGGGTGACCCCCACTCTGCACCCTGTGATCCACAGCCAAAATTACTGTACGGATTTTGAGAAAATTGATAGTAAACTTTGCACAATTTACTGTACTATACTCTATATATTCTCATTTTTGAGCTCAGATTACAGGAAAACTGTAAGAGGTGACGCAGATATTTCACTGGATTATGAATCTAGGCCATCTCCACTCTTCACCCTGTGATCCACAGCCAAATATACTGTACGGTTTATGAGATTGCTGTGTTGACAGAGTATGACAAAGGCTAAGAAAATATACTGCCTAAAATAATATCAAATTTATACAACAAATTACAAAATTGCCACATCTGCTGTTATTGCCATGTGTTAGATAGAGCATTATTTAGTCATAGAAAATACATATCATTGAAATATCATCAGTAAAAGAAATACTCCCACTATGTAAGACATGTTTTTAAATTCAGTTAATAAATATTGTATCAAGTCTATACAGATGTTTAGAGACATAATGCAAAGCATGTTTGTTTCTTATCTCTTACAAATGTGTTTGCCTTTAACATAATTTACATTTCATTTATACAGTTTCACAGACGAAACAATAAAATAGGTTTCCCGAACTGTTCTTCATGGCCCAAATTTTGAATCCTTTTGAGGGTGATGCATTATCCAAGAAGGTGGGAAATTTGTTCATTGATCTCTGACCCTCGCTGACTATGACGCCTCCTAATTCTGCTTCCAGCCTTGCTGATTAATTTGTTCTTCCTTTTGGCATCCCTGTCACTGATGCTGTCACCAGTTGTACACAGCATCTCTGTTTGTCCACCTGTCTAATCTGTAATTCAGGTGAACCCAGAATTACATGTATTTTTGTAATGTTTCAAAAAATATACACTATATGTTGATGGGCATTGTCACACTTTTCTTTCCTTTATAAGTAAGAATCTCTATTGTTTTAATGACAATTCATATACAGATTGTGGAGTACAAATAATTCAACACTCTAAAAAGTTCCTCATCTGCAGACTATAGTACAATTTCAGCCCACCGTTAATAAACCCATCCAATGCAGGGTTATCAGAGAAATTATGCAAATGTTATGTTTTTATGTACTGGTAATCTATTTATCATTTATCATGATTCCTGCTCTGATGATTACTTTCTTCTACTTCTGTAATTTTAATAGATAAAGGATGTTGAACATTAAGCTCCAAACAGGATGAGTGAGGAAGACCACAGAGGAGAATCATGGATGTAGTAAAATAATACATGCAGCTGTTTTTTTTTTTTCATGGTGGAGGAGCAACTTCTGATACTGATCTTAAAGAAAAAACACATCAAATTGAAGAGTAAAAATAATGACAACAATATGTCTACATTTTTTTTATTAATTCCTTAAAGTAAATGCAGTCTTGTCATGTTCAGAGTTGCCCACTCATATTTAACTAATTCAAATACAATTACTGCATATCAATGCTTATGTTCTAATAAAAGGCATTGTTTAATACTTCTTCCATGACAATCCAAATAAATCAATGATAGGGAAACGGGAAGATTAGTCATCAGGCAAGGTTTACTGTTCATTTAGCATGCCCTGATAACAGTAAGCTTAACAAAAGAAAAATGTTGGGGACGAGAACCTGGCGGATGAGCCAGATCAAAGACATTACTAAAACAAAAAGACGCCAACAGCTTCCCTAAAGTGGAAATAAAATAATATGCAAAACAAAAGGCCTGTGTACCTGCTTGACACATAAGGTCAGTCACATGACACAAAAGTGTCATCACCTGCCTAACCTAGTGTTTTTAACACTTAAAGCTCAGTTGAATGTGTTTGGGTTACCCCGATCTTATCTGTCCAGCCTCACACCCAAACACTCTGTTCACACACATAGACACCTACTAACAAAAGTTCAAAGACAGTCTGAAGCCAACCTGCTGGCCTGGGAGCTGGTTTTTTGAAATTATCCCAGGCAAGCAATTGGTCTACTGTTCCCCAGATCAGCCAATAGAGACGTGCCAATTACCTTTGTATTGAGTGTATTGAGTACTGAATGAGGCTTGACACCTGAAAGACAAGAGTAAGAGAAAACAAAGAGCTGGGTACCATGGCATGTAACAGATGTTGTTCCATGCTCAATTTTGATTGTCTCAGTAAATATGTTAACTGCAAAAACATTGAAAATCTAATTCAACTCACTTGTTCAATAGAAAATAATATTTTCCTTCTTGTTCGTTAATTTTCACGTCACTCTAAGTAATAGTAGTCTTAGAAGTATAAAAACAACTTTCAATTCTCATAATTTATATGAAAGTCTTTAATCACATCTTTTACAATATATTTTAAGCAATATGCTTTTGTCTTTTTCTCTGACACGCATTGTCTTTAACATTAATATTCTGAATTACCTATACAATATCTTGCCTTTTGATTACAGGTTTCATAATTTTTTTTTCATACTGTAACTCGTAGAAATATTTCTGCCAATACTATTTTGATTATATTTTATACATGAAATAACAAGGCCGTACATTGCCTTAACATTTTTTAGTTTTTGCTTCATTGTTAGAATTAAATTAGTATTATTTGTTAATTCAATGTAAACTGATGTGTGGGACAAGAGTCACATGACATAGAGCCAACCCACTTTTGATCTTTCGGTATTTATTGAGGTGTTGCGTCGCACGGACAGATAACGTAGCTTTCATTGCGACAGGAAACTTTTATATGTGGTTACGCTGTCATTACATATAATTATTATTAGTACACTGAAATTTTCATCGAGGCCTACGTGGACTAAAGTTTTTGGTTTACCCACCAACAATAAAATGGAAAGGTGAGTAATTAACACTACAAATGGGACTATTAACAAGAAACGAGAACATTATAGCCATAATGCCAGTTATTTTCCTCAGTCTAATTAGATAAAATTGTTTTAGATTGTTTGCGCTTTGTGTATAGTCTTCGTCCAGAAATGTGTCTAAAATCGAAATTTTTAGAATTTGAAAACCTCAATAATATTGATATACTAACCAATAGAGAGCATATATAGAAATATAGCATATACCGAAGATTAGATTTTGTACTCTTAGGCGTACATTTAAAAGTAACACCCTCCAGTTAAGCTTAGTGAAAACTGCTCAGTCCTTTGACTTTTGATGTTGTATCTTTTCCAATATATATATATATTCATTGAGAAAAAGAAGTGATAACACATTCAGATAATTGAAAAATACGTAACATTTTGTAGTACGAAGAAATACGTTAAAACAAAATCAATGTTTGGTTGCATTACTTGTAAAAAAACAAACAAACATAATAAGTAACACTGTTCACCATGATAACTCATCTTACAAAAATGTTTTTGTCACGTAAGGTCAAAAATTCTCTTTTAAGCAACGATTTGCACTGGGTATTACCAGAATTTAATCTTTCATTGGCTTGACACAATGACTCTTTCAAGTCATGGTGATTGTGATAATGATTGTAAAGTCCGTTCAGAGCAACGGTCTTTAAAAGCTTGTTTTTGTGGTTGAGGAGACACTCAAAATGTATATGTAACATAGTATAACATTTTTAATATTACTAAATTAATTAGGGAATGGTGACGATGAGAAAATGCCAGATTTTGAGTAGAAGACCTGGAGAGTGCCCCAAGTGGAGGAGTTCAAGTATCTCGGGGTCTTGTTCGCGAGTGATGGGAGAAGGGAGCCGGAGATCGACAGACGGATTGGGGCTGCAGCTGCAGTAATGCGGACGCTGCACCGGTCCGTCGTGGTGAAGAGGGAGCTGAGTGTAAAAGCGAAGCTCTCAATTTACCGGTCGATCTACGTCCCTACCCTCACCTATGGCTACGAGCTGTGGGTAGTGACCGAAAGAACGAGATCGCGGATACAAGCGGCAGAAATGAGCTTCCTCCGAAGGGTGGCTGGCCTCTCCCTTAGAGATAGGGTGAGAAGTTCGGCCATCCGGGAGGGGCTCAGAGTAGAGCAGCTGCTGCTCCACATCGAAAGGAGCCAGCTGAGGTGGTTCGGGCATCTGACAAGGATGCCCCCTGGGCGCCTCCTGGGTGAGGTGTTCCAGGCATGTCCCACCGGGAGGAGGCCCCGGGGCAGGCCCAGGACACGCTGGAGAGATTATATCTCTCGGCTGGCCTGGGAACGCCTTGGTATTCCCCCGGACAAGCTGGAGGAGGTGGCTGGGGAGAAGGAGGTCTGGGCCTCTTTGCTTAGGCTGCTGCCCCCGCGACCCGGCCTCGGATAAAGCGGATGAAGATGGATGGATGGAATTAGGGAATGTGTATTACACACAGTGGATTATTGCTTGTGTTTTTTAACTATAGTGTTAATTACAGTACCGTAATTTGCACTGTGAATTTTATAATTTAGAACTTAGAGATAGTTTATTAGTAAATAAACATTAACGAGGGCTGTGTTAGTTAGCGCTTTTATGTCCAAAAATCTAAATGCTACCTGTTATGTTGTTGGCATAGAAAAAGTCACCAAAAAGATTTTTTGGCATCAATCACTAGAGTGTGGGTACTTCGAGTGCCCCAAAACGTTTTCTGAAGTCTATTAAAATTTAATGAAGAGTTCACATTTCATATGTTATTGTTGATCAGTATTGCAAGGTTGATCTCAGTATAACAGATATGTTCATATGTTTTTTTTTTCTTTGTACTAATTTTAATTTGTCTCAAAATTTCAGGACCTGCACTTTTTCAGTTTTTGGAAAGGCAAGTAATTTGACAAACAATAATGTGATAATAATATACACTTACAGCACAATAAAGGTATGATGTGTTAATGTCACTGTTCTCTTTTACATTAAAAGGCACGGACAATTTCAAAACCCCTGACAAATATATTAGAGGTCATTCACAAGTATGCTGAACCCGGGACCAGTCTAAAGACCTACAGTGTTCACAAAGTGCATGGCTTTTGGGAAAATGTCTCAAGAGATTTGGGAGTGCCTAATACATGTCTTAATAGGAAAAAAATTGTCAAGGCAGTCCTGCAGTATGAAAAGGTAAGCAATGTTTTTTTAGTATTTATATTTAGTCCATTTAAAAAATACTTTAAAAAAAGAACAGCTCTTTCTTTGTTAGAACTTCCTGTAATAAAAATTATTATGCAAAAATCAAATATTTTTACAGACCACATCAGGGGTAGAGGGTCCCTTGCTACAGACTGATTTTCCTACTGCAGAGACAACACTTGGAGATGATTTTCCTTCCATTGTAAGCAATGTGTCATACACTTACTGTCCGATTTAAAAATTTGAAGCCATCATGACAACCTTATCCAGCCATTGTAGTTATCCTGCTTTTTAGATAAAAATAAAACAAATTCACTCCAAAATGTCATCTTGAAAATAATTTAAATGTTGAAAAAGAGTAATAATGAGTCATATGGAGAGCAAGAAAGTAGATTACAATAGACTTCTCAGCAGGTAAACACATATGAAAGCAAGCCACCAAACCATGAGGTGTAGAGCCTTAAGCACCCACAGGAGAGCCACACAAAGACCTGAGTGTCACATCTGACCACCATTTTAAAGGAGTAACCAACTCATCCTCCTGCTGCTGACTAAATTTTCACTCCATGTCTTCCACTCTTCTAATTTCTCCATTTGAGCTTGTTATTGCCCAATCAAGTTCCAAAATCTGAATCAGAAGATTACTTTTTCATTTACAATAATTAGAGTAATATATTCCTTTAATGAATACTTTTTCCCTTATAAAACCTTCATTACATAGTGATTTTTTTCAAAATATTGTGTAACAATGTGTTTTAACAAAGACATACAGAAATTTCAGTCTAATTGTTATGTTTTAATTAATTTGTGATTCGTTAGAGTGAGGAAGACATTGTTGCGCCAAAGTCTCCACAAGCTGTAGGAAATGTACCTTTAGCTTCAAGATACGAGGTAATTATTTGTATTTTATTCAGTATTACATTGTGATGCTTTGGAAAAACATTAATTTGTAAAGAAACGAAATTGCTTTCTCTTCACAGGATGCACTTCAAAAAACTGCAGAGAGCGGCATCCATACCCCAGACACACAATCCCTCGAGAGTGACTCTAAATCTTCGTCTTCAAATGCAAATGCTAAGGTAATTTCATAACTTTCACTGTTTTTAATACAAAACAGAGAAAGAAAACACAGAGTTTATATGTTTGTTAAACACTATCATGCAATTATTATATTTAAAATTTCAAGTGTTTTGAACAGTAATCCAAAGTTTAAATTTAAAGTTAAAATCTTTTTGTGATGATCTTTTGAGGTAAAATAAATATTTCTTAGTCATATTCACTTACTAAGACAAATTTACTAAGAGATTGTGAAACTTGTCCTATGGGTTCGTTAGTGAAATTGTAACATAATGATGCTGTTGGATTTTCATAGAGACACTGTAGTGACAAACATTGAAAGTTTTTATATATTTTTTAAAAATGTATATCTGATTGTTGCAGAGGAATGAATCAGATGAATCAGCTAAAGTCAACACAGACAGTAGCAGTTCTGAAGACAAATTTTTCACATCTGGTTTGCCACAGCAGAAAACTTTCTTTTTCATAAATGAGAATGAATGGAAGGAGTTACGGCAACATCAGTCAGGAAGACATTTTAAAGGACTGCAGTGGACAAATATAATTGCCAGTGGAATCAGAACACTTAACCCGTACTGCAGTTTTGGATTTCGGAGACACAGTGTGAAAAAACTCTCTTCAAGATCAAAGGCACCAGTTTTCAGGTGTATGGGGTACTGCAGATTTCAGGACTGCCCTGTCACTGTGGCTGTGGTGGTTTATGACGAAGAGACACTGAAAGCAGAAGTCGTTTTCAAAGGAGGTGAGGTCTGCCATAATAATAAAGAGCTGAAAAGGCGGCCTGTGCGTGCACAAGCACGTGAAAGTGCTGGAGAACTCCTCAAAAACAAATTACCAAGGAGCTTGTACTTGGAGTCTTTACAGAAAGTGCCACAAAAGGTGATCCAATCTGGAAACAGAGATGATGCTCCAACAAAAGAAGTGTTGAAAAACATTGCATGGTCTGAAAGAAAAGCCAGTAGAGCAGATCCCAACGAGTTGATTAGCTTACAAAAGATAATTCAACAGTATCAGGACACTGAAAAGGACGTACTGCAGAAGATTCTGATGCATCCAAAGGGCATAATGCTGTGGTCTAAGAAAACCTTGTCAGTTTTTCATCAAAGATGCAAAGAAGACATTGTGTACTTTGATGCCACTGGAAGTATAATAAGAAAAGAAAGTGCTGGAACGCCACCTTACTATGTGTATGAGTTGGTTGTCAGAAACCCATCCAAAGGTGCTTCTCCTCTTCCAGTTGCTACATATGTCACATGTGACCACACTACAGCCTCTGTGACATACTTCTTGCAAGCCTTTCAGACTGATCTGGTAAGAGCATTTGGTAATCGGGCATACAACAGGCCTGTCATGTTCATGTGTGATGGATCCCTGGTACTCCTCCGATCCATTTCCATGACATTCTGCAGAACAAGTCTAGAGGATCTGCTGCAGAAGTACTATGTCTTACTCACTGGCCAGCATTCAGCACAGCAATTCAACATTCCCATTCTTCATCGATGTCTGAGCCATGTCATGAAAAATGCCAAGGACCTTTGTAAAAAACAGTGAGTACATTTATATGAATAATTAAAAAAAAGAATACAAGATTTGTAATGTAAAGGTCCTACTAACAGTGATTTCATTTGTTCATTTTCCCAGCATTCCAGAGAACTACAGGCTTGGAATGCATGTGTTTGGGCTCCTTGCATGCTGTGATAACTTAAAAGATATGGATGATGTTGTCCATAGTGCAGCAATAGTGTTTTGCAGTCCTTGTAGTGGAAGGAACGTAACAAAACACTACAACAACTTGAAAATCCTTATGCAAAAACGGGGAACCCTGGATTTGGATGAAAAGACTGTGATTGCTGAAGATTACAAGGTTAGCTAAGATTTATTTTTTAAGTAACCATATTAATAACTTTTTTACTTGTGTCTGTCCCAAATGAATTAATGAATTCACATTATTTTAAAAAATATATATTTTAAACCAAAATAACATTTTGTATAATTAATTTTTCTTTGGTTTGATAACTTGCTGAATACAGATATATATCTGTTTTACAGACTGACGTTCAGAATGCCCCCTTGAAGACCCATTTCCAGGCAATTGTTGACAATGCAACACTGGACTGTGAGGGCGAAAGAAACATCTTTCATGCACCCAAATTTATTGCCGGTCTGGTAAATCACCTTCTACCACATGCAACTTTGTGGTCATCAATGATGCTCGGTACGTTTTTTTATTTGTTGTATTACTTTCTTAAATTGTCAGTTATTCATAAATGTAAATGTGCTAAATGTTTAATTATCTATTTTGATTATGTTTTTGAATTACTTGTATTCTCCTTAGGGGATCTTGGACGTCATGGTACTGGTCCTGCTTACCAGCAGCTCAGTAAACTCTATGATGACATTCAGCAATCCAAGAACCAGGTATCATAGCGAGAAGAATAAGTGAAAAAGAAACATAAATTGTACATAAATTTACAATCCATAAATACTGACTTAAACAATGTACTATTGCATTTAAGAATTTTACACAAGACAATAGGACCCAAGGAATCATGGAGAAAAGCCAGTGGGATTTGAAAAAAATCCGTATCCAGAGAAGGAGACTGACAAGGCTTGATGACTTTGTGGAAATTTATCAAAAAATGCACGATGCCCTCCTGCTTGAATATGCAGACATGAAAAAATCAAGACAAAAGGTATGAATAACTTCCTAATAATGAAAAATGTGTTTCATACAACTAGAACAAGAAACTAAGAAAAAGTGAAAACATTTGGCTATGACTATAGAATTAAGAGATGATAAAATAAGTAAGCACTAAAAGTATGTATGTGTAATCAACAGTCTTTTCGCGTGGAAATGGAGAAATGGAAAGACAAACGCATTAAACGAAAAGGTGTGTACGTGTCACCGTTAGTGACAGAACTGCCAGTGAAGAAAAAGAAAACTGAGGTAAGTCATCATGTTCCCATTATTTTCAATAATTAAACCTTGTGATGTCCTCCCGATTGCCATACTCCTTTTGTCCTCTGGGGTAAAGCGTCTGCTTTGACTATTTATAAAGCATGAATTATAAATTATCATCCGTCTCCATGTTTCAATGTTTGATCAAACTGTATTACAACTGATTACCTGAAATCTTTATGTGTTTTGACATTGTATTACACCTAGGCATGGGCCTTAGTGAACCCCTGCTTTAATGCCAAAAAATGCATGTCCATAGGTGACATAAGTGCAGGAGGAAGCTCAGGTTTTTTGCTTTTTGCTGGTCACACCATGTACAGCTTCGTTTTCAGCAGTTGTAGGCCAAGGGCATTTGAATTAAACAAGCTTTCAAGGCTGATTATTGTCTTTTGGAGACCTACTGTATTAAGCACAGCTCGCGTGCCCTGACTGCAGGCAAGCCAGTTTGCAATCATACATTAGCATGTTCTCTGTACAGCTGGACCGGGCATCACATACTGCCCGTGTTTTTATCTCATAGTTCCTCTGTCCAACATTACATCCCAAGTAAACAGAGTCCTTTAAGGGGACTAGGCACTCATACACAGTCATATCAGTTCCTGTGTGGTACACCAACAGCAGGACAGATGCTCACTCGTTACATACGTCTCACATCAGAACAAGTTTGTCTCATTCATGACCATATTCTTTTGTATATTATATTCTATTATATAAAGTCATTCAAAAATGTTATCTGTTAACAGTTAAAAGGGAAGAAGACTGTTCAAACCTTTAAACAGGAACAGCACCAACAATATGATGCTCATCAAAACCAGGTATTGTTAGAGATGTTTTTAATGTCTACATTTATCTTTTGTGTGTTATTGTCATAAATGACTCTGAAAATTGACATGTGTCTATCTTTGTAGGATGAGCGCCAGGAACAAATAGCCGTTTGCCAAAAAATAGCAACATACATGGCTAATAAAGCATCGGTCACAGTATGGAAAGGAGATTTATGTGCCTTCAAAGTGGATGCAATTGTTAATGCAGCTAATGAAAGTCTCTCTCACATGGGTGGACTTGCAAAGGCACTGTCTGCTACTGGAGGACGCACTATCCAAGCAGAGAGTGATCTCTTCATTGCCAAAAATGGCAAATTACAGGCTGGACAAGTTGCAGTTACCACAGCAGGCAAACTACCTTGCATGAAGCTGATTCATTTGGTAGGCCCGTGTCTGCAGAATGACCCCACAGTGCACATGATAACCCATGCAAAGAAGCTTTTAAAAAAAAGGTATTTTGAACGTCATGACATGTGCAGAAGAGCACAAATTTTCCTCTGTTGCCATTCCAGCAGTGAGCTCTGGAATATTCAACTTTCCAGTCTCAATTTGTGCTGATGTTGTAGTCACCACAATCAAAAAGTACATTGAACATAAGAACCCCACAAGTCCTCCATTTGAAATACACCTGGTAAACAACGATGATCCAACCGTGAAGGAAATGGAAAGGGCCTTCAAAGAGATCCTTTTGGAGCCACTCTCTGATGTCAGGAGGACAGTGAGTACACCCAAATTTTCCTTAATAAAAAAATTACTTAAAATGATCACAGCAGTAACAAATATTTTCTTTTAAATTCAACCCACAAATCAAGGGGCCAGAGGATTCTCCATCTACACTGGAAAGGACAGAGCACCTTGAGAGAAACACAACCGGTCCGACAAAGGACACTGCATCACAGGTGATGTTTCACAAACAAACTCTAATTCATTAACTATGTCATCTGTTTGAAAAACCAAGTTTGTTTGTACATATTTTTGTAATTATGTATTAGATTTTATTATATGTATGTGTAGATGAATGAAAAATAACAGACCACAGAAAAATTACAAATGTCAGTACAATAATAAATGTAACTTTTACATGTTACTGGCCTTAATATTATAAAAACAACAGTAACTGACTCAATTTTTAATTTCTTAATGTAGTTTAACATCTCAAATAAATTACATTAAAATCTATGTCAAATTTGGAGATGTTTTCATGTTGTTGCATTAGGTACATAAAATACTTTTAAAAATTAGATTTAAAACCGTTGTAATTGATTAAAATGAATGTTCTCATAAGAAGAATTATTTGAATTTAGTTACTGTTGTCTTGTTGAAACACAGGTCGCATATTTGTGGAAACAACAGGAAACGGAAGTTGTTGTTTCTGTGGTCCCATCTCAGATTAGAGGTAACAACTTTGTCATACGTCACAGTGAGTTCCTGACCCTTAGACCACACAGCTGGCTTGTTGGAGAGGTATGTAATCCAGTTATTTAAAAAAAAAAAAGAAAAGTACTGCATAAGGTTAACGTTAAAGCTGGGGCAGAACATTAGTTGTTCCCTACACATTCAGTAAGTACTGCTTTAGATCGACATTCCAGGCATATCCTCATGACTGAATACTGAGTATACGTAAGTATAAAAAATCTTTATTAAAGATTGTATTACAAAAATTTATCATGTTTACAAAGTAATAAAAGGTTATTTATTATACTCCTCAGGTCATTGAAAGTCTCCTGCACCACTGGGCCATTCGGCTAAATCTGGGGAATAATATCTACATTATGAACCACTACACGAGCGGTGTGATCCTCTATGGAGAGAGAGAACTAATCAGGAGACAAAGCTTGTCCAAGGTAAAAACATTTTTTATATATTCTAGAATTAATTTTTTAAACGTTAATTAATGTCTCGAAATGGAAAAGGTATTGTTGCAAATTTGTAATTAATTCCTAATATGTCACAGGTGAACTTTGACAACTACAGAGCCATTTTATCCTTTGTGAACATTGGAAATATACATTGGAAGTTTCTGGTTAGTACGAGCAGCATTTCTGTGAAAACAGTTTGTTTCAATAACACATTATTGATAATTTATGTACTTTTTATATTTATATATCTATCGCAGTACATAAATGCAGATGACAGCTGTCTGTATTTGGTCGATCCTTCAAGAAACTCTTTGGAGCAGGAAGAGTCTGACCGTGCAGCCAAAAGATTCCGGTAAATATACGTTATTACATTTATATAATAACATGAAATATTAGAAAAGTGACAGGAGGACTTAGGAGGTATTTTTCTAAAGGTGAACGTATGGTTGTAGATTAAAGTTTAATAAAATCTGTGGTTATCAGTTCCTTAAAGAATTTTAAAAAATAATTCAAAATTACTCACGTATGTAATTTTAAATAATAAAAAAAACCACTGACAGTGTCTAAGCAGTGATACATTTGAGACAGTTAACATTTGTAGATTTAAAAGAACATGTTAATAATTTTGATACTTCATCTAACATAATCTAGAGCACAGGGCTTTCTGACAGACCATTAAAAACAGTGATATGTACTATATGTGTCTTTTTCTGTGTGACTTATCTTTCATTTGTATATAAATGTGATGTATGTTATGTTCACAAAGTGAATACTTCAAAATGAGGAGGACATGCTACAACAAAACAGACTGGGTGAATGTGAGACTTCGAGGAGGAGTACTGACACATCCATTTCAACGGGATGGTTCTAGCTGTGGAGTAATGGTCATCATGGTATGGTACCATATTAACTCAATCATATTTTTCTGTAAAATTAGATAAGAAGATGGGGTGGGGGAAGTTAAAATAATCTTAAAAGGTTAAATTGTGTAAACAGGAAGTGTAACATTTGCAGATTTTTTCAATTACATTTTTTTTATTTTTTATTTCAGATGGCCAAAGAAGTAATGGAAGCATTTCCAAATAAACCAAAAATGACATTTTTGACGACAAAAAAAGAGATGGCCCAGGCACGAAGGACATTTGCACAGACAATACTTGAGGCCTCCGGTGTGTAATATCTTCTTCAAATGGACATATTTATTTGTGTCAAACTGATGAACACTAACATATATATATATGTTATGTCTTAGTATTTGACAGTGACAACAACTGTGCCATGTGTGCAACAGCGAAACCACCTAATCCAGGACCCTCCATCACTGACTGGGTATAGTATTTTTAAAAATAGTTTTATGTTATCTACAACAAAGTATTTGACTCTGTGTCTTTAAGGATTGTAAATGATTATTTATGGAATGTGTTTATGAAAGTTCATTTGTTTTTGTTTACAGATCCAGTGTGATAACTGCAACCGCTGGTTCCATTCTGAATGCCTGGACATGACAAATGAACAGCTCAGCAGTGCTCAGAAGACAGAGTGGAAGTGTGTGCTTTGTGTAACATAATTCCACATGCAGTGAAAGCTACTTGAATAATCTGCTTATAGTTGTTATTGTTGTTTTGAGGAACACATGTGTAAAACACAATGTGTATAACATTCTTGCTTTGTGCACGTACTTTAAGTATTTCCTTTTTGATTTTTTGGGTTGATTTGTGTGATGACAGATAATGAATAACAATATATCTAAACTGTGTAGTAGTAATATGAGAAATCAGTAATCTGAGAAATGTAATTTCTCACCCTGACCGGTTGAGGCAGATGGCCGCCCCTCCCTGAGCCTGGTTCTGCCGGAGGTTTCTTCCTGTTAAAAGGGAGTTTTTCCTTCCCACTGTTGCTCATAGGGGGTCATATGATTGTTGGGTTTTTCTCTGTATGTATTATTGTAAGGTTTAAAGTATTATGTAAGTGCCGTAAGGTGACTATTGTTGTGATTAAGCACTGAATAAATAATGTCTAAAACTAAAGTTGCTACTTGAGGTGGTGTGTGAATGACATTTTGAAAAATTTTAATTGTGTGTGGAAAGAAATTTCTTGTAGCAAATAATTCAATGAACTCATTTTGTTCGGTAATGGATTAGGATTTAATTTGATCAGAAACCCATACAATAATTTTTGCTGTGGATGACAGGGTGCAGAGTGGCGACAGCCTAGAGTCAGAATCCAGTGAAATATCTGCGTCACCTCTTACAGTTTTCCTGTAATCTGAGCTCAAAGATGAGAATATATAGAGTACAGTAGAGTAAATTGTGCAAAGTTTACTATCAATTTTTTCAAAAACCGTACAGTAATTTTTGCTGTGGACCACAGGGTGAAGAGTGGCGACAGCCTAAAGTCAGAATCCAGTGAGATATCTGCGTCACCTCTTACAGTTTTCCTGTAATCGGAGCTCAAAGATGAGAATATATAGAGTATAGTACAGTAAATTGTGCAAAGTTTACTATCAATTTTCTCAAAATCCGTACAGTAATTTTGGCTGTGGATCACAGGGTGCAGAGTGGAGATGGCCTAGATTCATAATCCAGTGAAATATCTGCGTCACCTCTTATGGTTTTCCTGTAATCGGAACTCAAAGATGTCAATATGTAGAGTACAGTAAAGCAAAATGGGAAGATTTTACTATCAATTTTCTCAAAATCCGTACAGTAATTTTGGCTGTGGATCACAGGGTGAAGAGTGGCGACAGCCTAGAGTCAGAATCCAGTGAAATATCTGCGTCACCTCTTATGGTTTTCCTGTAATCTGAGCTCAAAGATGTCAATGTATAAAGTACAGTAAAGCAAAATGGGAAGATTTTGCTATGAATTTTCTCAAAATCCATACAGTAATTTTGGCTGTGGATCACAGGGTGCAGAGTGGGGGTCACCCAGAGTCATAATCCAGTGAAATATCTGCGTCACCTCTTATAGTTTTCCTGTAATCTGAGGCCAAAGATGTCAATATGTAGAGTACAGTAAAGCAAAATGGGAAGATTTTGCTATGAATTTTCTCAAAATCCGTACAGTAATTTTGGCTGTGGATCACAGGGTGCAGAGTGGGGGTCACCCAGAGTGATAATCCAGTGAAATATCTGCGTCACCTCTTACAGTTTTCCTGTAATCTGAGGTTAAAGACGAGGATATTAAAAGTACAGTAGAGTAAATTGTGCAAAGTTTACTATCAATTTTCTCAAAATCCGTACAGTAATTTTTGCTGTGGATCACAGGGTGCAGAGTGGAGATGGCCTAGATTCAGAATCCAGTGAAATATCTGCGTCACCTCTTACAGTTTTCCTGTAATCTTAGCTCAAAGATGAGAATATATAGAGTACAGTAGAGTAAATTGTGCAAAGTTTACTATCAATTTTCTCAAAAACTGTACAGTAATTTTTGCTGTGGATCACAGGGTGCAGAGTGGAGATGGCCTAGATTCATAATCCAGTGAAATATCTGCGTCACCTCTTACAGTTTTCCTGTAATCGGAGCTCAAAGATGTCAATGTATAAAGTACAGTAAAGCAAAATGGGAAGATTTTGCTATGAATTTTCTCAAAATCCATACAGTAATTTTTGCTGTGGATCACAGGGTGAAGAGTGGCGATGGCCTAGAGTCAGAATCCAGTGAAATATCTGCGTCACCTCTTATAGTTTTCCTGTAATCTGAGGCCAAAGATGTCAATATGTAGAGTACAGTAAAGCAAAATGGGAAGATTTTGCTATGAATTTTCTCAAAATCCATACAGTAATTTTTGCTGTGGATCACAGGGTGCAGAGTGGGGGTCACCCAGAGTCAGAATCCAGTGAAATATCTGCGTCACCTCTTACAGTTTTCCTGTAATCTGAGGTTAAAGACGAGGATATTAAAAGTACAGTAGAGTAAATTGTGCAAAGTTTACTATCAATTTTTTCAAAAACCGTACAGTAATTTTTGCTGTGGACCACAGGGTGAAGAGTGGCGACAGCCTAAAGTCAGAATCCAGTGAAATATCTGTGTCACCTCTTACAGTTTTCCTGTAATCTGAGGTTAAAGACGAGGATATTAAAAGTACAGTAGAGTAAATTGTGCAAAGTTTACTATCAATTTTTTCAAAAACCGTACAGTAATTTTTGCTGTGGACCACAGGGTGAAGAGTGGCGACAGCCTAGAGTCAGAATCCAGTGAAATATCTGTGTCACCTCTTACAGTTTTCCTGTAATCTGAGGTTAAAGACGAGGATATTAAAAGTACAGTAGAGTAAATTGTGCAAAGTTTACTATCAATTTTCTCAAAATCCGTACAGTAATTTTGGCTGTGGATCACAGGGTGCAGAGTGGCGACAGCCTAGAGTCAGAATCCAGTGAAATATCTGCGTCACCTCTTACAGTTTTCCTGTAATCTGAGCTCAAAGATGAGAATATATAGAGTACAGTAGAGTAAATTGTGCAAAGTTTACTATCAATTTTCTCAAAAACCGTACAGTAATTTTTGCTGTGGATCACACGGTGCAGAGTGGGGGTCCCCCAGAGTCATAATTCAGTGAAATATCTGTGTCACCTCTTACAGTTTTCCTGTAATCTGAGCTCAAAGATGAGGATATATTGAGTATAGTACTGTAAATTGTGCAAAGTTTAATATCAATTTTCTAAAAATCCGTACAGTAATTTTTGCTGTGGATCACAGGGTGAAGAGTGGCGACAGCCTAGAGTCAGAATCCAGTGAAATATCTGCGTCACCTCTTATGGTTTTCCTGTAATCTGAGCTCAAAAATGAGAATATATAGAGTATAGTACAGTAAATTGTGCAAAGTTTACTATCAATTTTCTCAAAATCCGTACAGTAATTTTTGCTGTGGATCACAGGGTGCAGAGTGGGGGTCACCCAGAGTCAGAATCCAGTGAAATATCTGCGTCACCTCTTACAGTTTTCCTGTAATCTGAGGTTAAAGACGAGGATATTAAAAGTACAGTAGAGTAAATTGTGCAAAGTTTACTATCAATTTTCTCAAAATCCGTACAGTAATTTTGGCTGTGGATCACAGGGTGCAGAGTGGCGACAGCCTAGAGTCAGAATCCAGTGAAATATCTGCGTCACCTCTTACAGTTTTCCTGTAATCTGAGCTCAAAGATGAGAATATATAGAGTACAGTAGAGTAAATTGTGCAAAGTTTACTATCAATTTTCTCAAAATCCGTACAGTAATTTTGGCTGTGGATCACACGGTGCAGAGTGGGGGTCACCCAGAGTCAGAATCCAGTGAAATATCTGTGTCACCTCTTACAGTTTTCCTGTAATCAGAGCTCAAAGATGTCAATATGTGGAGTACAGTAAAGCATAATGGGAAGATTTTGCTATGAATTTTCTCAAAATCCATACAGTAATTTTGGCTGTGGATCACAGGGTGAAGAGTGGCGACAGCCTAGAGTCATAATCCAGTGAAATATCTGCGTCACCTCTTACAGTTTTCCTGTAATCTGAGGTCAAAGATGAGGACATTAAAAGTATAGTTGAGTAAATTGGGTAAATTTTATTGTTAATTTTCTCTGAATCATACAGTAATTTGGGCTGTGGATCACAGGGGGGAAAGTGGAGATACACTAAAAATGGGAGTGGATTGTGAAGTAAAATAGTGTCAGGACACAAAACACTGCGTTTCTAAGCCGGTTTTCACCCATACCGTAATATACGTAAGAGTAGTGCAACCACATTTTCGGTGCGGCTGGCGGGGCGGCTAGCTTGACTGCGACTTCGTAAGTGAGGGCTCACTTGACCGCAGTACTTGACCGCAGTAGTAATCTGCAATAAATTACAGGCAGTAAGAAAGTAAACTACTAACTCTTTTACGCTACGTCCACACCTACACGGGTATTTTTGAAAACGCAGCTGTTTCGTCCACACGTAAACGGCGTTTCCAATCACCGAAAACGGAGATTTTTTTAAAAACTTCACGTGGACGAGGAATACAGAGTTGGTCACCAAAGGTATGTGCCTTCTTTTTTCACGTCACGCTGTGCGCCACGTTATTGTTTACATGAGATGAATTGCAGAATGGCAGATAGAGACGAAATACTGTTACTGTTAATCTGACTATCTGCAGGTTTTACACACTTACATATACACACGCAGTTACTGTCCCTCCATTTAGAAAGGCAGAGGCGTCACGGTGTAATTATTTTAAGCGTAGTTGTTTTTTTCCTGTGTAATAATATTCAACATTGCTATAATACATTTTTCAAAAAATGCCTCTCTGTGCAAGATGGGTTTAAAAACAAACAACTGTGGGATAATGTTTGTCCCTGATTTGAAGCGAGGGAACAAATCGTGGCAGGATCAGCCTGATATGTCAGGAGTAGTTAGTCATTACAACAAGTGTTTGTGAACTAAAAATCAAGAATGTGGGATACTGTTTGTCCGTGATTTGAACAGCCCAGTGCTTCTCCCGATGAAGGGAAAACCAATTCTGCAGGGGAGACCTACCTTGGCACTTGTGTGCAGGTGAAGCCAAAGGGAAGATATGCTTCACCATATTTTCTAGTCTTTGGCTTAGAATGAAGTTGGTTTGGAAACATATTCAGCCATGCTTCATCTCCTGCTTTGCGTTTGCTTCTTACTTCTGTAGCAGGGGGGATACTCCCACTAGGTTTATATCTGGGACTCTCCACCATTTGACCTTAGAACTGAAGAAGCTTCTCGGATGAGAGGTGAAACGTCTTCAAGTAACTTAAAGAAGTCCAGACGCTTTTCTTTGCAAGCTCCTTTGACTACGATGACCTGGATGACTGAGAACCTTCACAGACTTCTGTAGCTTGTGCATTGCTGGGAGTCTCTTCCTGTTAAAAGGGAGTCCTTTCTCCTCACACTTGCCAAGCGTCCCTCCAAGATGATCAGCAGAACATCTATGAGACCTGTTGGAGTTCCCTCTAGTACCTACCTAACTTTGAGAGAGCATTGCATATAATAACAGACCACTTTGCTACTCAATTTTCTTGAAGTTTGAAAAATAACCATCTAAATTTATTTGTTAGTATTAAATATGTCTCTCACAACGTAATGCAGCGTACTCACATTCAGAGTGTCGCATTCACCATACATTCATACAGTGCTTTATTCTATGACTTAAAGCACTTTATCTACCTAACATACACATAACATATTTTATAATCACCACTTAACCTAAGATGCATGTCTTTGGACTGTGGAAAGAAGCTGGAGTACTAAAAGAAAGCCATGCAGGCACAGGGAGACCATGCAGACTCCACACAGAAAGGCCGCAGCTGGTAGGTTTGACCCACCTGGGACCTTGTTGCTGTGAGGCAACAGTGCCAACCATCACACCACCAAAAGACAAAAACTGCAAAAAGATTTATGACCACAAGTTGGCAAAACATTCGGTATCATTTTATAACACATGTATATATAAGGCTCATACAGCTACCATATTTGATATGTACTGTAAGTCACAGTTTTCATACACAGTACACTTAATCACAGTTACAGAGAGATCACTGTATTCTAAATGCACGGTTCAGTAAAACAGAAAGGCATTATTGGAGAAGTGGTCATAGAGCACAGTAGAAATCTTCTTTCCATGATTGGGACAGGAAACTTTGTTTTTCTATTTCTACCTGTGGCTTCTAACTACTACATGGAACACTAGATATATTCTATTGCTCATGTATTCTATTGTTCATAGCACAGTCCCCCCCCCTTCCCCTCCCGATTTATGACAGGTTTTAAGGATACTATACAGGAACTCTATGTGCATATATGTTCAAGCCTACAGCAGGAATGTATTTACACAGCTGATTGTGGATGTGTTGTTTTGTTGTTCTGCTCTTTAAACAATGTAACCTGTGGTAAAACCAAAGAGTTTAATTTTTGAATATATAAAAAAAAAAAATATATATATATATATATAGGGAATAACCAAGGCCTCAATTTAAGAACTTTTCTTAAAATTTGGTGTCAACAAAACATTTAATAAAGAGTTGCTATGAAACAAACTAGCTCGCTGCAGGCAAGCTAACTGGTATGCAGACTAATCTTTTTTTGGCTGTACAGTATTTTTTACGCTTTGGCAAAACAACCGTTAAAAGCTTGCCGGATTAGATATCAGCAGTTTCTGTTTGCATGAGTATAAAGGCAACTTCTACTGCCTTACTTTGTCACTGAAGAAAACTTGAACATTTCTAACACAGATGAATATATATGCACATATGTTTAAATCTCACGTAGTGTACCTTTCACTATTCACAGTCTAAAAACACAGTGCCTTAAAGTGGACCTATTTTGTTTTTTTCTATTCTTGGATTTGTATCATGTTAAAGTAATACCGTCATCCCAGGTTGTGAACACAGAGGAGTTAACGAAGGGCAGCCAGTCAGAACAAAATAGGCTTAAGTAGAATGGAAATGGTCAATTGTAGACACAACATGAACAGAGGAGTAGCACAAAAGCCCAGGATGAGACAAATAAGGGAGACTTTGAACTGTGAATCATGCAGTGGAACTCTATGGAGCTGTAAAAGAGCATAATAGGTCCACTTTAAAGAAAATTCAACACAAACATGATATCTTACAAAAAGTGGTTACTATTAAGAAATAACTTCTTGGTTGTACCAGAGTCACCCACCTGAAAGAAAAAATGCAAACATGGATATAACATTTTAAAAACAACAAAATGCTCACAAACATATGCACAACTGTTAACAGGGGGGGCTTTTATCTCAGAGGAAGTGTGTGATTATTAGCAAGCAACTTGTTTTTTTCTTATTCCTTTCGCTCGCTGACGGCCCATTATTATCGTTACTATAAAATCAGAGCAGCTTCTTTGTTCCAGCACTTTCACAATTGCCTCACCACTCTGTGACCCAAAAAGTCGCCTTCAAAAAGCATAAAAAAAAGCTACAAAAACAATTTAAAAAGGCTCAGAGAGTTGGGTTAATAATAAAAATTAAAAGCACAGTAGAATTTGGCCTCATTGCTTTTCTTTGATTGTCTTGTGTTTGGCTTGCTAGTCAATGGAAGTGTAGATGCTGCAGTTAGGAGAAATCCCAAACGGCCTCAGTGGAGTCGGCGGTGGCTGACGCTGGAGTGTGACAGGAAGGGGTGGGGGGGCTGGATACTGGAGGGTCCTCAGGACTGGCGAGGGGCACTGCTGGGTACATGAGGCTGAGGAAGGAGTCACTGGTGTGCCTCTTCACCTGTAACAGAACAGAAAGTCCCTGCTCAAACATAAAGTTTTCAAAATAAAAGCCTACTCTTTTAAATTTATTGCCTTTGTTCTGTTTTTGGAGTTTTGCCTTCAAAGAAGACGTCCAACTGAAGGAACCCACCTGCTTGAAGAAGGCGTGGGTCAGCAGCTCAGATGCTGATGGCCTTTGGAAGACAAACAGAACCAACACCAGCATTAAAGTCTGTGTGTCTGTGCTGTAGGTGAATGTGGTTGTATTTCTTTTTAATTCCATCTGACTGCTGCTTCACTGAAATCACCTGCGCTCAGGCTGCTGCTGCAGACACAGCTGGACCAGGTTGTGGAGGGTGGCAGAGTGGTTTTTGGGTCCGGGGCTTTGAGGTCGGTCCGTTGGAGGAGCAGTGGTGCTGTGCGTCAGGCTCCCCGTGGCCACACTCTCCCCAATGCCGGAGTCCACCCCAGAGCGCGACACCTTCAAACCCCCCAGCTCTCCAAGCGGGAAGGGAGCCACGTCCAGCAGGCAGCAGTGGGAACCGCGCAGCTTCTGAAGCAGCATCTGAGTGGCAAGATTCACACACTGACACAAACTATAGACAACGATGTGTAGCTACACATTCTTCTAGAGCAGTTTGGGTATAGCTGATTACCTGAGTGGGTGGCATGTCCTGGAAAGGCACCCTGCCGCTGACTAGCTCACAGGCCACAATGCCCAAACTGTAGATGTCTGACTTGACTCCATAACCGTGCAGGTCCTACTGAGGACAACACCAAAGAGGAGACGTATAACAGGCTAAATTTTAGTTAAAAAAACAAACAAAACAAAAGCGAAAGAAAAAACAAACAAACATAATTTTTGATGATGTTTTTGATCCAGTATTTGGTCCTCTAAATACTGTCATCTAGCACAGAACCTTCAACCATCCTACTGATCAGCCAATAGAACAAAACTCGGCTTAAATGGAGATGGAATTAAAAAAAGAGCATGTGTGTAGGGTGAGGAGCCCTCTTACACACACATACACGTTTGTTTGGCTATTGTTGTGGGGACTTTATATGTAGCCACTTTGACTTTGACCACTGGACTATCTTGGTGTTTAGAAAACAAGCGAGGAACTCACTGATGAAGTGGCATGCTCACCTGTCCTAGGGAACATCTGCAAATTTTAGCTAATAAAACATATGTTTACAGTCTTCCCAAAGTGCTGCACTAGTAAGATCTGATATCCTTGTGTTGGTGTTGTTTCTGCATCATCATTGGTCATTTTAACTGACCAATCATGTTGTCTGACTATTCAGTTAGGATTAGCCAAGAAGTTAGCTAATGCTATTAAAAACCCAACCGCTCGTGGCAGATGGCCCCGCCCCTCCCTGAGCCTGGTTCTGCTGGAGGTTTCTTCCTGTTAAAAGTTTTTCCTTCCCACTGTCGCCAAAGTGCTTGCTCATAGGGGGTCATATGATCGGTTTTTCTCTCTATGTATTATTGTAGGGTCTACCTTACAATATAAAACGCCCTGAGGTGACTGTTGTTGTAAGTTGGCACTGTATAAATAAAATTGAACTGAATTGAAAAGCCATCATTAGCAAACCTACATGAATAACCTAAATTTGGCTAACAGGAACCTAACTTGATAATATTTGTATCATATTGTATAAACTAATAAAGAAAACACCAGAAATCATTTGTTCCAGAAGAGAATTTTCTATAAACAAAGGCTCCATACAATCGTATTGGTCAGATGCAACGTTTAACAACACCAACATAGAGACATGAGATAGTCTCACTGACTATTGAATTATTTTAAAGTATGAATCATGCAAGGTATGGCAGAGCAAAAATCTGGGGAGCTGGGGATGTGCAGAATTCACTTTGAAGGGGAAGCATGACACCGACCTGTCGCAGTAGTTCAGGGCTGAGCCAGGGCAGCAGTGCCGGGCTGTGGTGGGGCATGTCAAACACGGTCCTCATCCTCTTGCCCTCACGCATCATACTGTAAACACTGTGGAGCCCTGAGAGGTAAACACGCCCCTCCCCTGACAGCAAGATATGACTGGCCTTCACCCCTCTGAGAGGACAGATACAGGTGTAAAAAATACACATTACAAAAGATACAAATACTCTTCCCCTTCTAACACATATGTTGTCTTATAGTTTAGCTTTATAGTGTCTTGTACATTCCACTGACCGGTGAATGTAGCCCATCCGGTGCAGGTATTCCAATGCTTTGAGCACACCGTACAGCAGGTACGCTATCAAGGATTCACTCATTCCATCTGGGAAATATGTCCTCAGTAAAGTATCTGCAGAACCTGCACAGCAAAGCAGAGGGAAGAGACCAGTCGAACAGCTAATTATGGAGCTAGTGCTAGAATTATAAAAATCACAGCACAGGAAAAATAAAAAAAGCCATGAAAGCTTCTACATTAGGATAAAAAGCGGTGGATGTGTGGTTGTGGCTGACCGTAGGCCATGAGCGGTGTCAGGACCCACAGCTGGCAGCAGGAGCTGAAAACCAGGCGAGAAGTCAGCAGGTTGGGGTGACGGAAGAGACGGGACAGCAGTACCTCATTCTGGGATTTAATATAGAAATATCCAGTGGATAAAGACACGTGTACAACCGCGTATATCTCAAATACATGACAGCATGTAGGGCTGCAATCACCATGAGCTGCAGAAGCTCCTCCTCGGTGCACTCGTCCAGGTTGGTCTGTTTGACGGCCACCAGCTGGCCAGTAGGGATGTGGCGAGCCATGTTCACCTGGCTCAGATTATTGAAGCCCCGTCCTGTGACACGGTGAGTTGGCATGAAGTGAATTGCACTGCAATTTTTTTAAAGATCTTTAACTCATTTTTATGCTTGGATGTGTGTCCTTACCCAGCTCTGACAGTAGCTGGTAGTGGGCCGGCTCGGCCGACAACCCTGTGATGTCATCGCCACCCGCTGGGCCCTGCAGAGTGTACTCAGAACCGTCACAGCTCTGCAGAGACGTACACACAAACAAGGCCAGCAGAACAGAAAACAAACATGATTCAGGAGAGAGCATACACAGATTAAAATGTACAGGAAATCATCTGCGACCTTCATCAGTCCTGACTGTCTTCATATTTGGCTCCTCACTCTCAACACTATATGCTGTTTCTGTCATAACTCGTGCAAAGTCTAAGGTTTTTTTTGGCAAATGGCTTTTCAAATAGTGCAGAGGTGCCACTATGTATTTAAGAGGTTAAGAAAAGTCATGCAATACACAAATTCCCCAAATAAATCATTAGTGTTTATAAGCACAAATGTGTATATGTTGCTAACAAAATTAGTTTGTAGAAGATTTTATAAACTTGCGAGTCTTATTAACCTTACGGACATGTAATCGACACAGACTGTATCCTGTTCTCTGGTGCTTATGAAGCAGTGTTGGTGCTGAAATGTGGAACAAGCCTGATGGAAAGACTAAAAAGCTTTTTGACCGAACCATTTTATCCTGAAGAGTCTGACTTTGAGTGTCTCTTCATATCTAAGGTATTTAAATCACTGTGATAGTCCATCAATATACAAAAAACAGCAGACTAAAATACTAAAGAGAGGAATCCCTGGAAGTATGTCTGTTCTGTTTCAGATGACATCAGAGTTTAAGCACTGAATAAAATCTACCTTTGTTGATACTAGCATGCCTAAACAGCTATGCGAGAGAAGATAAATAAGGCCCGAGGGTGTAAAGTCTCTGAATAACAACAGAAGTGTATGAGGTCAGCAGGGACGGAACAATGGTTTATCCTGGAACACCACAGCTAAAGACATCAAGTACATGTTGTGTAGTAAAAAATGCAACAATTGCTTTGAAAAAATAGAGCAAATCAAAGTCAGTCTTCACAATTTACAACATTCATTACTTTGTAATATTTGAAAGCATCTCTTCTGCAAAAAAGAATCATCATTATTCTGTTATTTTCACTTTTTCCTAATTATTTCATTTAAATGTAAATTAAATGCAACGATTGCCTGATTCAAGCAATCCCATCTTTGCATACAACTAAATATCTGTAAGGTTTTAAAAGGAATGCAGTCGAGCCCAGAGCAGAAGGAAACATTCATTTACATATTTGACGAGTCTCAAATATGTTTACCGTGAACACAGCACCGATGTGTTCACTGAACATTTTCCCACTAATTTCTGTACTGACTGCACTGAAATTGTTCCAGTTGTGTTCACAAACTGGAAGCAAGCAGCTAATGTAAAATAATACCAATGGGCAGGATTTCCTCCTATCCTCCTCCATTTGTTGAGCCACCAGCTGCCACTTAACCCTACAATCTTCTCCAGCTACAACCTCAAAGGAGATGAAGTGTCACAGTGACATTGGGTTTCTATTTTGCTCCACACTGTGTGAGGTGGCTGCCAGCAGGTGGCGCTGTAACACAGAGAGGAACAAAGGGGAGGGAGTGAGGGGAGGATGCTTGGGAGTATTAGTGATGCAGAGGCTTTCTGGGGATGTCTGTTTCACAGAGACACTTGTGTATGTCTTGGATGGATTTCAGGGATACACACTCCACCCCAGGATTTACTCTGCATCAGCAAGAGGAAGTGATATCACACATTAGCTGTACATTCATAATTATTATTAAGTTGCTAATAATGTATATATTAAATATAAAGTACTCAATATAGAAGAAAGCATCTAGACTGGAAAATTTTAATGTTTTTGGTGAAGGGGTGGGGAAGGAGCTTTGGAGTAAAGTCTGATGATGTCATAGTAACGCCCCAAAACCTGAGGGTATAATATAGCAGAGCATTCAAAATGTAAGAAAAAAAAGTTGCATCATGGGAATCGTAGGATGCTAATTTATTGGAGCCTCAGGTATTATTATTAGAATTAAAGGGAACCTATTAAGCTACATATTGATTCACCAATGAATGACCACATTAAATACGGTCTAATGAAGTTTCTAATAATGTGGTGAGTGCATGCACACTTATCAGTGTATTTTTGGCCGTCTAGGAGGCACAAATCTTCAGACTGCTGTAAATGCTGAATAAAAATTTAAGTCAATCATATGTAAATTTAGGCTGTTATAATTGGCATAATTACTAGCTTGGTATACAAATATTTGAAGTGTTGTATAATGTGGTGTAGGGACTTGTACTGCACACTTGTACCGTTCTGCAGGTCTAGTCAGTCTAAACATATTAATGTAGTCCTAAAGCAACCTGTTATATATATATATATATATATATATATATATATATATATATATATATATATATATATATATATATATATATATATGTATATATATATATGTATATATATATATATATATATATATATATATATATATATGTATATATATATATATATATATATATATATATATATATATATATATATATATATATATATATATATATGTATATATATATATATATATATATACACATATATATATATATGTATATATATATATATATATATATATATGTTCTACAATGATAATTACATTGAGACCTAATTTTTCTAATCTAATCTTTCATTTTAATTTCAAACTTCAAAGAGAAAAAAATGATAGGTCATAATAAGTGGGGCAGGGCTAGCTCAGTAGGTAAAGTGGTCGCCCCATGATCGGAAGGTCGGCGGTTCGAATCCACTTAACGGCTACCCTGAGGTACCCCTGAGCAAGGTACCGTCCCTACACACTGCTCCCCGGGTGCCTGCTTAGTGGGCTGCCCACTGCTTCACTGAGTGAATGGGTCAAATGCAGAGAAAAACAAGTAATTTCCCCATGGGGATCAATAAAGTATCCATTATTATTATTATTAATAGGTCATCTTTAAAATGATTTCATTCTCTTTTAAAACTGTCTTTAACAAGACTGAGTAAGTAATAAGCAGCTCCAGACAGGTGACAAATGATAATACGATGAAAGAGCATCAGTGTGACGCCTGTCTCCATGCTGACAGAGTCTTGGCTACTGACCAGGAACTGGTGGCTGATGTCCTCATAGCGCTCCTCTATGTCCATGGGCTGGACCTGAGCGTGGGAGATGCAGGAACAGTCCTAGTGAAGGAGGGGGAGGAGGAGCACATGTGAGACATGCTCTAAAGGAAGAGGAGGAGGAGGAGGGGGGTGGAAAGTGTAGGGTGATGTGCTGCCAGGCAGCACGGGGGATTGGATAGGGTCAGAGTGAAATGAGGCAGAGAGGCAAGCACAGGGGAAGTAGAGGCCATGGAGGCACTCTCACCGGGGCTTTTATCGTAAATGGTGAATGGAGAAAGAGAGTTAGAGTGATGGTAACAGGCAGCAAAGAGGCAGCTTATGTGTCCCAAAAGAGTGAGAGAAGAGCTGCATACATAATCAGATGCACCATTTAGATGTGAGGGATGTGCACAGGTAGCCAGTATTAATATCTAACCTTCTCAGATTTACATGTATAATAACAGGCTGACTGCTCGTGTTACTCACAAACTAACAAAAAACTGATTTGAAATCGGCTGATGCCAAATGCATTTCTGAATGTCTATACATTAGACTGATTGAACTCAGAATGTCCCAGCACCGGCTTGAGACAACTGATTCGTGACTATACAAGTAACAAGGTACCCATTCAGCTACACCAGAGGGCATCAACCAAGCAAAACCACATGCGGAGCGATATTCTTACCAAGAAAGACATGGAGTCCTTTTGGCGATGGCAAAACCACAGACTCGGGCATTCATCCGCTCGCAGGCTGCAGGAGACCGATCGCGATGGAGAGAGAGCAGCAATGTAATGTGAGACACACCGAGAATCTCCCCCCCACCACCCCACACCTCCACTAGACTAGAAAGCAGCCAGCAGCAGCATTACATCCAGCCTCGGCCATTCATCCATCCAGGCTGCAGCTTACCTGGCTGCATCAGCTGATGGAAATGGAAAGAGTGTCCACGTTCAGGAGAGTCGCTGTTTTAGCTTTGGGGAAAACTGAGGGCTGGGGGTGATCCTGGAAAACAGAGTGCTCTGTTATTAACGTCTTTGTTTATAGTTCTTTCTTTCTTTCTTTTTTAAAGGTCGTCCTCATGTCATATTTCGCAATCAAACTCATCCCCACTTCAAGGTTACATTCACTGCAGCCATTTCAGTAAAAGCAGTGGATGATTATTATTCTATTGTCGTCCATTAATTAATATGCATGTTAAGCTAACTGTCACATTTTAGCTAGATAATTAGTTGTTGCACGGATTAAATATTAAATTATTAAATATCAGGACATTTATGGGAGCTTTTGTTTTGGTAGCGAAGAACATTCATACAATATATATATTTGGCTGGTTGAGCATTAAAGTAAAACCTGGCAGTTATATGAGAAAAGAAACGGAGCAGCTTACCTTCACCCCACAGCAGCTCCGCGCTTTCACATAAACAAAGCAAAAACACCAAGGACACCCCGCTATGCTGAAAGACTTAGCGTTTACAGCTCACACCGCTCCTTCATTTTGTATAACTTTATGGGAAAAGTAACGAGTTTTACTGTCAATGACAAACTGCAAAATAAGCCCCAGCGAAAATGTTTTGAGAGGACTTTTAATTTGACACAGACTGCTGACGCTGAATAAAGACGTCATTAGGCTTTCTGTCGCCACTTGATGACCGCTTGTTGCCCTCCCTCCCCTCGCTTCCCCTCCATTGTTTGAGGCTTTGGTGAAGGGATTGACAGACACCGCATGTATTGCTGGAACTGCCCATGATTTGGAATAATACTGATATAGGGTAAGCCTCATTGTAACTAATAAAATGTGTTTTAAGCTGTATAATGTATAACGGTCAACGCGGAAGGGATGCTGATTGTTTAAGCTCGCGGTTGTTGGCTAACGCGATATGAGCAACAGTGAAGCTGTCAGCCAGCCACAGGATGGTTAAGCTAGCTAACGTATTTACAGTTTTTTTGGTTGTTAGTTTTCTTGTTAGCCGATATGCAAAACATATGGGTTAACATGTGGGTTAACTTTAGTTCGCATTTATTTATATAAATCTCTTATAACCTTCTTACTAGCCTTTATTACAAAAGTATAACTAAAGAACGGAGTGAGTAAATTTTAGCTAATGGTCAGCTCAACAAACAGACAGGTGTGCAATATCTTACGGTTCATTCGCTAGCTTAACTTTTTTTTTTCATGTGTCTGGATCCTCTGGAGAGTTCAGCCGATAAAGGTTCCAAGAAAAAGTACTTGATATCAGGAAAGCTTGGGCTAGCAAGAGAGTTTCATGTCTGCAGTGGCTGAACTAACTATCCCAGCAACTCCCTGTTAAATGCTATCAGCTGAATGAATGATGCCAAATTGAAGAATACCGTAGCTTTTTCATATTTATTTATGTGGTTAAACATTTTAATACTACTAATATTGTTATTATTATTATTATTATTATTATTATTATTATTATTAATAATAATAATTTGAATTATTATTATTAATAATAATAATAATAATTCAAATTCATGTAGCACCTTGTGTAACACATAATCCGTGGGGTTGTAGGGGAGGCAGTCTGTGCTGTTACTAAACAGCAAAACATTTCAAATTAAAGGTTATTTTCAAACTAAGTTCTGCTTAGTTAACGTGTTCATGGTGAATCATTAGATACTGAGTTTGTTTGGGGTCATAGTGAACTGGATTTATATGAGTTTATCGATGTTTTATGGTATTAAAAGAATCTGAACCTGATATAAGCAAAAAAAAAGTTTACATATATATCCATAACCTTTGTTCGAGAATGCACTGACAAGGCTATTTGTGGGGTCGTTGTTAAAATTTTTCTGCATTATTTTACACTGCTTGACTGCTTGCTGTGATTGTGGTGAGGTTTTTATGATCTTGCTCTGCTCCGTGTGGTGCAGACAGTGCTGATAACATCGCATCGTAAACAACGGATGTGGAGCCACTCAGTGAGATTTTTTTTTATAATACTCTCTAGATAATCCCAAGCATCTTTTAATGCATGTTGTTGTGGTTAAGATAATATTATCTTTTAACTGCGTATTGGATGACATACGTTTTGCCAGTATCAGCCAATGAGTATATCTGTCCAGATCTAGATTATAGTTGACAGTCAGATCAGATCAGATTAGTATTTTATGATGCTGTATGTGACTTGGTTTAATTCCTTTTGGCCAGTCATGACAAGGAATGCTGATGTTCCTGTGAGGGATTTCTGGTTATGCATCTAAAGCCCCTGGTGCAGTCAATCAAATGCGCTGCCTCCCCTGTGCACATGCCCTCCCTAGTTTGTCCGCTCTATCACGGGCTCAGTGCAGATGCTGTGATTAAAAAGCAAGGCCAATAACCGGTAAGGGAAAATGTCAAAAGAGATATCATTCTAAGCTAACTTCAACAAAGTCAGGTTGAGCATTGAGCTGAAGGTGTAGATCAGACATGAAGGGAGGTGACGCCTGCGAAAGGCTGATGTAAGCAGACAGTCCCTGTGGAAGAGCTCGGACAGACTCGTGCTATGTGTAGTGATGCGGTGATGAGTCTGTTTAAGTGTTACTTTCAGGGCTGCTTCCTTACTGCTGTGGATTTTACATCTTTATACCGTCGCCTCTCTTAAGTAGCAGTGGTCACAGTGAAGCCAGAGAGTGTTGCGTTTGTGTGTATGAGCCTAGCCAATGAACCACAAATTTCCATTTAATTTCTGAGTGCTTAGTCAGGAAGCTGTCTGCCTGTGACAGTCATGAAGTGACTCAGAGGCACTTGGACACCATCAGTCCTGGCATTTTAAATGGGAGAGAAAATAAGAAGCATTTGTTTGATAGAGATTCATATTAATCATTGACACATGCAATATTCTGTGCTTAAAATTGCTTCACGGCCTAATGTGATCATTTGAACCCTAGGATGAGTCAACTGGTCATTAATGGGTAGGTCCAGTATATCTACCAGGTGTTTAGTGGTAAGCAGCAAGTTTAGGCTTGCATGCATCTCATCTCCTTTAATCTCCTCTATTATGGAGATGATTGTTTAAGTGTCACTGTTATGTAAGGAGTGTATGAATGTTGCCCAAGGATTCTGTCCTTCCACAGGCATGCTCTCTGATAAACACCCACATAGAGTTTGTGTGCATCTGCATGCACAGGCTGCTGATGCAAAAGGTACTCAGCCTATTCCTAGCATGTCTCTTTCACAGACTGTATATGAAAGATAGAAGAAACCCCTGGATCTGAAAAGTTAGGCAATGTGCAATTTCTTTAAACCTAGATTCTTTCTAATTGCTTGTCATGTTGAAAACTACTAAGATGTACTAACACCGATGTACTTTTACACATGATGATCACTTGACTGGACAGAAGTGCTGCTCAGTTCGTGGAAAGAGTTGTATAACATCTCCTTTGTCCACTGTAGAGGGCTAGAGTCCACAGAAATAACCCTGATGACGTCATAGTCATATTGTTAACAGAGATCCTGTGTTCACATTTTAGAGCTTGAATTTGTGTTCACCTTTTATATAACGTCTATATAAATCAAGCAAACTGGATCATGGGAAATGTAGTCTGGCAAACTGAAAAACTTTTGACTTTTTTATGTTTTTCATGACTCCAACAGCAGCCAGTTAATTGAGATTAAAGATGTGTGTAAGGAAATAAGAATATATCTAGAGGCACATGTCCCATCCCTTTAAGACATCACATCCTGTCTCATTCCTTTGGTTAGGGCTGTGCGATATGACCAAAATCTCATATCCCGATATAAGACATCATCGTCCCAATTAGAGCTGGGCGATAGAACGATAATGATATGTATTGCGAAACAACTTTTTCTCGATAGAAAAATTAAACTATTGCGATAGGCCTCGCCGCTCTTGTCCTCTTAAAAAAAAACAGAACAGCCAATCCAAATTAAGTAGCGCAGAGCCAAACCAATCACAGCCGCAGCGTCACGTCACGTGACTTGTTACGTACAGCACAAGGAAATCCAATAAAGTGGTGCATGCTCAATCTCTGACTGGAAGCGCTAATTCGTCATTCGGCTTTTGTCAGACTAAAGTAACTGTTAAAACTGTTTGAAAAGCTAAGCTATACAACAAGGAGAGATTGAGAATTTCCTTTTAGTTCTCAGTTTATTTGATATTGACAAAAGTTAGTCAATTTTGTCTGTTCTTCTGTAAAACAAACTAAGATTTATTTTTAGAATTAAAATTTTGTTTCTAAGTGGAATTGACAATTTAGTAGCCTGTTTCGTTTGTTCTATTTTGAAACTTAAACGCTTTAGCGGCTGCCTTTTGTGTAGTTTGCAATATTTGCCTTTATTTATCTGAAAAAGTCTCATGTTCCTTAAGTACATCTACCCTGTTGACTTATTATGGGAAATAAATATTTAAATCAAAACAAGCTGCTGATTATTTCACATTTTACTTGTGAGCAACGGCACATTTAAATCTTACAAATATATTTGGCTTATATCGTGATAGATATCGTTATTGCCTGAAATGAAAAAAACATATCGTGATATGAAAAAATCTCATATCGCCCAGCTCTAGTCCCGATAATGATATAAATCACAAAAATTTAACATTTTCTGTAAATTCTGTGAATCTCGGGCAGCTCGACTTGCGGGAAGTGTTTCCAGTTGCGCGTCATGTACCTGGAGTTGAGTGTTTTAACCGATGCATGAAACGACACATCTTTAGACATAAGTTGTAACGGCTGCCGTTTTCTTTGTGGGTATTTATTACACGGCGTGCTGCGGGGAAAAGCCTTTTCTAACGTTTGAGTCTGAGGTTTATTTTTTAGCACCTGGCGGCTCTTTTTTAATTCTCATCCGTAAATACTCTGCATACTCTTTCACGTGATTCAGTTTATTTTGAAAGGTCTTAACAGGATCTTGAGCTTTATTGTGAAAGGTTTATGTAGAAAATAAACAAGCGGACACGCGATGGTTTTACCCTCGTTGTTGCTAACGACAACGCATAAAAACAGGCTCTTGTCGTCGGTAGTGTGGTTATATTAAATATAAGAGAAAGAGAGAACTTTAAGAAATTTATATAGCCACTACAGTGACCATCAAAACGGTGAAAAAATATTGCCGTAAACAGTTTATTTTGCGACATCACGAAACAAACGATAGCGTAAAATGAAACGATAGACGTTTTTATATCGTCGTCCGATATATATCGTTATATGGAACAGCCCTACCTTCGGTCATCCCTTTAAGCATTGGAAGAGTTCATACAGAGACAGGCAACAGGATGTGGGCTGGCTCAATGTCACCCCTCCCTAAAAACTGTATGTGGAGTTATTGTCACAACATTTCTTCAATCAAAATCTCAGAGCCTCACCTTTAGTTTGTTTAGTAGAAGTAGAAGAAATCTTTTAGCGTTAGCATTTTAGCATTTATTTTAGATTTGTCCTTGCCTGAAAACGATATCTGTGGTTCAAAAATCAAACACTGTGGGTGGCTCTAAATGTTATAAAACAGGTGTGATGGAGAGCATAAGAAGGAAATGAGTCAGTCTGCTTTATTACCAGCTGCACACGTTACCTGGACATGAATATTGCCCCTCATTCAGCCTCTGTGGAGGTCACGTCTTTATCTGTGAGACCACTAACACTTCTCTCTCCTGTTTCAGGTAGCGGTGTGTATGGGCACACCGCCCTGTCAGCACAGGAACAGGATGTGATGTCATGCCAGTAGCAGCTCCTGTGTTCTGTCCAGCTTCTTCTTTTCACGAGTGGGAGAGCCTCCCCTCCTCACTCCCCCTTTCCAAAGACGGGATATGTTTGAAGTCAAACCCCGGGCGGTGGAGAAGAAAGAGTCGAGCACGGAGACAGGTGAGATGGTCTTCTGTATAAATATCATATATCAAAAGCTGCAGTACAGCCACCGATTTGCTTTGTGCACATTTTTAAATGCTGCTTTGTGAGTATCAGGTCTCCCTGAGGTACAGTATGTGGTGCCTTTAAGCCTGATGCTATAGTTAGCTCTGTTTGTCCTAGTAAACCACATATTTGTTCGAGTGGAAGGACATCGGCTTGTACAGTGCCTGAGCCAAGACAATATACACACACACACTGTTCATCAGCCCACACGCAAATCTCACTGGAGCTGCACAGCTTTGCCAAAATAAAAGCTTCCCTCTTCATTTATCAACTTAATGGAATGCCATTGTGCCATGATAATACCTCAGCCCACACACTTTTTGTCTGTTTTTGTGGCAAATAATTGATTTTTCAAGTGCTTTGTGGGGAATAAATAACTAAACAGCATAATCAGTATATCTGCACCATCTTAGAGAGCGGTTAGTGACATTGAACATCTCTCTAGTTCAAATCGGAGATCTATCTAGGGTTAAAGGGGAGCTGCAGTCCCAGTTGGTACAGTTGGAGTACATCCAACTCACTGGAAATCCACTGGAGAAGCAGTTAGTTGGTATCGAGAACTGCTACAAGGGCAGGCTGGCCAGTGAGCCAGGTGTTAGGGAAAACACAAGATGGGAAGGGCTGCTTGACTCCACACTGCCATCTGCTATTTGTTCTGCACGCACTGCCAGGAGTGCTGTGAACTTCTGCTGGCCCACCAATGGACTCATACTATTTCTAAATCAGCCTAAGCACCTTGTTGTGATAGAGCAGCTCTTTTGTTTGACTTTTTTATTGTTTAATTCTCAAAAAGTAAGGAATTCATCATATGCCTGCCATTATGGACAATTTTAGACTAGAAGATTTTCCATCCATCCACCTTCCATTTATCCAATTCAAGGGCCTGTGCTGCAGCCTGTCCCAGTTGTCATAGGAGACACAGAGACTTAGTCAACTATTATTGACTAGAAGATTAATAAAAAAACAAAAAACAAACAAACAACAACATTAAAAAAAACCCCAACAATAATGACAGTAATGGTTGCTCCACCAGCTGTTGGTGATGAGTTTTTTTGTCTGTCTTCCTCCAGACGAGGGGCTGGGCAGCAGCGGGAGGAATTATGGCTCCGGCTCACTGGGCTCCGGTTCGGTCGGCTCTGGCTCCGTGTACCTGTCAGACAGTCAGGACTGGGTGGTTTCCCCGAGCTGCTCCCCAGACGAAGGTCCCGGGAACAGCGCCATCTCCCCCATGCTGGCTGAGGAGACTTTCCGCTACATGAGTAAGTGTGTACATTTTGGTATATTTTTGCAAAGCTGCTTCCTTTTGCAGACGTCCTTTTGATTGGTTAAGCCTTGTACAACAGAACCGAGCAGATGGTGTGTGTGTGTGTATGTGTGAGTGCATTAGGCATGTGAGGGATTCTTTTTATGTGGCGCCGTTCAATTAAAGTCGCAGGGATTTAGTGTGGACATTATTTCGCACAGCGTTCGTCATTGTGTCTGTTTGTCTTTGCTTGTGTGACTGTGGCACTGTGTGTGTGGGTGTGTGTGTGTGTGTGTGTGAGAGAGAGAGAGAGAGAGAGAGAGAGAGAGAGAGAGAGAAAGATCCAGCACAGTTAAGTGCAGCGGAGTTCAAAACCAAAGCCAGAGTGAGTCACGGGACAGTAACAAGAGAGGCGGTGTGGATAGATAGAGAATGAAGACAAGAGAGCACAGAGAGGAGACACAACATGCCAGTGTTAAACATCCACAATGAGGAGGCGTACGATAAGTTTCCTGTGGAAGGTGAGCATGGGCTCAGTCCTCAGTACATGTCTGAAAGACAGAAAGAGAGAGAGAGACAGGCATCCAGCTTCAGTAAGCATGTCAGCAAGGTCAGGCAAAACGTGACAGCGTAGAGGGCAAAGTGTCTGTGTGTGTTACTAGAAAGGAAGTGGGCAAATCTGATGGTGTGTTTACATTTAAACAGGTTGCAGTATGCTGGAACGAGACAGGATAAACTTCCTGTTTTTCTCATAATTGCCAACGCTTTGTTTCCTGCGTTTGAAGATTATTTGATTTAACGTGAGCAGATCTTGATTGTTTCAGTTCACTGAATGTTTCGTCATTTCCTTTTATTAATGTTTGATCAAACCAACAATTTGAGCATTTCTCAAATAAATAGTAACTTAAAAAAAAACAAGTAATGAATGAAGTGTTTTAGTTGCACATGTGAGGAAATTGGACATTGGAGGAGTCTCAGTTTCATGGTGCTGTTTGCTCCACTTCTGCAAAGTTAAACACAGCCTATTAATAACATGTGCTGGGGCATGGCATGTTAAGATGTGTGAAAACACTTAGAGAGGTCTGATTTTGACATTCATACTTAGACTTTGCAGTTGACGCTGAAATATTTCAGTACTCCACTATGGTTATACGAGTATCAAGTATCCTGGTTTTAGTGTCATGTTGTGAAATTTGAAGAGTTTATACTGTAATTTAATGGCTGTTGAGGATCTTGTCATTTGGCTCGACGAGATGATGTCCCATCTCTTTTTCAAAGCCTGACAACAAGAGCTGGGAGTGTTTTTACGCTCCAGGATTTGAGTCGTAAAACTTTCTTGTCTGGGAAAAGACAAAGTTGTGAATAAAGGGTACTTATGCTCAATTCCAGTAGCTTTGCATGAGTTATTAACTCGAGTTATTAACCTGTGCATTTCTGCTGGCTCATGACGGAGCAAACATAGAGCGACCTAGAGTTGATTTGAAAGAGATAAGCTTTTTGAGTTTGATCCAGGTGTCATATTGGTGCGTCCATATGATTCTACCATTTATTCCTCACACTGCATTTTGAAGTTGAGTTTGTTGTATAATCACATGTTGAGTTTATTGATGCCAAAGGTTCAAGCAGCCATGACTCTGGAGATTCATGTTACTTAACAAGTAACACATTGACCACCCATTGGCCTGTTGTGTGTCTGTAGTTCATGAATTTATGTCAAAATGAAACAGAGGTTGGACTTTGCTGTTATGAAATTTATTGCGGCCAGAGTTCAGTTACTGCCTTGTATAAGTCAATACAACCCGCACTGCTTTCCCACCCTGCGATCAGCATGTGGTGTAAACAGTTTCATTTATTTATGCAGCATCTGATCATGATCAAGCCAGACTATGGACATACATAACCCATACAATGATGGCATGCTTTCAGCAGCAGGTAAAGGTATTAGTGTATGTTTTTGTCTGTGATTTTGTGTGTGTGGAACAGTAACTTGAGACATTATATGCATTATGTATGCACTGTAACTGTAACAAGGATAGCCGTGCTGGGCAGAGGTTATTTTTACCCGCTGGTTGTTGGAGTGCAGTGTCCAGATTCAGAGGTCATTGTAGGCTTCAGATTACTGGATGAATGCTCTCATCCATTTGAGCAGCTGCCTAGCTCAGCTTGTTACTTTTAATCCCTGCTGAAACTGTTTTATTACACTACATTTATTCAGAAAAAAAGATAGTGAGTCCGATGTGAATCTGTGCAACGCTGTGTCATAGTAAGCGATCGCTCTTTAGGTTAGATTATCGTTAACAGTACTTGGATTACACTTTGTTATTGTAGTTGTAGGTGTTTGTACAGTAAGCAGTAAACTGGGATTGCACAAAGAAGTTGTAATAAGGTTGTAAGTTTTTGATCAAACCAACAGAAGTAAATATTCTAAATGAGTGTTGGGGACACGCATCACTCTGTTAAAGGGCTTCTAGCTGAAACCAGATGGCTCATTGATTAGGGTTGCCACTTTTCTTTGAACAGGTGGAACGCTGAACTGTGCAGCGCTGGTGACACCCACTCAGGTGCTAAAAGCAGACCAGACTAATCGATGTGTAGATTCTCTGACTCTCAACAAACTAATGTCTCTACATGATGTTGGTTTATTGAAACTTTCATTTTTCTGCCAGTGTTTGTCTCTTTCCTTTTCCTTTCTTTTTCCATCTGTCTTAAAACTGGCTGGTTTACTTCTACACCATCTGAACTTTCCCCTCTTTTTCTCTCTCTGCATCTCTCTCACTAGCATATCTTGCTTTGGAACCTCCTTCTTATTCCCACCCAGGCTCTCAGAGCCTCTCCAAAGGTATCCTACTTTTCCTACTTGCCTGTTCTTCTCTGGAACTTCATTTAACTCAAGTGTGAGAGAGGGGCTTCTGTCAAAAGTGTGGCCACACACTTCTAGGATGTGATCTAGGATCCGTTCCTAGGCCACTGATTGGGAGCCCCTCTCCACTTTTTGCATGTAAACAATAAGACAAGAGACTTGCATAGTAAAGGTCTTCTGCTTCCAACTGTAGTACTGTACTGTGTACTGTAGTCAGCTTGTAGTACAGTTATTAATTTGTAAAGCTAGTGTTCTTTTTAAATTCAGACCACTAGCACGTGTTGCATAATTATTGCTCCAGCAATAATCATTTAGCAATTTAGTGGACATAATTTGGACCACGCGTCCATAATCAGATGCTAAAAAGTGTAAAGAATGGTGATGTTATGTGGCTATAATAGCCAAGTAGCTCCTAACGTTGCTTGTGGTCAGAATTCTTTATTATGTAGTAGACCATGCATGTTAAAGACGTGTCCAGTAATTGATTTTATTTTCATGTTTGTGTGGAGTTGCTTGGATGCACAGTGTGCATGCCAGAGTGTGGATTCTAGATTTTTTTTAGATGTGTGTAGGGATGGGTATCGTTTAGGTTTTATCCGATACCGGTGCCAAATCGGTACTTTTGAAACGGTGCCGGTGCTTAAACGGTGCTCGAACCGGTGCTTAAAGAATGGAGAACACAAAATTGGTCCAAAAACCTCTCATGTTCAGCTGGTTCACCAGGCCATCAGACTGCTGAACACGTCATAGACACCTCAGCTTCACTACTGGAACTTTAACATTATGCACTCCATACTGTACAGTAATGCCACTGTTTTGCACATGTCTCAACTCTGTATATTTTATATATTTTATTTATTGTTTACTCTATTTAATTTGTAAAATATGTGTACACACACACACACACACACACATAGGAAAATATTTACTATACACATCCAGAAATGCATATACTATTATATATTGTACATATATTTATTAGTTTCAGATGTAGCCATTCTTGTATTTTGCTTGTTTACATTATTGTATTTTGCACAACTCTGTTGCTTGTGAAGCTCGCACACAAGAATTTCACTCACATGTGCTGTACCAATGTACCTGCACATGTGATGTGACAATAAAAGTGATTTGATTTGATTTGGTTTTTGTAAAAAGATAACAATGTTAGCCTTTTCTGCAGCTATAGGGCATATATGGTATCACTCTTGGCTGGAAGCAGTGCTTAATCAATGGAAAAAACACAAACTTTGTCCAAAAACCGCTCATGTTTAGCTGTTTCCCTCTTTTTCTTTGGTCATTTTAGCCTTTTTGGCCAGGGTGAAGCGAGTATCTGCCATCAAACAAGAAGACAGCCGCATGTAGATATGATGATGTTTGCTAGTTCACCTTACATGCATTAATTTAATAACGTGGTTAGCCTACTCAACGTAAATTACTCACGCAGAGAAGAACGGCTGCTGCTGCCATCATCATCCGTCATCATTTCTGCTACACTGGCAGGGCTAGGGGCCAGGACTCTCCTCTTCGTGTTTTTTGGGTATGTTGCTAACTCCGGGTCCGATAACAGGCACCACACCGCAGTAGATGCGCTCGGTGTGAGGTCTCGCAGCAAGCTATCAAATACAGCGCATTTCTTGGTTTTTGGAGAAAAAAAACCGCTATGCGTCGCCAGGTGTTTCATTGGATTTGAGGAGTTACCTCCTTTGTCAGTATCACAGTATCAGCTTAAAGCACTTGTTGCAGGCTGCTGAGTTTGCATCTTTTGCTGTGAAGTACAGCCAGACTTTTGACCGCTTCGCCTTGGACATTTTTAATCTGTAGCTCTGCATAAAAGAACGTACGTACCTGGCCCCGCCTACTATCCTCGGAAACGTAAAATGATTGGCTAGAAGTGTATCACAGCTCAGGAAAAAAAAGCACCGAAATAAAGCACCGAAATGTGCGCTGCTTTTTGGTCTGGTTACTACCGTTTATGTCAGAACCGGTGCCATCATGGCACCGGACACCGGTACCCATCCCTAGATGTGTGTGTGTGTGTGTTTTTGCTTGTTTGCTGCCTAAAAGTTAACGTTTTCCCTCTGGCCAGTCCTCAGTGCTGATCGAGTGGAACAGATGACCAAGACGTACAATGACATTGAAGTGGTCACACACCTTTTGGCTGAGGTAGGGCGTTGACCTCATTTGTGATAATTTTTTTCAGCTAAGAAAACAACAGCCAGTTAACTGATTAACCCTGGGTGCCTTGTGTTCTATTTGAACAGCGGGACAGAGATTTGGAGTTGGCAGCTCGGATTGGTCAGTCACTTCTACAGAGGAACCACCTGCTACAGGAGCGAAATGAGGCCTTAGAGGAGCAGATAGCACAGTCTGTAGATCAGGTAACTGTTTTTATTCACTTTAAAATGTGTAAATAATGTTTTGTGCTACATAAAGAGAGGGTGATAGTATGATCAATTTAAATTAGGGGTGAGGGAACTCCAGGCCTCAAGAGCATGGTGTCCTGCAGGTTTCAGATGTGTCCTTGATCCAGCACAGCTGATTTAAAGGCTAAATTACCTCCTCAACATGTCTGCATGATCTAGTGATATTGTTGTAATAGGTTTTTAAAAGAGAAATAGAATAAAGCATTTAGACATTTGAATAATAAAAAGGGGCTCTAAAATAGATCCCTGTGGTACACCTTTTCCTAATAGTTAGTTAGCTAGTTAATAGTTGCGCTAGATGCCTGCCCCTCCCTGAGCGTGGTTCTGACAGAGGTTTCTTCCTCTTAAAACGGAGTTTTTCCTTTCCACTTTTGCCAAGTGCTTTCTTATAGGGGTCTTCTGATTGTTGCGGTTTCTCTGTATTGCTGTAGGGTGTTTACCGAACTATATAAAGCGGCTCGAGGTGACTGTTGCTGTGATTTAGAACTATATAAATAAAATTGAATTGAATTGAATATCTCATGGACCAAAAAATGCTTGATATACATTAATAATGTACTATTTTTTAAATGCATCTGCAGCCAAAATAACATACCATTTTATTTCAATAAAATGGTATTTCTGCCACAAGTCATGCATGTTTGCTGTATACATACAAATATTCCATTCACTTTCCAGCTTTAAACTAAACTTCAACCAAAAAAATTGAAAGTTAGATTTTTGTATCTCTAGAAAAAGAGAGCTTTAAAATGTTAAAATCCTGTAAACACCAATCACTTTTCCTAAACTGTCCACATTGGTCAGGTTCATCAGCTGCAACATGAGCTCAGTAAGAAGGATGAATTGCTGCGGATGGTGGCCAGCGCCTCTGAGGAGAGCGAGACCGATTCCAGCGTGTCGACCCCACTGCGGCAACCTCACCTGCCGGGGGGAACCGCCGCTGCTGCACTTAGTCAGCTGGAGTCCCTGCAGAGCAAGCTGCAGGACCTAGAGGAAGAAAATCTGGCACTGAGAACCGAGGTATGTCGTTCTTTGGGAAGCAAATTGATCAGAAGCAGATGTTGAAGTATAATCTCTGCTGCAAACTGAGCTTTTTTGACTTATCCAGGCTTGTCAACTCAAAAGAGACACCATCACCTATGAGGAGAAGGAGCAGCAGCTAGTGAGCGACTGTGTCAAAGAGCTCCGTGAGTTTTTCTTGAAGTTTGCAAACTTATGTTCAAAAGGAACTTTTACAGATCAGGCATCTGAATTTAATCTTTGGTGTGTTTGTGTATATCACACGTGGGGTCAGGCGAGTCCAACAGCCAGATGGTTTCGTTGACTGAAGATCTATCTCAGAAGAACGAGGAGCTGCTCAGACACCAGGAGGAAATCGCTCAGCTGCTTTCCCAAATAGTCGAGCTGCAACACAGAGTGAAGGAGGTGGGCAAGCTTAACTGCTAGCACTGATTACCTACTGTAGATGCTGGCACAGTGTGTGAACGCTCTTGGTGTGATGCTGTTTATCTCCAGCTGGCTCTGGAGAAAGAGGAGCTCAGGATCCACCTGCAGGCCTCCAAAGATGCTCAGAGACAGCTCACAGCAGAGGTACAGTCTCATACGAGTGTTCAAGTTCCTTTTTAGAGCAAGACCAGTTTAATTATTCTACAAAGATGCAAATGTGATCATATAATGTAGGTTTGTAGCTTTTATGTCAAGCCTTTGTAAGAAACCACACTTATGGTTTGTGTTGGAGCCGGTTTACAGCAATTTAGAGCTTTAACGTTGTCAAATCTGTCAGTCTGATCTGATTTTCATTCCTAACATCATTCCTAATACAAGGGAAAATGATGTGTTTCCCTAAAAACTGTGTCCTAAAAGCATAAACAGTAAATTTAGGTCAGAGTATTGAGAAATATCACAAACTAACCACCTCCTATTCCCAGTTTTATTTTACTTTTTAAAATAAATTCATATAAATATACAAACTTGTGAGTAATTTTGCCCGATTATTTGCACGTGTCTGCTGCAGCTCAACGAGCTGGCCGAGAGGAATGCTGAGTGTGTAGAGATGCTCCATGAGTCGCAGGAGGAGATCAAAGAGCTGCGCAGTAAAAACAGCCCCTCAGCTGGGATGCGCCGGCACCTTCCCTACGGCCTCTACCCCATGGTGAGAGAAACGCACCCTTGAACTTTTATTTGGAGCACACAGAGGAAGATACAGTCCCTGGCACATGTGTTCACAAGGAATCATACAGCTGCTATTAACCCTTTAACACCCAGTGTGTTGTATTTGCTACATAAAGTTTTTTGTGACTTTTTGAGTTCTACAACATCGGTAAGATTTTTATTTTACCCTTGAAAAACCTAAATAAACTGCACAACACATTTCATATTTCAGGCTTTAAGGGTTTAAGGAGGTAACCGTATCTGGCTTTAGACATATTCTTTAAAGTTTTTGTTGAGTATAATGTGGGAGTCTGTAGGATATTGGTAAATGTAAATGGTAAATGGCCTGTGTTTGTAAAGCGCTTTACTTAGTCCCTATGGACCCCAAAGCGCTTTACACTACATTCAGTCATCCACACATTCACACACACATTCACACACTGGTGATGGCAAGCTACACTGTAGCCACAGCTGCCCTGGGGCGTGCTGATATTGGCTTGCTTTTGGGAGCCAGCCTGAAGTGGCCACTTGAGGAGCTGCAGTTTTTGGCCTGTGTGCATTTATTTTTTAGGCTTGGATGAATTAAACTGAACAGTGACTGTAAATATTACTTTTGTTGAATCCACAGCATACTTTTAATCCTCCGTATGTGTCCTGTTTTTACAGGAATCCTTGGCAGCAGAGATTGAGGGAACTATGAGGAAGGAGCTGAGTATAGAGGAGGAGACCGCCTTTCAGGACCAAAGGTTAAAAGCTGCAGAATGTGTTTGCTGCTGAGGATGACAGTTGGTGTTGGAGAACTCGTACTTTTTTCCAGACTTTTCATGGGTTTGAAAAGTTTAGGTGTCTGCATTATATTTTAGGTCTAGTCTCTGACCTTTCACCTCATTTTCCTATAGAATTTCCCAGAAGCGAGTCTTCCAAACAGTCCGCTCCGTTAATGCCTCAGTACTACGATCAGCTTCAGCAAACCCACCAATCCCTGGCTCCGGACAGAGCTCTCTGGTGATGACAGCGCAGCCGTTTCAGTCCACACAGGGGTAAGTTTCAAAGAGCATTTTCTGTTTTGGAAGAGATTTATGCTCGATTTCAGGTCATAACATGCATGTTTTGCAGGGAGGAGGGCCGAGTGGGCCAGCCTGGTTGTCCGGGAGGAAACGACCTCACTAGAGCACTCCACCGCCTGTCATTGCGCCGTCAGAACTTCCTGTCCGAGCGACAGTTCTTCCAGGCGGAGCGGGAAAAGAAGGTGCAGGCCCTGGCGGAGGTGGAAGGAGAAGGCAGTTGCTGCAGCTCACCAATGGGCAGTGCAGTCTCGTCTTTCTCCAACCTGTCGGATCTCTCCATCGCCTCCACTGTTTTTAAGACTTTCCTGCCTGAGAAGCTCCAGATTGTCAAACCCATGGAAGGTAATGTTTGCTTTGTTAACACCTCGAAGGTTATCGTTTACTACAAGGTGATGTAATCCAATTAAAGAAACCTCCAGCAGAACCAGGCTCAGGGAGAGGTGGCCATCTGCTGGGGTTGGTTGGGGTGAGGGGAGGAAGACAGGACAAGGACATGCAGTGGAAGAGAGCCAGAGATTATTAATAACTAATAATTAAATGCAGAGTATGCAGTAACACATGCTGACATTTCTTTCTCAGGCTCGCTGACACTGCACCACTGGCAGCAGCTGGCCAAACCTCACCTGGGAACCATCCTGGACCCACACCCTGGAGTAGTGACTAAAGGTTTTCGTCCATTGGCTCAGGACGCTGTGTACCACCTGTCTGACATGGAGGAGGATGAAGAAGATGAAGAAAACAGAAGGAATGGTATCCTGGAGAAAGGAGCAGCAGAGCGGAGTAAGGAGGAGGAAGATGAGGAGGAGGAAGGCGGAATCACCTTTAACGTGCGCTGCTCATCTACACCCGAGGAGAAAAAGGACAGAAAGCATGCGGTATCATCTGTCCCAGTGCCACCTCTCTCCACTGGGAGTCCAGCTGCTTCCTCCTCCATCAGGTTAGACATCTGCCCTACACCCCTTCATGCCACAGAGAAACCCGGCCAATCGCCTCAGCCCATTCCAGGAGCCTCTGGAGCAGGACTCCAATCACAAAGCCAAACCTTGACATCGACAGCAGTATCTTCCTCTGGTAAAAATCACTTTTTGTAGCTTGTTATTGCTCATCATTTCCAAGGTGCGCGTGTTTGGTTTTCTGAAGTTTTCTTGTTTGTTCAGTCCAAAACCCAGGGAAGTGTCAGAGCTCCACCTTTTCCACCTACACCTTCACTACCTGCCGCATTCTGCACCCGTGTGACATCACACAGGTCACCCCAAGGTGAGTCCTCTTCAAGAAAATAAGCATCCCATAAACACTGTTATTGTTCTAACACAGACTCTCCTTTTCTTGCTTTCAGTTCTCAGTCATCCCACATGGCGAACACGCCTAGCTCCATGAGGACGGGTCCCAGCACCCCTGTGACTCCCTGCAGACTCAGTCTGGGTGACTCTTTCCCCCCTCGACGTCTGCCTGCACCCCCCAGTGGCCTGACCAAGCTGGTCCTAGAGAGGGGTATTTCTGCACAAGTCTCCAACCCTCCTCCAACCCCGAGACCCGCCCCCTGGCAGCCCCTTTTCCAGCTTCTGCCAAGCACGCCCCCCAACTCCCCCTCCCACTCTCCTGCCCCTTCCCCAGTGCCTACAGAGCCCCGCCAACACCCAGCTGACAATTTCCTGGCCTCGCGGCCCGCAGAGCTTTTTCTCCAAGACGTTTATGGGTTAAACCTGGGCCGCGCTCCGCATCCTGACCTACCAAGCCCATCCCAAGAAACCCCAGCCCTCATCTCATCCACCAAATCAGGCAGATCCAGGCCCGACCCGGCCAGTGTTGGTTTGGTGGAGAAGCTCCGGCAGCTGGGATTCACTAAGGTGTTGCATGGTTCTGAGTCTGATGCTTCAATGCCACGCCAGGATTCTGCCACATTTGTGTCAGCAGGTGGAGGGAGCCTTTTAGATGGCCTGAGGCGCAACCAGAGCCTCCCGGCTATGATTGGTGCCCGAGCTGGAAAGTCAGCCGGTCACTCAGCTCCTCCTCCTCACCCCAGGACCCTGGCTATCCCCCCACCTCCATGGGGGAACCTAAAAGAAAGACGGCGGCATCTTGCCTCTATCTCCTACCCAAGTTCGGCCAACCGTTGAACTTAACAGAACATCAGTCCCCTCCTTTATTCCTCCACCACATCTCTCCTCCTTTCTGCCTTTGGAGAGAGAAGTCAGGGCAGCGGTGGGCAGAACAATCCGTCCTTTTTTGGAACTTAATTTTAAAGCACAATTTAATGATACTGACTGTTTTAGCCACCCTGCATTTTCTGTGTATGTGGATGTCTGCCATGCTGATAGTTAAAAAGGCCTTAGCTTGCCTCTGAGTGGGTCATCCTCTTCTCAGTCTTATATTAAATAGACTCAGTAGTTCTCCAGTGAGGCTCTAGATGTTAGGCATGGGTAGAGGAGGGCAAGAAAGGAAAATGTAAGTGTACGAAGGTTTGTGGAAGTTGATTAGAGAAAAGTAAAGGAAGAAGTGAAAGAAGGGCGAAAAGGGTGTCAGTATGTTTATGTCAGAAGACGGGGTTTCCGCCATATCAGTTAACATAGGGGGTTCAAGTAGCCCAGGCTGGAAAGCAGGCATTTTTCTCTCACAATTGTCATTAAAAAAATGTTCAGAAAATCTATATTGTTGTAATAAATGTATAACTGTACAAACTTGGTAATTGATAAGTTTTGGTTAACGACCCATTAGCATACACTAGAAGAATGCTATGGGCAAAATTAGCTTTACTGTAAAAAAACAAAACAAAAAGTCATAAATTTGTTCAGTTCGATTCAGTTTGTACATATTAACAATATTGTGTGCAAAAGTTTAAACATACATGTGTAGGGCTGCCACGATTAGTCGACTAGTCACGATTACGTCGACTATTAAAATCGTCGACTACTAATTTATTAGTCGACGCATCGTTTGAAGCTTTGTAAGATCACAAAAGACGCAGGAATGAGTAGTAGGATTTAAGAGTGTAATAACGGACTGAAACAGAAGATGGCAGCACTGCATGTACAAGGATGCCAGCTGCCGTTAAACCCCGAAGAAGAAGCTGTGTCCCATAATTCATAGTGCGGCCCAGCGCACTTGTCAACAATGGCGACAGCTAGTTAGTTTTAATATTACTCTTATTATTTCTGGGTCACAAAATAAAGTTTAACATATTTTGAGGCGAGAATGTAGCTGTGTAAACCTCAAATATCTGCTCAGTTTATTAAGACACCACATACTTTCAAAAGTGCTCCGACGTTTTTGGAGACGTCTGTTACCCACCAGCTCGATAGCTAGCCGGGGGCAAGGCTCACTAGAGCCCGTGAGAACACCGGACTCCCGGCAAATCGTTTTCAAACCCACCGCTGTCTTTCGCTACTCAGGTTAAACATATACAAGTCACTTAGATAACTTAAAAATGTTATTGTTTGGCTTTTTTTAGTATTTTATTTGTTCCTGAGTAAATCGGTTTGGCTGAGATTAAAGTTTTTACACAGCTGAATAAACATCAGGCAGACAGCTGATTATCAGAAGTGTGAGATGCTCGAGAATATTCTCCGGTGTCCTGTTATATTTTAGAAAGCAAGGAGTTTATTAAACTCCACCGAAACAATCTGCAAATTTCATTAAAATTTAATAAACTATCATCTTGTCTTTATTTTTAGTTAGCACGTACTTTAAACACTCCAAGCTATAAGCTAATGATAGTTATATAAGAGCAGATGCATGCTGGTGCAATAAGCTGTACGTTTTACGTCCAATGGATGACGATCTGATTAGTCGACTAATCGCAAAAATAATCGGTGACTAGTCGACTATCAAAATAATCGTTTGTGGCAGCCCTATACATGTGCATAATTTTGACTACAAACAATTATTTTGGCATTACCTGCATTCATTCCTATTCATTAAGGACTGTGCCATGAGCGCCCCCTGCTGCAGCCGTAGTTGAATTGCAAGCACTTTGTGTACAGTAGGATTAAAAGGAAACACACCGTTTCCCATTGACCAGCTGTGACACACCTGTGCACACAACAGGTAACGAGAGACTGTAGAGTTTATTTTTGGCTTTCCAGCTTTTAAAAGCGAGAGCACCAATCATGCTAAACATCATTTGCATACAGTAAAAAAGCCTAGCAGTTCTGTTATTAGTGGACATAAGTGGATGGATACCAACTAGAAAGCAAAACTATTCAATTTGAACAACTTTTTTCGGGCTGGTCTTATGTGTGTAAAGTGGTTAACAGTAACAGTAGGCTAATGACGTATTAGCTAAATTAATATATGGAGCTGTTGTGTAAAAACAAAAATATCTGGTGTTTAAGGAGCTTGTAATACACTGGCAGAAACCCTAAAACATGAAAGAAGAAGAAAATAAGGGAGAGGGGGTAGGGGGGCTTCTGGGGTCTTGCTGTTTTAAGGGCTTCTCAGTTATAGAACAACATCCTGCTAGCTCATAGCGTAGCAGTTGCTTTCTTCATACATACAGGTAGGAGGACAAGCTTGGAGACTTCAACCACTCGCTGGTTTAGCAGCTGAACATGCCAGTATTATTGTAACAGTTTTACAGTGTTGCACGGATGTCCAGTGACCGTCCATGCACCATGCCCAACGCCTGCATGAACACCACCTTGTCTGCTGGTCCCAGCATGCACCTGTTGGCAGACAGTTAGGATGAAGGCAAAGACAAAACCAAATGGGACATCAGGCAAAAAAACAAATAGGGTGAAAGTTTTCCTTCAGGTCTTTGTGTTTTGCGTGTGCGTGCGTGTTTATGTTTGTGTGTTTTTAATGGTATGAGGCCGTATGTGGAAACTAGCACTGCTCTAGTTTGAGTTCCTTTTTTAAGCTGTATTTGGACATGAGTTGCACTTAGTGGGATTAAGAGGTTTAAGGGTCACTGCTTGCTTTGACAATAGCTGTTCAGGTTTGGGCTGTAAAGAGGGAATAAAAACACTCACTTATTATTTTAGCTGTTAACCTAATTCAGATTTGATCAAGATTTGATCAAAATATGTTTCTCCTTTATCTCATGGATGTATACAGTTTGTGTATCGGCCAGCAGGTGGTAGTGTTCTGTAGGAAAACATCTGACATCATTCTGTACATGTGACAGGCTATAGCATTAAAAATAAGGAAACTTAGAGCTTTGTGCTTTATCCCTGTGACCCTTCAGTGCTATTGTTCCCAACCAGACCTTGCCCCGCCCCCCCATCTCCAGTAACTGCACTTTTAGTTTTTTGTGTTTAACCTTTATTTTATTGATGAAAGAGTTTGATCTACATAAATAAGAGACATTTAGCATAATTGTGAATGTTGTAACAATATCAGCTAACATCTTTCCATAAAAATTTGGATAAGTAGCATTTTGTTGTGCTTTTCACATGAAGGGAATCCAAACTCAGTATTATTTTTAATTTTGAATATTCTGGCTTATACATGTGTTTGTGATGCATTTAGCAGCTAATTAACAATAATGCTTTAAAGGGCAACAAGAGCTTCAGCTGAATGTTTAATAGAGCAGGACTGCAGAGGGGAAGGAAGGTACATTCATAAAGTTGGATAACTTCCATCCCCTTGAAGCAGGAGGTTCTCTGGCTATAAGAGAAAATGTCCTGCGATTCCTTCATGTCTCATGCCTATTATTCATGTCTATCTTTTTAAATAAATAAAAAAATATATATATTGCCCGTCTCACTGTTTTGTTATGATTTGATGGAAGTTGACTTAAATTCCAGACAAATGGTTTGCAGTTGGGTGTAAATTCAGTCCACTGTATGCAATACACTAATTCTATTGCAAATTTCGTGACAATCTCTCTGTTAGTTATGGGATATTAAAAGTTTGGGACTAAAATGTTTGATTTTTTTTTATTTTAAGACTGCCATCTAACTTCAGTGGATTCCATAGACTGTACATAAAAGATAGTTGGGTTAATGACCGTATTTGGAAGAGAGACTAAAGTGCTAAGCTAATGCTAACTTGCTTAGTTAACACCTCACCATCTGACACAACTGGCAGATGGTGAGGTGAGGGAGACGGGCTGTGGAAGGGAGCCAGAGTAATAATACATATTGAGTAAATGCAGAGCTAAATGAGGATTCATGGTGACCTTATCCAGTGCCAACTTTATGCTTTATTAAAACAAAGTTTTTAAAAAGTCTTATAAGTAAAGAAAGCATCTGTCTCCCAAATCCAAACTGGGAGCTGGCTACACAGAAGAAAGGCCTGAAAGCTGAAGGCTCTGCCGCTCATCCTAGTTTTAAATACTCTGCAAAGTTAGCTAGCCGTCTGAGAACAAAGTGCTGATATGGTAGAACAAGGTTTTTAATATAAGATGGGACCTGATTATACAAGACAAGACTATGTGAGGAGAAGGATTTAAAATTTGATTGTGGATAAACAGGAAGCCAATGAAGAAAAGCCAATATGGGATAAATATGGCACCTGATTCTCTTTCACCTGTAATTCAAAGCAACCACGGCCCTAACTCCAAGCCTTAGTAGTTCCCAAATGGAAGAGTTATATTTAAAAAACAAACAATCAAATTGGGACATTTTAACATGAATGTACATGTGGACTGACTTACTTTTGAAACCAGTCTTAAGTGGCCATTAGAAGAACTGCAATAGTAGTAACCAACATGCCTTATAAAACAAACAAACAAACAAACAACCCAAAACACAAAAGGTCATACACCAGGAGGAGATGGCTGACTACATTAGATAAACGACTTTTTGCATGCTTGAAGTGCAGTTGGTACTTTGTTAACAGGCAGCACCGTGTCCTGTGCCAGATATCCACATATGCACATATCAGTGGCATTTGTTCATCACACTTCAGTCAAGCATTATTATTACTTTCTTTATTAGGCACAACATCGAAATACCATCTTTTAAAAAATATTTTAGCCCTTATACACTTTGCTGATGCTTTTTACATTCTGATAATGACATTTACTCATTTGATATCTCAGTCATAACCACCACCTGCACCCACCTGGTTACCCAAACATCTTGATCCCCCCAAAAAACAAAACAAAACTAAATACAAAAGTGGAATAAATAAAGTTAAAGATTATTTTCTCTTTCTATAGAAGACATGGCATCAGCGCCATGATAACTATGCAGTCTGATATTGTGACAGCCTCAACCCAAAATCTGTGGCATTGAAATCTCCTGTTTGCTAAAAACAGTGCACTCTTTGTTTTTTGTGAATAGTAGAAGCTAACTAAGTGCATTTAAGCTATGTACACATATACACACATACATATATTTATAGATGACTTTGCAAATAATTTCAGTCAGTGTGTCATTCTAACAATCAGCAGGAACACTTGTGTTTTTCCTGTGTTCAGCTCTGAAGTCAGTCAGTGAATTACCAACTCTCTGGTCTTCACAGGGGGCAGATCTTGATGCTCTCAGAACTTGAACTGAAGTCTAGCCCAACCCCGATTCCGCTCCCCACCCAGAAGGTGGCATAAAGCGGCTGCGTAAAGTTGGCTCGGAAGGTGTGGAGGTGGGTCATGCTCTCTGCGACGCTGTAGAACGACAGCGTTCCCGCGGACAGGTCCAGGTAAATGCCCACACGGGGGCAGTACACGACCGGAATGTCCGTTTTCTGATTGTCATGCATGGCTGTGCAGCAGGTGTCCGACAGCTCCAGGGTCCAGGACTGGGCATTGTATCCGAGGCCTGACCTGGCGTCCGAGCCCTTCCTGGCCATCGCCCCGTAAGCTATGCCGGTTGAGGAGCCCCGGCCTCTCCACTCCACCTCCCAGTAGCAGCGTTGGGCATACAGCGGACTGTCACACATCACCTGGGTCCAGCCATCAAAACGCTGGGGGCTGTCGGGGTAAAGCTGGGCTGTCCCCTGCAGGGCGGCTTTAGTGTTGTTCTCAGAGAGCGTCAGCTGCCTGTGGGCCGTGTTGGAGTCGAGGGTCAAGCTCACCGAGTCTAGGAAAGACATTTCAAGGACAAAATATTTTGACAACTTATCATGACATCACGGCCAATTCTGTACGTCAACATCTATGTTCTGATACACTACAGTGGAACAAGATGCCCTCCGAGAGCACAAACCTCCTCCAAGCTGGCTCACTCTCTGGGCAGTGTTAATTTTAAGGTAGCATGACAGATGTTTAATAAAATAATGGTAATGGATACTAAATAACTATACATGAATACCTTGAGTTTATTATATAATATGATACTACAGTATATTTCTCACTAACAGCACCCTGAGCAGCTCATTGTCTTTAAAAATGCTTCAATGTTGTGACTGATCACAAATTCACCTGGTAACATGCTCATTATATTAAAGGAAAAACATCACAGTCATTAGGAGTTCTTCATCTATGTGACTACAGTTCACTTATATACAAAACAAAAGATTTTTATATGAGAACAAAAATGTGTAACTGAGTTTTGGCCTTCAATGAATGCTCGAGAAATATGTTTTTGAAGGTTTCATTTAAGAATATTGTTTATCTGCTTGTTGTTGTCATTACTTTTCCCCCCCCCTCTTCTTGGAACATATGGTACTTTTAATGATATGAACCCAGGCCAGACCTATATATGAGCATCTGATCCTATATTATTTGTATGGTCTGTGTAGTATGTTGTGACTGAATGAATAAACTGACTGAATGGTTAAAAAGTGACAGTTTGTGGTCCCAGTTTGTGCTTAGATCTGTCATTTTGTACAGACTTACACTGCAGGAACTCCTCTCTAGTCCTCGGCTCCGGGGCTTGAATACTGTCAAGGCTGATTTCTCTCACTGTAAAAAAACAACAACAACAAAAAAAAAAAAATTAAATGCATCTTTTTTTTTTTTACTGTACATCAAATAGTTTGATTTCCATTTATGTTTCTTCTCTCAATACCAAAATGACTAAAGCTTGAATAACTCACAGGCGGGGAAAGCCGGAGCGTGATTCATGGAGTCCGGAGTGGGCGTATCCAAAAAGAGACCGGGGTTAACTGACCAATGAGAAAACAGCATTAGTGACGTCACTGAAACGCATATTGCTTAACTTATTCAACCGGTTGAACAGTTGATGGGACAATACATTCATGTTATATATAGAAGGGCAATCTTCTTACTTTCTGTGGGAGTTTCAGACAGCTCAGCCATGCCCCCTGTTGAATGCAGAGACAGAGTGATTGCTTCTGTTAATGTCACTAATTGCTCTTGAGTGCTTCAGTCAGTAAACACTTCAACTAGAAGTCAAAGCTGTCTATTTAAATGTAAAACCATCTAATAACTTATAAATATCTAGCACTTAGCCAACTTCTCATTCATCATCATCATCATCATCATCATCTTGTTTCCCACAAAAGCAAAGGCAGAAAAATAACCATAAAACAGCAAGATTCTCCCCCCTTATTACTGGTACTGAGTTTCGGATCTTTCAACATCAACAGATGTTTCAATGCTTTCACTGCTTACATGCTAAACAATATTCATGCCGTCATTCCAACTCCTCACACCTCGACTTCAAAACATTTCAGGCTTCCTCCTTTGAACAACACTTGCTCCAACTTTCAGTTTTTACACATCAGCTGACACTTCCACTCACTGTCCTGTAAAGTACACAGCGATCTGTAACTCCTTTTCTTCCTCTCATCCAGCTTGCTTTATTCTCTACACTTCAATGTCACTGCAACTAAACTATTTAAATGATCGACTTTTTCAGCACTTTTACTTCAGCTGATTCCCAGCTTCACTTGTTGCTTGCACTTTTTTCTAACTCAAACTGACACTTCAGCTTTATTCAGCACTGACATTTATGTCTTCCTTCATTTTCATGATCAACACCAAAACCTATCAAAGCCTAAACTGAAACGAAGCGTCATTTAAACTGACACTTGAACTACTTTTACTTTAATTTGAACCTCTTTTATAAAAAGTGAACTTTTTAATGTAACCATGTTAACCACTTTTTCATCTTTTCTTCAGAAACACCCCATCTACTAGTCACTTAATGGTTTGGTTACTGAGATTGCAAAGAGAGTATGAGTGTTGTTGGAGTCAGGTCCTACATGGATTTCCTCCTGCGGACGGTGTGTTGCTGGCCTGTGCGGCTGGAGTAGCCTGGCTGGTGCCACGGCGATTGGAGCGGAAGATGCTGCTGATCGACGCCATTCGACTAAAATCTGAGAATACCAAGAATCAGATGTCAAATCCACGTCATAGTGTTTGTCAAAGCTGTATTAATATTATTATTAATTTTTGAAAACTTATTTTTCAGAAATGGAAATGGAAACAGAAATGGAAACAATCCAAACATACGTCCAGTAGATGCCCGTGCTGGAGCAGGAGCAGGCGTAGGAGCAGGAGTGAGGCTGGCTGGGACTGGAGTAGGAGTTGTGGCCTGGCTCTGGCTAGACCTACTCCAGAGTGACTGAGATTCTCTGCGGCTGGGGGTGGGGCTAGCTCTGGCGCTCAGTCTGTGGCTGATGCTGGACCCGATGCTGATGTTGGATCTGGTGCTGGCTCTGGGGTTAGGCTCCCTCACTTTTTGGAAGACACATGAAATAAAATTGAGTTTAATTTATCGAAGCCATACGAAAATTAAGTGTTTGCATAAACTTTAAATCAAAATTTAAAGTGTCTATGGCAAATATAAGTGATTGGTGACAACATCAGTATGGTATCAGAACATCATCTGCTTTTATCGGTTATCTATGGTACTTCATGCACAACTGATTTAACGTCACTTCAAATATGTTCACAGTGGTCACAGAGTCCAGAGTTTACACTGAGATTTAATATTAGTCACTAGTGCTTCTTTGTTATAAAAAACGTCTCATCTTAGAATGTCACTTAAAGGTGACCATTATATCTTTCCCTGTTTTCTGTTTGTTACGATGGGGTATGGTCATATTAAACATGGACAAAGTTTCAAAGTTTTGTATGAGCAAAGAGACTATGAGAGCTGATATCGCTGACATCGCTGACATGGCCATTTAAGGCCCCCAATTTAAAAAAGGGGATAGGAATGAAAGCTAAAATAGTGTCATTAGGCAGTGGATACGATGAATGTCAACACAAAGGACAAAAAAAAGACTTTTAGGAATCTAAAAATCACGCAAATGATTATAGTTCAAGAATTAAAACTGACATTGAAAATGAAAAAAGAAGACTGAAGTAAAGGTACGTAGTGAGGCCTGAGTAATCAGACATCCTTAAATATAACTACTGTTATATATATTTCTTAAATGCAATTGAATACAAACTGTTTAAGTTCTGTTTGAGTTTCAACAATAGTTTTGTGTCTTTCAACAGCAGAAGGCCCACCTCACAATTACTAACGCGTTCATGGTGCAACATGAAATAGATTTACATGTGTTACAATGACAATATCAACACACTGATGTTTAGCCGATGTACTCTGTTCACCAGATTTACACCAGGTTTACTGTATTAGCGTATGAATGTCTTCCTGTTAGCAACAAAGCAGCTACAAAGTCATACCTGACATCCAAGTCACTGTGGATGAGGCTTAATGGAAATGGACTGGCATTTAGTATAATGCTTTTCCAGTCTAATAAGAAAGTGCTCCCTGTGTAATAAGTATGTATAATTGAGTGTCATCTGCATAGCTCTGTGTGTGGCAATCGCAATGCGTACACGCTATCTGCCTTTAGCATAGAACAGGTGCAGATGACGGTGTGCTGCTAGCAAGATTAAGCAGCAGAAGAACCACCACCCAGGACTGACCTGTAGACAGCCACCCTCTGCCTAAGTGAGAATACTGTTAGCCCGGTGACTCTAATAAAGAGAAACTGAGCCACAGAAAATGCAAATGTCGAGTAACTCAAGACAATGTGCCTTGACTAAAAATAAGGAAGAACTGTCATTTAAGCAGAAAAAACACCTTGCAGTAGGAAGTAAAAACCAGATTACTGTCATGAAGGGTGATGATATTAATGCCAGTGTCAACTCACATGCATCTCTGTCTTCTCTCCTCTGTTTGTCCTGCAGTCTGGGTGAGCTTGTGTTAGCTCTGTCTAAAAACCAAGGAAGAAACTGACTTTTGAAACAAACTTTTCTCTACTTTATCCCTGCTGTGAGCGAAATTTAAATTAATGCTTAAACAGCGGCACAAATACAAACTCTCACCCCGTGCTGTGTCTCTGCTCCTCACATCTTGAGTCCTGAGTCCTATACCTGAATAAAAAAAAGTGACAATGTCAGGGAAATCCTTTGTACGTTGTCAAATGAAGCTTAACAATCATCAGAGTACAGTACCAAGTCCTCGTTTGTCTGTACTTCGCCCTCCAATTGAGATAGTGGGTGTAGAAGCTGTAGAAAAAGAATGAAATTACAAATTCTTTCAAATATTTAAACAAGATTGGACGACAAGATGTAAATATGCAGTCATGGTAGACAAAATGTGGTCAGAAAAAAAACACCAAACATACCCTGTGGACGGGCGTTTGTGTTGCGGGCACTGAGACCAGAAAACACTAGAGAAAAAGGAAAATCGGTATCTTTCTGCCAACATCATGCAAAATGTGAAAACGTTTATTTGGATTTAATAAGAAAATTCAAACCTTACATTTTAAAATCCCTCCTTTCTGTCCGCTTCGGTTGGCTAAGATTAGAAGAAGTTCAATTAAAAAAACAAACAAAAAAAACACACTAAACTTGAATGCATTAATAATTACGCTGGAAAAAAACAAAAACGAACTATAAACAATGCCTGGAACTTACAGTCTCCCAGAGCGAACAGTGTTGTGTCATTCACTTTAAAAGAACACAGATAATTACATTAAATGAGGTACAAAATAAGACAGAATAAGAACAAAAGGCCTCTTTGGACAGACCTTGTTTAGTGATCTTGCCCAGCTCCTGGTTGCATAGATCTTCCACTCGCTCCCTGAGACCCAGGATGGCATCTCGTACAGGCTCAAAGGAAGCCTCGTGATTGACTTTCACAGCTGGCAGATCCCCAGACTCTAGAGGACTGCACATAGACTCGTACGTCTGAGGAAACATGGCAGTTAGTTAAAAAACACAACAAAAATTATTTAATCAGGATATCAGGAGTCTTGAGATTCAGAAAAAAATGACTGTATATCCTGCTCTGTGGTCTTCCTCTTTTCCACCTGCCTCAAACTCTCCATTTAACATCCTTCAAAATATCCACTGTCACCTTTGAACCTTAACCATGTCGCTTTAATTTTGTCTCCAAAATGCTCAATGTGATGTCACTCCCAACAAAAACCTTAGCGTTTCCACAGTGCCATTGTCTCCAAAGGTTTCATTACCATCTAGTAAACTTTCCCTAACACTCTTGCTGTTATCCTTCTGTCATAAGACGTGTAAAGAATAAGCAATCACTGCTGTGTCCATGATCAATATTTCCACTCAGTGAGCTTCACAGTCCGGCCTACCTGCAGATAGTAGATGTTGTCTTCGCAGCTTGCCAGGTCCTTCATCTCAGTGTCCCTTTTCTTCAGCTCCTTGATCTCAGCCTCCAGACTATCTGTAACTTCTTGTGCATGGCCCATCTTCTCCTGGTTGGCCTGATCCATCACCTCCTCCAGCAGCTCCTGAAGACGTTCCATGGAGCGCAGCAGCTCCGACAGCACCTGCTCCGCTTCATTGTGCACCACATCAGCAGAACGCTGCGCACACAAGGAAAACACAAAACTAATTAAGGCCCCTCAACCACCATCATATTATTTAAACCCTGTAGAAAACCTGTTTTCCATTTAAAAGAAAAAAAAAAAAAAAAAAAATTGTCTACCGCTGACCAACCTTCATCTGCTCCATCATCTTCTTCATGTCTTTCAGCTCCTGCTCTCTCTCTTTCAGCTTCTGTTGGTTCGCTGACTGCAGGTCGGACAGCAATTTCTGCAGAGACGCACGCCGTGACACGAGATCAGAGAAACAATCCCACAGACAAGGAAGCAGGTGTGTAGGTGGCACAGAAGACAACGTGAGAGGGTGGAGCATTATGAATGACTAGGCTAGGAATGTTGTTAGGAATGTCTTCAGCCTGGCTGCACCCGGCATCGCACACAAAAGGAAATAACTGACTTCTTTCAAATAAACCTTTTATACACAATAATGGACAGCACAGAGAAGGGCGGATATGCTTTATTTATAGAATATTGACTGTAAACTTCCATTTACAAAATTATGGAGATTTTTCCCAACACCCAAACCAGTCATTTTAATTTTACTTTAGATCACCCTGGTAACTGTCTGACTGGCCCCAGTCATTATATAGCACCCATCCTCTGCTTACCTGCTTCTCCAGCCTTTCGACCTTGGTGGACACGCTCTCGTGGCCTTTGTGCTGGTTGCTGGTGCACAGCCAGCAGATGAACATCTTGCACTGTCGGCAGAAGAACTCCTGCAGGTATTTGTGCTGGGTGCAGATCTTTTCGGCCAGGTTGCCTGTCGGTGGGATGAGCTCATGCTGCTTTAGGGATTTCTTTGTCTGGTGAGGCTTCAGATGGGCCTCGCAGTAGGAGCTCATACACACCAGGCAGCTCTTGACTGCAGCTCGTTTTTCATTTTTGCACATGTCACATGGTACGACCGAGGAGGAAAGCTTCTCTTTGGCGAGTCGCATGGATTGACGCACTTCAGATTTGAGGGCTCCTTTGCGGAGCTGCTCCACAGCCTCTGCCAGCATGGTGTTCCTGGACAGGGAGGGCTTGGGGCAGAAGGTCTGACGGCACTGAGGGCAGCTGTAGATCCCTTTGGGGTCATCTTTAGTCCAGTAGTCCTTAATGCAGGCCATGCAGTAGCTGTGACCGCAAGGGATGGTGACAGGATCATTTGGCAGATCCAGACACACGGGGCAGTTAAACTGCTCCTCTGTCCACAGCTTTGCACTCATAATGCTGTTAATGAAAAAAAAAGAAAAAAAAAAAAGAGTCAAAATGGTTAGCAAGTCAGAGACTTTTAAACACGCAAAGAATCGAAGAACAAGCTCCAGAGATTCAGAAGGTAGTGTGAAGCCTGGGTTCACAGGAGGAAAGTGTCTGTCACTCTCAGGTGAGCTGGGCGGGACCAGAGCCACCAGGCAGGTCTAGCGGGGAGAACGGGTGTCGGTGGACAACTGTGGAATGCCAGGAAACCAAAGGTGTGAGTGGACAAATCCGCACATCACAAAGTATGGCACAGATATTCGGGCTCTTTATGAAAGTAAATATTACTACATGTATTAGCAAAATCTACTTGAGTAGATTATTCCTTTATTATGAGGACAATTTAACATTATTAGATTCTAACGCTGAGGTATTAAACTCTAAGCAGCATATTACTCTTATTTAATTCTAGTCTTTTCAGTCTAGTAGTACATGACCTTGCGCTTAAGTCCCCCTATACGGCCACAAGATAAATGAGATTATTATTGGTATAGAAGAATTGAAAAATTCAGTCCTTGCTTTGTGGTAAACATTAGAATAGATGTGGTTACAATATAGAAAAAACTGACCTATCATCAGACAAATCAACAAAACCTCTGCCACAGAAATACAGAGAAATGCAGCAACTGTGTGATGCTATCATGTCAGCAGGGACCAAAATATCTGGAGGATTTCCAGAGTTGATGAGCCGTACCATGTATTACCAGACTTTCCAGCCCCTGGATGGATCTATGTCATGGTCTATTAAGGCAATTCTGAAGACAAATGGAGGGCCCAACCTGGTACTAGCAAGGTGCAACCAATAAAGTTGCCAGTGAGTGTACATACAGTTAGAATGTTAGATGTAGAAGTTTGTTTTAAAAGAAAATGAATTAAAACATCTTATAAAATGAACTACATCTATAAATAAAAACAAGACATTTAAATTTTGTTTCCAAGACATTCGTGTGTTGCTGAGATATCAACTGATGCTGAATTAAGGCCAGGGCTTTGCATTTCAACGGTGCTAGTCCTGTCTTCCCCGAGTCCACCTGAGACTCAACATTTTTACAGTGTTCACGTTGCTATCACTTATTCAAGTTATTTGTATTGCTAAATGTTTACAGGATATTTATTAAAAAAATAAATATAGAAATGTCAGAATAGCTGAAAGTTGTCTGGGGACAGAATATATTGTTTGTTAGTAAAACAGTGTGGTAAAAGTTTTCATTAACCAATGAGTAGCTTTGAACACAGAAAGTGTCTACAATGAGTTATGTTCAATTAATCCCTGCAAAATTCATGCTGACTGTTCAGTTTCAGTATTTTTTCCCCCATAGTTACCTCTGGGGTACGTCAGTGAGATGGATAGCTCTAATATTTACATCAGTGTTGGGGAACTCCAGGTCTCAAGGGCCGGTGTCCTGCAGGTTTTAGGTGTGTCCTTGATCCAACACATCTGATTTAAATGGCTAAATGACCTCCTCTTGAAGTTCTCCAGAGCCCTGGTAATGAACTAATCATCTGATTCAGGTGTGCTGACCCAGGATTATATCTAAAACCCACAGGACACCAGCCCTTGAGGCCTGGAGTTCCCCCACCCCTGATCTTAGGAAGCCCCGCCCACCTGCTGTTGAAATATTTTGTTTGTGAAAGGCAACACGTCAGTTTAGCTTTAAGGAAAGGTCAAGGGAGTAAAAAAGAAAAAAGATACTTGTAGAAGTCTCAAAAACACATAAAATCTCTATGTATCAAAAATGATACAGGGGGTAACCCACTGAAGCACTGTGGCATGACCTAATAAGGCATGTTCAATTAAGACATCTGAGAAATACTGACAACCTAAAATAGTTTTGTAGGACTGTCCAAAATATATCAGCATCTTTCTGCAAGTTTCATGAGCAGCTATAGAACACATCTGATGGAGGGTGTTGCAATTAAACAATGAAAAATAGTCAACTTTCAGGTGTCTGTCCAAAAGACTGGGCACAGTTACTTTCCCAAAATGTCTCACTACCAGCATCAGCCTCCTTGAAAATAGGCACAAATAGTGCAAATCCAAATCCAGCTAATTTGTGTATTTTAACCAGCTTCCTTTCTGCCCATTATGCACTGTTTATTTTGGCCTCATTTATTTGGGAGGTTGCTCTGACTCCTTTTAATCTGCAGTTTCACAAAAGCTTTTACTGGATAATGACAGACTTCCTTTTGATCAGACAGTAAATGTGACACTACAAATAATACTCACCAACAAATTTTCACCGGGAACAGACTGGAAAGTAAAAAAAAAAAAAAACCCGACACGTTTGCACGGTCATCTTTGAATAAGACTTAACTTTGGGTGAGGAACATGTCAGCTAAAGCAGCAGTAGGCAGGAGAGAGGATGTGGTGGGTATCTTTGGGCAGTAAAATTTTTTTTTCTTTAATATAAATGTTTTGTGCTCAGAGTCTGATGACTTTTCACACCATGATTGATGTCTACATGCTGGAAAAACAGTGGTAATTACAACGCTAACACAGTGTGAGCCTGTACCATAATCGGAAAACCCATTAAATATATTTGTTTTCCTCTCCACATGAGGATTTAAACTGCTGTTGCACATATCCAACTATTATCTTCCTGACCTTTTCTCTGCATTGTGTTTGCCTTCAAATAACTGAACTATTTGTCAGTTGAAATCTTTTAAATAAATAAAGACTGCTGAACTGTAACTTTATCATGAATAAAGTAATTTCTGAGCCCCTAATCTCCACTATTGTACACTTTTATACCTGAACTCAGGTCTTTTATTAGTGTAACTACAACCACTCACTAGATGGCAGTGCTGCACTCATGTTAAAGCAATAGCCTGTAAATAACCCGTTCCACTTGCCGAATGTTGACAAAAGTGAACAATGTGCGAGTCATTTCTATTTAACTAAATTAAAAAGAAGCGGATAAATAGAACTAATAATATAAGGTAGTATATCGGCTTATCGCTGTTGCTACCCAGATTGACGGAATAAAAACGACTTAACGCTAACTCAAGAACAGACACGGCTTGCTTTAAGCGAACACGGAAGTACAAGGTGGAGACGCTTCTTGTGTCATCCAAAGAGCTTCTCTACTGTGTAGCATAGCGGTGTTGCGTGATTTGAACTAACTTGTTTTCATTTCGGAGCCATTTTTCAGTTTCGTTCAGATGCCAAATAATGTCGTTAAACGTCCTGGAGTCGGGGTCGGGGTGCTGGTAACGGACTCTGCTCACCCAGGCTGTGTACTCTTGGGCAAACGGAAGAGTGCGGTGGGAAAAGGGACATACCAGCTCCCAGGAGGTCACCTGGAGTTCGGGTATACATTGACGTTGTAGACTCCATTCATAAATCTGACATAGTTTTCTTCTTCTTCTTTCTCTTTAATTAAAGTGGTTGGCGTGCGACAACCAGGTGTAGTTCCGTCCCCTAACCGGCTGAAATATGGGGACGAGAGGTCCCACACCATCTTTATCCCATTACCTGTGATATATGCTAATGGGGCATTCTTCTCTGCTTGATCAGCTCAGATTTGCCTTAAAACTTTATGGTGAAAAGTTTTGATATATGTAATGATTGCTGCTAAATTTTTAGCTTCATTTATCAAATAGTTTTTACGTTATATTTAATTAAAAATGGTTTCTGGACCCATTTCCAATATGTTTTGTTGCACTTTAACGTCTGACGCAATGTTTGAGCATAAATGCGTCTACTGTCATACCAACCTTCTGCATATCCTCCTTCACAACAGCCACCAGTCATATTTGTGGTTTTCCTCTTTGCCTCCTGCCTGGGAGCACAATCTCTACCACTTCATCCAGCTTGCTCTGCAATTCCTCTCTCTTCCATATACATCCAAACTTTGGACCAAAACATTTTTTTGGCAAATTGGAAATTGTGAACAGATTACATTTTCTCAGTATAAAAATGAAAACAAAACAACTCAGGAGTGCTGCTAATTTTTTTTTTGCACTCCCATGCATGCAGACAATGGAGGCAGAAAGAGCTGAAATAGCCTTAGAAGCCCGTTAATGTACTTTAGCTAATGTTAAATAAGATGTTATTTTTTTATTTCATTCAAAGGGAGACTTGGGAGGAATGTGCCCACAGAGAGGTGCTGGAAGAAGCTGGGGTGGGTTTGGTGAACACCCACTTTGCATCAGTAGTTAACGCCATCAAGCTGGAGGAACAGTACCATTATGTTACCATATTCATGCAAGGAGAGTTGGACAGGCAGTCAGGAGAGCCACAAAACCTGGAACCAGACAAAAATGAAGGTATGTGAAGTGGGACTGCTGTTTTTCAGTGGGGGGAAAGCACCTCCACTAAGCACCCAGTGAGCAGCTGATGAAACAAAATGTGTTGCTTTCTCATTTTGCAGGCTGGACGTGGACACGCTGGGATGATTTTCCTCCAGAGCAGCAGCTCTTCATGCCACTGGCCCGCTTGAGGCAACAAGGCTTTCAACCATTCAGGAACAAAGACAGTTGACCCTGAAACTTCCAGTTATATTATGAAAAACTGTTAATCCACAAGGATAATACAGGAACACTGTTTAAAAACTGCTGTTGTCTCACATGTCTTTTTTTTTTTTTTTACATTGCATACTGTATTTTCTGAAATAATGCAATAAATCTCAGTGACCCTGACCTCAAGGTCAGAGTGAAGTTTTGTGAAAATCTCGTGAATGCAATAACTTGAGAAAAAGGCAAGGCAGGATTTTGAAATTCATACCAGAGGTGCAGCTACTGGAGGCTGAGGGGTTGCATTCGCCACTGCCAGTATTTTTATTTAAGGCATTCAAGTTTCTCAGTTTGTTAGCCTTGACAAACAAACAATGCAAGAAAAAAGTGCATTTTACACAATGTTTATGTCCTAATATTATTGGGGAGAATCACTTTCTTTAAACCTTGTGAAAAAGGACATTTGCTGAGGAGATGCTCTGTAAGTACTATTCTATTTATTATAAAAGAAAATTTGAGTACAAGAATTCTACATTAACTGTTCTTTTTCTTTCCAGCAAATACTGAACCTTTAAAGCTTATCCTGTTTCTAAATCTGACTTTGAGGTGAAGAACTAAATATGAGTGCCTTATACAGCAGGATGGCTGAAATCAAACAGCTCTCCACCTCACATGAGGGTGGCTCCAGTGACACCCACTGCTAACAGTATGGACCAAAGGGTCACAGCAGCGTTGGCTACAGCACCGCTAAAGGTCTTGTCGTGGGCATAGGTGATGATGTGCAGAGCCCCGCTGTAGGCCTCCTCACAGGTAGGCTGGATCTGGTCTTCAGGAAGCTCGAAGCTGTATGTCCCGTTATCTCTGAGCTCAAAGGTGAAGGTTAAGGGGATCCCCTGCATTCGAGCCCAGTCTCTGGATGAACCAGAGTTGGCGTCTGGAGAAAGAGTTTAGCAGTTACATTTCTGAACCACCTAAAAATCCTTCAAACATAATATTTAAAGATATGGGCAGTTTATTTTATTATAATTAGCAGCTGATTTGTAAACTCACATAGTACATCAGGCGAGGCTCCTACAGTGTAGTTCATCCCGTGAACCTTCCAAATTGCTTCTGCTGCACCCTTTCCGACCATCATCTGAGGAATTAGAAAGGAATTTTTGCATACAGTCACTTAAACATGAGTCCACAGAATCTGGAGGTGTATGTTTTCATTAATAAAAGTTCAGAGGAAAGATATGAAATGCCACTAACTGTATAAGGCAATCAATACTGTTTTAAAAGTTATGGTGCTCCATGAGTATTTGTGACCTACTGTTCCCTTATCCTATTCTATATGTTTATCCTTTGATTCTGCTGGAGTAGCTTTGCATGATTTATGGTTCATCTTAATCCTTTTTGTACAGAAGTTAATGCTGGGTTTGGAAAGTGAAGATACCCAAGTATAGATATACTGAAATCAGACTAGTGTTAATAAAACTTCCAAATTAATTTGTACTGTAAGCTCCAGTAGATTTATTGGACAGGCTGTGATCAGTTCAGCTGTGTTGTTACTCCTCTTAAAATTTACTGTTCTTTGTGGACTTTGAGTTTTCATGCATCTATAATGGCTGCTTTCCAGCCTCTACTCAGTTAAAAGCAATTAAAAGTACTGAATCATCAACGCAAGTTAGAGAGCATTATTTTTCTTTATATTTTCTTTTGGTAACTAAGACTCAGTCGTGTAATTTTAATATCAGCTAGCTAAATAAAATCTAGCAAAGCCAGACATATAAAAATGTCTTTACATTATCTGGTATGGGATGGCTGAAATAACAAGTGTGCATGGGACATGGTGTCACATGGTTTATATTGTGATTGATTATTTTTCACCTGCAAATGTTCCACATCAAAATGGTCCTACTAGATTCATCTTAATCACAACAAACGATCTGCATCAGGAGTTTAAAAATTATATGTAATCTCAGAAAATACACTCTCCAAAACCAAAGTAAGTTTTGTACCTTTTAAGAGGTAATGCAGAATTTCACTGCTGTACTTATTTGTATTTTACAGAGATCTTTCCTAAAGCTCTGTTGACAATTTTGTACCACAAAGTAAAGGTAAAACAATGAACTCTATCTTTTTTCTTTTTTTTTTTTAAAGTAGAAAATTGGTTACATGACAATGCATTAATTTATTTTGATACAGTTAAAAAATATATATTATACATCATACTGTTGGAAACAGATTAGTGTTTATATTAGCTCATTCACAATATTACTGACCGCTAAAAGCTTTATCTAACCCATATCTAAAGTCAGCTTGACCTACATGTCTTTGGAGGGTGGGAGGAAGCTGGAACCAGTCACCAGGCACCGGGATGAGTGTGACAACACTAATGTCTGCCCCACTAGGCTGCCATTATACAAGACTGATATGAAATGAAACTTGTCAGAATGCTATATATATGTCTTTTATTTAACAGCAAAAACTTAAACCCTTGTAGCTGTTCTATATATCTGCGATTCACTGATGGGTGAAGTGAATAGCAGTGATTATCTCTTCATCATGGCACCTGTTTGTGGGTACAATGTATTAGGGATCAAGTAAACAATTTGTTCTCAGAATTGAAGTGTTAGAAGCAGAAAAGTGGGCAAGCTTAAGTGAGTAATTGAGTAACTGGCCACACAACTGGGTAATCTTAAAACTACAGCTCTTGTGAGGTGTTCCTGGTCTGCGGTGGTCAGTATCTATCAAAAGTTGTCCAAGAAGAAAACATTGGTGAAACAGCAACAGGGTCATCGGTGGCCAAGTCTCACTGAAGCATGTGGCTTCAGGCTGGCCTGTTTGGTCTGCTCCCACAGACAAGCTACTGTAGCTCAAATTGTTAGACAAATGTAACGCTGATTCTGATAGAAAGGTGTCAGAATACCCGGTTCATCACAGTTTCTTTTGCATGGGGCGGCATAACTGTAGACCAGTCATGTTGCACCAGGATGCAGAGGCAGACAGAGGCAGTGTGATGCAATTTCCTGCTGGGAAACCTTGGGTTCTACCACATGGATGGAAGGACTGACAGTACTATCTACCTACCTACCTAAGTATTGTTGCAGGCCGTGTACACCCTTTCATTTTATGGTTACAGTATTCCGTGGTGGCTCTGGCCTCTTTCAGGAAGAACAATGGAAAACTGGTTCAGGAATTACTTGAGGAACACAACAATGAGTTTGAGGTTTGGGCTCTGCCTCCAAATTCCCAAGATCTCAATCCAATCAAGCATCTGTGGGATGAGCTTGACAAACAAGTCCAATTCTTGAAGGCCCCACTTTGGAACTTACAGGACTTAAAAGATCTCATGCATCTTGTTGTCAATCTGGGAACTACTTTGGGAAAGATGAGAGTCTTTATCAGTGATTTATTTTGAGTGTTTTGGATTCCTAACAAGATTAGAAGAATTGAATCCCTAAACGACCAACCAAAGTTTGGTATTTTGGCTCCAGATTTTTGACCCAATACCTCATCTGCACTGTTCTTTCTTGGCACATGAGGATGAATTTAATGTCCTAGTGCATTTACCCATTTCCTTACTTGCTATCCTCTTTATTAATGTAAATGCACACAGATATAACCATTGTCAAGCTATAAAGAGTGTCTCAGAAAAGTGTAAAAAAATGCATCACTATATTTGTTGATATAAATACCAGCTCATTATAATTGGGGGCAGTGTAGTTGGGGTGTCCATAGGGAACCAGGATCAGCTGGCCGTAGGAGTGGATGGTGAGGAAACACAGGAAGATGTCCTTTCGGCTTCCTACAAAGTCAGTTACAGCCTTGGCCTCAGGCTCAGATGCTGGTTTGGTTCCAGGGTAGGTGTTTGAGCAACAGTCAAATGATACCCCAACGGCTGTGCAGGCAAAGAAGGAGAATATGAATTGCATATAATATTAACATGATTATTTTCACATTCTATTAACACAAGTTTACCTTTTGAAGTAGTAGTAACCCCTGGACTGAAGAATTAGGATACAAATTACAGTTCCTCTTTAGGCTGCTTCCCAAAGTGAGTCAAACCTCATAGACTCCTGTTTTAATTGTTTTTTTGTTTTTTTTTATAGACAAGTAGTTAAACAGTGTCTCGCTAATTCAAGTCACTGAACTGCATATCGCTATTGTTTTTGCTGTTTGTTGCTGTTGTGATATTTGCAATGGAATTATCTAACAGGTAATGTAGCCTGGTACGTGGATGAGCGGTGATTAAAGTTCTGGTATTTTATCAGTTTTGTTGCTTAGTAATAATTGACAGATATGTGTGTCTATACTTAATGGAGCTTGCTAATAAAGCCAATAGCTTTAGCAGATAACTTTGTACTCTACCCTCATCTTCAAATACTTGTGACTCTAAAAAAAACAAAATGGAAGTGACCAAATGCTGAGGCTTCAAAATGGAGTCCAAAGTCTCTAGGTGATGTCATGATATACACTTTGACCTTTGGAGCATATATCTATAACTTATAAACGTTTTTTGGCTACTTGGTTCAAACATCAAACAAAATATGAGTCTGTTAACATTGTTTCCTATTCACGGATGAGGTTTAATGGTCTTTGTATAGCGTGATAAGCTAAAGCTACATTAGCATTAGCATCTTGATTTTGGCAAATTGGAGGAAGCAAAGTTTAGTGTTTTCTTTGCTTTCATCTTTACTTTTAGCATGTCTTTCTCCACTAAGCAACACTAAACTTCAATACTAGCATGTATGTAGATACAGTCACTGTAAAAAGGAAGTTGTCATGATCCTGGGTTTTGTACCCTCTTCAACAAGATGGCGCCGAGTATGGCAGCCTCGTCGCGAGCTCCCCCAAGCAACAGCTTTTTTCTGTGTTTAATTTTACTTTTCCTTCATTTTTTCGCGAGTAGCACATGTCTCCTTGTGTACGACCGACAAACCTTACTGGACATAAAATACGGTCTTTCTTATAACTTTCCGGAGTTCAAGTTTTGCAACATGGACGCTCCGTTTGCAGACCCCCCATTCATCTCACCTCAGACGCCTTTGTTCTCTGGCCCTGGAGGCCGCAAACGCCGACGCAGAGGGAGAAGATCTGGCGTTCTGGTTCGACTGAGACGGCGCACTAACAGACCACCGTTACCCAGTTTATTACTGGCTAATGTGCAGTCTCTGGAGAACAAGCTGTGCGAGCTTCGGGCACGGATCTCATTCCAGCGAGAGATGCGGGACTGCTGCGTGATCTGCCTCACAGAAACCTGGCTATCGGACAAGGTACCGGACTCCGCAATACAACTACGTGCATCGCGCGGACAGGTCACAGGATCTTACTGGGAAAAGCAGAGGCGGTGGTGTATGTTTCATGATCAACAACAGCTGGTGTGATTATGCGAACGTGCACCAGGTCAAATCCTTCTGCTCACCGGACCTGGAGTACCTGATGGTTAAGTGCCGGCCATTCTGGCTACCGAGGGAATTTACAGCAGTGATTATTACGGCTGTTTACATTCCCCCACAAGCCGACACTGACCGAGCACTCAGGGAACTGTATAGCGCGATCAGCAGCGAGGAAACCGCACACCCAGAGGCAGTGTTTATCACGACCGGGGACTTTAATAAGGGAAACCTGAAGAAAGTCTCACCCAAACTCCACCAACACATCCACTTCAACACTCGTGGAGACTGGCTACTTGACCACTGCTACACCTCTTTCCGGGATGCGTACAAAGCCCTCCCCCGCGCCCCATTCGGCCAATCAGATCTCCGCTCCATCCTGCTCCTGCCCGCCTACAGGCAGAAGCTGAAACAGGAAGCTCCAACCCGGAGGGCGGTGCACTGTTGGACGGACCAATCGGAGTCTGCGCTGCGGGACTGTTTTGATCACGCGGACTGGGAAATGTTTCACGTGGCTGCTAGGGACATTGATGAGTACACAGACTCAGTCTGCGGATTTATCAGGAAATGCGTGGAAGATGTCGTCCCATCCAGAACAGTTAAGTCCTTCCCAAATCAAAAACCCTGGATTAACGGAGATGTTCGCGCGGCACGGAGCACCGCCTTTGCCTCCGCGAACACATCGGACTACAAACACGCACATTACCAACTCCGGAAGACGATCAAAGCAGCCAAACGTGAGTACAGGGACAGGGTGGAGCAACAGTTTGACAACCCTCGGAGTATGTGGCAGGGACTAAACACGATCGCAGACTTTAGAGGGAAAACCAGCACACCGCAGACCACGGCCTCTCTGTGTGAGGATCTAAATGTATTCTACGCCAGATTCGACACAGCGAACACCATGAGACCGGACAGTGTGCGCACCGCGGATGACGTCAGTGCGCACACTGTGTCTGAGGAGGATGTGCGGAAGTGCTTCAGGAAGGTGAACACACGCAAAGCTACTGGTCCGGACGGGATTCCCGGCCGCGTCCTCAAGTCATGTGCGGCTCAGCTGGCTGGAGTGTTCACACACATCTTCAACCTTTCCCTCTCTCTGTCTGTAGTCCCAGCCTGCTTCAAAATGGCCACCATCGTCCCTGTACCCAAATCCTTCACCATCTCCTCATTGAACGACTGGCGACCTGTAGCCCTGACCCCCATCGTGAGCAAATGCTTCGAGAAGCCCTCTACAGTTCGCATACCGCCACAACAGGTCCACTGATGATGCCATAGCCCTGACACTACACACTGCCCTGTCACACCTGGAGAAGAGAGACACGTATGTGAGAATGCTGTTTGTAGATTACAGCTCAGCATTCAATACCATCGTTCCCTCGAAGCTGGACAGGAAACTGCAGGATCTAGGACTGAGCAGCTCCCTCTGCAGCTGGATCCTTAGCTTCCTGTCTGACAGACGCCAAGTGGTCAGACTGGGCAGCATCATCCCCCATCACACTGAACACTGGTGCTCCACAGGGGTGTGTACTGAGCCCTCTCCTGTACTCACTCTACACCTGCACAGCCACTAACAACTCCAACATCATTGTGAAGTTTGCGGACGACACTACAGTGGTGGGTCTTATCACCAACGGTGATGAGACGGCCTACAGGGAGGAGGTCAGCGCCCTGACCCACTGGTGTCAAGACAACCATCTCACCCTCAACGTCGCAAAGACAAAGGAGTTGATAGTGGACTTCCGGAGGTGCAGAGAAGTACACACCCCCATCACCATCAACGGCGCTGCTGTGGAGAGAGTGAGCAGCTTCCGGTTCCTTGGTGTACATCTGGCTGAGGATCTTACGTGGTCAGTACACACAAACAAAACAGTGAAGAAGGCGCAGCAGCGCCTCTTCTTTCTCAGGAGACTGAAAAGATTCGGCATGAGCCCCCGCATCCTCAGGACCTTCTATCACTGTGACATTGAGAGCATCCTCACTGGATGCATCACCACCTGGTATGGCAACAGCACCGCCTACAACTGCAAAGCTCTCCAGCGAGTAGTGCGGTGCTCTGAACGGATAATTGGAGGTGAGCTTCCCTCCCTCCAAGACATCTACAGGAAGCGGTGCCTGAGGAAAGCGGGGAGGATCATCAAGGACTCCAGTCACCCCAGCCATAAACTGTTCAGACTACTTCCATCAGGAAGGAGGTTCTGCAGCATCCGGTCCCGTACCAGCAGACTGACAGACAGCTTCTTCCACCAGGCCATCAGACTGCTGAACACTTCATAGACACCTCAGCTTCACTACTGGAACTTTAACATTATGCACTCCATACTGTACAGTAATGCCACTGTTTTGCACATGTCTCAACTCTGTATATTTTTATATATTTTATTTATTGTTTACTCTATTTAACTTGTAAAATATGTGTACGTACACACACACACACACACACACACACACACACACACACACAGAAAAATATTTAGTATACACATCCAGGAATGCATATACTATTATATATTGTACATATATTTATTCGTTTCAGATGTAGCCATTCTTGTATTTTGCTTGTTTACATTCTTGTATTTTGCACAACTCTGTTGCTTCTGAAGCTCGCACACAAGAATTTCACTCACATGTGCTGTACCAATGTACCTGCACATGTGATGTGACAATAAAAGTGATTTGATTTGATTTGATTTTATACCCAGCGTTTTCTGTTTGGGACTCCGTTTTCTGTTTGATTTTTCCCATTTGACTTTGTTGTAGTGTTCAGTTCAAATATTACCTTAGGCTTAGGTTTTCATTACCTTAGGTTTTCATTCTGATTTTGTATTGAGCCCTCCTATGTTCCCCAGGCCTAGCTTGTGTTTCTGATATGTCTGTGTTTAGTCAGTTTTGTCTTCGTGTTTACTTTGGCCTGCTAAATTCTTGTGTTTTAATCTTAGTGTTAGTTTCCTGTTTTATTTTGATAGTCTCTTGTCCTTCAGGTTTTGTGTTCCCCCTTGCTCTTTAATTGATTCTGTTCACCTGTGCCTTGTTTTCCCCAGCTTTGTCTCTTTCCCTGATAAACCTCATGTCTATTTAAGTCCTCAGTTTCCCTTTGATCTTTGCCATGTCATCATTCCTGTTGTCAGTTTAAGTCGTGTGTCTTGTTGTTTTGTATTTTGTTTGCGAGCTGCAGCATTAAAGCTGTTTGAGTTCAATTAAGCCTGACTGCCAAGTCCTACATTTTGGGTCCTCTCGCTGCCTGCGACACACCCTCGCTTGACAGAAGTAGTCTTTTTTTAAGGTTTTCTAACTTTTGCATATCAAAGTATAATAAAATACATATAATCTGGTACTTAGCAGGTCTTCAAACTAGGTAGATACTCCCTTAGATGAACAACGATGCATGACATTTTACATTGTTTCATTATTTATTTTACAAAACGTAAGCCAAAATGCAGATGCAGTGTTTGAAAAATTTAGAACACCCTGCCTGGTAACATAAGAATTAAGAGAGTAAGTAGCAGCCAGGCCCTGCTAATCAGATTCACTACATTAATTGGTCATCAGCAAGTCTGAGCCCCTCTATAAAAGTTGCCAGTTTGCTGGTTTGGAGAATTCAGGTGTGTGTTACCACAATGCCAAGAACAAAAGACATCAGCAGTCTTCTTAGAGAAGTAATAGTTGCTGTCCATTAATTTGGGAGAGCTTATAATAGCATTTCCAGAGAGTTTGAAGCTCATCATTCCACACTGAGAGAGATTATTCACAAGTTAAAACATTCAAGACCGTTGCCAATCTTCCCAGGACATCCCAGCCAATTCATTACAAAATGGGAGGTGATGATTTGGGCTTCTTTGGCAGCCACAGGACCTGGGAACCTGGCAGTCACTGAGTCAGCTTTGTTCATCTGACATGTAATAACTTAGAACTTTACCATGACTCCTGTGTTGTGACAGTGTTGTCTGATTAATGAAATGTGTGCACTTCATTGTCATGTATATAGGGAATAAGAGTAATGCACACTTAAAGATGTGTGTTTAAGTCTGTGAAGGTTCTCAGTCATCCAGGTCATCGTAGTCTAAAGAGCTTGGAAAGAAAAGCATCTGGACTTCTTTGGTAAATGGTCTGCATTTATATAGCGCTTTTCTAGTCCCTAAGGACCCCAAAGCGCTTCACACTACATTCAGTCATCCACCCATTCACACACTGGTGATGGCAGCTACATTGTAGCCACAGCTGCCCTGGGGCGCACTGACAGAGGCGAGGCTGCCGGACACTGGCGCCACCGGGCCCTCTGACCACCACCAGTAGGCAGGTCAAAATCAGCCAAGGTTTTGGGTGGAACCGCTGTGAAACCTAGCCCCACCTTATCATAAATTCCTGAGGTCAAAAGGCCCAGGATGTGAGTGGGCATTAACATTGGCATCCTCAAACAAGAGTGACCTTTCGAGGAAGCCGATGTTCACATTTTGGACAGAGAAGACAGACGGTTTGAAAGAGGAGTAAAAGAAGCCATTTATATGCACTGTGAACGACCATCTTTGAACAGAGGAGGTGGTTTACGACACCAACTGTCTGCCATCTATAATCCAGATTTGTGATCCCTTCCCAGATGGTTTAACGCCCACTCACACCCTGGGCCTTTTCACCTCAGGAAATCACATGATAGGACACCTGAAACCTTGGCTGATTGTGACCTACACCCGTTTTCACACCTTCACTCATGTGATTAGGTAGAGGATCAATAGGGGGTCCATGACCCTCTTGGGGACACTCCCATAGGGCTTAAATCTGGGACTCTCCACCAGTTGCTCTTAGAACTGAAGAAGCTTCTCGGATGAGAGGTGAAATGTCTTCAAGCAGCTTAAAGAAGTCCAGACGCTTTTCTTTCTAAGCTCCTTAGACTACGATGTGTATTTAAGTTATCTCAGGCAGTCTGTCTTTCATTTTTGATGTTTATGTAGTGTCTGAGTTTAGCTAGGAACCAGTTCTTTTGAGAAGACACTGATGAATCTTAGAATTGTACATAAAACTGTGATGCATATGGTTTAAGCACAGATTGGTGGAAAAGAGTTTCATTAATAAAACCAGTGAGTCACAGAAATAAGGTAAAAGATGCCAAAAGTTCTCCAAAGACCTGAGGAGAGTTTCATGCTTGGCCATAATTTCAAAAACAGCAATAAAAAAATAAATAAAAAGGAAAGACTGCAACGATCAGCTTTCACTGAAGAACAGCTACATCACTCACTTCCCCAGTTGGCATCAAAGTTGCGGTTGAGATCGGTGCCATAGCAGCTGCAGTCCTCAGGACCTGGTGACCTGTTCTTCCTCCACAGTCGAGTCTGAGTGGAGCAAAATGTTCAGTCAGTCATAAACAAATGGCAGCACAACATTTTTGTAGATATTAAATGCTTCCTGCAATTGATGCTGTTCATTATTATTCCATGTGTCTTACTGTAAAACATTCAATTATTTTGTACTTGAAGGTTTTTGAGCACAAGAAATAAATTTCTTCAAAGATTGAATTATGGCTCATTTAATCAGTTACATCTTCAGTTACTCAGATAATCATCCTATTATATCCTGTTCATCTGTGGTTTGAGATCCTGAGTGCATAACCCTAGAAATGTAATTGGATAAATATCTATCAAATACGAGGACTGACTGTCTTATTTTCCCACGTGTAGATGTAGCCGTCTATATTGAGCACTGGAGTGACGTAGAAGTCCACGTTCTTCATCATCTCTTCCATTTTGGCATCTGTTTTGTATGTCTGCAGAATCTGTTTGGAACAGACGAACACACATCAGGGGCAGGCTGACACACTGGAGGACATTTAGTTATTAAATTAGATTCATTTTGTCAGACAGGATGTTTTCTCCTCACAACAGAAAACAATCAGGACAACAAATTAGAAGATTTGCTGTAAATCTTAATTTTATTTATATATTTATTGCCTTTTAACATCAATCACACTCAGGTCAGGTCACTGGCAATCAAACTAGGGGTAGGGTTAGGTTAATCTCCACCCTTTTTAATAGAATTTATGCGTGTTCTGGAAAATTCAAACTTAAAATAGTTAAAAAGAAATACTACAATACCAAATACGTTATTTAAAATGAAATGTTCTTGTTTCTAGAATAAAAGTGGCTAACAAAATCCCCTAGCATTAACTTTACCCCTAGAAGGGTCCCACGAGTCCTGGTGGAGGTATATTGGCAGCAGCTCTCTTACCTCTCTAACAAAGTACTGGCAGAAGGCTGGAGCGATCCATTCTCTGGCATGTATTCCACAGTCCATCCAGATAGCTTTCTTTTCCTTTCCAGTATTCAGGCCAATCTGGAGAACAAATATCAAACATCCGTGTGCATCAGTATCCGTTTGGCATATGACAGCTTGTGATCTGAAACTTTGTTTACCTTGAGCAAGCTAATATCCCTGCTTTCATAGGTCTTTCCATATTTCACCACGGTTACAACATCAGGGTGATCCTTTACCATCTGTTCCATCCAGCTAGTGATCTGTAAAATGGAGTACCAACATATACTGCAGTCTTACAAACGTTTGACTGGTTAGCTGTCTTTCTCTAATATCCACACACTCACAAACATGTATCAAACCCCTCATTTCTTGATAATTTGCTTCCAGACTTAGGGTCTTTAGCAATAGTTCTGCAGATTTTCTGGATATCCTTCAAAGTTTTTCTTCGGTAACTTGCTTCTTTTTCACCCATTTTCAGTCCAGTTCTTGTATCTGGCCATTTCAAGAAGAGTATTGTTTTTTTTGTGTGTGTGTGCATTAAACAACTGTTAAATCACCATGAACTTATGGAAATATGAAGTTAAAAAAGTCACATATCTAAAGGGATAAACCGGTGTTGCATCGCTATAATAGACAACTTAGCAAAGAAAGTGCCTTTGGCCAACTGTTGTGATTTGGTGCTATAGAAATAAAACTGAATTGAACCAAAATTGGTCTTATGGAGTGATGAGGTTGATTTGGTTCAAATCGGGATCAATCTGTACGGAGGAGTCAGGGGCGAGGTGCAAAATTATCACATTTCCATAAATGTTGCATGTTCCAGTAAATTATTGCATCTGTTTCCTGTTTTTCTTGGAAAACATTAACAAAATGAGGGCTAGCTCAAGACTTTTGTACAGTTCTGTATAAACAGCATATTTTAGAAAATGTGTGTGTGTGTGCATGTGTGTGAGAGAGATGTGGCATCTGAGTTATGTGTGTCTCACCTCTGACATGGGGTGGTATTTATAGTAGTCATACTGGGCTCTGTTGCACAAAAAATACACGAAAATCTTGAGAAGCAGTTGACGTTAATCATACCTCAATAATAGTATGCTCTTTTATCTGGGTTGTAGTTAATAGTTTTTAAAATTACAAGCCTGCAATAATCAATTTTTAACTGCTTCAAAGGCAGTCTATCCAGCTGTTGGTCAGTACAAGCTAAAAAGCCAGCATCGGTGATGGTACAAGGGTCCATTGTCAAATTTTTCACAAAACCACATTCTGCACAAATTACAGCAACATAGGTGTTTAGTAAAGGAATCTGTTCAACCATGTTTGACACATTATGAAATAAAAAATTAGAGAAAAGGTGCCATGAACTACTGAGCAGCTGAAGTGCTATAATAGGAAAATGCTTTGCTCTAGAGCCTGGGTCTCAAACTTAAATGAGCTGTGGGCCACTGCCGGCGCTGACGTCTCATGTGAGGGCGACTTAAGTGTTCAAGTAGTACAAAAAAGAAAAAACTTATTTTAACATTGCACTCAACAACAAACAAATCCTCCCTAACAAAAAAAGTAACTTCAAGGGCCAAACTGAATTATATTTCTTCATGTCAATATACGGGCCGCAAGTAGGGGTGACGTGGGCTGCAAGTTGCTCCCGGGACCCCTGCTCTATAGACTACAGCAGCCAGCCTCCTCCATATTATTACAGAGAAGAAGGATGAAGATGAGCATGTTTAAACTTAAAAAAAAATCTTGCTACCACCAAATGAAAAATTATTATATATTTAAAAGCACAATAAAGTTTCTTTCACTAGGCCATTGGATACTTTACAACCCTCCACGCCCTGCTCTCTGCTCAACTGTCTTACAATAGCCCATATTGACCCCTGTCCCCAATTCAAAACCCTTTTGTATATAGTTAGAATATATGTGTATTTATAATAATAAAAAAATTACATCAAGACAACTTCCTTGTTTGTGTACACATAAATATACAAAATGATCTCAGTTTTAATATTTATTTGTCTTTAAGCTATTTTTAGTTAAACAGGTTGTAGCTGATGATGTGCAGATGTGTCGATGTGTAGATCATTTTTACTCTTTAAAAATACTTTAAAATTCTCAACACCATCTTAATGTCTTGAACGCTTCCCAGCCGTTAATCTTCAGTGTACCACTTTAAACAATGAAAGTCAGCAAATAGTGAAGAGTAGCAGAAATGAAGGAAGTAACAAAAGTGAAAGCTTTGTCCAACTTATACCAACATCACAAGGATTTGTATGCTAAGAATATTTTGAAGGTAATTATCTATTTAAAAAAACAACAACCCCTGATCAGATCTATTTAATGAACAAAACTCACCTCTCCACTGTTGCTGCTCCCACTGCTGAGAGCAGCAACACAAAACTCATTCCCACACAGTCAAGCATTGTCTCTTTGTGAAAGTAAAGTCCTTGTCTGTACTGGTCTGCTTTACTGATCCCAGGGAAGCCCAGTAAAGAGATACATTCTACTACTTGTTAATATTTGATCTGAAATGACTAAGTGAATTACTTTACAATGGAAAGTAATGTATCCGTCATCTATTTATATCATTAACTGCCCATGATCATGGCCATAAAATTCGGTGATTGTGCTGACATGTAAAGTCGCTCTCTTTTGTAAATGCAAACTTCTTACTTTTCATTCTTGACTGCTGCTATCTTGGCCAGTGTCATGTTTTGTCTGCATATTTTCTGCAAGAACTGACACATTTGTGGAAGTTATGTGGAAAAAATATAACACGATGGAACTGAATGAAATTCACCCCCCTGCAGAAGTAATAATGAGATGTAGAAAGAAATATCTAGGACATATACATGTATATAACTAGATGTCAACTGTCTGTCTTCCAAAGTTTATCTTCCTGCAGAGTCTTTTTAATCCTACAGAAAAAGAAACAGAGTGAGTTATCAGCTAGATTGCCCTCGAGTCCCTTTGTAGAGGCCGAATGAAGAATCAGGTCAGCATTCTTTCAGGTATAAAGTGGGATCACAGTGTTACACACACCTGGCAGGTGTCTCGTCTGTTATAATTCAGAAAACAAGTAAAACTAGTATCTGGTGTTTTATATATTTACCTTGTGTCTGTCTCTTTAAGAACAGGTTATAATGTGTCAGTCTGGCAGAGAGCTGCTTGAATGTCATTGTGTAATCAAGAAGTTTGAGAGTTAAGGTTTACTATACTGATGATAACAATCTGGAAACTGTAATGGCGCTACAAACTGATAAAAAAACAGAGCAAAGGTCTTCAGAAATAAATAAAACCACTTTTTTTTTACATTAGTAATTCCTTTTGTGCATAATTTTATATTATTGTTAATAATAAATTAATTAAGCAACAAAACAACCTGAAGAGCCGGTTCGGAGCCGAAAGAGCCGGCTCTTTTTAGTGAGCCGAGCCGAAAGAGCTGGTTCTGTAAAAAGAGCTGGAAATCCACCGCATCGAGTTCACAGTTAGCAGCGGACTGGAAATGGCTTCTGTTCAACATTTCCAGTTTGAACCAGAGCAATCTGAGAAAAAGGATGAAAATAGTCAATCAGTACTTAGTTTAGATGAAGATGAAAACAATCCGTCACACGATGACGCGAGAGTGAGGGAAAACTACTGGTGTCTATGCCGCTACTGCTTGTCAATGGCGACAGGTGTCGTGCCAAATTTTGAATCCCCGACAGAATTTGTTTCCCCTGCGTTGGGACTTTGGCATAACATCGGACGGGATTATTTAAATAAACCAATGACATTTTGACTGATCATTATTTATATCTTTCTGTAACTGTACAACACTGTACTGAGCCAAAACCTCCCAAATTTCAGGAGCGTTAAGTCTTTGAACAGGGGAACAAATTTGTGGCATGATCAGCCTGATATTATTTGTATCCCACTGTAACTTTACTGTATAAAGAGCTAACATCTCCCAAATTTCTGGAGTAGTTAGTCATTATAAGAAGTGTTTAAGAACTAAAAATCACGAACGTGGGATACTGATAGTCCATGATTTCGAAAGGCCAGTGTATGCTCCCGATGCAGGGGAAACAAATTCTGGCGGGGATACCTAGTTTGGCATGACGGCTTCAAAGTTTTGGTGCACTATGTTGCATAGAGAATCTGTAAAAATAACGATATCGTAATTTCACTGTATAATAAAACTTAGAATTCTAGTAATGTTTTTATCATGCAGTTATGTGATACCATGGATAGCTGCTGCCATAAAATTGAGCTCTTTACAACAAACGCTCTCAGTCGCCGTTGCCATTGGCAAGCAGCCGCATAGACACCAGTAGCTAAAGCATATAGTTAGGGCTGGACCAGGTGACCCTGAATCCTCCCTTAGTTATGCTGCAATAGACATAGGCTGCCGGGGGATTCCCATGATGCATTGAGTTTTTCCTTTCCAGTCACCTTTCTCGCTCACTATGTATTAACAGACCTCTCTGCATTGAATCATATCTGTTATTAACCTCTGTCTCTCTTCCACAGCATGTCTTTTATCCTGTCTTCCTTCTCTCACCCCAACCGCCCCTCCCTGAGCCTGGTTCTGCCGGAGGTTTCTTCCTGTTAAAAGGGAGTTTTTCCTTCCCACTGTTGCCAAAGTGCTTGCTCATAGGGGGTCATATGATTGTTGGGTTTTTCTCTGTATCTATGAAGCGCCTTGAGGCGACTTATGTTGTGATTTATATAAATAAAATTGAATTGAATTGAATAGTTTTCCCTCACTCTCGCGTCCTCGTGTGACGGATTGTTTTCATCTTCATCTAAACTAAGTACTGATTGACTATTTTCATTCTCTCTCTCGGTTTGCTCTGGTTCAAACTGGAAAGGTTGAACAGACCCATATGGAAAAGAAATAGAAAAGAAAATAATAGGTTTGGAGTCTTCTCTCACCCCCATTCTCTGCGGCCTGCTGGAGCGGGGGTCTAGGAGGAGGAGTCGGCCGTTCGACTGCGGTCTGTAGTGTGGGGCCTCCCTGCTGCTACGGAGTCCGGGCGGTCTGCCTCTCCCCACCGCAGGGAAAAGGGTAACACCACGTGGGTCTGGGTGCAGTTCCCCCCCTCCAGGGGCAAGGGTACCTAGAGCCGGTTCGTAGAGTACGCTTGGGGAGTGTGATCGTGTGTACAGAGTCTCTTCATGTCTGTCTCCACGTTGGTTGAGTGTGGAGTGAGTGCATATGAGAGCATGAGGGTGGGAATGGATGTTTGTATATGTGTGTGCCTGTATGTCTGTGTCTATATGTCAGGTTGGGTATCAGACGCCACCTCTCTGGGGACATCTCAGGCCCTCCAAGGTTTGGGGGCCTATCTCTGATAGGTTCGTAGCTTGAACCCATCCGCTGGAACGTTAAGACAATATAATTACACTGCAAGCAAGACGCAAGTAGGCAAACTTCTTCATGGTACTCGTGCACGGGAGAGAACCAGACAAACGCCGTTCCTTCGCTTGACCCCAGTAGCTCTCGTCCGTCCTCCCGTAACACTGTCCTTTTATTGAGGTTACATGAATATGCATAGGTTCATTAACATACGACGTCTACATACAAACAAAGAGTACCTTGCCTGTGTGTGTGTGTGTGTGTGTTGCTGATCAAAGGGTCAAACATCCTTGGTCAGGAAGAGGGTAGACTAGACCCCCCCCGGTGAGGAAGTCCAGCAGTTCATCTAAACAGAAAAGCACTTAGACTAGAACAGACGTAGCTACGTTAATCCTACCATAAAACAATTAAGACAAGATGCGACCTCTTCCCGTGCTCCCAGGATGTAGGTGTGCATTCTAGTGTGGAATACACACCAAGCCTCTGTAGCCTGTTAAAGATCACACAACTTATCACTACACAATTGATTATACACCTCTAAGCATCTATGGTTAAATATTTCTAAGCATAAATGACAATCAACAATACAAACTCTAACATTCCCCCGTTTTTGACCTTTATGCTAGAAAAGTTCCCAGTTATGAATACCTCATGTCTGACAGTTTCAATGCAAACATTTTTATACTCAGCATATGTCAAATTACCCTAAATTATTGCAAAAGTACACAGTTTAACAAATGTATCAGCAGTTATCCCATTCCTCATTGAGCTCATCTCATGGCAAACTGCATCTTACGAGCAACCAAAGAAATTGTTAATTTAATAGTGAAACTAAGAAAGTAACATTTTCAAACACATCTCAGCTTGGTGGTGCTTCCTCCGGGTGTGCACATCACATGTCTCTCTGCAGGGTGGTTTGAGTTCTGCAGGGCGTCATACATGTCTCGTCCAGTTGTTTCATTGTCCATAGGACCAGAGTCCAAATGTATGTAGAATAAACATTCAAACATACCAGTTAGTTTTGTTGTTTGTCAACATGGGTCTCAGCTATTTCCAGAGCTGCAGACTTCTCAGCACTCTAGTTTTATGGCCTCCACCAACCCCCATCACCTCATTCAAGCCTTCATCCTGTGAGGGGGATATTTATGACTCCTTAATTGTCCACGCTCTGCAGAGAAACACCTCTGTGGAAAGGGTGCAGGGTTCTGTTGTCTTACTGCTGTTATGATCCCAGCAGCCTTCAGAGTGTCATCGTATGCACAGTATAGTGGCACAGCATTAGGTGATGTTCATAGGAAACTGCTGTCATCACCACCATAGCTTCTGGTTCCTGTGCTTTCACAGAATCATGATGTCATCCTCGAACTCCTTCTGCGCTGTCGATGGAGCTTGGCACGCTCCCCTCATCCCACGAGTTTTCATGTTCCAACGCTGCTGAAGGTTTAAGGCAGAGCACGTCGTACACCTTAGTTGTCTTCCTCAGCGTCAATATTGAATCTTTCATTTTATTTAAAATCTCCTGGAAGCTCAGTAGCACAGCTCTCTGTGTGATGTCTGCTGTGCTGAAGATGATCTCTGATCCTCCTGAAGCCTCTCTCCTGGCCTCCCATCTTGTGGACGATCCTCTCCTCTATTTTGCAGGCAGTTTCATGGTCCTTGCTGTGGCTCCAAGGTCTGATCTCATGATGGGCCCCAACCAGCTTGACCTTTGACCTCAACCACTGCCTGGCTGTCAGCTATGCCTGGAATGGTTCACGCTTCTCACTGGGCCTCTGAAGATTTCTCAGGAGATTACTGCTGCACCTGTATTTCCTTGCTAAGAAGAAAAACTTCTATTTGGAGAGCATGTCAACAATCATCAAACCACATTCTTTAGTTCAGTGAACTTCACTTATAGGCCATCAAAGCCTCACTTCACCTCATATGTCATTGTACTGAATTTGAGCAACCACAAGCTTAATGTAGATTACTTTTAACAACTATCCACCTAAATTAAATCTATGGTCTGGCACACAGGCTGAAGAGTTAACGTTTTGTGTCAGCAAGGGGTGGGGGGACAGCCACCCACCAGAGCATAGCTGCTGATGTGGGCTGGCCTTCTCCACACGCTCTTCAAGGCTGGTGTGTTTTCTGAAAACTTCTAACATTTTAATCTCTTCCATTTTTAAGCCTGCGATTAACCGCACGGCTCAGGTCCGCGTGAAACCCGCGTGACCGCGCTCGCGTGAACCCGCGCAGCTGTGGAGCCGTCGCTCCCTCTCTTTTTTACATAAATACTTTGTGCTGCCAGGAGCAAAGTCCAGCACAAACGTCTGTCTCCCTCCGAATCACTCTTGGTTGCTTAGAAACCCATGATAACAACAACAGTCGGTGTCACAGACCACGTGTTCTGCTCCGCACACACCCACACAACAACAACAACGATGACAACAAAAACAACACAAAATAGGCCTATCGTCCAGCACAGTCTGGACCCCGCGGAACCTCTCAACGCCCCACAAAGTGGCGGAGAACTCACCTCTCGCCACACAAAGCATCTATGGTTAAATATTTCTAAGCATAAATGACAATCAACAATACAAACTCTAACAATCTCCATCCACCACCACTTCCCCTGCCAGTGGCGGACTCCCTCAGGTATCGGTGCGTTGGTGGTTCTTTGTGTCTGGGGGTGGGCGTCCGGGTACACACCGGCTCACTCCTTGGCGGCCGCTTATCGGGGCCTGGAGCCTGGGGCTCGCTCGGGCCACTTCGGAGGTGGGGTGCCCCCGGCCTCTCGGCCTGGGGCTCGGTCACTCAGGCACGGCTGGCTGCCGGCGGAGCTCACGGGCGCGTCACTGCAACTCCCCCTGGCTTCTGCTCCGCGGCTGCTGAATGAGCCCTCATCTGGGACTCTCCTCAGCTCTTACTGGGACAGTGGCGCAGCTGCCCCTCTGTTGGTCTTCCTTGGTCTCTTGTGTTCTGGGGGCCTCTGGATGTCTGGAGTTTTGATCTCCTCCATACCTGCTTCATACCCTGGAGGACGGGGCTGTGGCTCCCCACACTCCCTAGCAGATCGTTACATGGAGAAACCTTTGGAATGCAAGCATGCTGATCCACACAGGTATGCACTCAGGTGTACACACGGGTATTCACAGACGCAGACTACAGCTTTCTTGGCTGCTGCCTCAAAGCACATTGTGCACTGTCTATCTTGCGTGCTGCACAATATCGTTTATTATTTAGTATCTACTGATATCTACTGCTAGCTAGTTTATTGTGATGGTGCTGTTTTTTTTATTATGTTGCTCTTTGTTGTTTGCTTTTGTTGAGGTTGGTTCGCGAATGGACCGTCCCGCATCCTTATATTACCATGATGACGTCACAGTTAGATCTTTACTGGAAATGATAACAGTTCCCCACACTCAAAAAGTTCTCCTTATATGGACATCAACTGCTACTTTTAGAGAAAAACAAGTGTGTATTATATTGTGCATTTTGTGAAAGTATATCTATTAGAAAAACTGTCCTCAGACGACCCTCCTATTCTTACTAAGTGTGTGTGTGAACGTGCGTGTTTTACATAAGTGTGTGCATGTTGTTACAGGCCTGAGTACGTGCAGAACTGAATGTAGACAGCCCAGGGCCCAACAGGACCCACAAGTCCGAGCGGTTTACAGCCTAAGCAACTAGAAAGAATAATACAGAACAACAATAGACTGACTAAAGTACTGATAATCCGTGTGCATTAGTATTTGCTCAGAGTAACATAGATGTGATTCAAAGATTATTCTGTCAACTAATTCAACAATGGTAAATGATTAATCAATGATAATTCTGATTATAACTGTGATCATAAGAATACAAAATAAAATATCTCTTGCCCACACTTTCTCTTCTGTTTTTTTTCTCCATACAGGTGACCCAGGTGTTTTGTTTGTTTTTTTTGTTTTTTATTCTTTCTTCCCCCCCTTCTCACCGTCTCTTCTCCCCTTTGGTTTTCTTTCTCTCCCTCTCTTTCTTTCATTCTTTCTCCCTGTCCTATCCCCCAGTCATGTCTGTCTCGTTTGTAGCAACTGAAAATAAAATAAATTCATAATTATAATAAAGGTCAATCAAATGGACCAATATGGCAAGGCCATGATGATCCACTTGGTAAAATAAATCCGCTTGGCATCTTTCTTGGCCTTAAGACAACAATTCTGATGGCTAAAGATCCAAACGGGACACACAAAAAAAAAAAAAAAAAAAAAAAAAGGAAAAGAGATAGTAAAAACTTATATGTGATTACTCATGAAAGTGGCCACTTTCTCATTACTTTCATACATTGTTTTAGTAAGTATCCAAAACATACAAGTTTCATTATATAGTTTTTCACGGGATCTTACATCTGTTTCCACTCTTATATGCTTTTCATACAAGTTTCACATAAAGACAGATACAAACTTTATAAGATTTATATATATATTTTCCATATGGGGAAGCCATTTCCAGTGTGCTGCTAACTGTGAACTCTATGCGGTGCAAAGATGTGACGTCACAGCACAGAGTGCATTGAGAAGTAAATAACAATGGCGGTCTACTGGTAAATCGGTTTTATATAAAATGTGCTTAAAAGGAAAACATTTGGTGTATTTTAATACCACATATATGTTATTGAAGGCACAGTACATATTTTAGCGCAAATATGTGTTAATAGCCGGGGTTCCCTTTAAGTTCAACCTGCTGTTTCTGAGTCCTTACAAGAGTCCTTATGAGTCCTTCATATGGGCCCTCCCTCCTGCCTGCTGCGTAACCCAAAAACAGTAAATATAAAAATGTTAGCATCATCGGTGAAAGGCACAGTGGATAGGTAGGACTTCCACAGATATATGAACCTGCATGTTCTTGACAGACTGACCGCTGTCCAGTCCTGTTTGTGACTGGAAGAAAATCCCTGTTAACAGGGTAATGTGGTGTGATACTTACAGTTGTGTTTTTTAAAAGTTCATTGTGACATTTCTGAAAAGACCTTTGCTCTTTTTTTTATCAGCTTGCAGCGTCTTTGCTGATTCCAGCTTTTCCAACAGACAGACTCAACTTAAAATATAAACCAATCATTGTTCATTCGTGAGTAAAGGACAAACTAGTTAATCAGTCACTCTGTGTCCTTTTCTGGAGGATCAGGAAGACTCTCTGCATCTCATTATTGCTTCTGTAAGAGGGTGAAGTCCATTTTATTCCATAATGTTTTGTGCACATATTTCACTCCATGTTTAATATTTTTTCCATGTTACTTCTGGAAAATATGTGCATAAAGTATAAAACTGAGAAAGAACGTGACAGCGGCTGATGGCAGCAAAAAGTTTACACTGGAGTTAACAGTTTTTTTCGACTATGGTTTCATGCAGTTGATGATTTAAATGGATTACACATCCATAAAGGACTGTTAGTTCAGATCAATTATTAACAAGTGATAGTATGCTTACAGTGGTCTGTGTTGAAGGCAAATGTGCGTCTTTTTATAGGGCTTTCCTGCGACCAGTATAGCCAACTGTTACAAGGACTTTTTACTTTCACAAAGATGCTTATCTCTGTAAGGCTGAGCTTTGTGGTGCTGCTCTCAGCAGTGGGCACAGCAACAAAAGAGAGGTGAGTTTTTTTCATTAGATAAGTTTGATCATTTTTGTAAATAGATGAACTACCTTCAAAATATCAGTTACTGTACTTTCAGGTTTTTAGCAAAAAAAATAAAATAAAAAATCCCCACTCGCCCCTGTGGATGGTCAATCCTTCGAGCTTGAGGGTCCTGCGCAGTATCTTAGCATATATATATATATATATATATATATATATATATATATATATATATATATATATATATATATATATATATATATATATATATGTAATCACTATGTAATCACTAAGGGCCTCTATACTACTTGTGCAAACTTTCAGGCCCAGAGCTCTTACAGGTACGAGCCCAGAATAAACGGGACAAGAGGGTCAATATCAGTCAGATATGTTAAAATTTATTATTTTAAAAGAACACAAAGGGTTTGCAAAAGGCCTAAAACATCAAAATGGGAAAGGTCACTAACGACCACAAGATAGTCTTATTGGTGCAACCTGCCAGCAATGCACCTATCACCTGAGGGCTTGCTCTACCCCGGTGGTCCCAGATGCTCGTTGCTTTAAAAGAAACAAATCCACCCCAAATAAATACGAGCCCAACAGAACACTTATCGCATATAATTACTTTGAATTATGTTTGGTTTCGTAATGTCTCAAATGTGGGTGACGTAGTCCTGTTCTCTTGCCAAGCTTTATCAATCCATGAAGTCCAATGACACTCAAACTGCAGAGATGTCTTAAAGACAAACACCTGAATGAACTCTTTCCTGAATTTTCTGCTTCTGAAATCAGATAAAACTGAGGTTATTGTACTCGACCCCAAAAATCTTAGAAACATTGTCTAACCACACTGAGTGGAATTACCATGAACTCCAGTAACACTGTGAGGAATCTTCTAGTGATCATTTATCGAGGATATATCATTCAATGCGCATAAACTGTATATAAAAATATGTAGGACCTGTTTTCTAGTGTTTATTTAAGGAGCTTGGAAAGATAAGCTACGGCTTCTTAAAATTTCTTGAAGACAATTGTGTGACCTATTGAGATCAACTGACGCAAGATGTGAGTGGGCTTTAAGGCGCCTGGGAAGGAATCTCAGAACTGGATTGTAGGTGACAGACAGTTGGTACTGTAAACTGTGTTTGTGCAATATCTCTACAATTGGAAGCATCCTGCCTCACGGTGATGCTGAAAAACTAGTTCATGCATGTATTACTTCTATAGGCTGGACTATTGTAACTCATTATTATTAGGTTGTTCGAAAACCTCCATGAAAAGCTTTCAATTGATCCAAAATGCTGCAGCAAGGGTAGCTGCGGATGACAGCTTTTTTTTTTTCAATTAATTCTAGGTTCTAGAATAATCTGAGTAATCAACAACAATATTTGGTATTAGAAGCTGTAACAGAAATCTGCCTTAGAGCTAATATTGATGACTTTACATAGTGCTCATCTATTTAATCTACAACTGTGAATCATTTATCACGTATAACATCCCAGAAATTTGAAATAGTCAAGTAAGTTTCTTAACATTAAAATTAAGAACAGTACCTAATGTAGAAATGTATGATATTTTAATGCCTTTAAAACTGTTAGAAATTGAGTATTGCAGCTTTGTAACTAAAAACTACAATATTGATAAAACAGCAGACTATAATGAGGTATCAGTGTTGGGAAGGTTACTTTTAAAATGTATTCCACTACAGATTACAGAATACATGCCCCAAAATATACCGTTACTCAGTGAGAGTAACATATTATGAATACTTTGGATTACTTAATATATTATCATGCTTTTTACAACTACATGAATGTGCTATTGCTGTGTGATTTATTACTGAAGGTTACTCGCCATACCGATACCAACTAGATTTTTAAATCTTAATATAAAATGAGTAACAGTAGGGTGGACATTAGGTGAGGCTGCACTTTTAGCAGCAATCTGGTATAGAAAACGAATCGTGCATATATAAAACAGGGACCTCTGGCTAATACGTCGGGTTCCTTGTCGGGCTGGTAGCTGAAAACTAGCTTTACTTTGTTGTCTGGGTCAAGTTTGCTAGCGAGAGACAGAGAGAGGTATGGCAGACTACCACCTTTTTAAATGGTAACTGTAACGGAATACAGTTACTCATATTTTGCATTTTAAATACGTAACGGCGGTACGTGTATAGACATGTATGTGCACGTTAGCATATGCTACTTCCGGTGCGGAAACTCCTGTGGGGAGCTTTGTTTCCGGTGTCCTATTCGCGCCTTGTTTACGGTCCAAAACAAGTTAATCAAATGAATGAATCAAGCAGCGATTTACATTTCTCTAGATGTCTTGGGCATTTACCCAATATATATGTAAATGATGTTCATCGACTTGTCGATATTTTTTCCCCCGCGCCTCAGGGCAAAAGAGAAAAGGGATTCAAATGTTATATTTCTCAGCGGTCCCTCATTTATCGCAGGTTTTATGTTCTAAAAATAACCTGCGATAGGTGAAATCAACTAGCCAATTTTATTTTTTGACGGTGCAAAACGTTTTGTGGACATCGTGGACATACAGTACACTGCTAGCGATCTATGCAGCGATTCTGTACTGTACAGGAGAGAAGTCACGGAGGAGATCGTCTGCAGCGATCAGGACGCAGGACACAATGTGACGTAAAAAAAAAAAGCATGCAAACTTGCACTAAAAAAATCTGTGAAACAGCGAGGTGAAAGGTGAACCGCGTTATAGCGAGGGACCACAGTAATTTTGAAGGTAAGTCACAACATACCCTTCGTACATACTAATGTATAGAAACCCTTACCAGCAATCGTTCATTTTGTGTGTGGCTTTTTTTCACGGTTTGTTGACATGCTGTGTAGGTGTGTACTTGACTAGCTGATATCGACATAAGGGGGAAACATCTGGTTTGACTATTCTTCACCTGTAGTTTGAATGCTGAACATTTGCCTGTTTAAATCATAAGACCAGTCACTATACAGAGATGTGCAACGCGTTACAGTAACTATGTTATTATTGTGGTAATGAGCTAACTATAATGGCATAATAACTAGTTATTATGCCAGAATCAGGAACGTGTTAATTGTTACTGGGGTTTAGATAGGGTCGTTATTCGTTACTGCGTGTGGTGGCTATCGCGGAGCTTCCACAGATTCAGTAACATTAGCAAGTGGTGGAAGCCAGCAGGTGGATGAGAGAAAGGGGAGGCAGGAGGAGAGACCTGGAGCGGCCGTCGGTGCGAGTGTCAGGTGAACTGAACTTCAGGCAAGAAGTTATGACCTGCAGTCTATCTGGGTCAGATATAAACCAAGTTTAGGTGTAGTTTATTTTAGTTCGTACTGAGGGAGTTTCTAAACAGCTGGGTGGGTGCTATGATGTTACTGATGTTGAACTTTATTTGTTCATAAGGTTAATTATTAGAGTTGCCAACCATCCCAAACGGAATTGTCTCATATTCAGAGAAAATATTACGCATTTTGTAATGAGGTGAAAAGGAACACAGTTTGTCCCGGACTTCAGCTACAATGAAAAAGGCACAAAGCTGGAGTTATTCTGTGTTTACGCTGCACAGCTGCCTCTTCTTCTCTCATTCTCTCCCCCTCCCTCTCCTGTATCTACTTCAATCATGAAACTGATCAATGATCAGCTGATCGGCTTTTCTCTCTTGTTTGTTTATCGCCCACTTTGCGCCAGAAAGACGAAACCAGCGGAGGTCGCGGTAAACAACAGCAGCGTGTTTAAGGTTGATCAGCTGTTGTTAGAATTTATTTAATATTACTTTCTAAGATCAGCTGATGTTTGCTGGAGCCACAGCTGTAAACCTGATGGTCATGATATGGTTTGGTTATGTGATGAGAGGGAAACATGAAGATGAAACCAGGAGATGTCCTTAAAGAATCATCAGAGCTGAACAGGTGATGGAGAAACAGGTTTACCTTTTAGGTGACATGAATGAGTTGAAGGGAAGTTATGAACTGTTTCTGAGAGACAAATAATACCAGGATCCTTTTTCTATGTAGCTGACAGCTGGTAACTGTGCAGGGGCGGGTCTAGCAAAGTGTTGCCAGGTGGGCCAGGTAGGGCATTAACAGGGAAAGGGGGGCACAAGGAAATACTTTTCTTTCTTATTCTCATTTAAAATATCTAGCTTTTAAAAAATTATTATCTGAATCTTACAACAAACGATTGATAGATTGATACATATATACCATCAAAACAGTGTACATCACTGTCACAACAGCATTTGTTTTCATTTAAAGGCTTTATGATTACAATAATAATTACAATTGAAAAGCACCACGACTGCAGTTTTTGTGTTGGATGTAAAAAGCGCACATGACGCTGTGACGTAGGCTAGAATCATGGTGGCGGTCAACAACGGTCCAGGCGTGGGATTTCTCTCGTGGAAATATGCACATTATTTTTTTCCTTTCTATTGGTAGGTGGCACAGTGCACTTGTGGCAAGTAAGCAAGCTAGAAGACTGGCAATCTCGCTGGGTAATCCAATTATGGAAGCAACACACTAACAAGAGAATTCTGAGTAAAAATTAACTTACCCAACACTGGGTATCGTTTAGGTTTTATCCAATACCAGTGCCAAACTGGTACTTTTGAAACGGTGCCGGTGCTTAAACGGTGCTCGAACCGGTGCTTAAAGAATCAAGAACACAAACTTTGTCCAAAAACCTCTCATGTTTAGCTATTTTTTTGTAAAAAGATAACAATGTTAGCCTTTTCTGCAGCTATAGGGCATATATGGTATCACTCTTGGCTGGAAACAGTGCTTAAACAATGGAAAAAACACAAACTTTGTCCAAAAACCTCTCATGTTTAGATGTTTTCCACTTTTTCTTTGGTCATTTTAGCCTTTTTGGCCAGGGTGAAGGGAGTATCTGCCATCAAACAAGAAGACAGCCGCATGTAACTATGGCGGTGTTTGCTAGTTCACCTTACATGCATTAATTTAATAACGTGGTTAGCCTACTGTACTCGTAAATTAAACACGAACAACATTAAGCTACTCGCCCAGAGAAGAACGGCTACTGCTGCCATCATCATCCGTCATCATTTCTGCTACACTGGCAGGGCTAGGGGCCAGGACTCTACTCTTCGGGTCTTGGGGGATGTTGCTAACTCCGGGTCCAATAACAGGCACCACACCCGCAGTAGATGTGCTCGATGTGAGGTCTCGCAGCAAGCTATCAAATACGGTGCATTTCTCGGCATTTAAAAAATGCTATGCGTCGCCAGGTTCGTCGTCAGATTCGAGGAGTTACCTCCTTTGCACAGTATCACCTTAAAGCACTTGTTGCAGGCTGCTGAGTTTGCATCTTTTGCTGTGAAGTACAGCCAGACTTTTGACCACTTCGCCTTGGGCATTTTTAATCTGTAGATCTGCTCTAAAAGAACGTACGTACCTGGGCCCGCCTACTATCCTTGCAAAGGTAAAATGATTGGCTAGAATCCAAACATTCCAAAATAAAGCACCGAAATGTGCGCTGCTTTTTGGTCTGGTTACTACCGCTTATGTCAGAGCCGGTACCATCATGGCACCGGATACCGGTACCTATCCCTAGGTATGATCCACTTCCACTGCTTCTCATGTTTCTCTTGTTTTTTATGTGCAACAGAGTGCAGTACGACCACTATAAATACCACCCTTTGACAGAGGTGAGGTGGCTGTTACACACACACACATACACACACACACACACACATATATATATATATATATATTTATATATATATATATATATATATATATATATATATATATATATATATATATATATATAAAATATCATTTTATTTCTATATACATATATATTGCAATAAAAGTCTGAATATATTGAATGAAACCCGAATATATTGAATATAAGCTAACTACAGAGGCTCTGGTGCCACGCTGTGTTTTAGATGTGTATTATAGCATGTTATGTGCCCCCCCCCCCCCATATGTAAACAGGTAAGGAGCGTTCAAATAACAATAATAATAATAATAACAAGAATAGTAATAACAACGATCACTGTTGTACTACTGGTGATGAAACTTAGTCAATAAATCAGTATATTCTTCATCAGACCAGATGTACAGATTGATTCCCAGTACCTATAACTAACTAAAGGTACTGAAAATATTGACTGCAATACACAGACCCCATGAATTCTCTTAACTTTGGCCAGACCTAGCCTGCTCAACGGCTCAACGGCTGGACCCTCCTTTACATTCTTATTTTTTAGTTCTTATTTTTGCATGTTTAGCACTTCCCTCAGTAAGGTAAACAAAAGGTTCAGTACATTCGGTCTTCCATGATTAAACAGCACCTAAATTTTGTCGTCTGCAGTACCATACTGTACCCTGTTACTCATATTAGCTTGTACATTACAAGCATTTCTATAGATTTATGTCTTCTTTACATAGGAATACTGATTCCCTGCTAACTTATTCACAGAGCTACTTGCAGCAACATCGCATGCTATAATATTACACATCTAAAACACAAGATGGCGCCAGAACTGCTGGAACATCAGTTTTCATTCAATATATTCAGACTTTCATTCAATATATTCAAGATTATAATAACTTCCTAAATGGCATATACAAACACAAACAGGCTTCCGTGTGTTCTCCAGGCTTCACCAAAGACATTTAAAGCTCTTCTTTGGATGTTGGTTGTCTTTTATTCCATCAAGATGATTCCACACTGCTTATATAAGTTTCAATTTCAGGGTCTGCGGACACTAGTCCATGACTGATAGTGTTCTATTGTGTATTTGTCTATCCAGGTATGCTTGACTGCATTGGCACTGTGTTCGGAATTATTTGGGGGCTGAAAAATAAATTTTCTGATGGTACTTTTCTGCATTTAGATATTCATTCAAATCTGACAAGATCACCAATAACACTGGCTGAAATACAACTCCAAACCACAACAGAGGCTCCTTCACATTTTTCAGACAGTCCAGGACTGTTGTATCTCTCTCTTGACCTACTCTGTATAGATTGATGACTATTTGGCTTCAGCATTCCATAAGTTTAGTTTAAAACTGGTTCTTTGCTAATTTGTTTATTCTAGAGATGCAACACTGGTTTACCCTTTGAGTTAGGCGTCTTGTTATACTTGAATAATTTATAGTGGCTTAGACTGAAAATGAGTAAAAAAAGAAACCATTGTCCAAATGAAACTTTGAAAAACCTTTGGAAAGTCTGCAGAACTATTAGTCAAGATCACTCCAAAAGTTTCAAATAAACTCTTGAATCAAAATGTATGTATGATGGATGTGCAAATTCATGGATAAATAACCAGTGAAAATTTAGTAGAGTTTTGATATGCTGCCAACGTTGGTACTACACTTTGCAGATCACTAGCTGGATGGAACAGATGGTAAAGGATCACCCTGATGTTGTAACCGTGGTGAAATATGGAAAGACCTATGAAAGCAGGGATATTAGCTTGCTCAAGGTAAACAAAGTTTCAGATCACAAGCTGTCATATGCCAAACGGATACTGATGCACACGGATGTTTGATATTTGTTCTCCAGATTGGCCTGAATACTGGAAAGGAAAAGAAAGCTATCTGGATGGACTGTGGAATACATGCCAGAGAATGGATCGCTCCAGCCTTCTGCCAGTACTTTGTTAGAGAGGTAAGAGAGCTGCTGTCAATATACCTCCACCAGGACTCGTGAGACCCTTCTAGGGGTAAAGTTAATGCTAGGGGGTGTTGTTAGCCACATTTATTCTAGAAACAAGAAAATTTCATTTCAAATAATGTCTTATACATTTTGGTATTACAGGTTTTCCAAACAGGCCAAGCTTCTTTCTACTTTTAAATGTTCTTTGAAATATTTGAAAATTTTTTTACATATGAACATATGAACTTATAGTTTGGTCGCCAATGTGGATGTGGTGGACGTTATAGAGTGAAACAAAATAAAACACACACACACACACACACACACAAAAAGAGAGATGGAAAAGAAAGAGGAAAAAAGAGATTTACAACAAATCTCGTTATTCCATTTGTTGTCCTGATTGTTTTCTGTTGTGAGGAGAAAACATCCTGTCTGACAAAATGAATCTAATTTAATAACTAAATGTCCTCCAGTGTGTCAGCCTGCCCCTGATGTGTGTTCGTCTGTTCCAAACAGATTCTGCAGACATACAAAACAGATGCCAAAATGGAACAGATGATGAAGAACGTGGACTTCTACGTCACTCCAGTGCTCAATATAGACGGCTACATCTACACGTGGGAAAATAAGACAGTCAGTCCTCGTATTTGATAGATATATTAAATTAAATATTAAATAGATAGATATTTATCCAATTACATTTCTAGGGTTGTGCACTCAGGATCTCAAACCACAGATGAACAGGCTATAATAGGATGATTATTGCTCAAAAACCTTCAAGTACAAAATAATTGAATGTTTTACAGTAAGACACATGGAATAATAATGAACAGCATCAATCACAGGAAGCATTTAATATCTACAAAAATGTTGTGCTGCCATTCTATTTATGACTGACTGAACATTTTGCTCCACTCAGACTCGACTGTGGAGGAAGAACAGGTCACCAGGTCCTGAGGACTGCAGCTGCTATGGCACCGATCTCAACCGCAACTTTGATGCCAACTGGGGAAGTGAGTGATGTAGCTGTTCTTACTTTGACTGGACCATTGAAACATCTTGATTCTTTTCTTTTTCAGCTATTTTTACTAATTTGCCGATATGTTTGGAATCACTGTCCTGTTGCATGACCCAATCTCATTCAAACTTTAGCTTTCAGATAGAGGTCTCATTTTCACTGTAGAATACTTTGGTATACAGGCGTGTATGGCTGACTCAACTCAAACCATCACCTCCCTGACCATGTAGTGAATTAGCTAAGATGACTACTTCTGGGAATATGGCAACACTTATGAATGTTTTCCACTTGAATAACCTTTCTCATTGTGTAATGGTGGATTTTAAATTATGTGGAAATGGCATTAAAGACCTGAGTAACACTCTGGGCAACTTTGGGCTGACTCAGCATGTAACAGAGGCCACACATAATAGAGGACACACTCTTGACCTACTGATCTCCAAAGGCCTGAGCATTTCAAAGGTTACTGTGTCTGATGTGGGCCTGTCTGATCATTACTGTGTTTTCTTTGAAAGTAAAATCTCAGCCCACACAAATATATCAACAACAGTGATCACAAAACAGTGTATAACTGAACACAGTAGTGAAATTTTTAACCAGGTCTTCCCATTAACACCTGACCTGTCCAGAGGGTCAGTCAATGAGCTCGTCAATAGCTTCAATGCTAACATGTTAAATGTAATGGACACTATTGCTCCCATTATGGTGAAGGTTATCTCTGGAAGGAAAAAGTCTCCATGGAGAAACTCCACACTAGTGAAAAATGAAAAAAAGAGAGTGTAGGAAAGCTGAGCGCAGATGGAGAAAAACAAACCTCCAGGTTCATTATGACATTTATAAAGAGAAACTTCACAATTATAATTTACAACTGAGGAGTGCAAGGAGGTCCTACTTCTCTGACATCATCACTAAAAACAGCCATAATGCTCGGGTCTTATTTTCTACAGTTGACAGGCTAACAAACCCTCCTGTGCCAGTGGCAGCTGAACTTCATTCAACCATGGCCTGCAATGACTTTGCCAAATTCTTCACAGACAAAATCCAAAAGATTAGACAAGCAATTGGTACATCAACAGCAGATTCAGGATATGTACTGTGTCCACCGAAAAACTGTTTAAACACCATGAAACAGTTTCACCCTATTAACAGCAAAGACCTGGAGGACATCTTAGGTAAACTGAACTCCTCCTCCTGCTGTTTAGATGTCCTGCCAACAAGTTTTTTCAAAAAGGTCTCAAAGACTTTAGAGTCAGACCTGTTACAGATCGTCAACTTTTCTTTATTATCAGGTGTGTTTCCAGAATCACTAAAAACTGCTGTAATCAAACCTATACTGAAAAAGGACAATCTTGACAAGACACAAATGAACAACTACAGGCCGATCTCAAATCTCCCATTTTTAAGTAAGATCATTGAAAAAGCAGTTTCTCAACAGCTCAATTACTTCTTAAAACAGAATAATTGCTACGATGCCTTCCAGTCAGGTTTTAGACAGAACCACAGCACTGAAACCGCTCTGACCAAAGTGTTTAATGACATTTGTCTGAATACAGACAGTGGAAAAATGTCAGTCTTAGTTTTACTGGATCTCAGTGCAGCATTTGATACAGTTGACCACAACATATTACTCAAACGACTGGAGAACTGGACAGGTCTTTCAGGAACTGTACTAAACTGGTTCAAAACATACTTAGAAAACAGGAAATACTTTGTATCAATAGGTAACTTCACATCTGAGCAGACAAGTATCACATGTGGAGTTCCCCAAGGTTCCATCTTGGGACCCCTTCTGTTTAACATTTACATGCTCCCACTGGCACAGATTATAAAGAACAACAAAATAAACTATCACAGCTATGCAGATGACACACAAATATATATCACAATGTCACCAGGAGACCAAGGCCCTGTACAGGCTCCTGGTAAATGCATTGAGGAAATCAATGACTGGTTGTGCCACAATTTTCTCCAGCTAAACAAAAACAAAACTGAGGTAATAGTCTTTGGCGCCAAAGAAAAACGATTACAGGTCACCAGAGAACTTCAATCTATACATCTAAAAACCACAAACCAGGCGAGAAATTTGGGTGTTGTGATGGATGCAGACCTAAACTTAGAAAAACACATTAAGACAATAACAAAATCAGCTTACTATCACCTCAAGAATATTTCAAGGATAAAAGATCTGATGTCTCAACAGGACCTGGAAAAACTAGTCCATGCATTCATCTTTTGTAGGCTTGATTACTGTAACAGCATCTTTACAGGTCTACCTAAAAAATTAGTCAGACAACTACAGCTCATTCAGAACTCTGCTGCTCGAGTCCTCACTAAGACCAAAAAAGTGGACCACATCAGTCCAGCTCTGAGGTCTTTACACTGGCTGCCTGTCCGTCAGAGGATAGACTTTAAAGTTCTGATGCTGGTCTATAAAGCTCTGAATGGTTTAGGACCAAAATACATCAATGACCTCCTAACCCAGTATGAACCATCCAGATCCCTCAGGTCATCTGGATCCGGTCTTTTATCAGTTCCCAGAGTCAGAACCAGACACGGAGAAGCTGCATTCAGCTTTTATGCTCCTTATATCTGGAACAAACTCCCAGAAAGCCTCAGATCAGCTGAAACACTCAGTTTATTTAAATCCAGGTTGAAGACTCACCTATTCTCAGCTGCATTTGAATAAAGCACCAAATCCACACTTTTAAGCTTAAATTTCAAAACTCACATTTAACTACTGATTTTATCTACTGTTCTGATTTTATCTGTTTTGATTTTATATACTGTTTTGTTTGTTTGTTTGTTAATTAGTTAGTTAGTTTATTTGCTTGTTTTAATCAATTTTAAATCATGCTTTTTATTTGTTTTTTGTTTCTAATGTCTCTGTAAAGCACTTTGAATCACCTTGTTGTTGAATTGTGCTATACAAATAAACTTGCCTTGCCTTGCCTTATAACTTTTCTCAATAGATAGGAACAATTACTTCTCTAAGCTTATATCTTAGCATTTTGTTAACACACACATGAATGCTCCAGAAAACTTCCAAAACCTCTGCTTCTTTAGAGGTGCTTGCACTTGCTGATGATCAGTGTGAATTTGAATAGCAGGACCTTGGTGCTAGTTACCCTTCTAATTCCACAGAAGCAGTAAGGCATGCTTCTTCTTTTACACACTGCTTCTGCATTTTGGCTTATTTCTCATAAAATAAATAAAACGAATGTGTTGTGTATTGCTGTTCATCCGAGGTAGGTGAGACACTGTTTAACTACTTGTCTCTTTAAAAAAAAGGAGGTGGAAAAAGCCAATATGGTTTTTAATGTTCTGGACATTTTAATACAGGAGTCACACATGAAGCAGCCTTTAGTGGCTATTAGAGGAACTGCAGCTTTTGGCCAAATTTTCCAACCTAACAGGTCACACTATGTAAAAAGGTTAACCTTTGTTAAAAGAATTTGAAAACAGAGGTATTATTGTTATATGTCTTTCATATCATCCTCCTTGGCCTCTATTCACAGCTATTGGGGTTTCATTTAACTGCTGCTCAAAATTCTACCCTGGAAGCAAAGCTATGTCTGAGCTCGAGACCAGGGCTGTAACTGACTTTGTAAGAAGCCGAAAGGACAGCTTCCTGTGTTTCCTCAACATCCACTCCTATGGCCAGATGCTCCTGATTCCCTACGGACACCCCAACTACACCGCTCCCAACTATGATGAACTGGTATTTATGCCAACAAATGCAATAATGCTTTTAAAAAAAAAAATTAACATACACACACATATGCATCTTTATAGCCTGACAATGACTAATCGTGCATGCATTTATATTAAAAAGGCAAACAGCCAGCAGAATGAGTAATTATTGTTAATTCATCTAGTAAAAGAGTAATAGATAAAAGTGGAGTGGCAAACAGGTAAATGGACGTTCAATAATGACGATAACAAGATTCCACACAGAGTTTAAAGTTTAAGTTTAGAGTTTAAAATATACATAAGGCCTAGTGTAATCATGTTTGAGTGTGCATGTGGACCAAAACACAGCAGGATGAAAACATAACCAGTGCCTTTAATAAGTATGTACAGAGCAGTCCAGAAATTCCAAAAAGCTAATCAGCTTTTTGGAATTTTTTGGAAGATGGAAAACTACTAAGACAACGGGATACTCAAGGAACTGATAACATTTAAATCTGTATTTATTGCCTACTGAAATCTCCATATCACCACTAAATTTTTCATACAGAACAAGAACAAGGTTGTCTGGATCCATATTTTATTGACTGTATGACAAGTTCTTTGTGATTCCTCAGATGATGGTTGGTCAGGGAGCAACAGAAGCAATGTGGAAGGTTCACCGAACAAACTACACTGTAGGAACCCCGCCCGATGTATTATGTGGGTTTATATATCAATTGCTAGCCAGTTAAATTTATTGCCAGTATCTCTGTTTTTAAAAAAATATAACTGCTGCTTTTCTTTCTCCAGACCCCATAACTGGTTCAGCCACTGACTGGGCTCGGATGCAGGGGATCCCTTTAACTTACATCTTTGAGCTGAGAGACAATGGGACATACAGGTTTGAGCTTCCTGAGGATCAGATCCAGCCTACATGCGAGGAGGCCTACAGAGGAGTTTTGTACATCATCACCTACGCCCACGACAAGACGTTTAACGGTGCTGTAGCCAACACTGCTGTGACCCTTTCCGGCATACTGTTAGCAGCAGGTGTCACTGGAGCCACCCTGAGATGAGAGCTGTTTGATTTCAGTCATTCTGCAATTTGTGGCACTTATATTTAGTTCTTCAAGTAATTTTTCAGAAATAGAGTTTTAAAGTTTCATTGCTTTCTAAAAAAGTGCAGTTGATGTACAACTCTTTGTACTCAAAAATTCTAATCCATGAAGTGTACTTGCAGAGCATCTCCTCAGCCACTGTACTTTTTCACATAGTTTAAAGAAAATGATTAGAAGTTATAGCAGTTTTAATTAGTTGCCAATACTTGGTGTGTTGAAATATTCCCAAGACTATCAGGACTTTTTTTTGTGTCCATCTAAGTCTTTTGAATGCCTTATATAAAAAGAATGTAAAACAAAATAAAACTACATAAAACTTATTTAACAACATTGATATTTACATGATATTTTCAGACAAAGGAGGGACATTTGAGACAACAACAGTTTTAAAACAGTGTGCCTGTAATTATTCTTGATGATGGATATTGTTTTATAAAATGACATATAGAAGATATACAATTAATCTACGTATATTAAGAGGCTCCAAGCTCTTTCTGTCTCCTTCATGCATGTATCATATGTTCTGTTCATTGAGGGACTAAGTCTAAAGGAATGCACAAATGATTAAAATAGACATTCTGTACTGAAAACAGATTTCAGGAGTGATGCAAGGGACAGATAACATAACCGTCAGCACAGTGACTGCAGATTTTTGTGTTTTCTTTTACATAAATACATTTTCTAACACGAAGTAAACAAAAGATAAATGAAGCATTCAAGTGAGTCAAAACTCTGCATAAAGTTTCCAGGGTGAGCATCCCTCTGGTCCCCACTTAATGCCCAACCTCCTAATGTGCAAACAAAACCTTCACCCATGGCTGAAGACAGTTACTAATTAATACGAATCTACAGCTACACTGTAAAAGCTAATTTGGCTTTATTTGAAATGTTCTCCCATTTTTGAGTTGATGAAACTGATTGTTGCTAAATAACTGAAGCTACTTTGTAGAGTAAACAAGGCCCACTTTAATGTGTGACTTCAGAGAATGTATTTGTACTGTGTGCATCGACTGCACTGTAGCGTTTCAGCTTTTTAAATGCATTTCCCTTCAACTTCCTATAGTGTGGAATTAAAGATTAAATATCATAGTTTATTCACTGAACAACAGAGTTTTTGCTCAAAATGTATCATGTTTGATGTAAGCTGGTGGACTCAAAATGCACGACGATCATTCTGCTTGGAGCTTCAGTCACTGCTATCTCCATTAGCGATCATCCTCTTTTTGACTAAACCCTTTTTGACTAAACCCTTAGCTGGGCCTTTGTTTCTGATCAAAGACAAGACAACTCTCTCACGAGGTCTGGTTTCCTGCGCAGAAAGGAACAGAAGGTAAGTTAGAATCAGAGCCAAAGCATACAAACATGCAAACACCAAGCACCAATCAGCACCAATCCCACTAACAGTTTCCAGTTTAACAATCAGTCATCAACTGGCTGTCTGGCTGTAAGTGTCTGATCGCACATTTAGTCACAGGTGGGTTAATTATACAGACAGAGAGAGAGAAAAAAATGGAAAACTGAGTGAGAAGCTGGGTGATTAATTAAACACATGAGGACATTAAAAAAAAAAAAAAACCCTCCTGATTGCAAATGGCTTTGTGGTAAAAACACAAATCTGACACAGTGTGGGGATAATGATCCGTAGGTAAAAGTGCATTATTTAGTGTTCTGCATCATCTAAGTTAGGAGATGAAATTACATTACATTACATTAGGTCTACTGATTGCATTTTTTAACCAGGGAATTAGTCACTAATCAGTTTGTAAACTGAAGGGAAACAACACGATTAAGAAGAAATGAAAGCTGCTTTTTAAAAATAATCACTCATATTTAGTTTTTATGAAAAGATCAATATTGAACAATATTGAAGAGGAACGAAGTTAATAATAATAATAATAACATTAAACACAATAGGGTTTAACACCTTATCTGTTTATACCGGGTCTGGGGCCAGGTGTTGGTGCCATCTGTAGCAGTTTAACACCTCAGCCTGGATGATTCAGATGTGGAAAACTGTGTGCTCTTACCTCTGGCTCCTTCATAACAGCCGGAGAAGGGGCATTTAGGAAACTTGGAGGCGGCCCAGAGTTCTGTTTGCTTTTCTTTTCCTTCTTCTTCTTCTCTTTTTATCAGATTTTTATAAATCTCGAGCACGATGGAATAAATGGAGACCAGGCGGAGTGTGACAGGGTTAACTGATGGGGAGCCGTGAGGGAAGCAGTGAGGGAAGCTGTGAGGGAAGCCCTGTGAAGCGCGCAGTACAGCGGACTGAAGCCCGACTGTGGAGGAATGAGGCTGCGCTGCTAAGGCAACTGAGGAGCTCTCACAGTCTCTTCCCCTCTGTCTCTGTTCACATTACACAATCTGCGATGGCCTCCTATATGCTAATTTCAAAGTTCACTGCTGTTCAAGTTACACTGTAGAGGGCCTGAGCTGGGCCTTTGTTTCTGATCAAAACTAAATATAATGTTTTTCCCCAGGTACAGGTTGTTTGACGTGTTAATTTACCAACTATTTTTTTGTAATCGTATTGATGTTTCACATGTTTTAAAAATAATAGGAACAGTTTGTACAAAATTATATGGGAAAAAAGTTGTTAATTTATGAATATTTTTTACAGCGTAGAAAATATATTACCAATTTAAACTTAAAGTGAAACATTTCTTTTTTTAAAAAGTAAGGCCATTTTTAATTTGGCATCCAAAAAGTTGGAACAAGGGCTACAAAAGGTAAGTAAGTGACACTAAAAAGAGCCCGTTTGTGGAACATTTTGCACCTACTTTGGTTTATTGGGAACAAGTAAGTAACATAACCAGACCTAAAAAGAACATCTTAGAGAGGCAGAACATCTGAGGAATACGCAGTAAATACAGTATGTCAGATGTGCCACACAATGCTCAATTACATTGGTGGGAACTAGTGCATTAGCGCAGTTAGCTCGTTAAAGTGTTGACAGCGTCCAGCCCCACGCACGGGGTGAACCGCGGTAGCTCGTTAACAGAGATTTGCGGTGTTGTGGCGTTAACGTCATTTCAACGAGATTTACGCTGACAGAACTAGTGGGAACACAATGAATATGACTGCACATTTACTCCGACATCATCCTAGTGCAAAGACAAGTGGAAGCAGACAAAAACAACAAGCACGCATGGTACAAACTTTACCCGAGTCATTTAGACAGCCGTTAGCACATGATTCTCCTTATGGGGACCTGATATGTTTAATATGCTGCTGAGAATATAGCCCAGAAGAAGTGTATAGTATAGCTTTTATTTTGGAAAGAGACATTTCTCTGTAATAAACTCTCTTTTCCAAAGATGAGTGATTTCTCGATCAGAGAGATCTATTTTTTTATTACTTTGTTGTTTCAGCAACATTAAATTTAAAAACTGTACTTTTGAGTTAAAATATATATTTATAATTTTAATAAATGACAAATTAAAAAGGCATGAACATTTTTTTGTATCAAAAAAATATTGAACTGTGACACCAAAGTATCGAACCGAACTGTGAATTTTGTGTATCGTTGCACCCCTAATAAACATGTTTTCACTCTATGAGCATAACAGGGAGAAGGTTAGATAAGAAAATGCATTAGAAAAATCTAGAAACAGTGTAAGCTGATTAAAAACAGAAAAGGTCTTTTCAGAAATTTCACAATTAACCTTTAGAAAGTAATCCACTCAATTGTGTGATTGAACTGGAAAAAAGAAAAACAAATGTTAAACACCCATCCATCCATCTTCTCTCACTTATCTGGGGCCAGGATGTGGGGGCAGCAGCAGCCTGAGCAGAGAAGACCAGACCTCCCTCTCCCCAATCACTTCCTCCAGCTCATCCGGGGAAACACCGAGGTTTTCCCAGGCCAGTCAGGAGATATAATCTCTCCAGTGTGTCCTGGATACTGCCCCGGATCCTCCCAGTCATTAGTATTTATTCACCAATGGAGCACCAAGAAAGATGGGCTGGGTGTGTGGTCATGTGGTATAAGATTTATACATAAAGAGCATAAATCTGGGGTGGAGTTTCAACTTTTTCCTCATCTAATGTTACAAACGTCCACTTTAAAGAACACACAAAAATGAAAGTTTAAAAAAAAGGGAAAAAATAGGTGTAAAAAAAAAATGTTAAAATGTTTCATAAGAACATTATCCTGGGATGAAGATTAAGGTTCAGCGTTATTCAGCCTCATATTAGCAGGCAGGCACTGACAAACCACAGCAGCAACTGTGATAAAAAATATAAAACAGGTTCTAATACTTTCAAATACAGCAGAGTTCAGGTACAGTATACCACAGGCATAAACAACCTTTTCCTCATCTCTGATATGAAGCTGGTCAACATCTGCAGAGCTCAGCTGGAACACAAGGCATTTATTGGCTTCATCCAATGAGGCTTTACATTTTTAAAGTAATGCCATTATTGAATCCCCGGGGTTCAGGTTAACCTGAAAGCTCCACTGTAGAGTCCTCAATATAGTGTTTGCATCCTGTTTTTAATTTATTTTTAGCAATGCAATGGAACATACTTGGTGTTTTGTTTTGATGCCCCTTTAAAGCGATTAAAAAATGAACTACTCTGGCTCTGATGCAGCTGCTTCTCTCTGTTTGTAGCCGCGAGCACTGTCCTGTCTTGGATCTGATTGGTTACATGTCATGAGTACTGATGGCTAGTGCAGAGGAGGGGATTGCAGACTGAAGCAGCTCTGGTTAGTGAGCACAGCTATTCTTTAAACCCTAAAATATTATGATTTCTTATGTAGATGACAGACATGGCTTACTTAACTCTCACAATAAAAAAAAAGCAGAATAATGCATTTTGTTGCAATATACAATTTATTAATGTAGCAATGATGCACATGAACAAAGGCATGTCAGTGTCAGGCACAGGTGATCTGATTCTCTGAGTATCAGCCAGTAGGCAATACAGAGCTTGGAGGGAGCCGTGATTTAGAACCCCCCTGAACAGCCTCTGAATGTTTATCCTGCTCCCTCTGAAGGTGTTATGGCCTGGGTGGCCTTGACGGTCAAGTACAATGCTCCAGTCATATTCACAGCAGGTCTCCTCTGTAATCCATGCACTTGATAAGTGAGTTAAAATTTAGTGGCCTGGAAAATAGGACCCAAGGATATGTTCATTTTTAAGGCTAGAGTAACCTGTAAGAACCGTTTGAGTGATATTGTTATAATATACAGGCTTTTACCTTTACTGTCTATGTCCACAATTTAGAGTTTTTGAATGCAGGATACTTTATTAAAGCAGTTTAGGGGGACCATAGCAAAAGCTGAATCAAATAATGATTATCACTGAAATCTGAGCTAACGCTGATATTGAGAGCAGTGAGAGAGCAGAGGGTGGGCCTGTCCAGGCCTGAAAATGCACATTGTGACAGAGAGTGCACTTGACATGTTTTTGTTTGCTTTTATTCTTTTTGCTAAGCAGATTGCTGAGGGTATGGCACACTTGGGCCAGGAGTTCAGGGCCCGTATCCCTAAAGAATCTTTGTGCAAAAAGTGGCTCCTAGCGGCCAAATTCTAAGAAAATTCTCAGAGTCATGACGTTTTCTTAGAATTTCCCCTAAAAGTGACACGACAATCCCAGTTAATATAAAAGATATTCCTCAAGATTCCTAGCGCTTAAAAGGGCTCCTAAGGTGAGATCTGCTAAGAGCAGGGAAGAGGACTTTTAGTGGCTTAGGAGTTCCCCTAAGCAGCTGCACAAAATGGCCAACAGAAGAGGCAGGAGAGATGTCCTGCAAACACTGGATGACAGGGAATTATTGAGATGCTACAGATTGGATCGTGCAGGAATCATGTTTGTGGTGGATCTCCTTAGAGATGCAATTACTTCACCAACTCGACGCCACAACGCTATTACACCGGAGACGAAAGTAATCACAACCCCGAGGTATTTGGCAACCGGGAAAATGCAACAATGCAGCAGTGATGACTTGGGTCTTCAATCACAGACATTGCTAAAAGCTGAGCCGTGTTACCCTCGTTAAGACCACACTGGACTTGTAACGTTGTGATTTCTACTTCATTAAGGACAGCCTCTTGAGATAGGCCATCTTGTTTTCAACGGGGTCCATATGGGAGTGAAAGTACAAAATATGCCAGCTAGGATATTAATATGAGCAAATAAGACACGAATCATTATTTGAACAGGGTGTAATGAGTTTAAGTTTTCACATATTTTAGATTCTAATGGCTATAACCCCTACAGCTTACTATTCATTTTCCAGATATTTTCTTGAATGTGAAATATTATTTACAATTACAGTCAGCATAAGATTAGAGTATATAATATGTTTATTGATTTGAGGGTACATCCTTTGCTCATTATCACCAAAAGCTCATTTCCATCAAACTTGTAGGATCAACCAATCACGGCTTTTGAAATGATGACTCATACCTAGCAACGGGGTCAACCACACCTCCTCACTAAGATAGGATTTTCCATCCATTCCTTGCTCAGAGTTCACTGAAAATGTTCTGGAATCACTTCTAAGCTAAAACTCCTGGCAAGGAATTTTTAGGTTAAGTTAGGAGCTCTCTGAGAGGATTCTCAGAATCTTTAGGGTTACGGGCCCAGGTCTTTTTGCAGCTCCTCCACTGCACACACTCTCCCCGTCAGTCTCCCCCATATATCTATTAGGGGTGCAACGATACACAAAATTCACGGTTCGGTTCGGTTCGATACTTTGGTGTCACGGTTCGATATTTTTTCGATACAAAAAAATGTTCATGCATTTTTAATTTGTCATTTATTAAAATTATAAATATATATATTTTAACTCAAAAGTACAGTTTTTAAATTTAACCCTAACCCTTGTGCATGTTCTTTATTTTGACAGCGAATGCGCACCTGCGGACCACTTATGTGCAGCCCTGGTTATTTAGCTCATCATATCCAGCCACAGAAATTCTTTTGTCCATGAAACCATAAAGCTGCACTTTCTTTTTGCCTTATAGTCTGATTTGTCATAACTTCTCCGTTTTGTGGTAAGCTTTTCTTTGGCTGTCACTTCTTCACCCTGACCTGTCTTATTTGGCTCAGCAGAAGTGAAATGCTTTTACACGCTCACTCACATAAGCTCAGCGATTCTCTGCGCGATCAACCTCTCACATGTGTAAGCTGCGGGAGATTTCACTTGTCATGTTTGCATAGTAAGCTAACAATTGATAAGACGATGTCAGAGGAATTGGTGCACAAATTACAGATCAGTGCTGTCGCTCTCTATACACAGTTCGCGCGATTGCAAAGTGAAAGCAAAAAAACAAGCGCAAATTCAAACGCGACTTCAATATGTCACATATTGACAGTGGCTCACCGATGCCAATGACATAATTACCCAGCTACATTTCTGAAAGAATGCAAAAGCATTGACATATATTTTTCCTACAATAGCCCGACGGGCAGGGAAGAGATAGATTTTGGTAGCCCGACTGAAAAAAATCACTAGCTCCGGGACGTCGGGCTAGCGATATTGCAAGCCCTGTATCTGATTGAGGAATCACTCATCTTTGGAAAAGAGAGTTTATTACAGAGAAATGGCTCTTTCCAAAATAAAAGCTATACTATCCGCTTCTTCTGGGCTATATTCTCAGCAGCATAAGGAGAATCATGTGCTAACAGCTGTCTAAATGACTCGGCTAAAGTTAGTAGCATGCTTGCTTTTTTTTGTCTGCTTCCACTTGTCTTTGCACTAGGATGATGTCGGCGTAAATGTGCAGTCATATTCGTTGTGTTCCCACTAGTGCTTTCAGGTTAATCTCGTTGAAATGACCTTAACGCCACAACACGGCAAATCTCCGTTAACGAGCTACCGCCGATCGCTCCGTGCATGGGGCTAGACGGCCAACACGTTAACGAGCTAACTGCGCTAACACACTAGTTCACACCAATGTAATTGAGCATTGCATGGCACATCCAACATACTGTTTTACTTTAGTCCATGACTCGCTTACCTTCAGGGTCATACGTCACATGAAAACCAAAATAATTCCAAACGCCAGATCTGAATGAGGTTCAATTTGCCTGTTGCAAGGAGAGCTTAACTTCTGTCTCGCTAGCTTGCCCTGCGCTCTTCCTTCTGACTATGCTGTCTGTGTTGAGCGCTCAGTGGATCTGCGCTCGACAGTGCAGCCTAGGCGGAGTAGTCGAACAAATCAAATCAAATCAAATCACTTTTATTGTCACATCACATGTGCAGGTACATTGGTACAGCACATGTGAGTGAAATTCTTGTGTGCGAGCTTCACAAGCAACAGAGTTGTGCAAAATACAATAACGTAAACAAGCAAAATACAAGAATGGCTACATCTGAAACTAATAAATATATGTACAATATATAATAGTATATGCATTTCTGGATGTGTATACTAAATATTTTTCTACGTGTGTGTGTGTGTGTGTACACATATTTTACAAATTAAATAGAGTAAACAATAAATAAAATATATAAAATATACAGAGTTGAGACATGTGCAAAACAGTGGCATTACTGTACAGTATGGAGTGCATAATGTTAAAGTTCCAGTAGTGAAGCTGAGGTGTCTATGACGTGTTCAGCAGTCTGATGGCCTGATGGAAAAAGCTGTCTCTCAGTCTGCTGGTACGGGACCGGATGCTGCAGAACCTCCTTCCTGATGGAAGTAGTCTGAACAGTTTATGGCTGGGGTGACTGGAGTCCTTGATGATCCTCCCCGCTTTCCTCAGGCACCGCTTCCTGTAGATGTCTTGGAGGGAGGGAAGCTCACCTCCAATTATCCGTTCAGAGCACCGCACTACTCGCTGGAGAGCTTTGCAGTTGTAGGCGGTGCTGTTGCCATACCAGGTGGTGATGCATCCAGTGAGGATGCTCTCAATGTCACAGTGATAGAAGGTCCTGAGGATGCGGGGGCTCATGCCGAATCTTTTCAGTCTCCTGAGAAAGAAGAGGCGCTGCTGTGCCTTCTTCACTGTTTTGTTTGTGTCACACAGCGGAAATTTGTGTTTTTATGTTTTATCAATCTGTGTATTGGTACATAGTGTTGATTTTATTTGCATGATTTTATAGTGATATTTATATTGCATGTTTGTTTGTTGATATTTATACTGCATGGTTTTATCCTCATATTTATATTTGTGTTAATGTTGTACCATGTTCCTTTAACCCACTGTGGACTAAACAGATAATTGTAGGCACCTGTGAGGTGGGGGCGTTCCCCAAGGTGGCCTATCAGCCACCAGGTAGACCTGTTAAAGGGGATGGTGAGCGCAGAGACAAAAGGAGAGAGGAGTGACACACGAAGGGTGAGGAGGAGAAAAAGGAACGCGTGCAACCCCGCACGTGTGTGGAACGAACTGCTGCCTGACTGTGGGGCGCTGCGAGTTGTTCGGCGATCCAGTCCTAACAGCAGGAACGGCAACAGTGGGTGGCGATGGCTGCAATGCACGACAGGGCAGGGATGCCCCTCTGCCTGCATCTGACGGTGAGACGAGGGAGGCCGTGTTCAGGTGTGGAGTGGGGCGGGACTGTACGGCGACGCGCTGTCAGGAGGAGACAGGTCTGCGATAGGAGCCCCCTCCCTGGTCTGTTGCTGACGAGTTTTACCATACTGGAAGAGAAGTTCCTCTCCTGTCTCTTTCATATAAGGACCATTCGCCCAGGTGTGGCTGGACTGTGGGATTATGGGACTATGGGAGGGTAATTTTAGCATATGGAAAACATTCATTTAGCCTTGTTTTAATATTGTATAGTTATTTCTGCCGGCAGGGTTTTTAGCGGGTTGCAACACTATTTTTATTGTATACGGGGAATTTTATCTTGTATTTGTGACTCTGGCTGTGTTTTTTTTATGGAAATAAATGTGTTTGAAGCCAGCTTAGTTTCTGTGCCCTGAGCGCTGACCCGCCCACTCCCCTTTTTCGCTTGTATGTATACCAGACGTGGTGGTGGTGAAGATTTAGGTCCACCAGTCTTAGCGGCTACATTTGTGTGTACTGACCACGTAAGATCCTCAGCCAGGTGTACACCAAGGTGTCACGGCTGCCGAGGCGAGCCGTGTGGATTTAGAAGGAGGACCCAAGATGCAGGCAGTGGATGAGATACCGGTGGTTTTATTTACAGAGGTGTAGTGGCAAACAGTGGGGCATAACAAACAACTAAAGACACCTAAACTGGGAGAACTAAAAATAACAGACCTGGGAGCATATGACAACGGATGATGAATAGCAGAGAGACGCAGACGAGGAACAGGACACCGTGGAACACAGGGTAACAGAGTGATACGGAGTTACACAGACTGACACGGAGGAACACAGACGAACCGGCAACAGGCAGGAGAACACACAGGGCTTAAATACACACACCAGTAATCAGGGGATGAGAGACAGGAGGGCAACACAGCTGGGAGGAATCTGGGCTGACGGGACAGGGGAAACGTAAGCTGATCACACTCACATATGACATGGACCTTCACAATAAAACAGGAAACTCAGATACATGGAACCAGACAAGACATTGAACTAAACAGACAGATTCACAAACAGATGGGGAGACACCATAGACAGACAGATACAGACGCAGACTCAGAGGCAGATCGAAAATAACACAGAACTTAAACAATCATCTAGAAAATGATAACAAACTAAAAGCGCTGGGTCACCGACCCAGGACCATGACAGTACCCCCCCCCCTCAAGGGCTGGCACCAGACAGCCCAGCAGAAACGAAAAAACGGACCAAAATAAAACAGAAAACAACCCAACCAGGGCGGGCGGAGGGGGCCCAGGACGGAGGGACAGAGTCCAAAAAGGCCCAGATGGTCAAGTTCAGGAGGCCGACCATGCGAATGGCAACGGGGCAGGTTCGGATGCCGGCCACGCAGTAGGCAGTGGCGTGGAAACAGTTCTGGGGGCCGACCGTGCGGACGGCAACGGCGGCGTGGAAACAGTTCTGGGGACCGACCGTGCGGACGGCAACGGCAGCGTGGAAACAGTTCTGGGGGCCGACTGTGCGGACGGCAACGGCGGCGTGGAAACAAGTCCGGAGGCCGGCCACGCGGAAGGCAGTGGCGGCGTTCAGGAGGGCGTCCACGGTGGCGGAGATGCCCAACAAGCGGCCTGGCAGATGACCGACGATGTGGAGGTGGTAGTAGGGGACCTGAAGGCTGCGTGGCCCCTGCAGCCCCAGGCGAAGCGGAGGCTGGACCAGACGGGGCGGAAGCGGAGGCTGGACCAGACGAAGATGATGAGGATGCGGAGGCTGGACCAGACGAGGCTGAAGCAGAAGGGGAGGCCGGACCAGGCGAAGAGGCTGAAGCAGAAGCGGAGGCCGGACCAGGCGAAGAGGCTGAAGTAGATGCTGAAGCGGAGGCCGGACCAGACGAAGAGGCTGAAGCAGATGCTGAAGCGGAGGCCGGACCAGGCGAAGCGGCTGATGAGGATGCTGAAGCGGAGGCCGGACCAGGCGAAGCGGCTGATGAGGATGCTGAAGCGGAGGCCGGACCAGGCGAAGCGGCTGATGAGGATGCTGAAGCGGAAGCCGGACCAGGCGAAGCGGCTGATGAGGATGCTGAAGCGGAGGCCGGACCAGGCGAAGCGGCTGATGAGGATGCTGAAGCGGAGGCCGGACCAGGCGAAGCGGCTGATGAGGATGCTGAAGCGGAAGCCGGACCAGGCGAAGCGGCTGATGAGGATGCTGGAGCCGGACCAGGCGAAGCAGCTGATGAGGATGCTGGAGCCGGACCAGGGTTGCTGGGTCCATAGTGGCCGGTTCGTACTGTCACGGCTGCCGAGGCGAGCCGTGTGGATTTAGAAGGAGGACCCAAGATGCAGGCAGTGGATGAGATACCGGTGGTTTTATTTACAGAGGTGTAGTGGCAAACAAACAGTGGGGCATAACAAACAACTAAAGACACCTAAACTGGGAGAACTAAAAATAACAGACCTGGGAGCATATGACAACGGATGATGAATAGCAGAGAGACGCAGACGAGGAACAGGACACCGTGGAACACAGGGTAACAGACTGACACGGAGTTACACAGACTGACACGGAGGAACACAGACGAACCGGCAACAGGCAGGAGAACACACAGGGCTTAAATACACACACCAGTAATCAGGGGATGAGAGACAGGAGGGCAACACAGCTGGGAGGAATCTGGGCTGACGGGACAGGGGAAACGTAAACTGATCACACTCACATATGACACGGACCTTCACAATAAAACAGGAAACTCAGATACATGGAACCAGACAAGACATTGAACTAAACAGACAGATTCACAAACAGATGGGGAGACACCATAGACAGACAGATACAGACGCAGACTCAGAGGCAGATCGAAAATAACACAGAACTTAAACAATCATCTAGAAAAGGATAACAAACTAAAAGCGCTGGGTCACCGACCCAGGACCATGACACAAGGAACCGGAAGCTGCTCACTCTCTCCACAGCAGCGCCGCTGATGGTGATGGGGGTGTGTACTTCTCTGCACCTCTGGAAGTCCACTATCAACTCCTTTGTCTTTGCGACGTTGAGGGTGAGATGGTTGTCTTGACACCAGTGGGTCAGGGCGCTGACCTCCTCCCTGTAAGCTGTCTCATCACTGTTGGTGATAAGACCCACCACTGTAGTGTCGTCCGCAAACTTCACAATGATGTTGGAGTTGTTAGTGGCTGTGCAGTCGTAGGTGTAGAGTGAGTACAGGAGAGGGCTCAGTACACACCCCTGTGGAGCACCAGTGTTCAGTGTGATGGGGGATGATGCTGCCCAGTCTGACCACTTGGCGTCTGTCAGACAGGAAGCTAAGGATCCAGCTGCAGAGGGAGCTGCTCAGTCCTAGATCCTGCAGTTTCCTGTCCAGCTTCGAGGGAACGATGGTATTGAATGCTGAGCTGTAATCTACAAACAGCATTCTCACATACGTGTCTCTCTTCTCCAGGTGTGACAGGGCAGTATGTAGTGTCAGGGCTATGGCATCATCAGTGGACCTGTTGTGGCGGTATGCGAACTGTAGAGGGTCCAGTGAGGGACGATGGTGGCCATTTTGAAGCAGGCTGGGACTACAGACAGAGAGAGGGAAAGGTTGAAGATGTGCGTGAACACTCCAGCCAGCTGAGCCGCACATGACTTGAGGACGCGGCCGGGAATCCCGTCCGGACCAGTAGCTTTGCGTGCGTTCACCTTCCTGAAGCACCTCCGCACATCCTCCTCAGACACAGTGTGCGCACTGACGTCATCCGCGGTGCGCACACTGTCCGGTCTCATGGTGTTCGCTGTGTCGAATCTAGCGTAGAATACGTTTAGATCCTCACACAGAGAGGCCATGGTCTGCGGTGTGCTGGTTTTCCCTCTAAAGTCTGTGATCGTGTTTAGTCCCTGCCACATACTCCGAGGGTTGTCAAACTGTTGCTCCACCCTGTCCCTGTACTCACGTTTGGCTGCTTTGATCGTCTTCCGGAGTTTGTAATGTGCGTGTTTGTAGTCCGATGTGTTCGCGGAGGCAAAGGCGGTGCTCCGTGCCGCGCGAACATCTCCGTTAATCCAGGGTTTTGATTTGGGAAGGATTTAACTGTTCTGGATGGGACGACATCTTCCACACATTTCCTGATAAATCCGCAGACTGAGTCTGTGTACTCATCAATGTCCCTAGCAGCCACGTGAAACATTTCCCAGTCCGCGTGATCAAAACAGTCCCGCAGCGCAGACTCCGATTGGTCCGTCCAACAGTGCACCGCCCTCCGGGTTGGAGCTTCCTGTTTCAGCTTCTTTTTTTTTTTTTTTTTTTTTCCTTAAATGACATCAGAAACAGCAGTATGCGACATTACGTGATGGCAGAGCTTCAGTTCATCCTTTGTCATTTTTTTTTTTTTTTTTTTTTTTTTTTTTAATAAATAGGACAGGGGGAATGAATGAGAGAGAGAGGGGGAGAGAAAGAAAGAAAACCAAAGGGGAGAAGAGACGGTGAGAAGGGGGGGGAAGAGAGACAAAAAAAAAAAAAAAACAACTCCTGGGTCACCTGTATGGAGAAAAACAAACAAACAAACAAACAAACAAAAACAAACAGAGGAGACAGCAAACAACAAAGAGCAACATAATAATAGAGAAAACAAAGCACCATCACAATAAACTAGCTAGTCATAGATATCAGTATTTACTAAGTAATAAACGATATTGTGCAGCACGCAAGATAGACAGCGCACAGTGTGCTTTGAGGCAGCAGCCAAGAAAGCTTTAGTCCGCGTCTGTGAATACCCATGTGTGCATACCTGTGTGGATCAGCATGCTTGCATTCCAAAGGTTTCTCCATGTAATGATCTGCTAGGGAGTGTGGGGGGGCCACAGCCCCGTCCTCCAGGGTGTGAAGCGGGTATGGAGGAGATCAAAACTCCAGACATCCAGAGGCCCCCAGAACACAAGAGACCATGGAAGACCAACAGAGGGGCAGCCGCGCCACTGTCCCAGTAAGAGCTGAGGAGAGTCCCAGATGAGGGCTCGCCCAGCAGCCGCGGAGCAGAAGTCAGGGGGAGTTGCAGTGACGCGCCCGTGAGCTCCGCCGGCCCCCAGCTGCGCCTGAGTGACCGAGCCCTAGGCCGAGAGGCCGGGGGCACCCCACCTCCAAAGGGGCCCGAGCGAGCCCCAGGCCCCAGGCCCCGACAAGCGGCCGCCAAGGAGTGAGCCGGTGTGTACCCGGACGCCCACCCCCAGACACAAAGAACCACCAACACACCGACACCTGAGGGAGTCCGCCACCGGCAGGGGAAGTGGTGGTGGGTGGAGATAGGCCTCCAAACCTTGGAGGGCCTGAGGTGTCCCCAGAGAGGTGGCGTCTGATACCCAACCTGACATATAGACACAGACATACAGGCACACACAGACACAAACATCCATTCCCACCCTCATGCTCTCATATGCACTCACTCCACACTCAACCAACGTAGAGACAGACATAAAGAGACGCTGTACACACAATCACACTCCCCAAGCGTACTCTACAAACCGGCTCTAGGTACCCTTGCCCCTGGAGGGGGGAATTGCACCCAGACCCAGGTGGTGTTACCCTTTTCCCTGCGGTGGGGAGAGGCAGACCACCCCGACTCCGCAGCAGCAGGGAGGCCCCACACCCCAGACCGCAGTCGGACGGCCAACTCCTCCTACTAGCCCTCCCGCTCCAGCAGGCCGCAGAGAATGGGGGTGGGAGAAGACTCCAAACCTCCCTCCACCCGCTCATTGTAGTGTTGATGCATATGTGTTCTAAGGTGCAATTAAAACCCAGGAGGGCATGGAGCTACCTGCCAAGGAGCAGCAGGTAAGCGCATAGTCCCTCCTGCTAACCCTCAATGACTAAGTGTATTTAAAATTGAGAGGTGGGCAACGACGTCAGGGGTGAGGTATACACCCTGATGGTGATTTGGACTCCGTGATTGTGCCCACCCCCAAGATCCTATATGTATGTGTAATGAGAGTATGAATAATGTGAATGTCTAAGTTGTGGGATAAAATTGAGGCAGAGGCAGCCAGAAGGGGACAGGGGGGGGGGGGGGGGGGTAGCCTCCTCTGCACCCTGGTGACATACCCCCACTCCAAGGCCCTGCATGTGTGGGTGGTTGTGGAGGAGCGGGAAGAGGGAGGCAGCTGGAGATGGGGAGGGAAGGAAGGGAGGGGCAGGTAACCCCTCCCTGGGGCCAGCTCCCCCGCTGACCCCAGTAGGCACTCCCACCCTCCGCGACCCGCCAGGGAAGGGGGGCCCAGGCCCATCAGACCGGGGCCCAGTGCAGTAGCGCCCCCCGGCTCCACAGAGCCCTGGACAGTCCACCCAACCCCACCACAGAGGGGTTGGGTGGACTACAGCTTCTGCCTGTAGGCGAGCAGGAGCAGGATGGAGCGGTGATCTGATTGGCCGAATGGGGCGCGGGGGAGGGCTTTGTACGCATCCCGGAAAGAGGTGTAGCAGTGGTCGAGTAGCCGATCTCCACGAGTGTTAAAATGGATGTGTTGGTGGAGTTTGGGTGAGACTTTCTTCAGGTTTCCCTTATTAAAGTCTCCGGCTGTGATAAACGCTGCCTCTGGGTGTGCGGTTTCCTCGCTGCTGATCGCGCTGTACAGTTCCCTGAGTGCTCGGTCAGTGTCGGCTTGTGGGGGAATGTAAACAGCCGTAATAATCACTGCTGTAAATTCCCTTGGTAGCCAGAATGGCCGGCACTTAATCATCAGGTACTCCAGGTCCAGTGAGCAGAAGGATTTGACCGGGTGCACGTTCGCATAATCAGCTGTTGTTGATCATGAAACACACACCACCGCCTCTGCTTTTCCCAGTAAGATCCTGTGACCTGTCCACGCGATGCACGGAGAACCCCGGTAGTTGTATTGCGGAGTCCGGTACCTTGTCCGATAGCCAGGTTTCTGTGAGGCAGATCACGCAGCAGTCCCGCATCTCTCGCTGGAATGAGATCCGTGCCCGAAGCTCGCACAGCTTGTTCTCCAGAGACTGCACATTAGCCAGTAATAAACTGGGTAATGGTGGTCTGTTAGTGCGCCGTCTCAGTCGAACCAGAACGCCAGATCTTCTCCCTCTGCGTCGACGTTTGCGGCCTCCAGGGCCAGAGAACAAAGGCGTCTCAGGTGAGATGAATGGGGGGTCTGCAAACGGAGCGTCCGTGTTGCAAAACTTGAACTCCGGAAAGTTATAAGAAAGCCCGTCTTTTATGTCCGGTAAGGTTTGTCGGTTGTACACAAGGAGACATGTGCTACTCGCGAAAAAATGAAGGAAAAGTAAAATTAAACACAGAAAAAAGCTGTTGCTTGGGGGAGCTCGCGACAAGGCTGCCATACTCGGCGCCATCTTGTTAATACACAGATTCACTGAGCGTTCAACACAGACAACATCGTCAGAAGGAAAATTGATAAAATAAATTACAAATGTTGTATTGTTCGGTACATATGCGTACCGAACCGAAAGCACTGTATCGAACGGTTCAATATCTATACGAATATCGTTGCACCCCTAATATATATATATATATACTATGTATATAAGATAAGATAAGATTGTCACGGTCCGCTGTGACAGACCGTGCGGTGGTGTGTATGGTGGACCCAGGTGCGAACACAGGTGAGCAGACGGGAGTGAACTTTAAACAAAAGCGAGCCTTTTATTGTGGCTGATGACAAGGTATACAAATACAGCAGGGATAGCGTGGCTAAACAGAAACCTAAACTGGGAATAACTAAGGTAAAGCTATGACTAAGAATGCAATAGACCGGGCATGGAAACATAGAGGGTGGAAACACAGACGACGCGACACAGACTACATGAAACACAGAGACTAAATACACAAGAGGGATGATCAGGGGAAGTGGCCACACATGGGAACACAGCTGACACAGATAAACATAACAAGACATGGCAGGAGTAAACAACACTGACGGGAGACTGTCAAAGTAAAACAGGAAGTAGGAGGTGCAAACAGGAGGAGAGAGAGAGCACGGGCATAGTGGGCTGGGGAAACATGGAAATGAAACACGAGGGGAGATGAGGGCTCACAGATACATAGAGGGGCACACAGGGGATAAGAGTCACAAGGGGAAGTCAAATAAGGAACAACATAACAGGACAACTCAGGAAACATGACCTAAATAAGGAACGAAATACAAAAATACAAGGAACTGAGAATACTGGGCCCACATGGCCCAGGACCATGACATCACCCCCCCCTAAAGGGCTGGCTCCCGACAGCCCAAATGCGAGAAACAAAACAAAAACAGAAAACAACCCACCCAGGGCGGGAGGCGGGGGACCAGGACGGAGGGACCAGAACGGGAAACAAAACAAACAACAGAAAACACAGGAGCACATGACCACAGTCCAAATACAGTTCAGGGGGCCGACCCAGAGCCCACAGGCACAAGAGTTCACGGGTCACACGGTCGGGGGGCCGACCAGGCAGGTGGCACAGGTGACAGAGCCGGTCCGGAGGCCGGCCGTGCGGAAGGCAGCGGCGGCGGCGAAGAAGACGACGGAGCAGTTCAGGGGGCCGACCGCGCGGAAGGCAGCGGCGGCGACGAAGGAGACGGAGCAGTTCAGGGGGCCGGCCGCGCGGAAGGCAGCGGCGGCTCCCAAGTGTCAGGCGTACCGGCCGAGGCTTGGAGGGCACAGGACCAGGCGACGCTGAAGCGGAGGCTGGCCCAGGCGACGGTGAAGCAGAGGCTGGCCCAGGCGACGCTGAAGCAGAGGCTGGCCCAGGCGACGCTGAAGCGGAGGCTGGACCAGGCGTAGCAGAAGCACAGGCTGGACCAGGCGTAGCAGAAGCACAGGCGGAGGCTGGACCAGGCGTAGCAGAAGCATAGGCGAAGGCTGGACCAGGCGAGGACGAAGACTCGGATGAAGCTGGACCAGACGAAGCACAGGCTGAAGCAGGACCAGGCGACGACGAGGCGGCCGCAGGTGGCGGCTGGACAGGCTCCTCGGGCCCTCCAGCTGACGAGGCATGAGGCTGAACGGGCCCCTCGGACCCTCCAGCGGAGACAGGAGGCTGAACGGGCCCCTCAGACCCTCCAGCGGAGACAGGAGGCTGAACGGGCCCCTCGGACCCTCCAGCGGAGACAGGAGGCTGGAAGGGCTCCTCGGGCCCTCCAGCTGACGAGGCATGAGGCTGAATGGGCCCCTCGGACCCTCCAGCGGAGACAGGAGGCTGAACGGGCCCCTCGGACCCTCCAGCGGAGACAGGAGGCTGAACGGGCCCCTCGGACCCCCCAGCGGAGACGGGTGGCTGAACGGGCCCCTCGGACCCTCCAGCTAACGTGACGTGAAGCGATGGTGTCGCCGCAGGGTGCCGGATAGGCACACCTGGGAGTCCAACAGCAGATGCAGGACAAACAGTTATGTAGGCCCCTGGCTGGACTAGGAGCTGAGGAAACACAGGCTGCTGAGGCACAAACCCAGAGAGAGAGAAAACAGGTAGAAAACAGTCTATAGGGCTTAACATCTTGGCATGAAAAACCGTGAAGTGAACAGTGGTAGGGACCACCAGTTCAGAGCCAGCAATCATTAGGTTCCCAGAGTCTGCATCAGTCCAAGGTGGCTCGCAGGTTACTGGCCCAGTCTCAGTAATCCTAGGAGAGGCCAACATAAGCTGGTTGGACTTAACCGATGGTAGTGTGCGGCTCAGAGGAGCTGGTTCAACCATACGGAAAACAAGAATTGCCACTCAATCCACAAAAACAAGGCTTAGATCATCAGGAGCTAACTCCTGAAAAAACAGTAAACACACAGGTATGGACCTAACCAATGTCACCGTGGTAGCATGACTGTGGTGTGTTGGATGGATGTGTTTGTTGGAACCTGCACCCGCAGTGATCTGTGGCGTCAGAGTGATGACTATATTGAGTGGAGAGACAGATACAGGCAAAACGGTACGTAAACCATTAACTGAAGCAGGTGACACTTCAGGCTGAGAGTGAGTGGTTACAACATTGTTCGAGGCTAAAATCTTATCCAGTGATGAGTTCACAGAGACAGGAGAAAACGGTGTCACATTAACCCTGATCTCAGCCTCCATCTCCTGAGTGGAGGTACTGGTGCTGGAGCAAAACAGTTCAGAATCACCCTGTGTATGACCTTCAGGAAGACAGAATTCATATTGTGACGTTACACAGTCCAGGTTACCATGATCAGCATTTATGTTTTCATCTTGACAGGTTAGAGTGAGTTCATGATCGGCGTTCACCGTTTTCAGTTCATTAAACACAAGAGTAGCAGGGAAAACAGGATCACTAGTCATGTTACACTTTAATCCATGATTTGCCAACTCTGCAATATCCTTGCTTACTGTGGCTTCAGAGGGCCCCGGAGTTGAGAAAACACAGTTCTTGAGGTCAGGCTCAGAAACAGATAGCTCAGACTTGGATGGAACCTCAGACATGGTAAAAGACACAAAAGGAAACACCTTCACCCCACTACTCACACTATTACCCTGAGAATCAGTGGAAGTCTCTTTCAGTCTATGTGTAGATTTTGTGGTCCCTGCAGGATTGAGTGAAGCAGTCATGATCGGCTGAGAAGGACTGTCCCTAGCCTGTGGCTTGGTGAATAGCTCATTGCTAGCCATATCACCGGCTAAGTCTGTAGTTACTTCACATGCCACCCGCTCAGAGGAAACTTGGCTTGACAGAACAGGTTCACTCACCTCCGAGCATCGGGTGATGCGGTGACGACGCGAACGCCGTTTTTTCTTGGCCGTGGGCCCCGTTAACGTGGAAAGTGGAGCCTCCTGCGGTGACGCAGAGGCTGAGGAGGCGAGTGTTGGCGGAGCGTCAGGCGGGAGCTCCTGGCAACTCCGGGGGCCCCCAAAGGCCAGGCGTGTCCCGCGGAAAATCTCACCGTAGTGAGGAGCGAGCCCTGGCTTCCCCCGTAGCTGCTCCTCCAGTTGCGCGCATGCGGCGCTCTGCCGCTCCTCGAGGTCGAAATCCATTACCTCCACAGCCTCCTCGTGTCGTTCAGTGGAGGGCGAGACATGCCTAAGCGATGAGCGACGGCGACGTGAACGCCGCTTCCGTCTTGAAGTGGACGCGGATGGAACTTGGTTTTCTGTGGCGACTGGCTCCTCGTCTTCCGACCACATCCGCGCCAGAAAGGAAGCGGGAGAAGAGTAGTCCGATCGAGGCAGCGAGGACGGGCGGCCGGTCCGAGGCGGGGCGGCTGGCGGAAGCTCCTCCTCGGAGATAAGCCAGGGCTTCCAGCGTAGCTCATCCTCCCGATACGCTCGCAACACCTGCTGCAGCTCCTCCTCACCGAAGTCAACAGCCTCGGGCATCTCCGTGCAGGCAGGCGGTGGCGAAGATGCGGAAGCTGATGAAGTGTGAGCCAATGGTGTGTCCGTGGTGAGCCTCACCGTTCCGACTCTGACCGCCACTGGCTCATGAGGCGGCGGGGCAACGGCGCGATGGCATGGCTCTGGTGAAGGTGCACGCCCACCGGGCCGCTGCTGCTGCGGACGGAGTCGGAGAGCGGAGACGAGAAGGTCGCTGACGAGGGGGTGCAGCGTCTCCCATAACCAGGGGAACACAGACACGCACACCCCTACCTGGCGGGCGAACTCCTCCCGTTCCTCCTCACTGGAACAGTGCAGCCACTTGTCGCATAGCGACTCCACTGTCCGGACAATCTCCAGTCTTTGTGTCGCTGGGTCCGGCATGGTCGCGTCGTACTGTCACGGTCCGCTGTGACAGACCGTGCGGTGGTGTGTATGGTGGACCCAGGTGCGAACACAGGTGAGCAGACAGGAGTGAACTTTAAACAAAAGCGAGCCTTTTATTGTGGCTGATGACAAGGTATACAAATACAGCAGGGATAGCGTGGCTAAACAGAAACCTAAACTGGGAATAACTAAGGTAAAGCTATGACTAAGAATGCAATAGACCGGGCATGGAAACATAGAGGGTGGAAACACAGACGACGCGACACAGACTACATGAAACACAGAGACTAAATACACAAGAGGGATGATCAGGGGAAGTGGCCACACATGGGAACACAGCTGACACAGATAAACATAACAAGACATGGCAGGAGTAAACAACACTGACGGGAGACTGTCAAAGTAAAACAGGAAGTACACAGAGGTGCAAACAGGAGGAGAGAGAGAGCACGGGCATAGTGGGCTGGGGAAACATGGAAATGAAACACGAGGGGAGATGAGGGCTCACAGATACATAGAGGGGCACACAGGGGATAAGAGTCACAAGGGGAAGTCAAATAAGGAACAACATAACAGGACAACTCAGGAAACATGACCTAAATAAGGAACGAAATACAAAAATACAAGGAACTGAGAATACTGGGCCCACATGGCCCAGGACCATGACAAAGATAAGATAACCTTTATTAGTCCCACACGTGGGAAATTTGTTTTGTCACAGCAGGAAGTGGACAGTGCAAAAGTTATGAGGCAAAAATTAGAATACAATAAGAATAAATACAGTACACAACTGTACAGAATAGAATAAAATAAAATACTATATACAGTAGAATAAAATAAAATAAATATACAATAAGATAAAAATAGGATACAAATACAAATACTATATACAACTGAGTAAAAATACAACGATGACAGAAAGGATTATTGCACTTAGTATTATTGCATATGTATGGATGTGTGTGCTTGATCAGTTAAAGTCTTTATTATGGAGTCTGACAGCAGTGGGGAGGAAAGACCTGCGAAATCTCTCCGTCCCACACCGTGGGTGCCGCAGTCTCCCACTGAAGGAGCTGCTCAGTGCTGTCACAGTCTGCTGCATGGGGTGGGAGATGTTGTCCAACAGGGATGACAGCTTAGCCGCCGTTCTCCTGTCACTCACCACCTCCACTGGGTCCAGAGGGCATCCTAGAACAGAGCTGGCCCTTCGGATCACCCTGTTCAGTCTCTTCCTGTCCCCAGCAGAGATGCTGCCGCCCCAGCAGACCACACCATAAAAGATAGCAGAAGCCACAACAGAGTCATAGAAGGTCTTCAGGAGTGGGCCCTCCACTCCAAACGACCTGAGTCTCCGCAGCAGGTACAGCCTGCTCTGCCCTTTCCTGTAGAGGGCGTCTGAGTTATGAGTCCAGTCCAGTCTAGAGATGGCACGATACCACTTTTTTATGTCCGATACCGATACCGATATCATAAATTTGGATATCTGCCGATACCGATATGAATCCGATATAGTGTTTTTTAATCAACAAAACTGTTTTTTAAATATCTTGCTGCATTTTGTATAAGTTCATACTCAAGTTTAAAACAACAACTACACTAAAGCTATTCTGTTATACCTGTATGCAAAAAAAAATATTTCATAGTTCAGCAATACTGATCAATCTAATAAACTTAAACCTACACCATCCTCCCTATTCTGGTATTTTAAAGAGTACTTAGCATAAATATTAAGCAACCTAACTAATAGGGTTCCAACTCCCAGCAACAACAAAAATAAATAAATAAAAAATAGGGAACCACCCCTCACGCGCCACCTCATGATGCTTAATCGACGTAATCAACCTTAATTTGATGCAGTGTGAAAAAAAATGCACAGAAATAAATTATTTTTCAAGAAATATTAAATAGATTCAACAGCTTTCTTCAACAAAATTGCAGACTGCACAGATGGTACCTTCCCAAAGGAAAAAGTACTATAGCTTACTAGGGTATATTAGACTTAATAGTTACTATATACAGTAATTGACTTCTATTCATTTTACATCAAATTAAAACTTTGGGTGTCAGATAATTAATTATTAAAAACAAGACATTTTAAATGAGAATAAGAAAGAAAAGTATGTCTTTGTGCCCCCTTTTCCCTGTTAATGCCCTATCGGCCCCCCTGGCTAAACTTTGCTAGATCCGCCCCTGCACAGCTACCAGCGTCAGCTACGTAGAAAAAGATCCTCGAGTAGAAAGTAATATTAAATAAATTCTAACAACAGCTTATCAAGCTTAAATGTGCTGCTGTTGTTCAGCTGCTGGTTTCCTCTTTCTGGTGCAAAGTGGGCCAAAAGCAAACAAGAGACACGGACTCGCGACAGAAAAGCCGATCAGCTGATCATTGATCAGTTTCATGATTGAAGTAGCAGCAAGAAGAGGCAGTCGCTCCATATATCGCTTGTTAAGCTTAACGCAGGAATGCTTTACAAACATTCAGAGATGGACTTACACACTTGCTTTACTTCTCTCGGGGATAACTTTGTCGGAGATGAAATGCCGGGTTGCTAGCGAAGCTCCACATGCTATCCAGACCACCGACAGGTCCCGCATGCCACAGCCGCTCTATCACGTGATGCATACTGCTCCGACGTGCTAACGTTCTGAGGCGAGTTACGGCGTGTTGCAAGTTTTGTGAGGTGCTTTCGTGATATTTAATGGATCGGATTACATTTTTTATTTTTCTCCGATATCCGATCCAGTAATTTAGGTCAGTATCGGACTGATACCGATACGTAATATCGGATCGGTCCATCTCTAGTCCAGTCTATTGTTCAGATGAACACCAAGGTACCTGTAGCTGTCCACAGCCTCAATGTCCATATCTTGGATGTTCAGTGGTTGCAGTGGAGAATGCTTGTGCCTGCGGAAGTCTACCACCAGTTCCTTGGTTTTACTGGCTTTGATCTGGAGGTAGTTCAGCTGGCACCAGTCCACAAAGTCTTGGGTCAGACCTCTGTACTCCTTGTCGTCCCCATCAGTGATGAGGCCGACTATTGCAGAGTCATCAGAGAACTTCTGCAGGAAGCACTGGGTGGAATTGTGGGAGAAGTCTGCAGTGTAGATGGTGAAGAGGAACGGAGCCAGAACCGTTCCCTGTGGGGCCCCCGTACTGCAGACGACCCTGTCTGACACACAGCCCTGAGTCCTCACATACTGTGGTCGGTCGGTGAGGTAGTCCAGGATCCAGGTAGTGAGGTGATGGTCCACTCCAGAGTTCACCAGCTTGTCCTTTAGAACCGAGGGAAGAATGGTGTTGAAGGCACTGGAGAAATCAAAAAACATGATTCTCACAGTGCTTCCAGCGGTCTCCAGGTGAGCGAGGGAACGATGTAGGAGGTGAATGACGGCATCATCCGCTCCAATGCCAGGCTGGTAGGCAAACTGAAGTGGGTCCAGTGATGAGCTTATTAGGTGCCGAAGCTGAGCCAGGACCAACCGCTCCAGGGTCTTCATCAGGTGGGATGTCAGAGCCACCGGCCTGTAGCTGTTGAGGTCCTTGGGGCGTGAAGTCTTTGGCACTGGTACAACACAGGAGGTTTTCCAGAGCTGTGGGACTCTTCCCAACCTCAGGCTCAGGTTGAAGAGGTGCTCCATCACCCCACACAGTTGGTCCGCGCAGGACCTGACGACCCTCGAGCTGATGCCATCTGGACCTGCTGCCTTCTTGCCATTAATCCTCCTCAGTTCCCTCCTAACCTGGGTGGTTGAGAGAGACAGGCTGGAGCCTTGTGTTGAGTGTGTATTGGATGCTGCAGTTGGGGGTGGGGGGGAGTGAGCAGGGTGAATAGAGGAGGTGTGAAGTGTCTGAGGTGGAACAGCAGCAGTGGGGGTGGGTGAGTCTGCAGCCGATGTTGCAGACTGCCTCATGGCTGAATCAAATCTGTTGAAGAAATGATTCAGTTCATTTGCCCATCTCACATCCCTCCCAGGCAGAGAGTTCTGCTGTTTGTGGCCCGAGATGGTTCTGAGGCCTCTCCAGACTTCACCAACGTTGTTTTGTTGAAGCTGGTTCTCCATCTTCTGCCTGTAGCTCTCCTTCCCATTCCTTATCAGTCCCCTCAGCTCTCTCTGCACCCTTTTCAACTCCTCTTTGTCTCTGGATTTGAAGGCCCTCCTCTTCTGCTTGAGGACGGTTTTAATTTCTGGGGTAATCCAAGGTTTGTTGTTGGAGAAACACCGTACAGTCCTGGTAGGTACAGTGTTATCCACACAGAAGTTTATATAGTCAGTAATGCATGTAGTAAGGCTGTCGATGTCCTCTCCGTGGTCATCACAAATCCCCTCCCACACAGTCGACTCAAAACAATCCTTAAGAGCCTCCTCGCTCTCCTCTGACCATCTCTGTACTGTGCGGGTGGCTGGTGGCTCCCTGCGCACTAAGGGCTCATACACAGGGACAAGGTGCACCAGGTTGTGATCAGATCTGCCCAGGGGAGGGAGAGGTGATGAACTGTATGCCTCTTCTGCATTGGCATACAGTAAGTCCAGTGTTTTATTGACTCTGGTTGGGCAGGTCACATACTGGGTGAAGGTGGGCAGTGTGGAGTCCAGTGAGGCATGATTGAAGTCCCCTGATATTATGAGAAGGGCTCTCGGTGATTGTGTTTGCAGTCTGCTGACCACAGAGTGGAGAGAGTCACATGCTGCATCCGCGTTGGCCGAGGGGGGGACATACGCTGTTATCGCGATAACATGCGAGAACTCCCGGGGCAGGTAGTGCGGACGCATGCTAATGGCTAATGGCTGCAGAGTTGCTCTTTTACAGTGATGTGCCCAGGGTTACACCATCTGTCGTTCACAAAAACTGCCAGTCCCCCTCCTTTCCTCTTACCGCTGTCTCTGGTCCTGTCCGCTCGCAGCAGCTGGAATCCCGGTAGTGTCACGCTTGTGTCCGGAGTTAGCGATGTTAGCCACGACTCCGTTAGCATCATGATGCTACATTGCCAGTACTCCCTCTGTGACCAGGTTAGCGACGTGAGCTCATCCATCTTATTGGGCAAAGATCTTACGTTTCCAATAATTACAGAAGGAAGAGATGGTCGATAACGTCTCCTTCTCGGGCGACGGCGCTCCTTCCCAGCACGACACCCCCGTCTTTTTCTCCTCAGCTCGCTGGGAATATCGGGTCTGTCCGCCGGCAGTACCGCTGCAGGACGCAGCGCTAACAGCTGATCCTTACTGTAAACAAAGGATCTCTGCTCTGGGTCCCCAGACACGGGTGAAAAAAGTAGAAATAAACTGAGAGAAACGACCAGGACTAGCACAAAACGGTAGAACATGGTTGCAGAGTCTAATTACTAATACGTTAGTTATAAAAAAATTACGAGAAAAAAGATAAGAAAGAAAGAAACTCAGAATGAGCAGAGCTGCTGTAACAGGCTGCCGCACACGGGGGGCGCCGGAAGAGGTTGTATATATATGGTTATATATGTGTGTATATATGTGTATATATGTGTGTGTGTGTGTATATATATCTGCTGCTCCTTGAGTTCACTGTACCACCCCTCCGCTGCAGCAGGCCAGAGAAAATTTGTAATTGACCTGGTCGCTAAGATACTTATTATAGAACACAGTTTCTATGACAAGCTTATATGTGATGAGGCAGAAGTGCTTTCAAACAACAGCACCTGTGCACTCAGTACAGAATGATGCGCTCACCATCTGAAGTTCAAAAGTTAAAGGTCTCTCAAACAGGGTCTCCTGAGTGTTTATAATTGTTATATTGTCATAAAGAACTAAAGTTGCATAATGCTCACCAATGTGTTTTTTTAATTCAATTTTAAGCCCGCTGAGATTAATTAGAGTAGGAATGCCGTATTTTCTTTATTCTGAACTCTCTCTGTTTCAGTCTGTCTGCTGTGTGGTTATACACTGACAGCAAAATGTTTGCATGCATGTTAACTACACCCCAGCAACCCCAGCCTTTGTTTCTGCGCCTTTGCTGACAAATGCATCGTGTCTATTTGGGAGCTACTGCTCATAAGATGTAGAGACAAGACCTGTCTGAGCTCTGTCCTCAAACTCAGTATGTGTGTGTGTCCCAGATAGAGAATCAAAGCTCACATTATGCTCTCTTTCTTCATTATGATAGATAAAAGCACTACTCTTGGATGAGCGAGGCAGGCAGTTCAGTTGGACTCAGACACAAGCCTCAGCAGTTTAAAAACACTGTGTGTGTGCAAACACACAGTACCTCAAGTCCAGTGATATGTCAAAGTTTGGCTTGTGCAGAGATGAGAAAAAAGATTAATCTTGAGGATTAGAGCTGCATTAAGTTGGATGCTTAAAACACTCAGGGTATTTGGGACTCGTTTCAGGAGGCACATTCAGCCAAAGTTTGCACTGCCTGACAGTTTTCTGTCAAACATTTTCGGGTCACTCCAACAGTTTATCTCAGCCTTGGACTCTTTGCTTTATGTGGGGGAATAAATTTGGAGCGTGCATGTGGGGAAGAAAAGCTGTGTCAACATCTGGGCAGCCTGCAAAAGCTGAGAAGACAGGCAAGTTTTTGATGCACATTCCTGGACGCCGTAGGGTTCTTATAGGTCAGATAGTTTTAGGAAGTCAAGTGCCTGCTCAAGCTGCACTCGCATTTGTGCAAGTATGTGTTTGTCCACAGAACAAAGGTGGATGATGATCTTTGAAATTATTGTAAGTGGATTAGATTAGATCATGAAATGATAGTTTGATCCATAGCATAACCTCTTTAAATAGCAGACTCTCTCTTGGTATAAAGGAGCAGTTGCACCAATAATTTGACCCCACTCATTCCTCATCACTGTCATCATCTTTATTTTAATGTACACTTGGAAAAGTGTCTGGTATGCTTTCATACTCTGTCCTTGGGCTCAAAATATAAAGGTTTCTAAATCACTGCATGGTCCAAAGACTGGGGCCAAAACATGACAGACCACAAGTAAATACATTTTAGTTTTCATTTGACAAAAGCTAAAACATCAACAGTGTTTCTGTAACAGAATGCAATGATTTGCAAATCTTATGAACACACTTTATTGATGAAAGCATGCAGAAAACCAATGAAAGGTTCAAAATGCACCTCTTTAACACAAATATTGGCTCATTTAGAATTTGCTGCCATCAAATTTTCAGAAAATTGGCACAGGACTGTTTAACCTGTAGCATCCCCTCATCTTTGAAAATGTCTGTAAACATTTGTGAACCGAGGAGATCAGCTGCTTGACGTCTGAGAAGGAATGGGAAATAGAATGCCAGCTGCTCATCAGTCCTATAACATTGAGTCCGTTCAGTGTCAGCCAGTGGATAGAAGCTATTCCTTAATCTTGCAGAGCATGAATTTAGTTACCTATACCATTCCCCGGAGGGGAGAGGACAGAACAGACTGTAACAGGGATATGTGGTGTCCTTCATGATGTTAGTGGCTCTTCTGCCGCATCTGGACCAGTGGATGTCCTTCAGAGGGGGCAGGGGGTGGGCAGTGTACCCCCATACCATCAGAGATAAAGCCTTTTGAACAGAACATTGATAACAAGCTGGATGGACCCTCTGCCCTTAAATCTAGAGAAGGTGGAATTCATGTTTTCTAAAAAGAATGTCAATTTATTTGTCTGTCCCCAAAAATTGTTTTGCCTCTAAATGATCTTTGTTCCAGAGAAGAAGGAAGCATTTTTTGATCATGTTCACTTATGGTTTCTTCTTTAGATGACAGAACTTTAACCAACATTTACGGATATGTTTTTAATGCAGTGCCTCTCGAGGGCTCGGAGATCACAAACATCCAATATTGATTTCCACCCTTGCACAAAGAGATTTCTCCAGATTTTCGGAATGTTTTGATAATATTAATGCTGTAGATGATATTCAGAATTTTACACTGAGGAACATTATTTTGAATTTGTTCCACAATTTCTAGATGGATATTTTTGGAGATTATATTCAATGTTGTTGTGCAGCACGCAGGACAGACAGCGCACAATGTGCTTTGAAGTAGCAGCCAAGAAAGGTGTAATTTAAGTCTACGAGCAGTGAACACCCGTGTGCATACCTGTGTGGATCAGCGTGCTTGTATTCAAATGGTTTCCACATGTAATGGTCTGCAAGAGGATGTAGCGAGCCATAGCCCCGTCCCCCAGGGCATGAAGCAGGCATGGAGGAGATCCAGGCCCCAGACATCCAGAGGCCTCAGAGTGCAAGAGCCCAAGGAGGACCACCGGAGGGGCATCCGTGCCACCCTCATGGGAAGGGCTGAGGATCCCCAGACGAGGCGTCACCCAGTAGCCACCGAGCAGAAGCTAGAGGGGGCTGCACCGGCGTGCCCGCCGGCTCTGCCAGCAGCCAGCTGTGCCAGAGTGAACCGAGCTGCGGGCCCAGAGGCCGGAGGCCCGAGGGCCCCCCCCACCCCGGAGGAGGCCTGACCGAGCAACAGGCGCCAGGCCCCGCCAGGTAGCCACCGGGAGTGAGCCAGTACATACCTGAGTGCCCAGACCCGGACACCAAGAACCACCAATGCACCGACCCCTGAGGGCATCAGTCACCGGCAGGGAGTGTGGTGAGGGGAGAAAGGCCTTGGGAGTTCCCAGAGAGGTGGAGTCTAAGACCCGACCTGACATATAGACACAGACAAACAGGCACACACAGACACAAACATGCATTCCCACCCTCATGCACACATATACAAAAACTCAGCACTCACCCAACGTAAGGATTGACATAAATGGACATGTACACACAATCACACTCCCCAAACATACTCTATACCCCGGGTCCAGGTACCCTCGCCCCCAGAGGGGGAAACAGAACCCAGACCCAAGAGATGTTACCCTTCCCCCCGGGGTGGAGGCAAGCAGACCGTCCCAGGCTCCGCAGCAGCAGGGAGGCCAATCGGACAGCCAACATCTCCTCCCAGCCCCCCCGCCCCAATGGCTAGCAGAGAACGGGGGTGTGTGAAGACCCCATACCTCCCTCCTCCCATTCATGTGTAGTGTTGCTGCGTGTTGTTCTAAAGTGCATTTAAAACAAGGGAGAGCATGGTGCTGCTGCCAGAGAGCAGCAGGTGTTAGCACGGCCCCTCCCGAGAACCCTCAATGTCTACATGGATTTAAAATTGAGTGGTGGGCACCGGCGCCAGAGGTAGGTTTGAGTACACAGACCGTCCACTGGACACCGTTAACGTGCCCACCCTCAAGGCCCTATATATATGTGTGTGTTATGAGAGTATAAGTAATGTGGATGTCTAAGTTGTGAGATAAAATTGAGGCACAGGTGGCCAGAAGGGGACAGAGGTGGGGGGGAGAATGTCTCCCCTGCACCCTGGTGACACACCCGCACCCCAAGGCCCTACCTGTGTGGGTGAGTGTGGTGGAGCGGGAAGAGGGAGGTAGCCGGGGATGGGGAGGAAAAGGAGGAAGGGGAGGATGCCCCTCCCTAGGGCCAGCTCCCCCGCTGACCCCAGTAGGCACCCCCGTCCTCTGGTACCCACCAAGGCAAGGGAGCCCAGGTCCATCCAGACCAGGGCCTACGGTAGCACTGCCAAGCCCCACAGGACCCGGGGCAGCCCACCCTACCCCACCGCAGAGGAAACTGTACCCACCCCAACATTCAATCATCTCCCAGACTACACAAGACAACAGACACCCAGATTAAGTTTATTCTCCACCTCTCCTGTGTCTCTCCCCCACCTGCAGAGTGGACTCCTGCAAGGATGGAACAACCTCCCCGCCAGTTGAAGAGCCCCCCAATTAGGCCAATGCACAAGAGGCCCCCTGCACCAGGGCTGAGCCCCCGTGCACCCACCCGCTCACAACCTCGGTGACACACTGACGAGGACCGAAGCCCCCAAGGCCCAGCCAGAGCCCCAGCATGGAGGCGAAGCACCTCCGAACCCCAAACCCCCATGCCTGCCCCGGATCCACTCAGGGGCAGCCAGGCCACCAGGCCAGTAACCTACGTCCACCAGTACAGACCATCCTCCAGCCCCGCTGCACGCAGCCACGAGGAGAACAACCTCTAAGAGCGACCAGAGCCACTAACCACGTTATGAACACAACCCCCGGGTTAAGCCCTCCAGGGATAACGTCTCTAGGGGTCCTCCAGGCGCCCTAAGCCCGTCCCAACTCCACATCAACCACAGTAGCTAAGGCGGGACCAAACCACGACCCCCTACCCCCGCTAGTTAATGGAGCCGATCAAAGGAGCCCAGAGGGATTGATCTAATGTGGTGGCAGAGGCTATATCGAGACTAATGTGATCTATTAGATGGTTTCTATATTGGCTAGAATTAAGATTATTTTTATTTTTCCAGTTCATGAGGACCGTTTTCTTGGCGATGCATAGGACAGTAAAAACCATGTGGACTGTATTAGTTTCTGTAGTAACCTCATCCAATTTTCCCAACAAGCATACTAAAGGGGAGGTTGGAATTTTACATTTCAGACACTTTGATAAATCTTCACATATCTCGTGCCAAAACTTCTGCACTAGTGGACAGAACCAAAGAGCGTGAATGTAATCGTCTGGTGTATTGCCTTGACAGCGTGAGCAGTTGTTGGAAGATGTAAAGCCCATCTTGAACATCCGATGACCTGTATAGTGCACTCTATGTAGTATTTTGTATTGTATTAATTGCAGACTTGGATTTTTAATCAATTTAAAGGTTTTTAAGTATACCTGAGACCAGAAGTTTTTGTCTAAGCTGACTGATAAATCTACTTCCCACTTACAATAGGAAGGGATATTGATTCATCTAATTTAGAAAGTGTTCTGTATATTTTAGATAATAATTTGGGGGATTTAAGAGTAGGGATGGGTATCGTTTAGGTTTTATCCGATACCGGTGCCAAATCGGTACTTTTGAAACGGTGCCGGTGCTCAAACGGTGCTCAAACCGGTGCTTAAAGAATGGAGAACACAAAATTGGTCCAAAAACCTCTCATGCTCAGCTGTTTTTTGTAAAAAGATAACAATGTTAGCCTTTTCTGCAGCTATGGGGCATATATGGTATCACTCTTGGCTGGAAGCAGTGCTTAAACAATGGAAAAAATACAAACTTTGTCCAAAAACCTCTCATGTTTAACTGTTTTCCACTTTTTCTTTGGTCATTTTAGCCTTTTTGGCCAGGGTGAAGGGAGTATCTGCCATCAAACAAGAAGACAGCCGCATGTAGCTATGATGATGTTTGCTAGTTCACCTTACATGCATTAATTTAATAACGTGGTTAGCCTACTCAACGTAAATTACACACGAACAACATTTAGCTACTCACGCAGAGAAGAACGGCTGCTGCTGCCATCATCATCCGTCATCATTTCTGCTACACTGGCAGGGCTAGGGGCCAGGACTCTCCTCTTCGTGTTTTTGGGGGATGTTGCATAACAGGCAACCCACCCGCAGTAGATGCGCTCGGTGTGAGGTCTCGCAGCAAGCTATCAAATACGGCGCATTTCTGGGCTTTTAAAAAAAACGCTATGCGTCGCCAGGTGTTTCATCGGATTTGAGGTGTTACCTCCTTTGACAGTATCACCTTAAAGCACTTGTTGCAGGCTGCTGAGTTTGCATATTTTGCTGTGAAGTACAGCCAGACTTTTGACCGCTTCGCCTTGGACATTTTTAATCTGTAGCTCTGCTCTAAAAGAACGTATGTACCTGGGCCCGCCTACTATTCTCGGAAACGTAAAATGATTGGCTAGAAGTGTATCACAGCTCAGGGAAAAAAAGCACCGAAATAAAGCACCGAAATGTGCGCTGCTTTTCGGTCTGGTTACTACGGTTTATGTCAGAACCGGTGCCATCATGGCACCGGACACCGGTACCCATCCCTATTTAAGAGTAAGAAAATGTACCGCACTTGGTGGTGTTTGTAATTCAACTTGACTGAGGTTAAATTTCTTTTTTACTATGGATTTAATTTGTTGATATTCTAAGTATTTAATTCCTTTACAACTCCATTCTGGGAAATTAATCATATTATTGTTTTGTAATATGTCAGGGTTATTCCAGATAGGTGTACGTTTGCATAGGATTAATGAAGACTCCGTTATTTTTAGAAACTCCCACCATGCTGTCAGAGAAAAGCTGATGTTGATACTTTTAAAGCATTCATGTCTTTTGATGTTTGAGCTAATAAATGGTAGGTCTGAAATCTCTAGATCATTGCATAGTGCCTGTTCAACATCTAGCCAGGGCTCATCTAAGAAGGTATGTTTTAACCATTCTGAGATGAACTGAAGCCTGTTGGCTAAGAAGTATTGGTGAAAATTAGGCAGATCTAATCCTCCTCTATCCTTGGTTCTTTGTAGCGTTTTTAAGCTGAGACGCGGGGGTTTATCTTTCCAATGGAATTTAGAAATATATGAATCCAGAGATCTGAACCAATCTTGTGATGGTTTGTTAGGGATCATCAAAAATAAGTAATTTATTTTTGGCAAGATCATCATTTTTATAGTGGCGACCCTTCCCATGAGTGATATGGGTAGACATTTCCATCTAGCCAGATCACCTTCTACTTTCTTTAAAAGTGGGATATGGTTTAATTTAGTTATATCTGCAAGCTTGGGAGAAATATTAATACCTAAATATTTTATATTTCCCGATTGCAGTGGCGTAGAAGAGGAAATATGGAAGGAGCAATTAATCGGAAGGACTGTAGATTTTGACCAGTTAATTGAGTAATCTGATAATCTTGCAAAAGAGTTGATCAATTCAATCACCCCAGAGATATTGGTTTGTGAATTTTGGAGAAAGAGTAACACATCATCCGCATAAAGGCTGATTTTATGTTCCACGTTCTTGCATTTTATGCCCTTAATTGCTGAATTCTGTCTAATTGCTGCTGCTAGTGGTTCGATAAAAATTGCAAACAGTGAAGGGGAGAGTGGGCATCCCTGCCTGGTGCCCCTCAAGAGACAGAAGCTGGAGGATGTCTGGTCATTTGTTCTGACACAAGCTGTTGGGGAATTATATATTTTTAACCAGTTGATGAAAGAAGATCCAAAACCAAATTTGTGTAAAGTTGCAAATAGAAATTTCCAGCTAACTCTGTCAAACGCTTTTTCTGCATCTAAAGAAAATATTGTAGTTTCAAGGTTTTTACTGTATGAGTAGTCTATCAAATTAAGTAATCTACGTGTATTTGTTGATGAGTGCCTACCTTTTATGAAACCAGTTTGGTCAGGATGAATTAAGAGGGGGGTTATTTTCTCTAGTCTCTTCGAGAGAGCTTTGCAGATTATTTTGAGGTCTACATTTAAGGGATATTGGACGATAGCTTAAGGGATATACAGGGTCTTTGCTTGGTTTTAGCAGGAGATTAATGTTTGCAGAATTCATATTTGATGGAAGTCTGCCCTTTTCTTTGATTTCTAACAACGTTCTGTAAAAAAACTGGTGCTAGAATCGTCCAGAATTCTTTGTAAAATTCTGCAGGAAAGCCATCTGGAGCCTTGTTATTGGGCATACTTATCAGGGCTTCCTGGAGTTCGCCTGATGTCAGTGGTGAATCCAGTGCCATTGCTTGAGAGTCTAATAATTTTGGGAGAGTTTTGTCTAAAAACTGATTTCCTTTTTAGATGGGTTTATTTGTGGTGAATACAACGTTTTATAGAAATCCCTGAAAATGTTATTTGTTTCGGTTAATATATTGTGTTCCCAGATGAATCTTGAACAGCATATATAGTTGTTTCTTTATTTATTTTTAGCTGGTTTGCTAGAAATTGACCGGATTTATTACCATGTTCATAATTTTGTAAGCGTAGTCTTTGTACTAAGAATTTTTTTTTTTTTTAATCAATTATCTCATTTAATTCTAGTTTTGTTTCACATATTTTGTTCAATGTTTCCTGATGTTGGTGGGACGCGTAGGCTTCTTCTAGTGATTTGATGGTTTTTTTCTAATTCCTGAATATTTCTCATCACATAAAAAGAAAAAAGACAAAAATAAATTTTACCTCTCATCACAGCTTTCCCTGCTTCCCATAAAACAGAAGCTGATGTTCCGCGAGTGTCATTAAAGTCTAAATATGAAGTCCATTCCTTTTTAAAATATTTAATAAAGTCTTCATCTTTAAGCAGTGATGTATTAAATCTCCAGTTTTTACTTGGTGTAGTATTATTCTTGTGCATTAGTGTTAAAGATACAGGAGCATGATCGCTGACAGCTATAGGATGAATCTCAGTGTCTGAAATGTGACTCAGTGAGCTTGTTAAGTCCCCACTGAAAAGCTAGGCAATGAGTGCCTGGCATTTGTCACACAATACTGGCTACACATCAGACAAGACACCTGGATCTAACAGTTAGATCCAGGTGGAATGAAAAGAACGCCAGGCAGAGGTATTTAATATAAAATAGATCTTTATTGTAGGCAAACACCTCAATAATCATATAAATGGCAACAACAAAACGAGACAGCACCGCTGCTTTAATGAGAAATCAGGGAGGTCAACCCAAAGTGGTAATGACCACTTCAACAAAGAAAGCAACAATAAGGCTTCAACAGAAAGAGACAGCAACGCTGCTAGCAAACAATATCCAGGCAGGCCACACAAACTAATGAAGGCCGCCGTCACTCATGGGCAATCACTGCTCAGTTAAGCACTACTCACGAAGAGCCACACACCAGAAGGCTGTTCCACACACCAGAAGGCTGTTCCACACACCAGAAGGCTGTTCCACACACCAGAAGGCTGTTCCACACACCAGAAGGCTGTTCCACACACCAGAAGGCTGTTCCACACACCAGAAGGCTGTTCCACACACCAGAAGGCTGTTCCACACACCAGAAGGCTGTTCCACACACCAGAAGGCTGTTCCACACACCAGAAGGCTGTTCCACACACCAGAAGGCTGTTCCACACACCAGAAGGCTGTTCCACACACCAGAAGGCTGTTCCACACACCAGAAGGCTGTTCCACACACCAGAAGGCTGTTCCACACACCAGAAGGCTGTTCCACACACCAGAAGGCTGTTCCACACACCAGAAGGCTGTTCCACACACCAGAAGGCTGTTCCACACACCAGAAGGCTGTTCCACACACCAGAAGGCTGTTCCACACACCTGAGCCAGTAGCACACTCTGCCCAGCACAGAGGAACTCCACCAGAAACCTCTCCCTCCTCCTCCACACTGCTCTTCTCCAGCTTATATCACCCCTGAGGGTAATTGGTTGTAACGAGAGCAGATGAGCAGCAGGTGTGACCTAAAGGAAAGGGCAGGGGCAGAGAGAGACAAGGGGAGGGGCCAGAACGAAGGAGGAGGAGAGGGAGAAGAAAACACCATGCCCACACAAGGGCAGTATCAGGAGGCCCAGCTAGGGCCGTAACAGAGCTGCTGACCAAAAAATAATCCAGACGAGAGTAGGAGTGATAAACATGTGAAAAAAAAGTATATTCCTTACTGGTGGGGTGAAGGGAGCGCCATGCATCGCAAAGACCAAAGTCGCTCATATACTGTTTGATTATATTTGTGGACTGCCAATTACGCTGAGTTCCTGCTGTATTGAGCCTATCCATTTCTTCATTTAGTTCAAGGTTGAGGTCGCCTCCAAGAACAAGTGTGCCGTGAAAAAAACGTGAAAGAATGAGGGATCATCAACATTTGGACCATATACACTTACAATACATAGCTTTTTATCAAGTATAGATAGTTTAATGATTAAGAATCTGCCCTCTGGATCTATAACTGTATCGAGTACTGTGAAATTAATTTTTTTTATGGATTAAAATTGCTACTCCCCTTTGTCTAGAATTAAAACAAGCTGAGAACACATTAGGAAACTCAGGTGTTTTAAGTTCATTCGAACCTCTAAGAGGTCTGTGGGTCTCTTGTAAAAGGACAACATCTGCCTGTAGTTTTTTGAGTTGGTTAAATATTTTTAACCTCTTTTCTCTGGAGCCAGCTCCATTTACATTCCATGTAACGAATCTTAGTGCACCCATAGATGTCTGTGCATAACTAGGGGTGTACTCTGTGTGTGTCACTTAGACAGCTGGAGAGAATACATCACTTGTTCATAAATAAAGAGAGGGAGAGAGAAAAAAAATGTGTGGCGAGATGCTCCCTGAGTCTGACTATGTGTTTGCATATTTACTAATATGAGTAAGCTTGGCTTAATTGTGTGTATCCTGTAGGTCTGTGTGCACTGTCTGACTGATGTAAATGTGCTGCCGTTGAGCGCATGACTGTGCGTGATCGTGCTGTGCCTATGTGTCGAAATAAAGGATGTTGTTTGTGGATGAGTGTGGAAGCAGGTGATCGAAGTAGTGAAAGAAATAAAGAAAGAAACCAAGGACAAAGGTGAGCAGCATAAAAACAAGACGGGGAAAAAGAGAGAAAAACGAGAGAGAAAAACGAGAAGAAAAACCCCCCCAAAAAAACCCCACGGAAACATTCCAATCAAACCACTGACGGAGAGTGACGGTGATAATTCTGCTATGACATCACACTTAAGATGCGATTTGATACTAGTAAGTTAAACAGATGTTAATGCAAGTTAGTGTGAGTGGATGGGGAAAGGGTGTAGCGGATTCTTATCTGGTGTGTAGTTAACAGCGGCCTCCTATTGACAAACATGATAGAGCCTGCCTGAAACTAGGAGAAAATTTGAAACGGGAGTGGCATTCAGGGAGGGAAACGTGGGTGTACGGGGTGCAGGAGCCAACCCTGATGCGCGGCCTGTGAAATGCGACCCAGGGGTACTCTGGGACCCCCGGGGTCCGGAGCTGCCCCAAAGGGGAGCACAAGGGTTAATTAAAGCAACAAAACAACCTGAAGAGCCAGCTTGGAGCCGAAAGCCGGTTCTTTTTAGTGAGCCGAGTCGAAAGAGCCGGTTCTGTAAAAAGAGCCGGAAATCCCATCACTAGTGTCTATGTTCTGTGTCAGAACTGGCAAGTTCATGTACAACACTGGCTGTAGTCAGTCAGTATTAATAATATAATATCTCTGCCAGTTTTTGCTTCAAATGGTTATGAGCTCTCTTCAGAGCTAAAACACTGTTTATAGCAAAGTCTGTATTTCGGGCAGTTCTGAGATCTTCTGAGATTGACTAGCTATAGCTGTGAAACACTGCCCCCTTATGTCAGTGCATCTGAATTACAAGTGACAGCAGAGTTCCAGTTAAGCTGTCCTGTTATATCTCTCCATAGCTTCTCTGATGCATACAGTGCCTTCCCATGCTAGTCCCTATTTTGCATTCTTGGAGCTCGTTGACAGTAAATCTGGATTTGGTGCTCCAGGCCTGTATTCAACAACTTAAATGTACTTCAGTTTAATTAAACTACAACAGCATCCTCCAGCCACTTCCAACTCCTTGTTGACCTGCTTTGTCTGCCTGATATTCTGTTGATGGAAAATAGAGCATAGACTAACCTGGGTTGGCACAGAACTTCCTTCAGATGCGGGATATAGAGTGTGGGGTGTTTCAAGGGATCCCATGCAGATGAAAACACGATCAACTGAGCGGTCTCTAAGCCAGAAGGCAATTTAAGAAAGCAACAAAATGCACTCACTTTAAAAAACAGTCAACTATGTTAAGCATGACAGTGTTACCCACAGATGGTGGAAGTCTGGTCAAGAAATCCAGTACAGTGTGCATACAAGGGCATCCAGGTGTTGGAAATGGATGCAGTAGACCAGGTGAAGGAGTTTTAGACCATTTCTTCTTGCACAGATGGTGGAAGCAGACAGATATTCTCTAACAAAATGCAAGCAAAAAGTTAATGTTCAATTTTTACCAGTATGACAGGTGAATTTGGAGTTTCCCATGTCAGTGATGATAAAATGAAACTGAGCAAAGAACAGAGCCCGTCTGGCCTGTTGGATGTTGAGCCTCTTCACTGCTTTCAGGTAGGTGAGGACCTTGTGAACAGTTTGCTCAGTGCCCTCTAGCCAATGCCACCATTCCTCCAGAACTTACGTGGCTACCAACAGTTCACTGTTTGGATGAGTCTGGTTAAGTGAGGATCAGAGCAGAAGCAAACAGTTCCTTAAGTCTCTTGAATGCCTTCTGAGCAGATTGGTCTACCCTGATTGGACCAGTTGTTGATGTAGCCAATAAAAGAGACAGTACTTTTGTACTTTGCCACCTCTTCTTAGTCAGAATTATGTAAGTACAAGTTTTTTCTTGACTGCTGCCATCAGCCTCCGTCACATTCTTTCTCAGTTTTATACTTTATGCACATGCTTTCCAGACGTAACACGGAAAAAAAATTAAACATGATGTGAAATATGTGTGCAAAACATTATGGAATAGAATGCACTTCGCCCTCTTACAGAAGCAATAATGAGATGCAGAGAGTCTTCCTGGACCTCCAGAAAAGGACACAGAGTGGCCAATTAACTAGATTGTCCTTTACTCACAAATGAAGAAAGATCAAGTCAGGTCAGTCTGTCTCCCTGAGCTTCTAAATCATAATGTCAACGTTCCCCTCTAGAAGAGAGCTCTTTGAAATGCATTATTCAGTTCAGAAGTTAAAGAGTTAATTAGATCTTTATCTACACGGGTAAACATTAGGGGTGCAACAATACTCATATCGATATTGAACCGTTCGATACAGTGCTTTCGGTTCGGTACGCATATGTATCGAACAATACAAAATTTTTAATTTATCTTATCAACTTTTCTTCTGACGATGCTGTCTGTGTTGAGCACTCAGTGGATCTGCGCTCGACAGTGCAGCCTAGGCGGAGTAGTCGAACGCAGATTCACTGAGCGCAGGGCAAGCTAGCCAGACAGAAGTTAAGCTCTCGTTGCAACATGGCAAATTGAACCTCCCCCACCCTCATTCAGATCTGGCATTTGGAACTATTTTGGTTTTCATGTGACGTATGACCCTGAAGGCAAGCTGTCTACACTTAGCTAGATTAATGTGATGGTGTTGTGTTTAGTATGTTGCTTTGGTTTTTTTTGCTTGTTTTCTATTCTTTTTCTCTCAACAGGTGATCCAGGAGATTTCCCCCCCCCCCCTCCCCCTTCTCACTGTCCCTCTCCCCTTCTGTTTTTCTTTTCCTTCCTCTTTCTTTCTCCCTTTCCTATCTCTCACTCATGTCTGTCCCATCTGTAACAACTGAAAATAAAATAAAATAAATAATAAAAACAAAGGTCGATCAAATGGACCAATACGGCAATGCCATGATGATCCATTTGGCAAAATAAATCCATTGGTTATCCTTGTTGGTCTTCAGACAACAATTCTGACGGCTAAAGAACCACATGGGACAGGCAAAAAAAAAAACCCAAAAAAAGAAGAAAAAAAAACAAAACAATGGAAGTTGAATGAAAAGAACAGAATTTGAATCAACACCATGGAATTTCAATGAAAAGAACGGAATTAGAATGAAAAGAATAGAATTTGAATGAAAACAACGGAATTAGAATGAACAGAACAGAATTTGAATCAACAGAACAGAATTTGAAACAACAGAACAGAATTTAAATCAAAACAATGGAATTTGAAAGAAAACAAAAGCATTTGAATGAAAACAATGGAATTTCAATGAAAAAACAGAATTTGAATGAACAGAACAGAATTTGAATCGAAACAATGGAAGTTTAAAACAAACAACAGAGTTAGAATGAAAACAACGGAATTTGAATGAAAACAACGGAATTTGAATGAAAAAGGAAGCATTTGAATGAAAACAACGAATTTCAATGAAAAGAACGGAATTAGAATGAAATGAATAGAATTTGAATGAAAACAACAGAATTCAAATGAACAGAACAGAATTAGAATGAACAGAACAGAATTAGAATCAACAGAACAGAATTTGAATCAACAGAACAGAATTTGAATCAAAACAATGGAATTTGAATGAAAAAGGAAGCATTTGAATGAAAACAACGAATTTCAATGAAAAGAACGGAATTAGAATGAACAGAACAGAATTTAAATCAACAGAACAGAATTTGAATCAACAGAACAGAATTTGAATAAAAACAATGGAATTTGAATGAAAACAACGAATTTCAATGAAAACAACGGAATTAGAATGAACAGAACAGAATTTGAATCAAAACAATGGAATTTAAATGAAAAAAAAAGAATTTGAATCAAAACAATGGAATTTCAATGAAAAAAACAGAATTAGAATGAAATGAATAGAATTTGAATGAAAACAATGGAATTTGAATGAAAACAAAAGCATTTGAATGAAAACAATGGAATTTGAATGAAAAGAACAGAATTAGAATGAACAGAACAGAATTTGAATCAACAGAACAAAATATGAATCAACAGAACAGAATTTGAATCAAAACAATGGAATTTGAATGAAAAGAAAAGAATTGGAATGAAAACAATGGAATTTCAATGAAAAGAACGGAATTAGAATGAAATGAATAGAATTTGAATGAAAACAATGGAATTTGAATGAAAACAAAAGCATTTGAATGAAAACAATGGAATTTCAATGAAAAGAACAGAATTAGAATGAAATGAATAGAATTTGAATGAAAACAATGGAATTTGAATGAAAATAATGGAATTAGAATGTACAGAATAGGGTTTGGGTCCGTGTACTTTTCGGTATTTGAAGTTTCGTTTCAGAAAGTATAATTTAAAAAAGAAAATGAGACACTTATTTAATTCTCAACTTAAAAAGCTAAAATGAAAAACGTAAAACAATTGTTTTTTTCATTTTGTCCTTTCGCACATCAGAAACGAAAAACCCAAGAAAAAAGAACGAGAAAGGGCCCTTTATTTATTTTGTCTGAACCGGAAGTTTTAGTAGGTCAACAACCTGTACAAGTGATGCGCAAACTTATGGCAAACACTGTAGTGTGGACATCATGACGTTGGAAAAATACTCAGACGTGATCATGGAGATGGCAAAACAAGGCCTGTCATCGGAAATTATATCAGAGCGTCTGTCATATGAACACGGGGAAGTGAGAGGATTTTCTGCGAGAAATGTTAGAAAGTTTTGTGCTGAGCAAATCACTAGCTGTCGACTCTCGGACACACGGTTGGAGCTTGAGGTGACACAAGCTATAAATGAGGTAAGGTACTTTCTTCCTTCACCTTATGACTGTGTATGGTTGTCTTAACTGGGTTGTAAGGGGGTTAGTCTAGACTGTGTGCGCGCGCCCGCGCGTTTTAGCGTCTTGCGGGTGGTGGGTAACGTTAGTTATTTTAAAGATGTCTCTCACTGGTATTTGTACAGTTAATTAGCACAATACTTTAGCTTTACACATTTGCTTTCAGAATAAGCTACTTTACATTTGTTGTTCTAGTAGTAGCATGATCTTTTATTTTAAACAGGTGGGCCCAACATATGGCCGCAAAATGATGAAGGGCTATCTGTCCACAAAAGGGGTACATGCTGCAGAGGGACGAATTGGGTCAATTTTAAGAGAGGTGCATCAACCTTATCATGAAGCAAGACGCCAGGTAGCCTATGTTATTTAATCTTCCACTAGAACTGTATTCCAATGTTCTTTGTCATATTTGTGATATACATCATGTAATGGTAGGGCCTAATTCTGTTTAACAGATGTACGCCCTGCTTTAACAGTTACTTGACTCTTCCTCAAACGTATGATCAAATCTGCCTTTATCCAGTCAGCTGTCATTTATTTTTGTGATTTTTTTGTAAGGGAGCTCGGAATCTTAATCCCACACCGTACCATGCTGAATGCATGGGGCACAAGGTTCACCTGGACCAAAACGAGAAACTTGTAATGTTTGGAGTCACCCATGTTTTAGCTGTAGATGGATTCAGTAAAAAGATTGTGAGTCATTCCACAATGCCAATCAAAAACAACTTGAGCATCTATGAATATGTTTTCAGGTAATACAACCTCTCAAACCATTTATTTCATCTTAAGTGTTTTGATGGACATGTTAGTCATATTGGACATGAGCTGCACCCAAATTTACAATATTTGAATTTAAATTAGACATGCAACAGATGGGTCTGGTTATGTTCCTGAATATAATATATTAAGAACTTACCAAACATTTTGATCAACATTTTCTATTAATGTAAAAATAAATAAAATGGAATTGCACATGAATCATTTAACTACTTTATTGCAATTAATCAGTGTTCATTTATGAATGGAACAAGGTTCTTGGATTTCCACATATCTTTCAATTGTTCTGACATACATCTAAAGTCTGAGCATGACAGTGACATTGCAAAGAAACTTAAGAAATATATGTTGTCCTACTACAACTAAAATATTACCCAAAAAAAACATGAATGAATACATTCAAAATAATAACACCTTTGCTGGTCTTAAAGCAAAATAGTTAATAAATGTTCTTTATTTTTCCTGTACCAGACCTGCAGTGATCACCTATGGTATGTGGGACCAGGTGCGAGTAGACCATGGAAAGGAATTTTATTTAACACTGTTCATGCAAGAGATGCTGTCACATCATCGCTTCAATCAGGAGAGACTGCCTTATTTACAGACCTCATCCACAAGAGTAAGATTTAAGTACCATTAACATCAGCTGAAATTCTTATACTATTACGTGTACTACTACGTACATTTAAGACATGTTTCTTTTAACTCTTTTAGAACCACACAGTTGAAAGGATTTGGCCTGAAATCAACAACCGTGTCAACTACCCACTAAAAACTGCCCTACTCCAGCTGATGGACCAGGAGGAGATAGATATGGAGGATAACCTTGTGCGATACTGTGTGTCCAATCTAACCTGTCAGCTGTGTAACATTGGTCTTGCAAGTGTGGTAGAATCATGGAATGCTCATAGAATCCCAGGTAAAAAAAAAAAAAAAAAAAAGTCAGATTGCTTACAACCCTGATAATGAACATTTAAACACCTCCTCTATTTTTTACAGGAAAAGGCATACCAAATCACTTTGCAGAACATGGGTGTAAAAGAAGAATTTCTCCAGAGCTCTTGCCAAATGCACTTGAAGCAGCAGACCTTTACAGGCAGCACTTGGGATCTGCACTCAAAGAATATTCGACTTTTGGAGTTGATCCCTTCACAACCGAACAGGACAAACTTAGAACAGAGAGTCATTTTGCAGAAAAATATCCTGATATTTCACATTTGTTTTTTAGAGCCGTAAATGGTGACTTTATGCCATACAAAGAAGCTCTGCTCTGTCTCATAAACATAACTCAGAGAAATGTATGAACCACTGCATCTGTAAACTGTACAGAACAGACAAAAAAAAAAATCAACTGACTGTAAACATTTGTGTGTACACACTACATTACTCCTCTGCAAAAAAAGATTTCAATACAGAAAATGCAGCTGTTAGACCAGTAATTTGTAGAACTCCGTTGTTACTCTCCCTGCATTTTGCACAGTGCTGTGATGTCTCTTGCCACTGTTCCACACATGTCTTGCAGCCAATAATGCTTCTGCAGCACAGTGAGAACACTGGATCCTCAATGATGTCTGCAAAAGTAAATCAGATAAGTGAGACTGTTATCCATTTATGTTGAATTTAGTTCAAACTATAGGTTCAAAGTCAGTCTTGACATAAATTTACAGACAGCATGCAGAATATTTTTGGTTATTCTGTAATTCCTCTTGTTCACGCTGTTCTGAGAAAGTCCCTGTCTATATTTTTGTCTATAATTGATGAGGGGCAAAATCAGTACATTTTCTCAATTAGCAAGCAAGAAAAATGAAAAAGTTACAGGTACTTGATTCAATATATGCAACTACAGTCCCATTTTAAATGTGAACTTTTTAGTTTTACATTACTGTGAACAGTGTACCGTCACCCATACTGACATTGTAATCAATTTGAAAAGCTATACTTTCATAGTCAAGATTGCAAGGAGAACCCAAATTAAATGTGCATGTAAACTTTTGAATGTTATGTTACAGTAGACCTGCATCTTGATTGTCTGTGCCTAAGTATTTAAATGGACACTGCTGAATAAAGAGCCTATGTTTGGTAAAAAAATGTTTGTCCAAAGTAATGATTGAATGTGGTTTGACATTGTTTTAATTGTAATTAAAATGTTAGTGTAGATGTAATGTATTTACTAAGCAACATTTGAACATACTCATACAAACCACGCAGCTAAATCCCTCCTTGAGTGTCTGCAGCTTGGGGGTTGTGACTTTCTGGGCAACTGCAAGATCAGTGAGCTCTTTGATTGCTGCTGTGACAGCTGGCAGACTTTGAGATGCCAACACCAACTCTTCTATTTTGTCACTCACTTCTCCCAAACTGGCACTGTCATCATCTTTACGGCTGCTACAAATAAAAATGGATAATCAGATGTCAAAGCTACTTACTGGCTTAAAGAAACATCACATCACTTACTGATAGATGATGATTTATGTAGTGATGTCTTACTGCTATTATAGGATTTAAATCAAATTAATTCTTCTATATTGATGTTCATCCTATAGTATATACATATTTATTCACATACCTCAGTTTCTTCCTCTTTGTTCCCTGGAGGCAATTAAAGTCTTGTTCAGGCACAGCAAGAATTTTTCGTGCATTTTGTCTCCAGTACTGTGACCCTACAGATGAAAAACAAAACCAAAGAAACCTGTTTAGAAGCCAATACCATATTACCCAATAAATATTACAAAGAGTCTGGTAAGACATGTCTCTCCATAAGATATGGGCTTTAACTGTAATATTATGGCTCACCTGTTGTGCCCTCCGACTCCAGAATTGCATTGCCCTGTGCATCTGTCAAAATTATTGGGTTGTAATTACCAATGGCATCTTGCACTTTTCCTACTATCCCTTGAAGCGTAGCCTCAGACTCCAGGAATCGTACAACCACCATTCTATTGGGAATCAACCTCCCACCAACTACATCTGCAAAGTACACTGATCTGTAAAACAAAACATAATAATTTTACATATCTTGTAAAAGACAGCAGGCCACAAATCCATTCAGTGATTGCTATAGGCAAATTGTACTAAAACAGCTTTGCTATTCTTAACAATTCAACTATCCATGCACCTTATGTTTCTTTTTATTTTGCCTGTTCTGTAATTTAATATTCAAGAACACAGACTCATCCTACCTCTGAAATGTTTTGGAGGACATAGGGGAACTTGAAGTAGCCTGCTGTGAACGTGAAGGTGCAGACGCTGCCACAGCTGGTGCTCGCATAAATGCAAAACGCTGCCCGCTGGAACCTGCTGTTGGAATTGACTCCATGTCTTCTCCGTGGACTTCATAGTGACCTCTGGGTGTAAGGTCTAATGCGCTGAAAACACCAGAGACCGCACCGGGGAACATAGCCACGTTTGAATCATCCGTGATGTACAGAGTATGCGCGGATACCTGTTTAAGAAAAGTTTCCGTAAATCACGTTGCTCTGCTAACGTGTTACTCCTGTGCACACGGTTAATAGGCTCTAAAGGCTTACTTATTAGCTAGTAGCCGGTAAAAGTCAATGAATAACTATTTACACATTAGCACATGTGCACAATTCACATATTAGCACAATGAAGACGGCTAGACATAGTATTAGTAAAAGTAGGCCTACATGAAATCACCAAATGTTAACGTTAGCCGTTCCGCAGTAAGGAAGAACAATAACGTTCATAAAAAAACTGCTGAAAGCAAAGTTTGCGAAGTTTACATATCTACCTGAAAGATGCGACCCAGTTTTTCTGCAGTCATGTCTTCGTCCCGGAGTGTCACTCTCTTAGTTTTCCTAAAAACAACGTAATGGTCCATCCTCTGTTTATTCCAGTGTAACTTTAAGGCCGTCGATCTCTTGTGTGGGGGACGGTGTGCGCGCGCCATAAAAAAACGCGCAGAAGAAGTACTTCCCGTTTCAGACATTGAAAATGCGTCTATTTTTTTGTTTTTGCGCTAGTATACTTTCATTATTTGAATCACGAAGAAATCCAAAAAAGCACGTCTAATTTTAAGTGTATGACGGCTATTTGTTACCACCGAATGAAAAAACAAGTTATTTTCGCCCATTTTATTCTTTATCAAAAATTTAAAAAATGAAAATTCTTTTAAATATCGTTTTTTCGTTTTGGTTTCTGAAACAAAACTTCAAATACCGAAAAGTACACGGACCAATTACAATGAACAGAACAGAATTTTAATCAAAACAATGTAATTTGAAAGAAAACAATGGAATTTCAATGAAAACAGAAGCATTTGAATGAAAACAACGAATTTCAATGAAAAGAACGGAATTCTAATGAACAGAACAGAATTTGAATCAACAGAACAGAATTTGAATCAAGAGAACACAATTTGAATCAACAGAACAGAATTTGAATCAAAACAATGGAATTTGAATGAAAAAGAAAGAATTTGAATGAAAACAACGAATTTCAATGAAAAGAACGGAATAAGAATGAAAAGAACGGAATTAGAATGTACAGAACAGAGTTTGAATGAAAACAACGGAATTAGAATGAACAGAACAGAATTTGAATCAAAACAATGGAATTTGAATGAAAACAAAAGAATTTGATCAAAACAATGGAATTAGAATGAAAAGAATAGAATTTGAATGAAAACAACGGAATTAGAATGAACAGAACAGAATTTGAATCAACAGAACAGAATTTGAAACAACAGAACAGAATTTAAATCAAAACAATGGAATTTGAATGAAAACAATGGAATTTCAATGAAAAAACAGAATTTGAATGAACAGAACAGAATTTGAATCGAAACTATGGAATTTGAATGAACAGAACAGAATTCTAAAACAAGCAATAGAATTTGAATAAAAAGATTAGAATTACAATGAACAGAACAGAATTTGAATCAAAACAATGTAATTTGAAAGAAAACAATGGAATTTCAATGAAAACAGAAACATTTGAATGAAAACCACGAATTTCAATGAAAAGAACGGAATAAGAATGAAAAGAACGGAATTAGAATGAAATGAATAGAATTTGAATGAAAACAACAGAATTAGAATGAAAACAACGGAATTTGAATGAAAACAATGGAATTTGAATGAAAAGAACGGAATTAGAATGAAAAGAAAACAATGGAATGGAATTTGAATGAAAACAAAAGAATTTGAATGAAAACAATAGAATTTGAATGAAAACAATGGAATTTCAATGAAAAGAACGGAATTAGAATGAAAAGAATAGAATTTGAATGAAAAAAACGGAATTAGAATGAAAACAACGGAATTTGAATGAACAGAACAGAATTTGAATGAAAACAATGGAATTTGAATGAAAACAAAAGAATTTGAATCAAAACAATGGAATTTCAATGAAAAAAGATGAAATTAGAATGAAATGAATAGAATTTGAATGAAAACAACAGAATTAGAATGAACAGAATAGAATTTGAATCAACATAACAGAATTTGAATCAACAGAACAGAATTTGAATCAAAACAATGGAATTTGAATGAAAACAAAAGCATTTGAATGAAAACAATGGAATTTCAATGAAAAGAAGGGAATTTGAATGAACAGAACAGAATTTGAATCAACAGAACAGAATTTGAATCAAAACAATGGAATTTGAATGAAAACAAAAGCATTTGAATGAAAACAATGGAATTTCAATGAAAAGAAGGGAATTTGAATGAACAGAACAGAATTTGAATCAAAACAATGGAAGTTTAAAACAAACAACAGAATTAGAATGAAAACAATGGAATTTGAATGAAAACAATCAGAATCAGAATCAGAAACTTTATTGTCATTGTCATGAGAACAACGAAATTAAGAATGGTCCCCGATCATTGCATCATCCCTAGCAATATCAAAATATAAATAAAACAATAAAATTCAATAAATAAAATAGATAGAATACTTAAAATACTAATAAGATATAACAGTAAAACATTCACATACATTCCCACACACATGCTTCAGACCGTGCATAGATTAACACAAGAGTGGCGTGATGGACATTTTTTTGTAGTATTCAGATGTGTTATTGCAGTTGGATAACAGCTGTGTTTGAGTCTATTAGTCCTTGCTCTGATTGCCCTGTACCGTCTGCCTGAGGGCAACAGTTCGAACAGGGAGTGGCCAGGATGTGAGGTGTCTTTTATGATGTTTTGGGCCTTTTTAAAACAGTGGGCGTTGTGTAGAACTTCCAGTGTGGGGAGAGGGCAGCCAGTGATCTTTTGGGCGGTGTTAATGATCCCTTGGAGTGCTTTCCTCTGAGCCCCTGTGCAGCTAGTGTACCAGATGCATATGCAGTAAGTTAGAACACTCTCAATGGTGGCTCTGTAGAAGGACACCAGCAGTCTCTGTGTGATGTTATTCCTCCTGAGAATTCTCAGGAAGTACAGTCTCTGTTGGGCCTTTTTCAGCAGCTCGGAGGTGTTCACACTCCAGGAAAGGTTCTCCTCTATATTGACTCCCAGGAAGCGGAAGCTTGCCACCCTTTCTACACAGTCCCCATTTATGAATAGTGGTTGGCAGAGGTGTGGACTCGAGTCACATGACTTGGACTCGAGTCAGACTCGAGTCATTAATTTTATGACTTTAGACTTGACTTGAAAAAATGTTCTAAGACTTGTGACTTGACTTGGACTTTTACACCAATGACTTGGGACTTGAATTGGACTTGAACCGGTTTACTTGAAAAGACTTGATATTTTACCCCAAATATAAAATTTAACATGCATATTATATAGAGATTGAAAATGTGACGTCATTCACGGGTAGAACCGCAAAGGATTCTGGGAACTCGTGGCAAGCGGTACTAGCGCACGCAGGCTTTCAATTAAAATCAGTTATACAGCGATAAAAAGAAACACAAAAATGTCAAGAAGCTGTTGTATTATTAACTGCAATAGCCGGTCGCATGACAGCCACGGGAAGCCGACGGGTAAAGAGATCGGTTGTTATCGGATTACTTCGTTGAAGAGAAATTGTTCGAGCCATGTTTCTGAAGTAACAAAGACAAGACGGGTGGCCTGGATTGCAGCCATTCAAAGGTCAAATATAACGTCCCAGAACCCTCCAGCTCACAGGTTAGTCTGCTCCAAGCATTTACACGAAGGTCAGTATTTTTTAGTAGTTAATGCGTCACTTTCATAACATAACTGGTGATATAGGTTACAAGCAAGTCTGGTGCTGAACAGAAATTGTCGCGCTATGCTCCTTTATTTATTGTGCATAAATAGTGAATTGTCCTGACACAATATTGCGTTTCGCTTCTGTTATTATGGTACATTGACAAAAACATATACTTTTATTCACAGGATAAAACAGGTTTTTTGTATCACTAATTGCCCAGTACGATTACAGCATACAATATTATTGTCACTGCTACATTTCTGTGATGCTACCAGAAATTATTTCCACTGCTAATTAATTACCATTGAGCTCAAAGGTCCTATTAATAAACGGTTAAGGAATGTGTATTTATGACGACGATTTGTGAGACTGGTAAACTTATGATACGTACGATGGTCTTTCGTTCTACACGGTGCATTTCAAGGTCCTGCACCTATCCGTCGGTAAACTGTACCTGGGCTTGTTGCAGTGACCTGAAGTTACTAAACTTCATGAGTGTATGCACTCACTCCAAGAACCGTATAATTATAAATATGCATATAAATATGCTACGATGAGATAGCTGACTTCATCTAACTAGCAAATGTTGTCCAGGCTACGTTGGTGATACAGTTTTTTTAATGTGTATGATATTTTTGTCATGCGATTTTAAAGCTGGTCCTACAACCGCATCCAAGAATAACATGCAGCTTATCTCAGAACTGTCGGTGAAAATTATTCTTGGAGCTAGGTTTAATTGAGCTGCATTTTAAAGAGGTGCAATTTCACAATTTGTGTATATTTTCTAAGTTCACTATTTTGTCATGTGTTGAGAAAAACACAGATTTTAAAATTACATGGTCTAATATTTACATTTAGCATAACTGCAACATTATTTTTTCGTTTTTTTTTTTTTTAAAGACTCGAAAGGACTTGAAATTCAAAGTTTCAGACTTGTGACTTGACTCGGACTTTTACACCAGTGACTTGAGACTCGACTCTGACTTGCCTGACATTACTTGAGACTTGACTTGAGACTTGAGGATAAAGACTTGAGACTTACTTGAGACTTGCAAAACAATGACTTGGTCCCACCTCTGGTGGTTGGATCTCTGCCTTTTTCCTTCTGAAGTCTATTATGAGTTCTTTGGTTTTTGAAGTGTTGAGGAGGAGGTTATTGGCCTTACACCATGACGTCAGCTGCTCCACCTCGTCTCTGTACGTAGACTCGTCTCCCTTGGAAATGAGCCCCACCACTGTGGTGTCATCTGCAAATTTCACAAAGATGTTGCTGTGGTGGCGAGGAGTGCAGTCGTGTGTGTAGAGAGAGTAGAGCAGTGGACTGAGCACACAGCCCTGGGGTGAGCCAGTGCTGAGACTCAGGGCTGAGGATGTGTGATGGCCAACTCTGACTCTCTGTCTACGGCCCGAGAGGAAGCTATTGATCCACATGCAGGTGCTGTATGGAAGCCCCAGGTCTTGTAGCTTGGCCACCAGTTTGTGTGGAAGGATGGTGTTAAAAGCTGAGCAGTAATCCACGAAGAGCATCCGCACATAGCTACCATGCTCTTCCAGGTGAGTTAATGCAGCATGGAGTGCTGTGGCTACAGCGTCTTCCGTGGATCGGTTTGCTCTGTAGGCAAACTGGTGTGGATCCAGGCTGCGGGGCAGGGCTGCTGTGATGTGTCTGCGGACCAGCTTCTCAAAGCATTTCATTACCACTGGGGTGAGTGCCACCGGTCTGTAGTCATTCAGGCCGGTGATGTGGGGCTTCTTAGGCAAGGGGACTATGGTGGAGGACTTCAGGCAGAGTGGGACAGTCGCCTGTGCGAGGGATTTGTTGAAAATCCTGGTGAAGATCCCAGCCAGCTGTCCTGCACAATCCCTCAATATTCGACCTGGCACACCATCAGGACCCGCCGCCTTCCTCGGGTTAACAGCCTGCAGCATGCGCCTAACCTCGTGCTCTTCCAGGGTGAGGGTGGTGCTGCTATGGGTGGCGTGTTGCTGCTGTGGCTCCAATACCTCCGGTACCCTGGTCTCAAAGCGGGCAAAGAAGATATTCAGCTCCTCTGCCAGCTCCAGGTCACCGTCCGCAGCTCCGAGATTGATCTTATAGTTGGTTAGGTGCTGGATGCCTTGCCACACCTGCCGGCTGGTATTACTCTTCAAATGGTCCTCGATCCTCCTCCTATAGTCCCCCTTTGCCTCTCTGATGCCTCTCTTCAGGTTGGATCGGGCTGTGGTGTAGTAATCCCTGTTGCCAGACCTGAACGCAATGTTCCTCTCCTTCAGCAGCTGCCTGACCTCCCGGGTCATCCAGGGCTTTTGGTTGGGATAAGCCCGGATCCGTTTGACTGCTGTAACAGTGTCTATGCAGTGTTTTATATAGCAGAGGACACCGTCTGTGAACATTTCCAAGTCTTGATGTTCAAAGATATCCCAGTTAGTCCTGTCAAAACAGTCCTGCAGCTGCTGAGAGGCACCCTCTGGCCATATGGTAATATTCTTTGTGATGGTAAGAGCAGTTTTCTTGAGGGGGGCATATGCAGGGATTAGAAACAGTGACAAGTGGTCAGACTGACCCAGATGTGGCAAAGGTCTGGCCCTGTAGCCCATTTTGATGTTGGAATAAACTTTGTCCAGAATCTTGTCACCCCTAGTGGCACACTTGACGTGCTGGTGGAATTTGGGGATTGCTCTTTTTAAGTCTGCGTGATTGAAGTCCCCTGCTACGATATGTACAGCGTCAGGGTAAGTGCTCTGTTTATTATTGATGTTTGTATGCAGGAGTGCGATCGCAGAGTTAGCATTAGCATCTGGTGGTATGTAAACAGCTGTTATTATGACAACGGTGAACTCCCTAGGTAGGTAGATGGGCCTGCATTTAACAGTCAGATATTCAATGTCCGGTGAACAGTGACGGTCTATTATCACTGTGTTGGTACACCAGCTGTTGTTCACATACATACAGAGCCCCCCTCCTTTGCGCTTACCGGAGTCCACTGTTCGGTCATGTCGCTGTGTGCTTTAGCCTGCTAGCTCAATAGCAGAGTCTGGAATGGATTGATGTAGCCAGGATTCAGTGATAAGAAGGATGCATGAGTCTTTGATGAAGTTATTCGCTGCTATTTGCAATCTCAATTCGTCCAACTTGTTCGCGAGGGATCTGGCATTTGTGATGAATAGGCTGGGGAGCGGTGGTTTGAGTGGCTGCCTCCGTAGCCTGGCTAGCGCGCCGGCCCTGCAGCCTCGCCGTCTCCTTCTCTCTCGACGCCGCCTGCGCCTCCACCCCGAAGGGATAACAATCCATGGGGAGCCCGGACTCCTCGCTATTTCCACCGGTATCTTGTGTAAGCGGACAAATTTGCTAGTCACGCTCTCGCGGTAGCTTACTCCAATCTTGAGGAGATCATGTCGGCTATAGATGTTATTCGCTTGGCTGGTAGAACACAAAAACAAACATAAGGCGTACAAAATTATCCAAACATAGCATCGATCGGTAGAACACTGAGCTGCTGCAACTACGTGCGCCGCCATCTTGAAAGCCTGTTAACACACACTTTGTCCAAAAACTTCTAACGGAATTAGAATGTACAGAACAGAGTTTGAATGAAAACAACGGAATTACAGTTTTTTTTAATTGGTTTGGCGCAGTTTTCCACATTACACATTACACCACTACCAGTGCTTCCTGTGAGGCCATCATCACCACACCAGGGCCTTTGGTGCTGGCCAATACCATCCACATTTCACCAGGGCAACTGTTGTTGGCTTCTACCATCCACATTACACCACGGACAGTGTTTCCTGTCAGGCCATCTTCACCCGACCAGGGCCTCTGCTGCTCGTTGATGCCATCCATGATACACCAGGGTGTGTGGTGCTGACCAATACCATCCATCAACAGAACAGAATTTGAATCATAAGAATAGAATTTGAATGAAAACAAAAGAATTTGAATCAAAACAATGGAAGTTTAAAACAAACAACAGAATTAGAATCAAAACAACGGAATTTGAATGAACAGAACAGAATTACAATTAAAACAATGGAATTTGAATGAAAACAACAGAATTGTAAAACAAACAATAGAATTTGCATAAAAAGAGTAGAATTAGAATGAACAGAAGAGAATTTGAATCAAAACAATGGAATTTGAATGAAAACAAAAGAATTTGAATGAAAACAATGAAATTTGAATCAAAATAATGGAATTTGAAGGAAAACAAAAGCATTTGAATGAAAACAATGGAATTTCAATGAAAACAACGGAATTAGAATGCACAGAACAGAGTTTGAATGAAAAAAACGGAATTAGAATGAACAGATTAGAATTTGAATCAAAACAATGGAATTTGAATCAAAACAATGGAATTTGAATGAAAACAAAAGCACTTGAATGAAAACAACGAATTTCAATGAAAAGAACAGAATTAGAATTTACAGAACAGAGTTTGAATGAAAACAACGGAATTTGAATGAACAGAACAGAATTTGAATCGAAACTATGGAATTTGAATGAACAGAACAGAATTCTAAAACAAACAATAGAATTTGAATAAAAAGAGTAGAATTACAATGAACAGAACAGAATTTGAATCAAAACGATGGAATTTGAAAGAAAACAATGGAATTTCAATGAAAACAGAAGCATTTGAATGAAAACAACGAATTTCAATGAAAAGAATGGAATTCTAATGAACAGAACAGAATTTGAATCAACAGAACAGAATTTGAATCAAGAGAACACAATTTGAATCAACAGAACAGAATTTGAATCAAAACAATGGAATTTAAATGAAAACAACGAATTTCAATGAAAAGAATGGAATAAGAATGAAAAGAACGGAATTAGAATGACATGAATAGAATTTGAATGAAAACAACAGAATTAGAATGAAAACAACGAAATTTGAATGAAAACAACGGAATTAGAATGTACAGAACAGAGTTTGAATGAAAACAACGGAATTAGAATGAACAGAACAGAATTTGAATCAAAACAATGGAATTTGAATGAACAGAACAGAATTAGAATGAAAACAATGGAATTTGAATGAAAACAAAAGAATTTGAATGAAAACAATAGAATTTGAATGAAAACAATGGAATTTCAATGAAAAGAACGGAATTAGAATGAAAAGAATAGAATTTGGATGAAAACAATGGAATTTGAATGAAAACAACGTAATTAGAATGAACAGAACGGAATTTGAATCAACAGAACAGAATTTGAATGAAAACAATGGAATTTGAATGAAAACAAAAGAATTTGAATTAAAACAATGGAATTTGAATGAAAATAATGGAATTAGAATGTACAGAATAGGGTTTGGGTCCGTGTACTTTTCGGTATTTGAAGTTTCGTTTCAGAAAGTATAATTTTAAAAAGAAAATGAGACACTTATTTAATTCTCAACTTAAAAAGCTAAAATGAAAAACGTAAAACAATTGTTTTTTTCATTTTGTCCTTTCGCACATCAGAAACGAAAAACCCAAGAAAAAAGAACGAGAAAGGGCCCTTTATTTATTTTGTCTGAACCGGAAGTTTTAGTAGGTCTACAACCTGTACAAGTGATGCGCAAACTTATGGCAAACACTGTAGTGTGGACATCATGACGTTGGAAAAATACTCAGACGTGATCATGGAGATGGCAAAACAAGGCCTGTCATCGGAAATTATATCAGAGCGTCTGTCATATGAACACGGGGAAGTGAGAGGATTTTCTGCGAGAAATGTTAGAAAGTTTTGTGCTGAGCAAATCACTAGCTGTCGACTCTCGGACACACGGTTGGAGCTTGAGGTGACACAAGCTATAAATGAGGTAAGGTACTTTCTTCCTTCACCTTATGACTGTGTATGGTTGTCTTAACTGGGTTGTAAGGGGGTTAGTCTAGACTGTGTGCGCGCGCCCGCGCGTTTTAGCGTCTTGCGGGTGGTGGGTAACGTTAGTTATTTTAAAGATGTCTCTCACTGGTATTTGTACAGTTAATTAGCACAATACTTTAGCTTTACACATTTGCTTTCAGAATAAGCTACTTTACATTTGTTGTTCTAGTAGTAGCATGATCTTTTATTTTAAACAGGTGGGCCCAACATATGGCCGCAAAATGATGAAGGGCTATCTGTCCACAAAAGGGGTACATGCTGCAGAGGGACGAATTGGGTCAATTTTAAGAGAGGTGCATCAACCTTATCATGAAGCAAGACGCCAGGTAGCCTATGTTATTTAATCTTCCACTAGAACTGTATTCCAATGTTCTTTGTCATATTTGTGATATACATCATGTAATGGTAGGGCCTAATTCTGTTTAACAGATGTACGCCCTGCTTTAACAGTTACTTGACTCTTCCTCAAACGTATGATCAAATCTGCCTTTATCCAGTCAGCTGTCATTTATTTTTGTGATTTTTTTGTAAGGGAGCTCGGAATCTTAATCCCACACCGTACCATGCTGAATGCATGGGGCACAAGGTTCACCTGGACCAAAACGAGAAACTTGTAATGTTTGGAGTCACCCATGTTTTAGCTGTAGATGGATTCAGTAAAAAGATTGTGAGTCATTCCACAATGCCAATCAAAAACAACTTGAGCATCTATGAATATGTTTTCAGGTAATACAACCTCTCAAACCATTTATTTCATCTTAAGTGTTTTGATGGACATGTTAGTCATATTGGACATGAGCTGCACCCAAATTTACAATATTTGAATTTAAATTAGACATGCAACAGATGGGTCTGGTTATGTTCCTGAATATAATATATTAAGAACTTACCAAACATTTTGATCAACATTTTCTATTAATGTAAAAATAAATAAAATGGAATTGCACATGAATCATTTAACTACTTTATTGCAATTAATCAGTGTTCATTTATGAATGGAACAAGGTTCTTGGATTTCCACATATCTTTCAATTGTTCTGACATACATCTAAAGTCTGAGCATGACAGTGACATTGCAAAGAAACTTAAGAAATATATGTTGTCCTACTACAACTAAAATATTACCCAAAAAAAACATGAATGAATACATTCAAAATAATAACACCTTTGCTGGTCTTAAAGCAAAATAGTTAATAAATGTTCTTTATTTTTCCTGTACCAGACCTGCAGTGATCACCTATGGTATGTGGGACCAGGTGCGAGTAGACCATGGAAAGGAATTTTATTTAACACTGTTCATGCAAGAGATGCTGTCACATCATCGCTTCAATCAGGAGAGACTGCCTTATTTACAGACCTCATCCACAAGAGTAAGATTTAAGTACCATTAACATCAGCTGAAATTCTTATACTATTACGTGTACTACTACGTACATTTAAGACATGTTTCTTTTAACTCTTTTAGAACCACACAGTTGAAAGGATTTGGCCTGAAATCAACAACCGTGTCAACTACCCACTAAAAACTGCCCTACTCCAGCTGATGGACCAGGAGGAGATAGATATGGAGGATAACCTTGTGCGATACTGTGTGTCCAATCTAACCTGTCAGCTGTGTAACATTGGTCTTGCAAGTGTGGTAGAATCATGGAATGCTCATAGAATCCCAGGTAAAAAAAAAAAAAAAAAAAAGTCAGATTGCTTACAACCCTGATAATGAACATTTAAACACCTCCTCTATTTTTTACAGGAAAAGGCATACCAAATCACTTTGCAGAACATGGGTGTAAAAGAAGAATTTCTCCAGAGCTCTTGCCAAATGCACTTGAAGCAGCAGACCTTTACAGGCAGCACTTGGGATCTGCACTCAAAGAATATTCGACTTTTGGAGTTGATCCCTTCACAACCGAACAGGACAAACTTAGAACAGAGAGTCATTTTGCAGAAAAATATCCTGATATTTCACATTTGTTTTTTAGAGCCGTAAATGGTGACTTTATGCCATACAAAGAAGCTCTGCTCTGTCTCATAAACATAACTCAGAGAAATGTATGAACCACTGCATCTGTAAACTGTACAGAACAGACAAAAAAAAAAATCAACTGACTGTAAACATTTGTGTGTACACACTACATTACTCCTCTGCAAAAAAAGATTTCAATACAGAAAATGCAGCTGTTAGACCAGTAATTTGTAGAACTCCGTTGTTACTCTCCCTGCATTTTGCACAGTGCTGTGATGTCTCTTGCCACTGTTCCACACATGTCTTGCAGCCAATAATGCTTCTGCAGCACAGTGAGAACACTGGATCCTCAATGATGTCTGCAAAAGTAAATCAGATAAGTGAGACTGTTATCCATTTATGTTGAATTTAGTTCAAACTATAGGTTCAAAGTCAGTCTTGACATAAATTTACAGACAGCATGCAGAATATTTTTGGTTATTCTGTAATTCCTCTTGTTCACGCTGTTCTGAGAAAGTCCCTGTCTATATTTTTGTCTATAATTGATGAGGGGCAAAATCAGTACATTTTCTCAATTAGCAAGCAAGAAAAATGAAAAAGTTACAGGTACTTGATTCAATATATGCAACTACAGTCCCATTTTAAATGTGAACTTTTTAGTTTTACATTACTGTGAACAGTGTACCGTCACCCATACTGACATTGTAATCAATTTGAAAAGCTATACTTTCATAGTCAAGATTGCAAGGAGAACCCAAATTAAATGTGCATGTAAACTTTTGAATGTTATGTTACAGTAGACCTGCATCTTGATTGTCTGTGCCTAAGTATTTAAATGGACACTGCTGAATAAAGAGCCTATGTTTGGTAAAAAAATGTTTGTCCAAAGTAATGATTGAATGTGGTTTGACATTGTTTTAATTGTAATTAAAATGTTAGTGTAGATGTAATGTATTTACTAAGCAACATTTGAACATACTCATACAAACCACGCAGCTAAATCCCTCCTTGAGTGTCTGCAGCTTGGGGGTTGTGACTTTCTGGGCAACTGCAAGATCAGTGAGCTCTTTGATTGCTGCTGTGACAGCTGGCAGACTTTGAGATGCCAACACCAACTCTTCTATTTTGTCACTCACTTCTCCCAAACTGGCACTGTCATCATCTTTACGGCTGCTACAAATAAAAATGGATAATCAGATGTCAAAGCTACTTACTGGCTTAAAGAAACATCACATCACTTACTGATAGATGATGATTTATGTAGTGATGTCTTACTGCTATTATAGGATTTAAATCAAATTAATTCTTCTATATTGATGTTCATCCTATAGTATATACATATTTATTCACATACCTCAGTTTCTTCCTCTTTGTTCCCTGGAGGCAATTAAAGTCTTGTTCAGGCACAGCAAGAATTTTTCGTGCATTTTGTCTCCAGTACTGTGACCCTACAGATGAAAAACAAAACCAAAGAAACCTGTTTAGAAGCCAATACCATATTACCCAATAAATATTACAAAGAGTCTGGTAAGACATGTCTCTCCATAAGATATGGGCTTTAGCTGTAATATTATGGCTCACCTGTTGTGCCCTCCGACTCCAGAATTGCATTGCCCTGTGCATCTGTCAAAATTATTGGGTTGTAATTACCAATGGCATCTTGCACTTTTCCTACTATCCCTTGAAGCGTAGCCTCAGACTCCAGGAATCGTACAACCACCATTCTATTGGGAATCAACCTCCCACCAACTACATCTGCAAAGTACACTGATCTGTAAAACAAAACATAATAATTTTACATATCTTGTAAAAGACAGCAGGCCACAAATCCATTCAGTGATTGCTATAGGCAAATTGTACTAAAACAGCTTTGCTATTCTTAACAATTCAACTATCCATGCACCTTATGTTTCTTTTTATTTTGCCTGTTCTGTAATTTAATATTCAAGAACACAGACTCATCCTACCTCTGAAATGTTTTGGAGGACATAGGGGAACTTGAAGTAGCCTGCTGTGAACGTAAAGGTGCAGACGCTGCCACAGCTGGTGCTCGCATAAATGCAAAACGCTGCCCGCTGGAACCTGCTGTTGGAATTGACTCTATGTCTTCTCCGTGGACTTCATAGTGACCTCTGGGTGTAAGGTCTAATGCGCTGAAAACACCAGAGACCGCACCGGGGAACATAGCCACGTTTGAATCATCCGTGATGTACAGAGTATGCGCGGATACCTGTTTAAGAAAAGTTTCCGTAAATCACGTTGCTCTGCTAACGTGTTACTCCTGTGCACACGGTTAATAGGCTCTAAAGGCTTACTTATTAGCTAGTAGCCGGTAAAAGTCAATGAATAACTATTTACACATTAGCACATGTGCACAATTCACATATTAGCACAATAAAGACGGCTAGACATAGTATTAGTAAAAGTAGGCCTACATGAAATCACCAAATGTTAACGTTAGCCGTTCCGCAGTAAGGAAGAACAATAACGTTCATAAAAAAACTGCTGAAAGCAAAGTTTGCGAAGTTTACATATCTACCTGAAAGATGCGACCCAGTTTTTCTGCAGTCATGTCTTCGTCCCGGAGTGTCACTCTCTTAGTTTTCCTAAAAACAACGTAATGGTCCATCCTCTGTTTATTCCAGTGTAACTTTAAGGCCGTCGATCTCTTGTGTGGGGGACGGTGTGCGCGCGCCATAAAAAAACGCGCAGAAGAAGTACTTCCCGTTTCAGACATTGAAAATGCGTCTATTTTTTTGTTTTTGCGCTAGTATACTTTCATTATTTGAATCACGAAGAAATCCAAAAAAGCACGTCTAATTTTAAGTGTATGACGGCTATTTGTTACCACCGAATGAAAAAACAAGTTATTTTCGCCCATTTTATTCTTTATCAAAAATTTAAAAAATGAAAATTCTTTTAAATATCGTTTTTTCGTTTTGGTTTCTGAAACAAAACTTCAAATACCGAAAAGTACACGGACCAATTAGAATGAAATGAATAGAATTTGAATGAAAACAACAAAATTAGAATGAACAGAATAGAATTTGAATGAACAGAACAGAATTTGAATGAAAACAATGGAATTTGAATGAAAACAAAATAATTTGAATCAAAACAATGGAATTTCAATGAAAAAAGACTAAATTAGAATGAAATGAATAGAATTTGAATGAAAACAACGGAATTAGAATGAACAGAATAGAATTTGAATCAACATAACAGAATTTGAATCAACAGAACAGAATTTGAATGAAAACAATGGAATTTGAATGAAAACAAAAGCATTTGAATGAAAACAATGGAATTTCAATGAAAAGCAGGGAATTTGAATGAACAGAACAGAATTTGAATCAAAACAATGGAAGTTTAAAACAAACAACAGAATTAGAATGAAAACAATGGAATTTGAATGAAAACACCGGAATTAGAATGTACAGAACAGAGTTTGAATGAAAACAATGGAATTACAGTTTTTTTTAATTGGTTTGGCGCAGTTTTCCACATTACACATTACACCACTACCAGTGCTTCCTGTGAGGCCATCATCACCACACCAGGGCCTGTGGTGCTGGATGAGGCCATCCACATTACACCAGGGCCTTTGGTGCTGGCCAATACCATCCACATTTCACCAGGGCAACTGTTGTTGGCTTCTACCATCCACATTACACCACGGACAGTGTTTCCTGTCAGGCCATCTTCACCCGACCAGGGCCTCTGCTGCTCGTTGATGCCATCCACGATACACCAGGGTGTGTGGTGCTGACCAATACCATCCATATTTCACCAGGGCCACTGTTGTTGGCTGAGGCCATACACATTACACCACTACCAGTGCTTCCTGTGAGGCCATCTTCACAACACCACTGCCTGTGTTACTGTCAGGGGCCATCCACATTACACGCGGGCCTGTGGTGTTGTCCGAAACCATCCACATTTCACCAGGGCTTGTTTTTCTGCCTGAAGAAGCTGAAGCAATTGGTACATTTTCAAAACTCTTAGTACTTATATCACAACAGATCATCAAAAGTGCACGTTTTTCAAACATTTCAGCATATTTTCAATTGTGTCAGTACAATACACATTATGACAAAATATCCTTTTCACTACACAAAATAAATGTTTCATCTAAATAAATGTTTTGTTCACAGTTACTGCCTTTCATAATGTTATCACTATCAAATTTTTGATTTGCATCTCTTATTATTCAGTTTAATACATTTGTCTATCATTTAATTCAACTGATCTTAATGTTTAATCAATGAATCCTTCATTATGTCCATGGATTTTCAACTTGACTGATTGTTGTCTGGTCATTTGTAAGTTACACATTGCTGCAGGAGCTTTCAATCGAGAAATACTAATTGCTAATTGTTTCCCCCTGATGATCACAATTAGTTACCATATAAGTAGAACTTTGTTTGAGACTTTGCACTGTTCAAATATGGAGCAGGATAGACTCGTAGGGAGAGGTGGTGGTGCTCCTCGACAGAGAGGTGGGCACAGACAAAGAGAAAGAGGTGGTGGTGCTCCTCAACAGAGAGGTGGTCTTCAGAGAAATGTAGGCAGAAGACAACGCACCATCATCTCTAATGAAGTCCGGGCCATCATTGTTGACCATGTGGTTAACAGAGGCTTTACCATGGCTGAGGCTGCCAGGTTGGTACAGCCTAATTTACAAAGGTCAACTGTCAGCTCTATCATCAGAACTTTTCGCCAAGAAAACCGGTATGTCTGCTATAGCAACTTCACTTCTAAAATATAGTACTCTATTGTATAGATGAACAACATGTAATTGTCAGTTTACAGTAATGTAATTTGTAATACTTCAATATTGACAGTATATGATTGTCCTCAGAATTAACAGGAGACAACCTGGTGGTGGTCGCCCACGTGTTTTGACTGACCAGCAGGTGTTGGCTGTGGTGGAAATGGTCAGGGCAAGGAATGACATGTCTGTCTGAAATCAAACAGGCTATTGAGAACAGCAATGACACCTTTGCCAATGTGCCATCAATTAGCCTTCCAACGATTGCCCGGCTTTAGAAGAAGCACCAGGTTTCCATGAAACAAATTTACTTGGTTCCTTTTGAGAGGAACAATGTCCGGGTGAAACAACTGTGTTCAGAATATATTCAGGTACAACACTAAACTGGCATGCAATTACTGTGACAGTACTGACAACTACTAGTTGTAAAAAAACTAACTAAATAATCATTTTAGAGGGTGATGGAGCTGGACGCTGCTGTGAATCATCACAAGTATATTTTTGTTGATGAGGCCGGTTTCAATCTGGCAAAAACTAGACACAGAGGACACTCTATCTTCCACCATATTCCCCTTTCCTCAACTCAATTGAGGAATTCTTCTCTACATGGAGGTGGAAGGTGTATGATCGACATCCCCATGAGCATGTCTCCCTTCTTCAAGCCATGTGTGAAGCTTGTGGTGATATAACTGCTGGGCAATGTCAAGCCTGGATTCGTCGTGGCAAGAGATTTTTCCCACGGTGCCTGAACAACGAAGACATCCACTGTGATGTTGATGAAAATTTATGGCCCAATGTTAATGACCGGCTTGATTAATTGTGTAACAGTGGTAAAAATAAAATAAAAATATATTGTGCTTATGTAAATAATTTGTTGTGTAAAGTTTTACAGTTCAGTTACACTCATTCATCACCAAGGACAATTTGAAACGCTTACCTTGTATTATTTGCTCCTGAATGAAATGATTGGTAAAACTACTAAGTTGAAAAAAGAGCTTACGGTTTTGCTTGGGTGATTAAAGCAAATGTTCTCAGAATATATCACAATGAACATATGTTCTGCAACAATGATTAAGTGGAATGAAAATATGTGCAAATACAATGAAATCATGACATCAGATTTGAAAGAATGACTAGTGGTGTTACAAATGTGATCAAATGTGAGTTTTGTACTGAGAGATTTGAAAATGCACACTTTAGTTATGAAAATAGTAACAAACCAATTAAAAAAACTGTAGAATGAACAGAACAGAATTTGAATCAAAACAATAGAATTTGAATGAACACAATGGAATTTGAATCAACAGAACAGAATTTGAATCAACATAACAGAATTTGAATCAACAGAACAGAATTTGAATCAAAACAATGGAATTTGAATGAAAACAATGGAATTTGAATGAAAACAACGGAATTAGAATGTACAGAACAGAGTTTGAATGAAAACAACGGAATTTCAATCAAAACAATGGAATTTGAATGAACAGGGCCCTGTTTCAGGAAGCCGGTTTAGTGGAAAAACTGAGTAAGTATACCCTGAGTTAACGAAAACTCTGGGTTTTCGGTTTCACAAAGCGAGTTCAGCTGAAGCCTCAGTGAGTCACTATGACGACACACGCCGTGAAGCTAACCTGCCCCCTAGCAGGTTTACTACAACTAACCCTGACTGTCTCCGCCCCTTTGTCGGAAACCTGACAGTAGGAAGTGTCAGACATGGCGTGTCCCTTCCTTGAAGAGCCAGTAGATCGTGAAGCCCAAATTCTCCGCAGAGCTCTCCGCCGGGAGAGAGTGATCAGAGCGCGTTTGGACATTTTATCATTTCCTGATGATTGTCTGTGCGAATGTTACCGTTTCTCAGCACAATCTATAATTTATTTGGATAACATCCTCAGGCCATATATTACGCATGTGACACATCGCGGACATGCTCTCAGTTCTGTACATATTATTTGTATTGCACTTCGGTTTTTTGCAAACGGGAGCTTTCTGTATAATATTGGTGATGCTGAGCACGTTTCCAAGGCTACCGTCTGTCGGGCAGTCAGGAATGTTACAGTTGCACTGAAACGTCTCCTGTACCCGTTTGTGGTGTTCCCCGGTCATAGACCCACAAGATTCATCAAAGAGGGATGCCACAAAATTGCAGGTATCAGGATGACCAAAACTTAATTTATGATGTGGTGATACTTGAACTACTACTTAAATTTTACATTTATTTTCAGGGTTCCCAGGCGTGATTGGCTGTATAGATGGTACTCACATTCCAATCATTGCTCCTTCAGTAAATGAAGGAGACTATGTGAACAGGAAGTCTTTCCACAGCATTAATGTACAGGTACATAGTTCCCTGTAGCATTTCAAACTAACAAATTATTTCATCATAGTAATGGATGCTAATTTGTGTTCTCTGCACTGTGAAGATCATATGTGATGCTGCCAACATTATCACAAATGTGGAAGCCAAGTGGCCAGGCTCTGTCCATGACTCACAAATATTCCGTGAATGTACACTGAGCACAAAATTTGGACATGGTGAGTTGAGAATACTTTAAAATATATAAAGACCAATTGCTTCAGGGACATTTGAACTGAAGTGTATCCTTCTGTCTTAGGAGAGTTCACTGGCTACTTGCTTGGTGATAGGGGGTATCCATGTTTACCCTATTTGCTTACCCCTTACCCTGACCCTGAACCGGGCCCACAGCAGCGATATAATCTGGCTAATTGCAGGACCAGAGCCAGAGTTGAAATGACTATCGGAATGCTTAAGGCCCGGTTCCAGTGCCTGCAAAGACTCAGGGTCACCCCAGAAAGGGCATGTGACATTATTGTGGCATGTGTGATTCTTCACAACATTGCCACAATTAGAGGAGAACACTGTCCTTCTGAACCAAACAGCAGTGATCCAAACCATGAACATCCTGACCCTCCCACGGACATACAAGATGGAAGTGCAGTCAGAGACACCATATGTCACAATCATTTCTTTTGACCCATCACCTCAACATGTTGAAAGAAGAATAAACAGATTTTTTGTTCAACTGGCTTTATTGGTCACCTGTATTTCCTGTACACAAAGTATTAAAGGATGTAAACCTCATAAAGTGTCTCTGTTGCTTCCTCCTCTGTAACAGCTGTCAATGTTTCTTCATTATTTTCCTGTAGTAAAGAAATAAACAACATTGCTGTTCTACTGTAAACTCATATAATCTGTGGAGTATTAAGAGTACTCACAACTGCATGTTGGTCTGGCTCAACAGGAGGCTGCACCAGATGCAGTACACCATCACCATCAACTGATAGAATATGAGGTTTATACAGGTCACTTATAACTTACAAGGGACCAAATGGCAATTAACAAACATACCAATTACCTTACACTTCATTGTCATTATGCTCTCAAAGACAACCAAGACTGAGGGAAGGCAAAATCAGTAGGAAAATAACTTCACTACAAAATAATCCATTATGGTAAAGAGTTTATCAAATGAATGAGTAGCACTGCAAAGGTGACTGTGAAGAAAGGATGTATGCACATCATGTATTATTTTGAATTTACCCCCTATGTAGGCACTTGTGTCTTGCGGGGTTATTGACTCAGAGGATGTCCCCGCAGAGATGCCTTCGGCCACAGGGCGCCCACTGTTTTGGCTGAGGGCCAACTGCTCAGCCTCTGTGAGTGGTGGTGGTGGAGGACCCCCACCTGTTTTTCGGGCCTCCGCTTTTTTTCTGTTGGCTATAACGGGTCACATTTGAGCATACAGAGTAAGCAAATATGTACTTGTAATGTGCTCAGATAATTTCAATAAGTGCTTACAGAAAGAAAATTAATGTAGCCTCTAACTGCAATTGATTTACATCGGACAAACAGACCAAGCACTATGGCTCATAATACAATTACACCTTACCTGTTTGGACTATATTTTTATATTTCATTTTTACTTGCTGCCAGGAACGTTTGGGGCCTGTTGGGTTGCACCTGCGCTCACATCACGTCACAAAATAAAATGTATAAAATAACAAATAAAATAACATATGATAAAATAACGTGTTAAATGGGTGGAAATCCCTAGATCAATGTTTAAATTAACACTCACGCATTGACTCTGTCGGCTATGTTTTGCCATGCATGCTCACTTTCTTTTGCAGCTGTCGCTGTGTTACTTTTTTCCGCGGAATTTGCATGTTATCGGCATATGCTGCCATCAGAATTTCGGCCTCAAGCGCTGTAAAATACATTGACCGCGCCTTCTTTCCCTCCGTCTCCATGGTGACTCGCTTAATCTGTGCTCCACTGATCAGGGCTTTATGTATCCTCGTCCGCGCGCTTCACTTGGGGTTAAAGCAACTCCGCGTTGACTGAACTACTTGTTATCAGCCTTTCTGAAACCGAATATTCCGAGTTGGACAGTTCGGGGTTACTCAACCCTGCGTATCGTTTTTCACTCTGAGTTTTCTAAACCGGCTTCCTGAAACAGGGCCCAGAACAGAATTACAATGAAAACAACGGAATTTTAATGAAAACAACAGAATTCTAAAACAAACAATAGAATTTGAATAAAAAGATTAGAATTTGAATCAAAACAACGGAATTAGAATCAAAACAATGGAATTTGAATGAAAACAAAACAATTTGAATGAAAACAATGGAATTTGAATGAAAAGAACGGAATTAGAATGAAATGAATAGAATTTGAATGAAAACAACGGAATTAGAATGAACAGAACAAAATTTGAATCAACAGAACAGAATTTGAAACAATAGAACAGAATTTGAATCAAAAGAATGGAATTTGAATGAAAACAAAAGCATTTGAATGAAAACAATGGAATTTCAATGAAAAGAACGGAATTTGAATGAACAGAACAGAATTTGAATCAAAACAATGGAATTTGAATGAAAACAAAAGCATTTGATTGAAAACAACGAATTTCAATGAAAAGAACAGAATTAGAATGAAAACAACGGAATCTTCGTACCTCGTTTACTACATCCAAGATCAAATGACACATCCAAGATCAAATCAATTGCGCCAACTTTCAGCTCGCTATTCCGGTTCTCCGAACACACCTGTTGTTGACGATTAGTATAGCTGGATGAAGTAATGTGAGATCACTGGGTGGCTTAACAGGGGCTACGCATCGATAGTAGAAACATTGATCGGCAACCCTTTGATTGGTCGGCGAAAATGTCGAAGGAGCGTGCTCAGTATTTTTCGGCAGCAGAGCAAGAACTCTTGATTGAGGGATTTCAGGAGTTTCAGAGTTTAATTAAAACGCAAGGGAAAACTGCAAAGGCTGCAAAAGCAAGGAGAGAGGGCTGGCAGAATGTTGCTGACAAATTAAACTCGTAAGATAAGATAAGATAAGATAACCTTTATTAGTCCCACACGTGGGAAATTTGTTTTGTCACAGCAGGAAGTGGACAGTGCAAAAGTTATGACGCAAAAATTAGAATACAATAAGAATAAATACAGTACACAGCTGTACAGAATAGAATAAAATAATATACTATATACAGTAGAATAAAATAGAATAAAAATATACAATAAGATAAAAATAGAATACGAATGCTATATACAACTGAGTAAAAATACAACGATGACAGAAAGGATTATTGCACTTAGTATTATTGCATATGTATGGATGTGTGTGCTTGATCAGTTAAAGTCTTTATTATGGAGTCTGACAGCAGTGGGGAAGAAAGACCTGCGAAATCTCTCCGTCCCACACCGTGGGTGCCGCAGTCTCCCACTGAAGGAGCTGCTCAGTGCTGTCACAGTCTGCTGCATGGGGTGGGAGATGTTGTCCATCAGGGATGACAGCTTAGCCGCCATTCTCCTGTCACTCACCACCTCCACTGGGTCCAGAGGGCATCCTAGAACAGAGCTGGCCCTTCGGATCACCCTGTTCAGTCTCTTCCTGTCCCCAGCAGAGATGCTGCTGCCCCAGCAGACCACACCATAAAAGATAGCAGAAGCCACAACAGAGTCATAGAATTTCTTCAGGAGTGGGCCCTCCACTCCAAATGACCTGAGTCTCCGCAGCAGGTACAGCCTGCTCTGCCCTTTCCTGTAGAGGGCGTCTGAGTTATGAGTCCAGTCCAGTCTATTGTTCAGATGAACACCAAGGTACCTGTAGCTGTCCACAGCCTCAATGTCCATACCCTGGATGTTCAGTGGTTGCAGTGGAGAATGCTTGTGCCTGCGGAAGTCTACCACCAGCTCCTTGGTTTTACTGGCGTTGATCTGGAGGTAGTTCAGCTGGCACCAGTCCACAAAGTCTTGGGTCAGACCTCTGTACTCCTTGTCGTCCCCATCAGTGATGAGGCCGACTATTGCAGAGTCATCAGAGAACTTCTGCAGGAAGCACTGGGTGGAATTGTGGGAGAAGTCTGCAGTGTAGATGGTGAAGAGGAACGGAGCCAGAACCGTTCCCTGTGGGGCCCCCGTACTGCAGACGACCCTGTCCGACACACAGCCCTGAGTCCTCACATACTAAAGTAATTCAATAATAATAATAATAATGGATTGGATTTATATTGCGCTTTTCAAGGCACCCAAAGCGCTTTACAATGCCACTATTCATTCACTCTCACATTCACACACTGGTGGAAGCAGCTACGGTTGTAGCCACAGCTGCCCTGGGGCAGACTGACAGAAGCGAGGCTGCCATATCGCGCCATCGGCCCCTCTGGCCAACACCAGTAGGCGGTAGGGTAAATTTATTATATTATATTACATTATATCACATTATATTATATTACATTATATCCTCTTCCACATTAGAGCCACAACAGGACCCACTAGAACATGGGAACAAGTAAAAGTGAAATATAAGAATATTCTACAGAATGGTAATATTTATCACTTATATTGCTTTTAGTCTCTTGAAAAGAGACCCTGAAATAATCTGTTTGTTTGTTTATAACAGCAACCAAGAAAAGGGCAGAGCAAAAAAAGACAGGTTGTGGTCCTGCACCCCCTCGTCAACAAGTTGGTTAAGTAAATGATACCCTCACGGGAAAATCGATATCTCTCTATGAGCACACTGTCACGCTGAGCTAAAGGATCCTGTCTATCCCGCAATATACGCTGAATTCTGAAAACTCTCCATATCAATCTTGCACCTTCCGCAATGGGTGGCTTGCGTACGGACAGGACATGGCTGTGACAGACTTCCCAAATCCACCTTCGCTTTTATAGCCGTGGTCTCATCTTGATCACATGAAGTAATTTACTATTAATACTAGAGATGGCACGATACCACTTTTTTATGTCCGATACCGATACCGATATCATGAATTTGGATATCTGCCGATACCGATATGAATCCGATATAGTGTGTTTTTTAATCAATAAAACTGTTTTTTAATATCTTGCTGCATTTTGTATAAGTTCATAGTCAAGTTTAAATAAACAACAGCACTAAAGCTATTCTGTTATACCTGTGTGTAAAAAGTACACTGCGCCCAAAATATTTCATAGTTCAGCAACACTGATCAATCTAATAAACTTAAACCTGCTCCATCCTTCCTATTCTGGTATTTTAAAGAGTACTTAGCAGAAATATTAAGCAACCTAACTAATAGGGTTGCAAACTACCAGCAAAAAAAAATAAAAAATAGGGAACCACCCTCCACCCTCCACTTTGTGATGCTTAATCGATGTAATCAACTTTAATTTGATGCAGTGTGAAAAAAAAATGCACAGAAATAAATTATTTTTTCAAGAATAATTAAATAGATTCAACATCTTTCTTCAACAGAATTGCAGACTGCACAGATGGTACTTTCCCAAAGGAAAAAGTACTATAGCTTACTAGGGTATATTAGACTTAACAGTTACTATATACAGTAATGGACTTCTATACATTTTACATCAGATTAAAACTTTGGGTGTAAGATTCAGATAATTATTTATTAAAAGCTAGACATTTTAAATGAGAATAAGAAAGAAAAGTATGTCTTTGTGCCCCCTTTTCCCTGTTAATGCCCTATCGGCCCCCTTGGCTAAACTTTGCTAGATCCGCCCCTGCACAGTTACCAGCGTCAGCTGCGTAGAAAAAGATCCTGGTGTAGAAAGTAATATTAAATAAATTCTAACAACAGCTTATCAAGCTTAAACGTGCTGCTGTTGTTCAGCCGCTGGTTTCCTCTTTCTGGTGCAAAGTGGGCCAAAAACAAACAAGAGAGACGAGTCGCGACAGAAAAGCCGATCAGCTGATCATTAAGCAGTTTCATGAAGTAGCGGCAGGAGAGAGAGAGAGAGAGAGAGAGGCACTTGCTCCATATATCAGTTGTTAAGCTTAACGTGGGAATGCTTTACAAACATTCAGAGAGGAACTTACACACTTGCTTTACTTCTCTCTGGGATAACTTCCTCGGAGATGAAATGCTGGTTTGGTAGCGAGACTACAAATACACACAGCCGCTGTATCACGTGACCACACTGCTCCGTGCTACGGTTATGAGACGAGTTACGCCATGTCGCAAGTTTTGTGAGGTGCTTTTTTGATATTTAATGGATCGGATTACATTTTTTATTTCTCGCCGATATCCGATCCAGTAATTTAGGTCAGTATCGGACCGATACCGATACGTAATATCGGATTGGTCCATCTCTAATTAATACTCTAAAATATGAATTACATCTGAAATAATCAAATACATGAAATAGAATGATTAATAGTACATTTCCCTTTTTTTTAGGAAATGACCTGTATGTATCTGTATGAAATCAATACAAGAATCAAATACTGCATTATCTTTAGTTACATTGATAATATCTATTTTTGGACAAACAGTGGTAAAATATCGCTGTTGCTTTCGTGTAAATGAAGTGGACATACCTGCGTGGCCGCGATCTAATCCTGTTTACATAAAGTAAGCCTGCTCCAAAGCAGGTTTACGCTTACGGATCTGTTGCTATGACAGCAAGTCCCAGATCAGCTTCGGAGAACCGAATGATCCAAGATCACGCGAAATCGTCAACAATCAAATCCAGCTAACTTACTTAGCGAGGTACGAAGAACGGACCCCAGAACAGAATTTGAATCAAAACAATGGAATTTGAATGAACACAACAGAATTTAAATCAAAACAATGGAATTAGAATGAAAATAATGGAAGTTTAAAACAAACAACAGAATTAGAATGAAAACAACGGAATTAACATGAAAAACACAGAATTTGAGAACAAACAATGGAATTTGAATAAAAAGAGTAGAATTAGAATGAAAACAACGGAATTTCAATGAAAACAACGGAATTAACATGAAAACAACGGAATTTCAATGAAAAGAAAAGAATTTGAAAACAAACAATGGAATTTGAACGAAAACAACAGAATTTGATCAAAAACCAAAGAATTTGCCTGAAAAGAACAGAATTTGAGAACAAACAATGGAATTTGAATAAAAAGAGTAGAATTAGAATGAAAACAAAAGCATTGTGAAAAGCCGCGGCAGGGAATTAAAAGGAACGGACTTCAGCGTGAACGACCAGTTCCCCAAAGAGATTCTGGAACGATGCAGGGTCCTCTTCCCAATCCGATGCGGCTTCATCCAGAAGGGCTCCCGCGCTGTCATCACTGTGGACCGGCTGTACGTGGACGGACAGCTCCACCGCGACCCCGACATCACTCCGTGGCTATATTAACCCATGTGCGCCCTGGACCAAAAAAAAAAAAAGAAGGGGGGGGGGGGGGAGGATCACGCAGACCCCGGCAGCGCGGACCCAGGTCTCGTCGCGAAACAGGGCACTGGTTCGCGGTGGGGGCAGATGGGGGTCAGGCGGACCCCCGGCTACAGCGGGTCTCGTCACAGCGTCGGACAAAGGCACCTAATTGGTTGTAACCCTCCATCGATTGCGTAAGTTACAATGGCAAACCTTGGGGTCTGGAAGGACCCCAAGGCGCCACGGCAACAACTCTCAACTTCACATCATCATCATCATCGTCTCCTTTTCGAGAGTTTTCGCGTACACCGGCCTCAGTGAGGACCTCGGACTCTCCGTTCCTCCTCGACCTCCTTCCTCCTTCTCCCCCGTTCTCCTGCTCCCCGCAGGCGAGCGCTTAGCCGGATGGGCCCCGGGTTACGCGTAAACCGGCCCAAGTGGGGACCGCGGGCGCTCCGTGCTCCGTGGGTACTCTGTGACCCCTTAGTGATCATGATGGGGTATTTCGCCACCCCACACCACATTCGTAAGTTACGATGGCAAATACTGGGGTCTCGAGGGACCCCGAACCACCGGAGCAAACATCTCTCAACTACACATAATCATCATCATCGTCTCCTTCCTCCTTCTCCTTGCTCCTTCTACCCTGCGCTTGCAAACGCTCAGCTTTACAGAGGGTAGTCTTCACGTAAACCGGCCCTCTCCTCAGTTCTCCTGGGCCTCGCTGTTGGACGCTTGGCTTTACAGAGGGCAGAATTCGCGTAAACCGCCCTCCTTGAGGGCCTCAGACTCTCCCTGCCGCCTTCCTACCTCCTTCTGCTCCATTCTCCTGCTCTTCGCAGGCAAGCGCTGGGCCCCAAGTTACGCGTAAACTCTCCCTGCCTCCCCGTCCTCCTTCCTCCTTCTGCTCCGTTCTCCTGCTCCTCGCAGGTGAGTGCTTAGCCTTATGGGCCTCGGGTTACGCGTAAACCGGCCTTCACGAGGACTGGGGATGCTCTCTACTCCACGATTACTATGGGATGAAAGTGTACCCACGATGGGGTATTTCGCAACCCCAATGTGCGCATGCGCCAACCAGCGTGCAGCCTGTTACAGTCGCTCCTGCTTTTCTCTTAGTTTAGCTCTTTTTTCTTACGTATTCTTTTTTTTTTCTGACTTGTATTTTCATCCGTTTATTATCTCTTACTCAATCATGTGGATTGAGAGAGTTTTTGTTCTTCTGGTGGCCGTGGAACTGTTACTTTTATCAAGGAGCGGGACCGCGGCACATCTCCTACACACACGGACTGTTTACTCCAGAGATCAGCTGATCGCCCTCATGCCGGCCGGCTCGCTGGCCAGGCCCGCAGAAGTACCAGCTGAAATTTGGAGGAAAACACATCGGGGATGCAGAGGTCAAGGACAGAAGAGAAGAAAAAAGGAGACGGTGAGACAGCGGAGGCTCGAAGCGAGGAGGAGGTATAAACTGTGTCTGCCGTCTATCGTGATGGGAAATGTGCGATCGTTGGCAAATAAAATCGACGAGCTCTCAGCACTGGTACGGAGTCAGAGGGAATACCGAGAGTGTAGCCTGATGTGTTTCACCGAATCATGGATGCACCAGGACATTCCCGATGAGAATGCTTCCGTGGAAGGCTTCCACACTGTTTGGGCGGACAGGGACAGCATCGCTAGCGGTAAGCGGAAAGGAGGTGGGCTTGCTGTTTTAGTTAACAACCGGTGGTGTAACCCTGCCAACATAACAATCAAAGAAAAGATTTGTTGCCGGGACACTGAACTGTGTGCTGTTGGACTCAGGCCGTATTATTTACCCAGGGAATTCTCTCACGTCATCTTGGTGACTGTTTATGTTCCTCCCTCTGCTAACCCCACAGCTGCATGTGACACTATCCACTCTGCCATAGCTCGGTTACAGACTCAGCACCCGAGTGCCTTTATTGTGATCTCGGGTGACTTCAACCATGTATCACTGGACAATACACTAACAACATTCAAACAATATGTGGACTGTCCCACCAGGGGAGAGAACATTTTAGACTTACTGTATGCTAACGTCAAGGATGCATACAGCTCCTCCTCCCTCCCCCCACTTGGTAGGTCAGATCATAACCTGATTCACCTCACCCCCCGCTATGTGCCAATTGTGAGGAGGGAACCTGTGACCACCAGGACTGTTAGGAGGTGGTCAGAGGAGGCAATAGCGGAACTACAGGGCTGTTTCGAGGTGACCGACTGGGAAACACTCTGTGAGCCTCACGCCGAGGACATCAATGGGCTTACTGAGTGTATCACAGACTACATAACTTTCTGCACCGACTCCATTGTTCCAGCTCAGACTGTTCATTGTTACCCAAATAACAAGCCGTGGGTGACTAAGGACATCAAAGCCCTCCTCAACAACAAGAAGAGGGCTTTCAGAGGGGGCAACAAAGAGGAGGTGAGGAAGATCCAGGTGTTACTAAAGGACAAGATCAGAGAGGCTAAGGACAATTACAGGAGGAAGCTGGAGTGGAAACTCCAGCAGAACAGCATGAGAGAGGTGTGGAGGGGCATGAAGACCATCACTGGATTCAGGCCAACCAACAGCAGGGGAGCTGAGGGAGGTGAGAATAGAGCCGACGAGTTGAATCTGTTTTTCAATAGATTCGACACCACAGTGTCTGCTCCCACCCCCACAACCTCACCTGTAGTCAGCCTGGAATCCAGAGCCACACCACTGTGCCAGCCTCTCTCTTCACATGGCGCTGTTACCTCCTGTGAGATTCCTGACACCCCTCCCCCACCCATCACCTTCACTCAATACCAGGTTGAGATGCAAATGAGGAGACTTCACTCAGGCAAGTCTGCTGGACCAGACGGAGTGAGTCCCCTCGTCCTCAAGACCTGTGCCCCCCAGCTGAGTGGAGTCTTTCATAAACTGTTTATGCTGAGTCTGAGTCTGCAGAGGGTCCCAGTGATGTGGAAGACATCATGCCTTGTCCCTGTACCAAAGACGCCACGTCCCAGTGGCCCCCAGGATTACAGGCCCGTGGCACTGACCTCCCACATCATGAACACCCTGGAAAGGCTCATCCTGGACCAGCTGCGACCCCTAGTAAGACCACATCTGGATCCCCCTCAGTTCGCTTATCAGCCTCGTCTCGGAACTGAGGACGCCATCATCTACCTGCTCAATCGTGTCTACACCCATCTGGACCAGCCGGCGAGCACTGTGAGGGTCATGTTTTTTGACTTTTCTAGTGCTTTCAATACCATCAGGCCGACCCTCCTGGGTGATAAGTTAGCAGCGATGCAGGTGGATGCTTCTCTGGTGTCCTGGATTGTTGATTACCTGGCCTGTAAATGGTAAATGGCCTGTATTTATATAGCGCTTTACTAGTCCCTAAGGACCCCAAAGCGCTTTACATATCCAGTCATCCACCCATTCACACACACATTCACACACTGGTGATGGCAAGCTACATTGTAGCCACAGCCACCCTGGGGCGCACTGACACTGGCGCCACCGGGCCCTCTGACCACCACCAGTAGGCAATGGGTGAAGTGTCTTGCCCAAGGACACAACGACCGAGACTGTCCAAGCCGGGGCTCGAACTGGCAACCTTCCGATTACAAGGCAAACTCCCAACTCTTGAGCCACGATCGCCCTGACAGGAAGACCACAATATGTACGTCTCCCACAGTGTGTGTCTGACAAGGTGATCAGCAACACAGGGGCACCACAGGGGACTGTCCTCTCCCCCTTCCTCTTCACCCTCTACACCACAGACTTCAGCCACTGCACAGAGACCTGCCATCTTCAGAAGTTTTCTGATGACTCTGCGATGGTTGGATGCATCAGCAGGGATGATGAGACAGAGTACCGGGCTGTGATCGACTCCTTTGTCACGTGGTGTGAGCAGAATCATCTGCAGCTCAACGTGGCAAAGACCAAGGAACTGATCGTGGACTTCAGGAAGACCAGGGAACACTTGACCCCTGTTTCAATCCAGGGGGTCAGTGTGGACATTGTGGAGGACTATAAATACCTTGGACTACACATTGACAAACTAATCCGTAAGGCCAGCAATGTTGTGGGGATGGAGCTGGACTCCCTCAAGGTGGTGTCGGAGAGGCGGATGCTGTCCAAGATAAAGACAATGTTGGATAACACCTCCCACCCACTCCATGACATGCTGGTCAGTCACAGGAGCACGTTCAGTGAGAGACTGAGATTACCGAAAAGCACCACTGAACGACACAGGAAATCTTTCCTGCCTGTGGCCATCTCCCTGTACAACGCATCCACTTAACACACTGGTTACTGCTACAACTACACGTTTCTTTTCCAGCTATTTATTTATGAGTGACTTATGTATGTATGTATATATTAGAGATGGCACGATACCATTTTTGTTATGTCCGATACCAATACCGATATCATACATTTGGATATCTGCCGATACAGATATGAATCCGATATAGTGTGTTTTAATCAACAAAACTGCTTTTTTAAATATCTTGCTGCATTTTGTATAAGTTCATACTCAAGTTTAAAACAACAACTACGCTAAAGCTATTCTGTTATACCTGTATGCAAAAAAAAATATTTCATAGTTCAGCAATACTGATCAATCTAATAAACTTAAACCTACACCATCCTCCCTATTCTGGTATTTTAAAGAGTACTTAGCGTAAATATTAAGCAACCTAACTAATAGGGTTCCAACTCCCAGCAACAACAAAAATAAATAAATAAAAAATAGGGAACCACCCCTCACGCTCCACCTCATGATGCTTAATCGATGTAATCAACCTTAATTGATTTAAAAAAAAGCACAGAAATAAATTATTTTTTCAAGAATAATTAAATAGATTCAACATCTTTCTTCAACAGAATTGCAGACTGCACAGATGGTACTTTCCCAAAGGAAAAAGTACTATAGCTTACTAGGGTATATTAGACTTAACAGTTACTATATACAGTAATGGACTTCTATACATTTTACATCAGATTAAAACTTTGGGTGTAAGATTCAGATAATTATTTATTAAAAGCTAGACATTTTAAATGAGAATAAGAAAGAAAAGTATGTCTTTGTGCCCCCTTTTCCCTGTTAATGCCCTATCGGCCCCCTTGGCTAAACTTTGCTAGATCCGCCCCTGCACAGTTACCAGCGTCAGCTGCGTAGAAAAAGATCCTGGTGTAGAAAGTAATATTAAATAAATTCTAACAACAGCTTATCAAGCTTAAACGTGCTGCTATTGTTTATCCGCTGGTTTCCTCTTTCTGGTGCAAAGTGGGCCAAAAACAAACCAGAGAGATGGACTCGCGACAGAAAAGCCGATCAGCTGATCATTAAGCAGTTTCATGATTGAAGTAGCAGCAAGAGAGGGAGGGGGAGAGAAGAGGCACTCGCACCATATATCGCTTGTTAAGCTTAACGCAGGAATGCTTTACAAACATTCAGAGACGGACTTACACACTTGCTTTACTTCTCTCGGGGATAACTTTGTCGGAGATGAAATGCCGGGTTGCTAGCGAAGCTCCAAATGCTATCCAGACCACCACAGGTCCCGCATGCCACAGCCGCTCTATCACGTGATGCATACTGCTCCGACGTGCTAACGTTCTGAGGCGAGTTACGGCGTGTTGCACGTTTTGTGAGGTGCTTTCGTGATATTTAATGGATCGGATTACATTTTTTATTTTTCTCCGATATCCAATCCAGTAATTTAGGTCAGTATCGGACCGATACCGATACGTAATATCGGATCGGTCCATCTCTAGTATATATATGTATATATTGTACTATTCTTAGTTAGCGTATTGTCTGTCTTGTCTTAATGTTTGTTTATAATGGAGCACTGTAACAAAAAATAATTTCCCCCAGGGATCAATAAAGTATTCTGATTCTGATTCTGATTCGTAAGTTACGATGGCAAACACTGGGGTCTGGAGGGACCCCGAACCGCTGGAGGAAACAACTCTCAACTTCACATCATCATCATCGTATCCTTCTCGAGAGTGTTCGCGTAAACCAGCCTAAGTGAGGACCTCGGACTCTCCTTGAGTCCCCGTCCTCCTTCTGCTCCGTTCTCCTGCTCCTCGCAGGTGAGTGCTTAGCCTTATGGGCCTCGGGTTACGCGTAAACTGGCCTTCGCGAGGACCAGGGATGCTCTCTACTCCACGATTACTATAGAGTCAAAGTGTACCCACGATGGGGTATTTCACAACCCCAATGCACATTCGTAAGTTACGATGGCAAACACTGGGGTCTGGAGGGACCCCAAACCGCCGGAGCAAACAACTCTCAACTTCACATCATCATCATCATCATCATCAATGTCTCCTTCTCTGCAGTGTTCGCGTAAACCGGCCTCAGTGAGGACCTCGGACTCTTCCTGTCTCCCCGTCCTGCGACCTCCTTCTGCTCCGTTCTCCTGCTCCTCGCAGGTGAGCGCTTTGTCGGATGGGCCTTGGGTTACGCGTAAATGGACCTGAGGACCACGGGCTCTCCGTTGCCTCCTCGTCTTCCTTGCTCCTTCTCCATCGTTCTCCTGCGCCTCGCTAGTGAAAGAGCAGCTGCTTGGCCTGCCTATTACGCGAACACCGCCCTCCAGTTGGACCTCGGGCATTCCGAGCCTCCTTGTCCTCCTTGCTCCCTCTACATCCTTGTCACGCTCCTCGCTAGAGTACGCTTAGGTTTGCAGAGGGTGGGTTTTGCGAAAACCGCCGTCGGTGAGGACATCGAGCTCTCCGTTGCTCCTTGTCCTCCTTGCTCCTCCATCATTCTCCTGCGCCTCGCTAGTGAAAGAGCAGCTGCTTGGCCTGCCTATTACGCGAACACCACTCTCTGTTTGGACTTCAGACACTCCTTGCCTCCTCCTCATCTATGCTCTCTTTACATCCTCGCTAGCATACACATAGGTCTGCGGAGGGCGGGTTTCGCGAACACCCCCTTCGGTGAGGACCTTGGGATCTCCGTTGCTCCCCGTCTTCTTTGCCCCCTCTACAGGGAGTGCAGAATTATTAGGCAAATGAGTATTTTGTCCACATCATCCTCCTCATGCATGTTGTCTTTTTTTTTTTTTTTTTTTTTTTTTTTGGCCTGTCCCGTTTGGCTCTTTTGCCATCAGAATTGTTGTCTAAAGGCAAAGAAAGATGCCCAACGGATTTACTTTACCAAACTGACCATCCCAGCCTTGCCGTAATGGTCCATTTGATTCACCTTTTATTGTTTATTTTATTTTCACTTACTGAATACGGGACAGACTTGACTGGGTGAAAGAAGGGGAGAAAGAAAGAGGGAAAGAGAAACAGCTGAGAAGAGGGACGGGGGAGAAGGGCAAAAGACAAAAACCAACAGAACGGGCAGAGAAAAAAAAATGCATATATCAATCACCTGGATCACCTGCTGAGAAAGAAAAAAGAAAGCAAGCAGAAGAGAACAAGAGTAATAGAATAAACAACATCACAATGATATATGGGAATATGACAGTAAATACTAAATGTTAAACATTATTGTGCAGCACATAAGATCAACAGAACACAGTGTGCTTTGAGGTAGGAGCCAAAAAGGGTGTAGTTTGTGGGTGTGATCACCCGTGTGTACACCTGTGAGCATGGACGCGCTTGTTTTTTGTTTTTTTAAAAGGTTCCTTCATGTAATAATCTGCTAGAGGGTGTGGGGGGGCCACAGCCCCGTCCTCCAGGGCGTGAAGCAGGTGTGGAGGAGATCAAAACTCCAGACATCCAGAGGCCCCCAGAACACAAGAGACCAAGGAAGACCAACAGAGGGGCAGCTGCGCCACTGTCCCGGCGGATGATGCAATGATCGGGGACCATTCTTAATTTCGTTGTTCTCATGACAATGACAATAAAGTTTCTGATTCTGATTCTGATTCTGAAGAGCTGAGGAGAGTCCCAGATGAGGGCTCACTCAGCAGCCGCGGAGCAGAAGCCAGGGGGAGTTGCAGTGACGCGCCCGTGAGCTCCGCCGGCAGCCAGCTGCGCCTGAGTGACCGAGCCCCAGGCCGAGAGGCCGGGGGCACCCCACCTCCGAAGTGGCCCGAGCGAGCCCCAGGCTCCAGGCCCCGATAAGCGGCCGCCAAGGAGTGAGCCGGTGTGTACCTGGACGCCCATCCCCGGACACAAAGAACCACCAACGCACCGATGTCTGAGGGGGTCCGCCACTGGCAGGGGAAGTGGTGGTAGGGGGAGATAGGCCTCCAAACCTTGGAGGGCCTGAGATGTCCCCAGAGAGGTGGCGCCTGACACCCAACCTGACATATAGACACAGACATACAGGCACACACAGATACAAACATCCATTCCCACCCTCATGCTCTCATATGCACTTACTCCACACTCAACCAACGTGGAGACAGACATAAAGAGACGTTGTACACACGATCACACTCCCCAAGCGTACTCTACAAACCGGGTCTAGGTGCCCCCGCCCCTGGAGGGGGGAACTGCACCCAGACCCAGGTGGTGTTTCCCTTTTCCCTGCGGTGGGGGGAGGCAGACCGCCCCGACTCCGCAGCAGCAGGAAGGCTCCACACTCCAGACCGCAGTCGGACGGCCAACTCCTCCTCCTAGCCCCCCTGCTCCAGCAGGTCGCAGAGAACGGGGGTGAGAGAAGACTCCAAACCTCCCTCCACCCGCTCATTGTAATGTTGATGCATGTGTGTTCTAAGGTGCATTTAAAACCCAGGAGGGCATGGAGCTACCTGCCAGAGAGCAGCAGGTAAGCGCATGGTCCCTCCTGCTAGCCCTCAATGTCTACGTGTATTTAAAATTGAGAGGTGGGCAACGATGCCAGGGGTGGGGTGTACACCCTGATGGTACTTTGGACTCCGTGTATCGTGCCCACCCCCAAGATCCTATATGTATGTGTAATGAGAGTGTGAGTAATGTGAATGTCTAAGTTGTGGGATAAAATTGAGGCAGAGGCAGCCAGAAGGGGACAGAGGGGGGGGGGGGGTAGCCTCCTCTGCACCCTGGTGACATACCCCTACTCCAAGGCCCTGCATGTGTGGGTGGTTGTGGTGGAGCGGGAAGAGGGAGGCAGCTGGAGATGGGGAGGGAAGGAAGGGAGGGGCAAGTGACCCCTCCCTGGGGCCAGCTCCCCCGCTGACCCCAGTAGGCACCCCCATACTCCGCGACCCGCCAGGGAAAGGGGGCCCAGGCCCATCCAGACCGGGCCCAGTGCAGCAGCGCCGCCCGGCCCCACAGAGCCCGGGACAGTCCACCCAACCCCACCACAGAGAAAACTGCACCCACCCCACCATCCACTCATCTTCCAGACTACATAAGACAATAAACACCCAGGCTGAGATCTTCCTCCACCTCTCCTGTATCTCCCCCTCCTGCAGAGGGAGCTCCTGAGGAGAGGAAAGCTCCTGCAAGATGTGACCATCTCCCCCACCAGTTGAAGAGCCCCCCAGGTGGCTCGACGGACCGGCGGCACCCTGCTCCAGGGCTGGGCCCCCATGCACCCACCCGCCCACAACCCCGGCAACACACCAACCAGGACCCAAGCCCCCGAGGCCCGGTCCGGGTCCCAGCCCAGAGACGGAGCGCCCCCAGAACCTCACGCCCATCCCGGACCCACCCAGGGCCAGCCAGGCTACCAGGTCAGTAACCCACGTCCGTCAGCACAGACCCTCCCCTAGCCCCGCTGCACGCAGCCGCGAAGAAACAGTCACCGGAGAGCCAACAGAGCCCCTAACCGGACATGACCGCTACCCCGGGTTGAGCCCCCCAAGGAAGATGCCTCCGGGGAACCCCCCGACGCCCTAAGCCTGTCCCTACCCCCACACCAATCACAACAGTGAAGGCGGGACCAAACTATGACCCCCCACCCCCACTAGGTGATGGAGCTGATCAAAGGAGCCCAGAGCAATTGATCTGATGTGGTGGCAGAGGCTGTATCAAGACTAATGTAATCTAATAGATAATTTCTATATTGGTTAGAATTAAGATCATTTTTATTTTTCCAGTTCATGAGGACTGTTTTCTTGGCTATGCATAGGGCAGTGAAAACCATATGGGCGATATTCTTTTCTGAAGTGACATTATCTAAGCTGCCCAACAAACACACTAAGGGGGAAGTTGGAATGTTACATTTCAGACACTTTGATAAGTCTTCACATATCTCGCGCCAAAACTTCTGAACTGGTGGACAGAACCAAAGAGCGTGGATATAATTGTCCGGTGAATTGGTTTGGCAGTGTGAGCAGTTGTTGGTAGACGTAAAGCCCATCTTGAACATCCGATGACCTGTATAGTGTACTCTATGTAATATTTTGTATTGAATTAATTGAAGACTGGGATTTCTAATTAGATGAAAGGTTTTTAAGCAAATCTGAGACCAGAAGTTTAGGTCTAAGTTAACTGATAAATCCGCTTCCCATTTTGCAATAGGAAGTGATATTGATTCATCTGTTTTAGAAAGCATTCTGTATATTTTGGATAGTAATTTGGGGGGTTTAAGAGTAAGAAATTGAACCACACTTGGTGGTGTTTGTAGTTCAACTTGACCCGGTTTAAATTTCTTTTTTACTATGGATTTAATTTGTTGATATTCTAAAAATCTTTTCTTGTTGATCCCATATTGTGTAACTAGTCCGTCAAATGAAATAAATTCTGTTCCTTCTAGTATATGTTCTAAATATTTGATTCCTTTATCACTCCAATCTGAAAAGTTTATCATATTATTGTTTTGTAATATGTCAGGGTTGTTCCAGATAGGTGTACGTTTGCATGGGATTAATGAAGACGCCGTCAATTTTAGAAACTCCCACCATGCTGTCAGAGAAGAGCTGATGTTGATGCTTTTAAAGCATTCATGTCGTTGGATGTTTGAGCTGATAAATGGTAGGTCTGAGATCTCTAGATTATTGCAGAGTGCTTGTTCTACATCTAGCCAAGGTTCATCTAAGAGGGTGTGTTTTAGCCATCCTGAGATAAACTGAAGCCTGTTGGCTAAGAAGTAGTGCTGAAAGTTAGGCAGTTCTAGTCCTCCTTTATCCTTGGTCTTTTGTAGTGTTTTTAAGCTTATACGTGGGGGTTTATTTTTCCAAAGGAATTTGGACATACATGAATCTAGAGATCTGAACCAATCTTGTGGCGGTTTAGTTTGGATCATTGAGAATAAATAATTTATTTTTGGTAAGACCATCATTTTTATAGCGGCAACCCTTCCCATGAGTGATATGGGTAGACATTTCCATCTAGCCAGATCATCTTCTACCTTCTTTAAAAGTGGGATATGGTTTAATTTAGTTAGATCTGCAAGCTTGGGAGAAACATTAATACCTAAATATTTTATATTTCCCGATTGCAGTGGTGTAGAAGAGGAATTATGGAAGGAGCAATTAATCGGTAGGACTGTAGATTTTGACTAGTTAATTGAGTAATCTGATATTCTTGCAAAAGAGTTTATCAATTCAATCACCCCAGAGATATTGGTTTGTGAATTTTGGAGAAAGAGTAACACATCATCCGCATAAAGGCTGATTTTATGTTCCACGTTCTTGCATTTTATGCCCTTAATTACTGAATTCTGTCTAATTGCTGCTGCTAGTGGTTCAATAAAAATTGCAAATAGTGAAGGGGAGAGTGGGCATCCCTGTCTGGTGCCCCTCAAGAGACAGAAGCTGGAGGATGTCTGGTCATTTGTTCTAACACAAGCTGTTGGGGAATTATATAATATTTTTAACCAGTTTATGAAAGAGGATCCAAAACCAAATTTGTGTAAAGTTGCAAATAGAAATTTCCAGTTAACTCTGTCAAATGCTTTTTCTGCGTCTAAAGAGAATATTGTAGTTTCTAGGTTTTTACTGTATGAGTAGTCTATCATGCATGTTGTCTTACTCCAAGCTGTATAGGCTCGAAAGCCTACTACCAATTAAGCATATTAGGTGATGTGCATCTCTGTAATGAGAAGGGGTGTGGTCTAACACCCTATATCAGGTGTGCATAATTATTAGGCAACTTCCTTTCCTTTGGCAAAATGGGTCAAAAGAAGGACTTGACAGGCTCAGAAAAGTCAAAAATAGTGAGATATCTTGCAGAGGGATGCAGCAGTCTCAAAATTGCAAAGCTTCTGAAGCGTGATCATTGAACAATCAAGCGTTTCAATCAAAATAGTCAACAGGGTCGCAAGAAGCGTGTGGAAAAACCAAGGCGCAAAATAACTGCCCATGAACTGAGAAAAGTCAAGCGTGCAGCTGCCAAGATGCCACTTGCCACCAGTTTGGCCATATTTCAGAGCTGCAACATCACTGGAGTGCCCAAAAGCACAAGGTGTGCAATACTCAGAGACATGGCCAAGGTAAGAAAGGCTGAAAGACGACCACCACTGAACAAGACACACAAGCTGAAACGTCAAGACTGGGCCAAGAAATATCTCAAGACTGGTTTTTCTAAGGTTTTATGGACTGATGAAATGAGAGTGAGTCTTGATGGGCCAGATGGATGGGCCTGTGGCTGGATTGGTAAAGGGCAGAGAGCTCCAGTCCGACTCAGACGCCAGCAAGGTGGAGGTGGAGTACTGGTTTGGGCTGGTATCATCAAAGATGAGCTTGTGGGGCCTTTTCGGGTTGAGGATGGAGTCAAGCTCAACTCCCAGTCCTACTGCCAGTTTCTGGAAGACACCTTCTTCAAGCAGTGGTACAGGAAGAAGTCTGCATCCTTCAAGAAAAACATGATTTTCATGCAGGACAATGCTCCATCACACGCGTCCAAGTACTCCACAGCGTGGCTGGCAAGAAAGGGTATAAAAGAAGAAAAACTAATGACATGGCCACCTTGTTCACCTGATCTGAACCCCATTGAGAACCTGTGGTCCATCATCAAATGTGAGATTTACAAGGAGGGAAAACAGTACACCTCTCTGAACAGTGTCTGGGAGGCTGTGGTTGCTGCTGCACGCAATGTTGATGGTGAACAGATCAAAACACTGACAGAATCCATGGATGGCAGGCTTTTGAGTGTCCTTGCAAAGAAAGGTGGCTATATTGGTCGCTGATTTGTTTTTGTTTTGTTTTTGAATGTCAGAAATGCATATTTGTGAATGTGGAGATGTTATATTGGTGTCACTGGTAAAAATAAATAATTGAAATGGGTATATATTTGTTTTTTGTTAAGTTGCCTAATAATTATGCACAGTAATAGTCACCTGCACACACAGACATCCCCCTAAAATAGCTAAAACTAAAAACAAACTAAAAACTACTTCCAAGAACATTCAGCTTTGATATTAATGAGTTTTTTGGGTTCATTGAGAACATGGTTGTTGTTCAATAATAAAATTATTCCTCAAAAATACAACTTGCCTAATAATTCTGCACTCCCTGTACATTGCTCTCAAGTGCCTTGCTAGTGAAAGAGCAGCTGCTTGGCCTGCCTATTACGCGAACACCGCCCTCCGTTTGGACTTCAGAAACTCCTTGCCTCCTCCTCATCCTTGCTCTCTCTACATCGTTCTCATGCTCCTTGCTAGCGTATGCTTAGGTCTCCGGAGGGCCGGTTTCGCGAACACCCCCGTCGGTGAGGACCTCAGGCTTTCCATTCCTCCATGTCCTGCTTGCTCTCTCTCCATCATTCTTAAGTGCCTGGCTAGTGAAAGAGAAGCTGTTTGGCCTTCCTATTACGCGAACACCGCCCTCATGTTGGACCTCGGGCTCTCCGTTGCTCCTCGTACTCTTTGCTCCCTCTACATCGTTCTCAAGGGCCTCGCTAGTGAAAGCGCAGCTGTTTGGCCTGCCTATTACGCGAACACCGCCCTCCGTTTATGCTCCTCGCTAGTGTATGCTTAGGTCTGTGGAGGGCCGGTTTCGCGAACACCCCCTTCGGTGAGGACCTCGGGATCTCCATTGCTCCTCATCCTCCTTGCTCCTTCTCTACCGTTGTCATGCGCCTCGCTAGTTCAAGAGAAGCTGTTTGGCCTTCCTATTACGCGAACACCACCCTCCAGTTGGACCTCGGGCTCTCCATGCCTCCTCGTCCTCCTTGCTCCCTCTTCATCGCTCTCATGCTCCTCGCTAGTGAAAGAGAAGCTGTTTGGCCTGCCTATTACACGAACACCGCCCTCCAGTTGGACCTCGGGCTCTCCGTTGCTCCTCATCCTCCTTGCTCCCTCTACATCGTTCTCAAGCGCCTCGCTAGTGCAAGAGCAGCTGCTTGGCCTGCCTATTATGTGAACACCACCCTCCAGTTGGACCTCGGGCTCTCCATGCCCCTCGTCCTTCTTGCTCCCTCGCCTTCGTTCTCATCTGCCTCGCTAGTGAAAGAGCAGCTATGTGGCCTGCCTATTACACGAACACCGCCCTCCGTTTGGACTTCAGACACTCCTTGCCTCATCCTCATCCTTGCTCCCTCTACATCGTTCTCAAGAGCCTTGCTAGCGTACGCTTATGTCTGCGGAGGGCGGGTTACCTGAACACAGCCTTCCGTTTAGACCTCGGACCCTCAGTGTCTCCTCATCCTCCTTTCCCTTTTTAAAAACATTTTCCTCGCTCTCACGCGCCTCGCTGGCGAGCCCTTAGCTTTGGGGAGGGTGGGTTTCACGAACACCACCGTCTGTGAGGAACCCAGTACCCCCTACACACACACACACACACACACACACACACACACACACACACACACACACACACACACATACAGGAGGCAGTGAGGAGTAGAAGGAGGTTGTTGCTACGCCTGCGTCGCAAAACCAGGGCTCATTGTGTGTGAGCCTGGAGCAGCTACGGGGGAAACACATGGGACAACCGTGCAGTTTGGGGCCATGGTTTATTCAACGTGCATTTTCAGTGTGGTTTAACTTGCTAATCTGATCTGAAATACTTTCCTTGAATGTGCCTTAATTTCACCTCTTTTTTCTTTCTTCTTTTCTTAGCTTACTGAAAACGTTGGCAACCAAAGGCCGGATCCAGGGATGTGTGCTGCTTGTGCTACTGGCGTTATGTGGGAAAACTGCTCGCTGTCAACATCGATACAGAGGTAAAGTGCAATCCCAGGGTTGTGTGCTGCTTGTGGTACTCGCTTTATGTGGACAAACTGCTTGCTGTCAACATCAATACAAAGATAACAAAAGAATAGCCTAGTGTAACGTAGTGTTTTATTTTATTTTTTTCTAGAATGATTCAAATGTTACTATCAGGGGGAGGGGCGATCGTGGCTCAAGAGTTGGGAGTTCGCCTTGTAATCGGAAGGTTGCCAGTTCGAGCCCCGGCTTGGACAGTCTCGGTCGTTGTGTCCTTGGGCAAGACACTTCACCCGTTGCCTACTGGTGGTGGTCAGAGGGCCCGGTGGCGCCAGTGTCCGGCAGCCTCGCCTCTGTCAGTGCGCCCCAGGGTGGCTGTGGCTACAATGTAGCTTGCCATCACCAGTGTGTGAATGTGTGTGTGAATGGGCGGATGACTGGATATGTAAAGCGCTTTGGGGTCTTAAGGGACTAGTAAAAGCGCTGTATAAATACAGGCCATTTACCATCATTTCCCCAACCCCGCAGGCTCTGCGACCCGTGAAGAACTGAGACTCCTCCTGGTCGGTAAAACAGGATCGGGAAAGAGTGCATCCGGAAACACCATTTCGCCTGAGTCTGTCACCGACGGCTGTCTCAGAAAAGAGGCAGAGGGCAAAGACGGAAGAAATATCGCTGTGATCGACACTCTGGGGCTGTCTTTTGGATGAAATAGATGAAATGGTGGATTTCAATGGAGGAAACCACTACACCAACGAGATGTATAAGGCGGCCCAGAAGAAACTCGAAGGAGAAAGGCTGAAGAGGAGAAAGGAGGAAGAACAAAGAAAAAGGGAAGAAGAGGAGAGGATCGAATTGAAGGAGCGGTGTAAATTTTTCCGCCTCGCTTCCCTGGGATTATTTGGCACAGGAGTGTACTTTACATCTTATGTTCTCGTGGGGCTCGGTGGAGCCCTTGGATATTCTCAGTTAAAGACGCCGAGCTTGACGGTTGGGCGTCTTCTTTACTCGTCGATACCGTGAAAACTGCGCAGGTGTATCACCTACTCGACCTAGTGATCAACGAGTACCGCACCGAAGCATGCAACGGGTGCAAGACCAATCACCCCAGCCAGAGACAACATGAGTGTCTGCGAGTCTTGGTGTCAGGGTCCCTGTCCCTACCCGGTCGAGCTTCTGCCCTTGGTCCATGCACCTGGTCGCCATCACGCACCTGTGGCTCGTTACGAGAGGGTTCCAGCTCCTTTATAAGACGGCATCTCTGTGTTTCTCGTCGCTGGACCGTTGCCGACCCGCATTCCCTGGACCAACCCCTGTGTTTCCTGACTGATTGAGTGTGCGAGGAGTGGAGTACATCATCGTATTTTCTGTGGAGTGTGGAGAGGAGCGTGAGGAGTGGACGGAGTGCGTGTGGACTTTCAGCGTCTTTTCCCTTTGTGTGTGGAGCCCCGGAGCCCGGCTTCCCCCTCACCTCTGTAAATAGATCACCTGGTGTGCTGTAATAAAGATTCTTGTGTTTCCCAACTCAGAGCCTGCGCGTGTGTCCGTTCCATCCCGCTGTGACACTTGGAGGATGACTTTTACGCTGAACATTATTACAGCATCAGGAAAAGACTCCTCACGCCGAGTTTCATACCTTCCATTCAACGTCTCCTGATCATGTATTCACAGCCACCGAAGGCACTGTACAGCACCGAGCACCTGAAACACGGACAGTTTGTTGATATTGTAATCAAAAATACAGGGGGGGAGGCATTTTAAAAATGCACCCTCCCTATTGCGCATGTCCCTAAAAGGTATGGCCTTCCAGATTGCCTCAGTTGTATCGTGAGTGTAATTTCAAATAAAATAAAATAAAACTCAGAAGCGTCTGTGTGTTGTATTCTTCTTTTTCTTCTTCTTCTTCTTCTTCTTCTTCTTCTTCTTCTTCTTCTTATTATTATTATTATCATTATTATCATTATTGTGATTATGCTTCATTTTTATGTACTGGGGTATCAATGACTCCCACGCTGCCGCAGCAGCTTCTGTGCATGGCCCCCAAGTGCTACGTTTTCTTTCCCGATCCCCTGACGAACCCATTAGAATCGCTCTGGGGCACTCTTCGACCCCAAATGATCGTTCTGTTTTTTTCATTTTCATTCACCTGTCTCTACTGAGGGTGGGGTACTTTGGGACCCCCGGGGTCTGGGGCTGCCCCAAAGGGGAACACAAGGGTTAAGTCATTTTGTCCTTGTAAAGTGAATGTTATGTTAACGATGTTGCTCAGTGCTTTCATCTCAGTGTTGATCACTACATCACAGTAGTGGGGGATGGGTATTGATAAGATTTTCACGATTCCGATTCCATTTTCAATTCTGTTTAACGATTCGATTCTTTATCGATTCTCTTATCGATTCTTTTTAAAAAAGGAGAACACTAAGGTCCATTAGCTTAGAACTTTGTTTTATATCTTCTCTTTGAACATAATAGAAATTTAGGAGTAACGTGGCCTTACAAACCCAACAGTGAGATCTTAAGAGATCCACAGCCTCTTCAATGGAGTGTCACAGGGTCCCCAGGAAAAAAAAATTGTAAATGTAAAATAATAAAATAAATATTCTTCTGTAGCAATAACAAAGTATAACATAAATTATTCTGTAGCAATTACACAAGAATATCCAGTAATGTCCCTGCCTACAATTAAACACATTCACTTACTGAAAATCATCTGCTGCGGCAAATGGGTGCAAGCCTTTGACCACAAACTTAGTCACTGCTCGGTGACATTCGTCAATCCTGGCCTGAAAGGAGACGCTACCGGTAGACTGCAGCGAGAACTGCCAGCATCTGAGCCAGACTCTGTCTTAGGGCTGGGTATCGTCACTGATTTCTAGAATCGATTCGATTCCGATTCACAAGGTCCTGAATCGATTCAATTCGATTCGGGAAAATTTAGCCTCAGACAGTCAGAAATACTATAATTCAGATCATGCATCATTACATTTCCATAATTTTATATTTATAAAAGAAAGCTGACACTTGCGAGACTTAATCAAAGGTGTAAGCATCACAGCAGATGCCTTTGTGTCAAAGTAGCTGAGGATAGAACACAGAAAAACATGAAGGTGATTTTCCTGGCCTGGGATTTTATAAAAATATTCTGCAGTAGATCAAAAATGAAAGAAAGTCATTAATCAACATATGAACAGTACCTGATGCTGCTCAAGTGAAGCAGAGCAAAGTTACAGAGGTTTTAGAGACACAGCTAAGCGTTTTGCAATTTTGCATAATTTCAAAAAGTTTAAATTTGTTCAGTAGCCTGTTGAATGGCAGAAATTAGGTTTTCTTTTCGGAAGTAAGTAAAAGGAAAAAAACAGCGGCTGACAGCGCTGTAAACAACGACTTGTGCATAACAAGCAAGCGAATAATGCAGAAAACAGATTTTTAGACGGGAAACTGTTCTTGAAGTATACAGAGAGAGAGAGAGAGAGAGAGAGAGAGAGAGAGAGAGAGAGAGAGCTGTGCATGAAGTGTGATTATGGTGGAAGCAAAAAAACAAAAGTAAGAGGGAATTCATGATGATGTTTATGTGAAGTTTGGATCTTCTTTTGCTGCTCGTTCAGTCAATATTGTCTGGAGAGAGTTAAAACCTGCAGCTTCAGAATCTAAAAAAGGGCGTAAACACAAAGCGAGGACCCGCCGACGGATCAGAATCAGCGAGCTGTCGGCTTTCAGCCCCGACCGTGTCCGTGCCGTCGGGTGAGAAAGGCGACATCTGATTCTGATGTGTCGGCGAGTCCGTGCTTTGTGTTTATGTCTTTGTGCAGAATCCGTGTTCCTGCTCTCATTTACTGTTTTAGCTGTTTGGTGGTTGTTGAAATTTAGTAAGGTTTAGCCTGATATTCTGGTATTTCGGGCAAAATAAATTTATATTAAAAAATCGATTCAGGATTTTAATGAATCGATATCACGTTATCCAGAATCGATTTTAATCGATAAATCGGTAATCAAAACCCACCCCTACTCTGTCTGTCTCTCTCATCATGGTCACCTAAATGCACAGTAATGGAAGGTTTTGTAATAAGGCAGATCGCGCTAACATAATATGCACCGTTAGTTGATTAGTTACCTTCCGGGAGAGGACGTGCAAACCTTACCGCTGCTGCTGGGTTGAGATTCACGAGGTTATCGCGTGTTTTGTGAGCAAATGCTTTTGCATATTCGTAGTGTTTCCTCCCTTAAATGAAATATCTACTTTGCAAGTATTACAAGTTGCCCTGTTGTCATCCGTTCTCCTAAAGTATAACCAAACTTTTGAGCGTTTGAGCCGCCATGTTTCCTGCCAGGTAAATGACGCTCCGCAATGTGGTGACATCATTCGGGCGACTGGAATCGATAAGGGAATCATTTGTAAAAATGACAAACAATTCCAAGGAATTGAAACAGTGGGAACCGATTCTCAACAAGAACCAGGTTTCGATACCCATCCCGAATTTCATGGATGATATTTAATATCATCCATGAAGATTATGCTGTGAAAATGAGAAACTAAACTTTGAACATAACCTGATTGACTTTAGCTGTTATTTCAAAATGAGTATGTTATCAGCATTAAAAATAAAAACAACATGTGGTCTTCAGGCGCTGCTGCAGGGTAGGGGTGGTGCAGTGGGCTCAAGGGGCACTGCCAGGGAGGCTGAGGGGGCAGGTGGAAGTAATTTTCTTCCAGTCTTCAGTGACGCCGGGGACCTGAAGAGGGAGGTATGTTGAACGTGAGGTCTGCTGGACAGCTGGCCTAACTGAGAACGGGTGCCGAACCAAAGAGCACTGTGTTCAATCAAGCAAATGTAAACAATCACCTGAGCTTCGTGTGGGGTCTGGCTCAGTCGCATAAATATTAACAATAAAATAAACCTAAGAATCATAAATAATAATAGTGCAGTTGATAATTTATACTTTACAGTAAATCTAAATCTTAAATCTTACAAATCTAAAAGACAAAATGAAAACAAAACAAAAAATGACTAAATGTAACTTTGTTTCAGAGTTAAAAATTGAGTAATTGAATAGATATTTACATTTTTTAAAAACTTTTTTTCAAGCATTCTTTACTTTATATGTCAAATGTTGAAGATGACATATTAGCTGTTTGGCATTTTGGCGTGTGAGAACAGAATTTTCTATTTAACGATAACAACTTAGCAAAAGGCTTAGGCTATGTACATTAAATTTTGTTCACCTAATGATAAAATACTCTAAATGAACAGTTTTTCTGACTAAAATAAGACACATTTTGAAATTATGGTCTGTTCTTTACACAAAACACTTATCATACATGCTGATACTGACCAGCAGAGGTCGCTAAGATACTTATTATAGAACACAGTTTCTATGACAAGCTTATATGTGATGAGGCAGAAGTGCTTTCAAACAACAGCACCTGTGCACCCAGTACAGAATGCGCTCACCATCTGAAGTTCAAAAGTTAAAGGTCTCTCAAACAGGGTCTCCTGAGTGTTTATAATTGTTATATTGTCATAAAGAACTAAAGTTGCATAATGCTCACCAATGTGTTTTTTTAATTCAATTTTAAGCCCGCTGAGATTAATTAGAGTAGGAATGCCGTATTTTCTTTATTCTGAGCTCTCTCTGTCTCAGTCTGTCTGCTGTGTGGTTATACACTGACAGCAAAATGTTTGCATGCATGTTAACTACACTCCAGCAACCCCAGCCTTTGTTCCCGCGCCTTTGCTGACAAGTGCATCATGTCTATTTGGGAGCTACTGCTCATAAGATGTAGAGACAAGACCTGTCTGAGCTCTGGCCTCAAACTCAGTATGTGTGTGTGTCCCAGATAGAGAATCAAAGCTCACTTTATGCTCTCTTTCTTCATTATCATAGATGAAAGTACTACTCTTGGATGAGCGAGGCAGGCAGTTCAGTTGGACTCAGACACAAGCCTCAGCATTTTAAATACACTGTGTGTGTGCAAACACACAGTACCTCAAGTCCAGTGATATGTCAAAGTTTGGCTTGTGCAGAGATGAGAAAAAAGATTAATCTTGAGGATTAGAGCTGCATTAAGTTGGATGCTTAAAACACTCAGGGTATTTGGGACTCGTTTCAGGAGGCACATTCAGCCAAAGTTTGCACTGCCTGACAGTTTTCTGTCAAACATTTTCTGGTCACTCCAACAGTTTATCTCAGCCTTGGACTCTTTGCTTTATGTGGGGAAATAAATTTGGAGCGTGCATGTGGGGAAGAAAAGCTGTGTCAACATCTGGGCAGCCTGCAAAAGCTGAGAAGACAGGCAAGTTTTTGATGCACATTCCTGGACGCCGTAGGGTTCTTATAGGTCAGATAGTTTTAGGAAGTGAAGTGCCTGCTCAAGCTGCACTCGCATTTGTGCAAGTATGTGTTTGTCTCTAATTCTGTGAAACACTTAAGGCTTCATTACTTTAGCAATGAGCCCCCATTAGTATGTTTTTTCCTGTTAGGGGAGGTGGTTATGTACTTTGAGAGAAAACAAAGAAGGGAATCTCCCAGAAAAACAAAATGGTTTTATTTGCTTGGCAAAGACTGAAAAGAAAAGACAAACAGCTAGTGAGAGTTTATAAAAAGGTAACATAGTCTGTACGTAAACTTAGTAAATTGCTGTCAGGACCACTTTAGTTGAAATAAGATTGTTTTTCCATCTGCAGTTATCCCTTCCCTGAACAGAGCAGGCATCTGTGACACTGGACACAACATTTATTAAAACAGAAATGGTAACTATTGTGCACAGGCAGCAGCAAATGTACCGTATATCTTTCAGTACTTCTTTGAATTTGCTATATTTGTGAATATTCAAAGGGGTATTTGCAGTGCTCCGTCTAACTGATGAAGTTTAAAGGTTTTGGTCTGTGTTTCTGGATAGAAGCCAGTCTCTGTCTGTTTTAAGTTAAGGTAATTGTGATAAGAAGAATACCTTTGGGTGAAAAAGAAAGTGTAGTAAAGAACATGTAAAACACTTTTTGTGTTAATAACCTTGAAATACACACACCTAAGGCAATGCACACCTGTACACCTGTTAGATAGATGCTCTGTTACATAAGAGGGATTAAGTCGGTCGTTATTTGTCAGCTACATCGATGGAAGAAATAATACTGGCCATAATGAAATCAGTAATTATATCACTATGGCGGCCATTTTAAAGAATTTTGATTAAATTCAATCTGAGGAGAGAATCTGAAACCCTTTAAGGATCCTGGAAGTGTAAGAGATTTTACTTTCAGCTGGTGTTGTAGCTAGCTTTGGCAGCTAAGACACCTTCTCAGACCTGTGAATGTGAGAAGCAGAGTGCAGAGAATACATTTCACATCATCTATGACAGGGTTTCCTAACTGATCACTTGCCAGACAGCTATAAATAGATAATCAGTAGAAAAAAAAACGCTGAAAAAAATTTGGTGTTAGGTGTTTAAACAGATTCCAAACATTGTCCACCAAAAACTGAAAGGGCTTAGATCTAAATGAACTTTTGGTTTTTATTGAGTTGACAGGATGTTTTCAGTATCATAATAGTGATTGTGAATTCCTGTTCTGATACCAGTATTTACAACAATCTGTCCGATAGTCGATACTTTTTTCATTTTTCTTATTTTTGTTTTATCCGAGGGATACAAAGAAGTCTTTAGTGTAACAAAATAATTAGAATGTTTTGAACTCTTTTAGCTTTTAAAGATTTTGCCAGCACAAAATTTGTGTAACATAACACTGATCCTGGTAAATACCACTATATTTGCTGATATGCTGGTATCAACAAAGGCTATATTGGTCTATGCTGATATTTCTCTAAAATATTTTCGTGCATGCATTCTATGAAACATATATTTTGAACTTGCAAACATAACGGATCTACCAGCAGAAATAGCCAACAATCAACTGGAAAATGGTCAGCAGGAAGAGAAATGGTTCTAGGATTGATCCAAGTGGAACACCAGCTCACTCTTGGATCTAAAAGGTACCATTAACATTTATTTACTGAGTAATTAAATAAATATCTTTTACTCATTTAAAAACAAGATTATGACATGCTTATATGACTACTGTTATGTACTGTACAGGAGGTTTTGAAGATTAGTTACATGGTTTTATTTAAACTGCTGTGATTTAAATTTAAATTTAAATTTAAATTTCAGGCGCTACGATAATGGTAATCTAAGCTTTACAAGCTATACAGGGTTCCATTTTAATACATCACACTGATCCCACACAGCAAAAATACTGGCTCATTTACAATTTGATGGCAGCAACATATCTCTGAAAGGTGGCAGAGGGCCATGTTTACCACCAGTGTTGGTCAAGTTACTTGAAAAAAGTAATCAGTAACTAATTACTGATTACTTCCCCCAAAAAGTAGTCCAGTTACTTTACTGATTACTTATTTTCAAAAGTAATTAATTACTTAGTTACTTAGTTACTTTTTAAAAACACGATTTACAACCTGAATAGGTGATAAAGCGATAGATCTTTCAGCCCAATTCTACTTTTTCTGCATAATCCATCACACAAAATGTAATCAAATGGAAAAGTCTCTTTTTAAAACTTGTTTTATTAGTTTTAATCTTTTAACTTTATGCATCAAGCAAAAATTTAATTATATGCAACATTCTCTGACTGGAAGAAATTTGTTTAATATTTAAACCTATTTTCTGCACATTCCAACACATAAAATTAAATATTTTTTTGTGTTTACACTCACTCTTTCAAATAGATGCAAGTAAAACACAGCAGAAAATAAATAAAGTCAAAGACTAGCGGTCCTGTTGCTCTATTTTCACCTGTAAAGCAGGAGCGGGGTAGGCGGAGGTTTATCCTGGTGCAGGTGTGCCGCAGCGGTCAGTTGAAGAATCCGCGAGTTTCTCTGTGAATTTCCCATTACGTCGTTGCGCACTCGGTGCTTGCTTGGACGTTTAGGGGTTTTTTTTCGCAGTAAAAATACGTTTTCTTCCCACGCACAACGGACGCTAATGTTTTTGTCACTTTTTATGGAATCAAACTTAAAGTAAGGTCAGTACTTCCACACTTTAAATGCTGCACGCTCATACTCTCTCCCGCACTCGATATATGATCCACTGTTGATCTGCACACAGCTGTTGTCACGAATGTCGCACTTGCTTACGTCACTGTCATGAGACATTCTCGCAAAAAAATCACGGTTTTAGTAACGCAGTAACGCAGCGTTCCTACGGGAAAGTAACGGTAATCTAATTACCGTTTTTGCAATAGTAATCCCTTATTTTACTCGTTACTTGAAAAAAGTAATCCGATTACAGTAACGCGTTCTCTGTTTACCACCCTGTGGCATCCCCCCTTCTTTGAAGATGTCTGTAAACATCTGTGAATTGAAGAGACCAGCTCCTGGACTTCTGGGAGAGGAATGTGGCTCAATTCTTGCTTTTGCACCCATGCTGTTGTAATAGCTGTAGTATTTGGTTTGACAAAGAACCCATCTGGAGCATGTATTGCTCTAAAACCTATATATACCGTTCAGCATCGATAGTACCTTTCCAGTTGTGCAAACTGCCAATGCCAGGTTTTGATTTTTCTGACCACAGAACAGTTTTGCCTCAGTCCACTTTTAATGAGGAGGTTGGTTTAGAAAAGAAGGCAGCATGTGTAGATCATGTTCACTTATGGTTTCTTCTTCGCATGATAGCCGGCATTTGTAGGTAGCACATTGAGCTGTGTTCACAGACTTCTGGAGGTGTTCTTAAGCCTATGTGATGGTGTATGTGACAGGATCATGTCTGTTACAATGCAGTGCCACTTTAGGGCCTGAAGATCACAGACATTCAACACTGATTTTCAGCCTTTTTTAATCTGTAGCTCTGCTCTAAAAGAACCTATGTACCTGGGCCCGCCTACTACGCTTGCAAAGGTAAAATGATTGGCTAGAATTCAAAGTGTGTGACATCTCAGGGGAAATAAAGCACCGAAAAAAAGCACCGAAATGTGCGCTGCTTTTCGGTGTGGTTATTACCGTTTATGTCAGCCACACAAATATTTCTCCAGATTGCACAATTTGTAAATGGATTTCTTTTTAAATTGGTGTCTTTCTCCTCATCTTTACTTACCAGAAACTCTGCCTCTCTAAGATCTTTTTGTTACACCCAGGCATGTTACTGATCCATTTCCATTAACCTAGTTAGCTGCAAAATGTCCCTCCATTTGTTTCTTTTTAGTACCACTTACTTACCTTTTGTTGCCTTTGTCCCACCTTTTTATGAGACTTTTTGCCGCCATCAAATTCAGAGTGACCTTTTTTTAATTTAATATATTTTCTATGTTCTATTTTTGATAAAATATGAATTCATGAGTTTGGCTATATTTACATTTTAGACATGTTATGACCTGGCTTAAAAGCTGCAATATAAATAAACACCAGAATTCCACAAAGAAGAGGTTTTATTTTAAATTACATAATAAGTTAGCTTAAACAGCTGGTACCACTAAGACAAAGACTGGTGCGCCTTCCTGAAAGCCTGCCTCAGGTATGCCTTTATCCATACCTCACCAGGTGTGGTCAATTAGCAACAGCTGAACACTGCAAAGAGGTTAGGGGCTGCAGAGGGGCGTAACAGACAGCAAAGCAACTTTTTCAAATTGGGATTGTATTATGACATCATAATCATACTTCATGCAAAGTTTGTTTCATCTTTTTTTTTTAGCTTTAGGGAAGATTGGTCTATGCTCGTTAATATTCACTACGGTGTTTTCAGCTACTTATGAAATCTTACAATAGGTGGAATGACAGAGGCCTGTTTGAATTTCTCAGGAGCTTGAGTGCTTTAGCTGAACTGCATTTTCTTTCAGTGAATTTTCACTCCACCAGTTTTACAAAAAGGAAGAGGAGGTTCTGACACTCCCGTGTATCAAAAGGCAAATTCCCCATCTCATCAGACAGGCTGATCATGACCTGCGTGAAGACCTTTATCTAGTGAAAATCAATGCAGAGCAGCTGCCAAACTCTCAACACTGAAGGCTCCAGAGGAAGAGGAAGGGAGAGACTTTTGGCATTACTGTAATAAGCCGTTATCCTACAAAATGTGGAAAACCACCAACACGTGTTAGCCAAGCTGGAGCACACACACACCACCCACACATAGGAGCAGCACAAAAGCAATAAGAGTACTTGTAAAACCATCCCCAGGACTGACAGCAACCATATAACAAATCACAAACACAAATAGTGTAGTCTTCCTCCCCCACAGTGCAAACTAAGTCCCCCTCCTCCCCCGCTACCTCCAGACACTTTTCAAAGCATCATTTCTCAAGCAGCAGCACATGAACTAAACGAAACCCAGAGGTGCTTATAGATTGTTCCTCATAAACAAAGCCATCACGCTGCCCATCAGGGGTCTCAGAGGGTCTCACCTTTCTCCTGTTAGCCAAACAGCTAAATGGAACATTTAAAGTTGTTCCACAGGCTACGAGAAAATACCGAGACACTCTTTCGCTTTAAACAATCATTTATAACAGCTAATATGTAACCAAGACAATAACATTCACAGTAATATGTTCTCATCACGAACACAGGATGTGCAACATGTAACGTATACTTTATTGATCCCCGTGGGGAAATTCCTCTCTACATTTAACCCATTCACTCAGTGGGCGCCCGGGGAGCAGTGCGTAGGGACAGTACTTTGCTCAGGGGCACTTCAGGGTAGCCGTTCAGTGGATTTGAACTCCTGACCTCCCGATCATGGGGCCACCACTCTACCTACTGAGCTATCTGTTCTTTGGCACCTCTGCTTTACAACCAGTTCATTTAAGAAAAGGTGTCTTTTACTTCTACTGCTCGTGGCAGTACTGATTGTTGGTCAGGAAATCTTTGATCCAGGAGAATGTGGCAGAGGGGACCTGAGGGTGGTCCAGTTTGGTGGTGAGGATGTCTATGGTGTTGAACTCTGAATTGTAGTGCATGACGTGCATCATGTAGCTCTTCCAGTTCTCCAGATGGCTCAGTGCTATGTGATGGTGATGGAATCCTGCGTGGACCGATTTACTCCGAGAGGAAGGTAAGCAGTCTCTGATGTGGTGAGAAACTATTGAAACACCTCATGACTACAGACGTGAGGGACATAGGTCTGTAGTCATTGAGATGGTCTATTTCAGACCTTTTGGGGATGGGAATGATGGTGGAGGCCTGCAGTTGGTCTGCCCGTGCTTTGACCACAGGCCCAGCCCCAGGGATGCGGACAACGCCTGGGCCTCTCCTGGGGTACACCGCTCTCAGTCTCCTCCAAAAACATTTTAACAATGAAAACACTCTTTTTAAATTATAATAATTAAGCAGACGCATGGTGTTTCCCCATTTTTTATTATACAGATGTACTTATGGGAGCTCATATCAAACAAGGCCATATTGAAAGAGTGAGACAAGTGTATGTACAAGTGATGCAACTGAGCCAAACGCTGCCATGCTGGTTCACACCTGATGCTTAAACCTTCTACCTATGAGGGACAGTAGATCAGGAAAAAAAAAACTTGCTTAAAGAGAAGGTGCTAAAACAGCTGGTTTTAGACAGAGGATGAGCTGACATTGCTGCACCAAGGCCCACATCTAAGAAAAATGGGCTGTGAATCATGCAAAGTGAATCTATAGAGTCCAGAATTGAAAATATAGCACTGGATGCAAGCGTAGCAGTACCTCCTCTACATGAGTCCTTTTGCTTTTTGGCCAATTCAAATGACAAATGTGAGACACAGATGTGGGTGGATCGATCCAAATATCAGTAATCAGTATTGGTATCTGATTACTTTGTTTCTGTCCTCAGCGTGCAGCCCACTGATCTGTGTTCAACAAATTATTTTTCTGGAAAAGAAAAAAAAAACCTTCAAACACACACTGTGAAAAACGTCTGAACCTTTTCAAATTATTGATGATTCATCTCACAAATCATGACATACTACTCTCCCCTACATAATCTGCCTACATAGCTGAAAATATCGATATCTGTATTGGCGATAGATACTCATATTTACTTGGCATCAGATCAATACCAAGTGAATAAGTATGGCACAGAACTAGTGAGTGATAAAGAAAATGATTGGTTTGGTCAGATGGATTTATCACAAATTCTTAATAAATCTTGTTAAAATGGATGGAGATCCAACGTCACCCCAAGCACGTAGCCCTGCATGGACACCCTCATATAAACGGTGTCTCCACCACTGCTGTGGTGTCACTTAGAAAAGGAAGCTCTGGAGCTGATCGAGCTTGAAGTCAGTCCACCTACGGATGAGCAGCAGCCAGTTTGTGTATGATTTCTCTAAACTGTTGCAGTGACGGTGGTGTGAACAGAGAGAGAGAGAGAGAGGAAGAGAGTGTGAGAGCTCCTCAGTTGCCTTAGCAGCGCAGCCTCATTCCTCCACAGTCGGGCTTCAGTCCGCTGTACTGCGCGCTTCCCGGGGCTTCCCTCACGGCTCCCCATCAGTTAACCCTGTCACACTCCGCCTGGTCTCCATTTATTCCACCGTGCTCGAGATTTTAAAAAGAGAAGAAGAAGAAGGAAAAGAAAAGCAAACAGAACTCTGGGCCGCCTCCAAGTTTCCTAAACGCCCCTTCTCCGGCTGTTATGAAGGAAAAGGTGGCGGGCTGATCGGCTCAGTCACTCAGCGCAGGTGTGAAACCAGAAGCGAAGAGAGGATGGCTCTACGGACGGGGAACGGGACTGTGACGGAGTGGGGGAACCTCAGCGTGGAAGTTAGCGACTACAACGTGAGCAACACGAACCGCTCCGTCCCCAGCAGACCGGCCAGAGCCAGAGGTAAGAGCACACAGTTTTCCACAAATGAATCATCCAGGCTGAGGTGTTAAACCGCTACAGATGGCACCAACACCTGGCCCCAGACCCGGTATAAACAGATAAGGTGTTAAACCCTAATGTTGTTATTATTATTATTATTATTATTATTATTATTATTATTATTATTATTAATATTATTATTATTATTATTATTATTATTATTATTATTATTGTTGTTGTTGTTGTTGTTATTGTTATTGTTATTAGTCTGATTTGGCTTAAATTGCCAACATTGTTCTTCAATATTCATCTTTTCATACAAACTAAATGTGAGTGATTAAAAAAAAACAGCTTTCATTTCTTGTTTAACAGTGGTGATTCCCTCCAAGTTACAAACAGACAAATGACTAATTCCTTGGTTACAAAAATGCAATCAATAGACCTCATGTAATTTCCTCTCCTTACTCAGATATGTAGAACACCAAATGATGTTTTACCTACAGATCATTTCCCCCCCCACACTGTGTCAGATCTGTATTTTTAAAAGAAAGCCATTTGCAATCAGGAGTTGTTTTCTTTCTTTCTTTCTTTCTTTCTTCTTCTTCTTCTTCTTCTTCTTCTTCTTCTTCTTCTTCTTTTTAAATCAGCTCTCCTCATCCTCATTGTATGTAACCAATCACCCAGCTTTCCAATTTACTGCTGCTTCTCTCTGCATCAATAACGCCCCAATCAGAATGAGCAGCAGCAGCAGCAGCGGCAGCCTTGTGCAGAGTGAAAAGCAGCTCTAATTCCGAGTGTTTGTTCTTCTCGCTCTCAAAGTGGGCAGGAGATTAAGCCCAACACCAGAGAAGATAAGGCTCTCACAATAAGTCTATCAGGACACCAGTTGAGCACACAGGCTGATTTGGAAAATGAGGTTGAGAGGCTCTTTTTAATTTTTTTTCCCACCCCCCGCCTCTGCTGCAGTATCGAGAAAATTTCAAATCTTTCCTCGCTAAATAATTCAGAGCCATTCCTCCTTGTGTGCTGCATTACTTTTATTGACCTTATATGTGAGGCAGGCATCAACATCAGTGGGGTGATCTACCCAGAGAGCAATCTAACACTGTGAGAATTGTGGTCACATTGCTACGTCCACCTCACATGGCTGGCTGGCACATAAACTTCTTTTTATTCATCTTCATCCTTCAGGGTCTCCTCAGGCCATAAGACAGTGATGGATATGAATGTGTATTGTTACTCTCAGATATCCACAGCTGGGGCAGTAAATTAAAGCCCCACCCCGTCACTTGAATTCCTGATGCAAAAGGAACAGAAATGGTTTGTTTTGATGTTGGAGAGAAACAAAGAAATCAATTTAATATTATAAATGGACCTTGATGATAGCTTTCAACATAAAGTGTTAAATTTAAGGTTAAATTCCACATCAAAAGTAGTTTAGGTGAAATTCATTTTAAAAAGTTATTACAGTAGATGAACACAGTGCAAATATATTCTCACACACTGAAGTGGGTTTCATTTACTCTACAAAGTAGCTTCAGTTATTTAGCAACAATCAGTTTCATCAACTCAAAAATGGGAGAACATTTCAAATAAAGCCACATTAGTTTATACAGTGTAGCTGTAGATTCATATTAATTAGTAACTGTCTTCCGCCATGGGTGAAGGTTTTGTTTGCACATTTGGAGGTTGGGCATTAAGCGAGGACCAGAGGGATGCTCACCCTGGAAACTTTATGGAGAGTTTTGACTCATTTGAATGCTTCATTTATCTTTTGTTTACTTTGTTATTAATGTTATTTATGTAAAAGAAAACACAGAAATCTGCAGTCACTGTGCTGACAGTTATGTTTTTTGTCCCTGGCATCCCTCCTGAACTCCTGAAATCTATGTTTTCACTATAGAATAATGAGCAGATCATTTCCTCTCCCACTTGTTTCTCCTATAAGACATCATTGTATAGTGACAGATCCCAGTCACAGCTTTCTGTAGCCCAGAATGGGATCTTTAAATAAATTATTTTGTCTAATGAACAGTCAGAAGTGATGGTTGGGTGGTTTATAGCTGTATTTCTAACAATTACAGGGTGCTGTATTCAGCTTTATATCACAACTGCAGCCTGCGCTGTTAAGCATTTCCTTTTCTCTTAGTTACTATAGAAGTCTTCAAGTCGTGAGGTTTACCTCTCTGGGCTGGAATGGAAGTTTAAAGCATGAGCAAAAAGAGAGACGTGACACAAACTACTGTACAACGTGAAAGGAATGGGAGCATGCTGCTGTTCTAAAAAACTGGCGTACAGTAGATTCCACACTCACTCAGGCAGGTCTGAACATGAATATACGATGAATGTATTTTTAGAAATCACATGGCGTAAGCTTTGCAGGGATCTCATTATTAAACTAAACATCTTGAAACGCACTTAGAAGGTGTATTTAATGTTTTGTTCTTTTTTAACTACAGAAGAACCAACAGATTTCAGTTAGGGCAGCTCAAAAGAAGACTTCTGTTGTTATCTGCAGTCATTTATGTGTCTCTGTCCTGGATTAGACATGCATGTGGATGTGCATAAGTCAGCGAGTGCAACAGAAAAGCTGGAACACAGAACAGAGCAGGCGTTAGTGACATGAGATGTGACAGTGATTGTGTCAAAGGCAGCAAAGAAGGAGGCCCTCAGGTCGAGATGGGCTGCAAAGCGACAGTTGAACAGAAACTGTGAGTAGGTTAATATATCTTAACCAGCCTACCCTATTTAAGTAACCGGCAGGATGTGAAAGACTTATGCTATACCTGATTTTAAAGAAAAAGAAAGAAATTCAGGATGTCCACACTGAGGTCAGTGGGAAGAATATATTGCTTTCATTCACTTGCACCTTTTTCTTTCTGATTTTGATTTCTTTGTATGGTTTTCTTTTAAATTTACATTCTGCAGATGACTGACATGTTTTTACCGCTTGTCTGAAGAGTTGCTTAACAGATAGAGCAGCTGTAAAATACCGACTGCACAGAACTAAAACAACATCGGACATGCATCATTTCAAAAATAATCCTTCTGGACTCCTGAGAGCAGTTCAGTTCAGACACGGTGCTGCTTATGTGGAATATCTGTAGCTGCACCTTGGCTATGCTTAGACACTCTCCGTTCTCCAGATGATTCAAAGTGGCACTCTGCTGAGCTCACCCTGTCTTGCGATGAGTTATCTTGAAGTGGATCTCATGAGCATTAAATGAACATTTGTTTTTAGAAGGAATCCAATAAGTCGCCTTGGGCACTGAGCAAAAGTGGAAAAACCGGAGAGCAAGACAAGAGACGTGCTGCTGCAGAGTCAGCTGTGCACAGTATACACAGTAAAAGAGCTGGGAGTTTCTAACATTGTACCCATTTCTACAATGTTGTATCTTGTGGAAGAAATTAGAATCTTGTCCCCTTGGGGTGTTTACATAGTGGTGTTGTCTGTCATAACGCGATCACAGTAATCAGAGCTAATAATTGGAACATTTTGAAGCAACTTGTTGAGGTGAAACAAATTGCATGAATGCACTGTGAGTATAAAGATTTGAATCATCCTGATAATGAGAAGCTACATCTTGATAAAATCCTGGTCTCTTAGTAAACAGTTCCTGCCTTTGCCCTCTCATCAGGTTACTCCATTAAAACAGCACATACAGATGAGAATAAAGTTATCAGGCCACATATGAATTAAAGCTTCTGTCAAAAAAATTCTCAAGTGCTTTTTTCTGCAGAGTGAGGGATTTTTAATATAGCATTTTTAAACATACTAGCTTCCATTAGAATTTTCTGTTTGCACACAAGAACAGCATTATTTTAGAAAAAGCAAGAATCATTAGCCCCCTTTTATTGAGCCATAACAAAAACCACTGCTGTGCAATGATGTGCTTTAACTCAACGCTCAAAGCTTTTAAAATCAAGTTAAAACAGAGGTTTTTCTTCTCATTTACACATAGTATAAAAACTCAGCAAGGATTTGAGTTGTCACTTGAGAAAGCATAATGCCAGAAAGAAAGCTGGAGACAGATATACAAAGTTATCAGAGCATTTCTGAGTGTCAAGACCTGGAGTGAGAAGTATGAAGAAATTCAAAGAGGGTCACAAAGTTTAGAACAAGCCTGGCAAAAAGAAACTAGTGAGAGATGGGTATAAAGACCCCAGAAAAACTGCCAAGACACTAGTGAGTGACTTAGCCAAAGAAGGCAATCACTAGAATCCTGCACAGGATTGGATTGCAAGGCTACAGACCAAGACAATCTCTACTTCTGCAGAAGAGACATCTTCAAACCGCTAAGAACAACCTGGAGTAAAATTATGTATACTGAAAGTGTGTCCTTTGGTCACATAAGATGAAACTAGAGCTCTTTGGCCGTAGAAATGCTGCTTATGTTTGGAGAAAGAAGGGGCATGCAACATGAAGAACTGTCCCTGCAGTGAAACACGGCGGCGTGAGCACTATGCTGTGAGGATGCTTCAGTGTTTCTGGAACTAGCAATCTTGTCAAGGTGGAAGGAATCATGAGAAAAGAAAGATAAGTGAAATTTTTTTAAAGAAAACCTCCAGCAGTCTGTAGCAAAACTGATTCCGAGTCATCGCTTTGTCTTCCAACATGACAACAACCCAAAACATACATTGCTTCTGGAGAACTACCTCCAAAAAACCAAAGAGAATGTTATTGTATGGCCTGCACAATGCTCTGGCTTTAATCCCTTTGAAAATCTTTGGGATGAACTGGAAACTCAGGTCCATGCAGGAAGACCATCAAGTCTGGAGGAGTCTGAGAGACTCACCCTAGAAGACTGGACTGGGATTATTTAGGAGACATGTGTGAGACTTGTTGAAAACAACAAGTGTCTGCAGACTGTTATCCAGTAAAGGATATACTGTTAGCATCAAGGGGGCTAATCATGAGTTTTTTGGTTTTTGTGAAACAATTTTGTTTTTTTGCACAATATATAATAATGTAAGGATCCAAAATAAAAGTAGGATGTTTGGAAAAATTCCCTGCTCTATTTAAAAGAATTTGGGAAATGCTTAAAAAAATAGGAGATTTTTAAGGGGGGTTAATAATTTTGTCCTCATCTGTATATCACAGATCTACACGGTGTATAGTGACACCAGCACTAATGAAGATCACATCAAACAGGAGCACGGTTTCAAATCCTTGGAATAGCTGTATTGATCTGTAATGTTCTCTGTCTGCACTCTGGCTTTATTAACTCACGACAGCGGAAGAATGGAATGAAGCCCAAGCCACAGTCATATAAGGTTACCCAATATCGGTTAGGCTCAGTGCATATACAGTGGGGCAAAAAAGTATTTAGTCAGCCACCGATTGTGCAAGTTCCCCCACCTAAAATGATGACAGAGGTCAGTAATTTGCACCAGAGGTACACTTCAACTGTGAGAGACAGAATGTGAAAAAAAAAATCCATGAATCCACATGGTAGGATTTGTAAAGAATTTATTCGTAAATCAGGGTGGAAAATAAGTATTTGGTCAGTAACAAAAATACAACTCAATACTTTGTAACATAACCTTTGTTGGCAATAACAGAGGTCAAACGTTTACTATAGGTCTTTACCAGGTTTGCACACACAGTAGCTGGTATTTTGGCCCATTCCTCCATGCAGATCTTCTCGAGAGCAGTGATGTTTTGGGGCTGTCGCCGAGCAACACGGACTTTCAACTCCCGCCACAGATTTTCTATGGGGTAGAGGTCTGGAGACTGGCTAGGCCACTCCAGGACTTTCAAATGCTTCTTACTGAGCCACTCCTTTGTTGCCCGGGCGGTGTGTTTTGGATCATTGTCATGTTGGAAGACCCAGCCTCGTGTCATCTTCAAAGTTCTCACTGATGGAAGGAGGTTTTGGCTCAAAATCTCACGATACATGGCCCCATTCATTCTGTCCTTAACACGGATCAGTCGTCCTGTCCCCTTGGCAGAAAAACAGCCCCATAGCATGATGTTTCCACCCCCATGCTTCACAGTAGGTATGGTGTTCTTGGGATGCAACTCAGTATTCTTCTTCCTCCAAACACGACGAGTTGAGTTTATACCAAAAAGTTCTACTTTGGTTTCATCTGACCACATGACATTCTCCCAATCCTCTGCTGTATCATCCATGTGCTCTCTGGCAAACTTCAGACGGGCCTGGACATGCACTGGCTTCAGCAGCGGAACACGTCTGGCACTGCGGGATTTGATTCCCTGCCGTTGTAGTGTGTTACTGATGGTGACCTTTGTTACTTTGGTCCCAGCTCTCTGCAGGTCATTCACCAGGTCCCCCCGTGTGGTTCTGGGATCTTTGCTCACCGTTCTCATGATCATTTTGACCCCACGGGATGAGATCTTGCGTGGAGCCCCAGATCGAGGGAGATTATCAGTGGTCTTGTATGTCTTCCATTTTCTGATGATTGCTCCCACAGTTGATTTTTTCACACCAAGCTGCTTGCCTATTGTAGATTCACTCTTCCCAGTCTGGTGCAGGTCTACAATACTTTTCCTGGTGTCCTTGGAAAGCTCTTTGGTCTTGGCCATGGCGGAGTTTGGAGTCTGACTGTTTGAGGCTGTGGACAGGTGTCTTTTAAACAGATGATGAGTTCAAACAGGTGCCATTCATACAGGTAACGTGTGGGGGACAGAAAAGCTTCTTACAAAAGACGTTACAGGTCTGTGAGAGCCAGAGATTTTCCTTGTTTGAGGTGACCAAATACTTATTTTCCACCCTAATTTACGAATAAATTCTTTACAAATCCTACCATGTGGATTCATGGATTTTTTTTTCACATTCTGTCTCTCACAGTTGAAGTGTACCTCTGGTGCAAATTACTGACCTCTGTCATCATTTTAGGTGGGGGAACTTGCACAATCGGTGGCTGACTAAATACTTTTTTGCCCCACTGTAATGGGTGGTTAATGTCATTCTCAGTTAATCCTTTGTCATGCGATTCACCAGAGTGGTCTTAGAGACAAAAGAAAGACCTGTTTACAGCTGTGGCACATGAAAAAAGAAGTTTATTGAATCTAAAATATGAGCTTTAATATTTGATTGATTCTTACTTGGTGAACTTTAGGTTCCAATTAGTAGTTGGGCTGCATCGTGTCTCCTGGTGCCTTGCTGCTGGCTCAGTTTACAGCGTGATTTATAGAATTTCAGTGGCAAACGCCTTGACTGAATGTTTAATTCAACACAGAAATCCCTAAAGGGGAAGCTCTTGTAATAGCTATGAGTTGCTGGCTCCAATTAGAGAACACAGAAGCGAATGAGAACACCACTGAATTAGTTTCAGTAAATTGGGGGTCAAACAGTGAATTCCCCTACTTTTACCCCTACTGGTTAACACTTCATTGACAGGAATTTTACTCCATAGTGATCAGCAAGTTTTCTTAATGGGTCTTCAAACAGAAAGAGACTACCAGTCCTGTAGCAAACACAAACCTTGGAATGCCAGTAAATTTCAATCACTTTTAGTGATGACAGGCAACATATCTATTAGGGATGATCCTGAGCAGACCCTGAGTTAAACGTTGGGTAAAATCTCACTATTAGATGTCAGTAGATTACAAATTGCAGTTAATTTAATTCTGGTTTTGTACCCCTCCCAATTCAAATTCATAATCCCAGCTATGGTGGCTGCTGAAGGACAAACATCTCTGGTCACTGTTCATCTGTAGTGAGTTCAGGCTGTAAGTCTGCTGTTTACCTCAGCTGTCAATATGACTGCAGCGTCCGTATCCCGAGTGTCACATCTATTTACTATAGAGAAAGCTGTACATTTTTGTGAAAGGAGTCCGATATGAGTCAATGTGCTCACTTCTGACTGATGACAGTGATACTGGGGTTGCAGCTGTTTGTTTGTTTGTTTGTTTTAGCTCTGCTAGCTGCTGTTGAGCATTGTTAGCTGGCATTAGTAACATTTTCTTTGAAGTGGATGTAATATTTTTTTACACAGACACTTAAATTCTCATACAATTTAAGAATGTTATCAAGCTGTTTATCAGAGGGAATGTGTGATTTTCAGGGCACTCAGCCTAACACTTAACAACGGGAGGGTTGCATGTCTAATCTGCTGACAATAAGCAATTGCAAAAGGAAGGGAAAGACATAACCACAAAGAGACAATTAAAATAAATGCAGGAATGTTAAATGGTCATATTTAGCTTGCAAGAGCTACTTGTGAAATTCAAATCTTTGAATTAAAATAATCTCCTAAGGTGTACTACATATGTGGCCGACTCTAACCACTTACATAAAATGTGATTAGGCAGAAGGCAACGCCCAGCTTGGCCACGGTCCAACGCGGCAACATGGTGGCTTCTATGAACAGCCTGCTCATATGTATTTGTAATGGAATAGGTCCAAGTTTATAAGTAACTTGTACATAAACGTTTACAAGATTTATATACGTAAATAGTCATATATAGTTTGGTGGATACTAATCTTTGAGAGCGTGTGTGGGAAACCGTCCAGAAGTGGTGGCTCGTCATTTGCGACCTCTCGAAAACTCAGAAGTTGATGTTTTTGAACCGTAGCGGTGAGAGAGAGGAAGGATGCTAGCATCAACTAGCTAGAGGAAGATGTCAACTCCACGGAGCATCAAGTGGTTACCTTTCTACGGTCCAAAGGTGTGGAAGTGGATTATAACAACATTGAGGCTTGCTACCCTCTACCCCGAAAAAATGACAGTGACAAACCAGCCATCATTGTGAGATTTGCAAACAGAAAACACAAAACAGCACTGTTAAAACAAGGAAAGAAACTGAAAGGATCCGATGTCTTCATGAACGAACATCTGATAAAAAGAAATGCGGACATTGCCAGGAAAGCACGTTACTTGAAGAAACAGGGAAAAATTCAAAATACATGGACCACCAACTGCAAAGTATTCATTAAACTCAATGGAACACCGGAACAAGCCAAAGTGTTGGTCATCAGAAATATGGAGGAGCTGGACAAATACTGAGGTCAACTTACTCTGGAGGTATGAATACACATGTGACGTGACACACAACACAACACATGGCACAGTCCAAAAGAACTTCATCTGCATCCGGCAACAATATCAATATCAATATAACTCATTGGAATTCTCTTTATGATAATCTGGAACTGAGAACATTTCGATACACAGACCATAATGCTCTAGACTTAGAAAAGGATATAGACCCGGAAAATAATTTCTTCTACAACATTAGCAGTAACTGCTGCTACTTCACTGATGAACAGTTTAAGCACACCATCAACACGGAAAAGAAATTATCAGTAATCCATTTTAATAGCAGAAGTCTGTATGCCAACTTCAACAATATAAAGGAATATCTAAATGAGTTGACAAATCCATTTGGAATTATTGCCATGAAACATGGATCAATGCGGAGAAAGGAATGGACTTTGGACTGGAGGGATATGAAGTGAATTTTGTAAATAGAAGGAACAAGAGTGGAGGGGGAGTAGCTGTGTATGTGGATAAAAACCTAAACTACAAGGTGGTAGAAAGTATGACAACTGTAATTGATAATTTACTAGAATGTATAACAATTGAAATTTATAAGGAAAAAGAGAAAAAATGTAATAATTAGCTGTATATATAGAACACCTGGCTCTAGTATTCAAGTATTTAATGACTTCATAGAGGAAATATTCTCTAAAACAAATCAAAAAGTTATGTTTATCTATGGTGATTTTAATATTGACCTGTTGAATCCGAAAAAGCATACAATGACCGACGAATTCCTAAACACTATGTACAGTTTGAGTTTACATCCTAAAATAACCAGGCCTAGCAGAATTACACCAGATTGTGCCACCTTACTTGACAATATTTTCACTAACAATATGGAAAACAACATTGTGAGTGGAATATTAATTAATGACATCAGTGATCACCTACCAGTTTTTGCAGTTTATGACACTAATTATAAGAAAAATCAGCATGAAGAACAACTGAGATACAGACGTGTAAGGACAGAAGAAACTGTGAATGCACTTAAGAACGATCTATTAAATCAGGACTGGGACAATGTGTACAAAGAAGCTGATATTGATATTGCATATGGCATATTTTTAAGAATATTCATGGAGTTGTGCGATAAAAACTGTCCAACAATAAAATACAACAGAAAGCACAAATATTCAGATAGACCATGGATCACTAAGGGTTTACAAAATGCATGTAAAAAGAAAAATACACTCTATAGGGAATTCCTAAAACAAAGAACAAAAGATGCTGAAAATAAATATAAAAAATACAAAAATAAGTTGACCAATATTATACGTGTATGTAGAAAGGAGTATTATAGTAAAATATTGAACAACAATAAACATAATATGAAGGGAATATGGGATGTTTTAAACGGTATCATTAAAAATAATTCTGGACAACAAATTTATCCTCAATACTTTATCGACAATGGCAATAATATGGAAAACACTGCTGATAAGGTCAACAGCTTTAATCATTATTTTGTAAATATTGGACCAAAACTGGCAGAACAAATTCCTGAGTCACTGCCATCAGTAGACTGTAGTGAAAACCTGATTGATAGGAACCCTAACTCAATGTTCCTCACATCAGTGGAGGAAAAAGAAATAATTGACATTGTACACATGTATAAATATAAAACATCTACTGATTGTAATGATATTGACATGAAAATCGTCAAGAAGGTCATTGAAGGAATTGTAGGACCTCTAACATATATTTGCAACTTATCATTTCAGACGGGAAAAGTGCCAAACAAAATGAAAATAGCCAAAGTTGTGCCGCTGTATAAAACCGGGGATAGACGCCACTTCACAAATTACAGGCCTGTTTACGGAGCCTTATACCACGTGGTACAGAAGCTGTGTGATGCTAAAATTAGCAGGGAAAAAACAACGGAGAGCACGTCAGGGATGACAGGAAAGTGACAGGAGAAAATCCGTCCCGGTCAACCACCCAAACATCAATAACGGGAACCTTATACAGCGCTTCCCTATACACGTCGAACTCCCACAGGCACAAAGAAATTATGGAGGCTATTACTTATCACCTGACCAAAGATATGGCTCCCATCAACACTGTGCAAAACGAGGGATTTTGGAAAATGATCAACACCCTAGACAAACGCTACACAGTGCCGTCCTGCAACTATTTTTCTATTGCTGCACTACCTGCTCTATACACGCAGTGTCGAGCAACGGTGAAGACGGAATTTCAAGCACTACAACATTTTGCGGCAACAACAAAACTTGTGAGACATTTGTTGTTTTTATGTTTATTTATTGTTTTCATGTTCAGTCTCAACTGTTACGAAGATGATGTGCAGTTAATAAGTGCAATAAATATTTGTACTGGAAAAGAAAATCGTGAGAGAATCGTGATCTCAATTCTAAGCCAAAAAATCGTGATTCTCATTTTATGCAAAATCGTGCAGCCCTACAATCAATCATGACATATTAATTAATAAATTGGAACAGTACGGGATCAGGGGGATTGTACTGCAATGGGTGAAAAATTATTTAGGTGACAGGAAACAATTTGTGAAGCTGGCTGTCCGTTCCTGATCATGCTTGGACATTGCTTGTGGTGTTCCACAAGGCTCTGTACTGGGTCCAAAATTATTTATTATTTATATAAATGATATTTGTAAGGCATCTGATATATTAAAATTAGTATTATTTGCAGATGACACAAATATTTTTTGTTCTGGGGGGAATCTAAAGGAGCTGCTGGATACAATTACTTCAGAAATGTGCAAAATTAAAAAATGGTTTAACAGGAACAAACTATCGCTAAATCTAAGTAAAACTAAAATTATCTTATTTGGGCATTCCCTTAGAAATGCACAGGTGCAGATTCATTTAGATGGTGTGGAAATTGAAAGAGTACTTGAACATAAGTTTCTTAGTGTGATTATAGATGATAAATTAAACTGGAAGTCTCATATAAATCATATACATAACAAAATTTCAAGAAGTGTCTCAATCTTGAGTAAAGTAAAACACATTCTGGACCACAAATCACTCCACATTCTCTATTGTTCCCTGATTGCACCGTATTTGAATTACTGTGCAGAGGTTTGGGGCAATACTTACAAATGTTCGCTATCATCAGTCTTTATATTACAAAAAAGGGCCATAAGGATAATCCATAAAACTGGTTACAGAGATCATACAAATCCACTATTCTTAAAATCAAAAATTCTAAAATTCACAGATCTGGTTCATTTTCTCACTGCACAAATTATATATAAAGCAATAAATAACCTGCTTCCTGACAATATTCTAAAAATGTTTTTTAAAAGGGAACGGGGATACAATTTGAGGGGGGAATAAAATTTAAAACATCCTCGTATCCGTACAACATTAAAAAGTTTTTGCATCTCTGTGTGTGGAGTGAAGCTGTGGAACAGACTAAGTAAAGATATGAAGCAATGTCCAAGCATGGCGCAGTTTAAAAAGTGGTTTAAGGATATGGTTTTTACAGGGTACAGGGAAAAGGCAGAGATTTGATAGGGTGTTCTTGTCTAATATTTTCACGTGTGTGCGGGTGCACAGGTATGTTGGTATAGGTATATACACTCAACAAAAATATAAACGCAACACCTTTGTTACTGCTCCCATTCCCCATGGGATGGACGTAGAGACCTAAAATTCATTCCAGATACACAATATAACCATCCCTCCCAAACAGTGGTCACAAATCAGTCCAAATGTGTGGTAGTGGGCACATCTGCTATATTGAGATAATCCATCCCACCTCACAGGTGTGCCACATCAGGATGCTGATCTGACATCATGAGTAGTGCACAGGTGTACCTCAGACTGCCCACAACAAAAGGCCACCCTGGAATGTGCAGTTTTGTCTCACAGCAAAATGCCACAGATGCCACAAGCAATGAGGGAGCGTGCAATTGGCATGCTGACAGCAGGAATGTCAACCAGATCTGTCGCCCGTGCATTGAATGTTCATTTCTCAACCATGAGCCGTCTCCACAGGCGTTTCAGAGAATATGGCAGCACATCCAGCCGGCCTCACAACCGCAGACCTCGTGTAACCACACCAGCCCAGGACCTCCACATCCAGCAGGTTCACCTCCAAGATCATCTGAGACCAGCCACCCAGACAGCTGCTGGAACAATTGGTTTGCACAACCAAACAATTTCTGCACAAACTGTCAGAAACCGTCTCAGGGACGCTCAACTGCATGCCCGTCGTCCTCATCGGGGTCTTGACCTGACTCCAGCTCGTCGCCATAACAGACTTGTGTGGGCAAATGCTCACATTCGATGGCGTCTGGGACGTTGGAGAGGTGTGCGCTTCACGGATGAATCATGGTTCACATTGTTCAGGGCAGATGGCAGCTGAGAATGTCCCAGTTCTTGCATGGCCAGCATACTCACCGGACATGTCACCCATTGAGCATGTTCGGGATGTGCTTGACCGGCGTATACGACAGCGTGTACCAGTTCCCACGAATATCCAACAACCTCGCACAGCCATTGAAGTGGAGTGGACCAACATTCCACAGGCCACAATTGACAATCTGATAGACTCCATGCGACGATGTGTTGCACTGCATGAGGCAAATGGTGGTCACACCAGATACTGACCGGTTCTGGGTCCCCAGACCCCCAATAGCGCAAAAAACTGCACATTCCAGGGTGGCCTTTTGTTGTGGGCAGTCTGAGGTACACCTGTGCACTAGGGCAGGGCAAGATTACGTGAAGTACCCTCAGAAGGTCTGCTAGATGATGTTAATGCAGCACTACGGGCAATACCTACAACCACGATTACCGACACTAACAAGCTGATCTACAATACGGCAGCAGTGATCAGTGAGATGCTTGGCTACAAGTACAGCCACAAGGGGCAGTACCCTCCATGGAGAAGGAGGCTAGAGGGCAAGATCAAAGTAGCACAGAGGGAGGTTAGCCAACTAACAGAGTTGCAGAAAGGTGCGACAAATAAGGTGCCTAAGAAATACAGCAAGCTGTCCATACCTGAGGCCTTGGAAACTGCCAAGCAAAGACTCACAGCCTTGGCCAGCCGCTTGAGGAGGTACACCAGAGAGATAGAAGGCAGGAGAATAAACCAGCTGTTCTCCACAGAACCAGCAAAGGTGTACTCTCAGTGGCAAGGGAACAATAAGAGAACAGCACCACCAAGGCTGGAGACGGAGCAATACTGGAAGAGCATATGGGAGAAGGATGCAACCCATAACGGCAATGCTCAGTGGCTAGTGGATCTGAGGGCAGACCACAGCGACCTCCCTGAACAGGGTCCAGTAACCATCACAGTGGCAGATATCCAAGAAAGGGTCTCCAGTATGAAGAGTTGGACAGCACCAGGGCCCGACATGGTTCACGCCTACTGGCTGAAGAAGCTGACTGCACTCCACGAGCGTCTGGCAGCACAAATGAACCAGCTGCTAGTTAACGAGAGACACCCGGAATGGCTAACTGAAGGCCGGACGGTCCTGATCCCCAAGGACCCCAAGAAGGGACCGGTCCCCTCCAACTACCGACCAATAACCTGCCTCAGTACTACATGGAAGCTCCTGTCAGGCATCATATCGGCTAAGATGAACAGGCACATGGGTCAATACATGAGCGGGACACAGAAAGGAATTGGCAAGAATACCAGAGGTGCAAAACACCAGCTACTGGTAGACAGAACAATCAGCCGAGACTGCAAGACCAGACTGACCAACCTGTGCACTGCCTGGATTGATTACAAGAAGGCCTATGACTCAATGCCCCACAGCTGGATACTGGAATGCCTAGAATTGTACAAGATCAATGGGACCCTAAGAGCCTTCATCAGGAACTCAATGGGGATGTGGCGTACAACACTAGAGGCCAACTCCAAGCCCATAGCACAAATCACCATCAAGTGCGGGATCTACCAAGGAGATGCTCTGTCCCCACTGCTGTTCTGCATAGGCCTGAACCCCCTCAGTGAGATCATTAACAAGACTGGCTACGGATACCGACTACGGAACGGAGCAGTTGTCAGCCACCTCCTGTACATGGATGACATCAAGCTGTATGCCAAGAGTGAACGAGACATCGATTCACTGATCCACACTACCAGGCTATACAGCAATGACATTGGAATGTCGTTCGGACTGGAGAAGTGTAGTCGGATGGTAACAAAGAGAGGGAAGGTAGTCAGAACTGAGGGGATTGAACTACCAGAAGGCAACATTGCAGACATAGAGGACAGTTACAAGTACCTGGGGATCCCGCAGGCAAATGGGAACCATGAAGAGGCCGCTAGAAAGGCTGCAACCACCAAGTACCTGCAGAGGGTCAGGCAAGTCCTGAGGAGTCAGCTGAATGGTAAGAACAAGATCCGGGCCATCAACACATACGCCCTGCCCGTGATCAGGTACCCTGCTGGGGTAATAGGCTGGCCAAAGGAGGAGATAGAAGCCACTGACATAAAGACAAGAAAGCTCCTTACCATGCATGGAGGGTTTCACCCCAAGTCCAGCACCCTGAGGCTGTACGCTAAGCGGAAGGAAGGGGGCCGGGGACTGGTGAGTGTCAGCACCACAGTCCAGGATGAGACAAGGAACATCCAAGAATACATTGGGAAGATGGCCCCAACTGACCGAGTGCTCAGTGAATACCTCAGGCAGCAGAAACCCAAGAAAGAGGAGGGAGACGAGGAACCATCATGGAAGGACAGGCCCCTGCACGGTATGTACCACCGGCAGATAGAGGAGGTGGCTGATATCCAGAAATCCTACCAGTGGCTGGACAAAGCTGGACTGAAAGACAGCACAGAGGCACTAATCATGGCAGCACAAGAACAAGCTCTGAGTACAAGATCCATAGAGGCTGGGGTCTATCACACCAGGCAAGACCCCAGGTGCAGGCTGTGTAAAGATGCCCCAGAGACAATCCAGCACATAACAGCAGGGTGCAAGATGCTAGCAGGCAAGGCATACATGGAACGCCATAACCAAGTGGCCGGCATAGTGTACAGGAACATCTGTGCCGAGTATAACCTGGAAGTCCCGAGGTCAAAATGGGAGATGCCCCCAAGGGTGGTGGAGAATGACCGAGCTAAGATCCTGTGGGACTTCCAGATACAGACGGACAAAATGGTGGTGGCTAACCAACCGGACATAGTGGTGGTAGACAAACAGAAGAAGACGGCTGTAGTGATCGATGTAGCGGTTCCGAATGACAGCAATATCAGGAAGAAGGAACACGAGAAGCTGGAGAAATACCAAGGGCTCAGAGAAGAGCTCGAGAGGATGTGGAGGGTGAAGGTAACGGTGGTCCCCGTGGTAATCGGAGCACTAGGTGCGGTGACTCCCAAGCTAGGCGAGTGGCTCCAGCAGATCCCGGGAATAACATCGGAGATCTCTGTCCAGAAGAGCGCAGTCCTGGGAACAGCTAAGATACTGCGCAGGACCCTCAAGCTCCCAGGCCTCTGGTAGAGGACCCGAGCTTGAAGGATAAACCGCCCGCAGGGGCGTGCTGGGTGTTTTTTTATATATATATGTTACACATAACATGTAATGTAATTGCAAGGAGGTATTTCTGTAGTCTATTTATACTAGATAGTGGAAAAGGGGTGGGATTAATTAGGCTTATGCTTCTTCCTGCTCCTTTTTGAACATGAACGTTATTTGGAGTTGTGGTTGCTCGTTTTCCTTTTGTTTTGCTTTGTTCATTTGTCTTTTTTAATTCTATTTTGTTGTACTTTTTCAACATGTTCAAAATAAAGATTCAATCAATCAATCAAAAGCTATTTGCAATCTTTAAATTTAAACTACAAGTAACTTATAAGACGTATTACATATGTGGTCGGTCTCTAGCCACATACATAAAAAAAGATTATGAGAATACATTAATTTGTAGTTACACAGTAAACAATGTATATTTGAGTACAACAATTTTTTTCTATTAAATAGCCTCAAAAAATGATTTACTGTGCCTTAAAACTTATATGAGGTTTTATGCAATTAATTGACATGCATACAAGTCACTGAAGAGAATGAAACATACCATTCATTGATATATGGTTGGTAAATACATTAGACTGTTGACTAGCCAACAGGATCCTGGAATGTTGCCTAGCGACCAGCCATGTGCTAGATACAGTGATGCCTGATGAGCGGTTCTGTGGACAGGGCTTTAGATTCACCCAGAGCACAAAGAAACACGTATTCATATAGCACCACACAAATCAGTTTTTAAGAGCCTATTTACAAGAAGAGACCAAAAAAAACTAGCTTATATGGAAACACTTTTTAAACTCAAGAAATGTTAATCAATCAAAGAAAGCTATGTGAAGCAAGTAGGTCTCAAATGTAAAGTATGAGGAAATAAACTTATTCTCATTTTTTGAGCAGTTAGATGAGCAAACTAAGAAGGAGTTTAGCTGCTTTTCACTAGCCAGAACAAGCAACCCACCCAGTACCACAGTGACCTTTCTAATAAGCTAGCTAGCCACTGAACATTAGCTGAAAATGTCAAACCTCCAAAGTCTCATTTAAAAAAAAAAGTAATTTAATAAAGAGTTCATTCATCATTGGGTACTGTGTAGTACTCAACATTTGTCTGCCTGTTAGCGGCTTTTCTTTAAATACACACATACTGCTACTATGGATGTGCTGTTTCCATTAAGTTTTTCTCACACTTTACATATTCCGCTGTAATAAATATTTCATCTGTGGGTTGGTTTGCTTGGATGATTCTAAGCAAAAACATTCAATTAATGGAAATAAAACATGTTAGTGATGAAAAAAAGGAATCAGTGGCATCAGAAGCAAATGAAAATATCAGAGACAGAGAGCATTGTGGGTAATTGAATACATGCTGAGTTTGTTCTTGCAGTACAAACAAGATCCTTCCAACTTCTGAAAAAAAATCTAAGTAATGTAGGATCAATATTCCTCTCTCATGGGGAGCCATAGTGGAAAGACTAATTCAGTTGAATTGTGCTGACAGCTACAGTAACTCACCTCATTACAGTGGTAAAATGCAACACGTCGACTGATTTCTGCACATTGAGCTAAATTACTGTGAAAGGATTCATCTGCTACCACTTTTTTTAAAGCTAAGCATCACAGTGTGGTAATGTGTAGTGCAGAGGTTAAATATGAAATCAGTCAGGCTTGTGTAAAGCTAAAATCCATCCACCAGATAATGTGCACCAAAATGCAGGAATCCATTTTTATCATTTCAGACAAGTCGAAAAGAGAATTACATACTTGTCATTGGGTGAAATCAGTCCTGGGGATTCAGTGATTTTCTTCTGTCGGTAAAGAGAAGCGTGGAGTGTGACACCCTGCCCTGATCCCTATCTCTTTAGTGAATCTTTTTGGATACGAGACAGGCTGTCAACTCTTTGAAGCAACCTTTGCAATTTCAAGGTGGCAGATTAAAGAGACAGGAAGTCAGTGATGTAAGATGCTGACCTACTGGCTGCGTGGACACAATAAACGAGGCATTAGAAGGAAGCACTCTAAAGCTTAAACGCCAAGTGTGCTTGTAGTAGTTTATTCACAGTGTGGAGTGTTTACTAGTTAACAGCGAAATGACGCCAAAACACGGCCACTTTTGGTTATAAGGAAAAGGAAATTTATATGTGATAACCAATAGGGTCTTGTGCCTGGAAAGCCTATCAGACCAACATGGATCAATTTCAAAACAGCCTTTTCTTACATGAATTCAGTCAGTTTGTTTTTCATGCAGTCTTTAGTGTAGGAACACTATAAATGGGAAATAACAGCAAAGAATGGAGAAAGGCTCTTCATTCGAGGCTAAGGTTACATTGACTGATTTGGTTGTATCTGACTTCCTGCCAAAATGATCAAATCGGATGGGTCGAGCAGATTTTGTTTGTACTGCATGAATGTAAAGGAACTAAATGCAAAATGACAGGGCCAAGAATCCTCTTCAGTTTCTCTAATGTTACAGTGAGCACAGAGCGCACCCTTATGATTTCATAATGTTGGCTCAAAGGGAACCCAACATTTGAGACGCCACCATGCTGCTGCAGTTCAACAAACTTTGTATAATGAAAGTACAGTTACTTATAAAGAACACAGCGAAATAATGAGATGAGAGCCCTCGCTACAACAAAGAAAAGAGGAAGAAGACAATTAACAAATCACATGAAAGGCCATCAGATTCTGGCTTTTCCCTGAATCAATATTAGTGAGCTAAACTAATAGAACCAAAACTGAAAACAGGACTGGCAGAGTCTCCCAACTCAACTCATAATTAACAAACAAAACTGCAAAAGCTACAGAAAGAAAAAGTTGATGACAGTGAGGAGAGAAGAGAGAGGGACCAAGACGTCAACTGGCAACCTATGGATATATGTATGTCCTCAGTCAGATACCAGATACACTGTGATCAGATCCTTCGTAGGAATGTTAAAGAAGTATTATTGGGTTTTTATTAGTGTCTGCTCACCAAAACTAATTTTGAACCCTTGGGTTTGCTTGCTAGCTTTTATTTTTCCCTACAACCTAATGACACATTACTTAATGACTTAATTAATTAGTGCAGTCAGTGACTGTTCCCATGGAATATGCACTGGAGTTCAATAAGGTAGTTCTTCCACAAAATGCACTGAAATGCTCTGAAAATTTGAGAAAACTGGTAGAAACACGTTCTGTCCGTCATTCTGTTGTTCTAGCTATGATAGGTATTGAAGGTAACTGTGATGTTACATGTTTATAACACAGAAATTAAACCAAAATATAAAAACTAATTGTGTAATTGTGTAATTCTACAGGTGTGGTCATAGAGTCTCTTTTGCATTTTGTGGGTATTTGTCAGAAAACAGGACACGAGATGAATATTACTGGAGGTAAACTTACTTTTTTTTCAGTTGCTATAGATATTCTATTATATGTGTAGCTGTGCGCTCAATATTGATTTATTTATAGTGCATCAAAACGGATGTTGTTGGTGTGCTTCCCATGATGCCTTCAGGTTTTCAGAGCATTGCAATCACAAGCAGAGATGGAGTGTTGTTTGCATGCAGTGCGAGCACTCCTCAATAAAGCTACGTGAACATGGCAGGATGTGAATTGTGCTATTTTAGTGAATGATACAAACATAACAGAGACCCACTTATTGAAGACCTTTACATGAGGGCTGCTGGTTTTTCATATATGTGGCTAAACAGAAAAATGGGAATGGGAAAAGTAGAGGAGCTTATGTTAGTGCAGGAAAGATTAGTCCAATAATTGATGAGCAGTAGACGTTAATTAACGAATTTAATGCTCAGTGAATGCTCAAGTAATCAACTGAAATAACAAAATCTGTTGCTTTTTTTTGAGTGTTGCAAATTGTTGCAAATCCTGTTGTTGCTGATTGCCGCAAGTTCCTTATTCATGTCTGTGGTTCTCAGGTTCACTTCCAAAGGGTTTTCTACCCCTTTGTAATTAGGAGAAACATCATATTTCGATAGAGATGACAGCAATTTCTAACAATTTGGACTATTTCATCATCTCACTGGGACTTTCTACATGAATTGCAGCCTTACGGTAAGGTTGTGATTAAAAGGATAGTTCAAAACCGCAGACCTGCAGATTATTAGCATCCATTATTCATGAACTTTGTGGCGATTTATTCATGTATCGTGATGAGAACCGGCCCCATCACTCAAGTGAAAGGAGAAAAAAAAAATACTCCTCTCACTGCACAATCCACAGCCAAAAAATGACAACACTTTTAAATGGCTTGCTGTGCCTATGAAGTTGTGCTAATCCTCTCGTAAAGATAAGACAACGTGAAGTGATGTGATGAAACTTAAATGAACCTTGTGGGAAAACATAATTACAGTTTGCATTGCAGCAGCCAATAGGATGCAAATAGAGCAATATAAAGGTTAAAGAAACAGACCCAGCCCTGGGTCAAGGCTTGAACATTTGAGAGGTGAACCCTGTCCTTTCATTCACATGTTTTTAGATGCCTTTTGATTTGTGCACAGCTGTCACGCTTGAGGGAGTCAAAGGAAGCAAAGTGAATTGTCCTGCAGATATAAGGCTCAAGGGAGCCAGTATACCGCTGGTGCTCAATGAAGACATAATTCCATTTTCATTTGGCTGGATCACGTAAAATCTAACACGATAGAGGCTGCTGAGCCAGTGACAGCTTACTGCTTGGAATTAATGATGAAAGCCTCACAATGTAGTGCTGATTCTGAATGTGAAAATGAAACGCATGTTCCAGTTACATCTTATTAGTTACTGAAAGTGGATGTCTTTAGCCCCCCGCCAGATTTATTTTAAACCCTGCTGATTTGTTAAGTCTGCCCTAACTAACAACAAAATGATCAGTCTATAATTTCAATGGTAGGTTTATCTGAACAGTGAGACACAGAACAAAGACAAAAAAATCCAGAAAAATGCATTTCAAAAAAGTTACAAACTTCTTCGCATTTTCATGAAGGAAATAGGTAGTTGATCCTCAATATCAATCAGCAAGATTTCTGGCTCACAGGTTTATTTTACGCAGGTATCTATTCAGATTCTAAACTCTGCACCATGTCCAAGCCCAAAGCACTTTCCAAAGATGTCAGTGACAAGAATGTGGACCTACACAAGGCTGGAATGGGCTACAAGACCATCGCCAAGCTGCTGGGTGAGAAGGTGACAACAGTTGGTGCCATTATTCGCCAGTGGAAGAACCATAAAATAACTGTTAATCTCCATTGGTCTTGAGCTCCATGTAAGATCTCATGATAATGAGATAATAAGAGCAGTGTGGAACCAGCCCAGAACTATTCAGGAAGAACTTGTCAATGATCTCAAGGCAGCTGGTACCATATTCACCAAGAAAACATTTGGTAACACACTACCCCGTGAAGGACTGAAATCCTGCAGTGCCTGCAAGGTTCCCCTGGTCAAGAAAGCACAGGCCTGTTTGGAGTTTGCCACTGAACATCTCAATGATTCAGAGGGGGACTGAGTGAAAGTGTTGTGATCAAGTGAGACCAACATCGAGCTATTTGGCATCAACTCAACTTTGGAGGAGGAAGAATGCTGCCTATGACTCCAAGAACCCTGTCCCCACCGTCAAACATGGAGTTGGAAACAGTATGCTTTGGGGTGTTTTTCTGCTAAGGGGACAGGACTACACTGCATCAAATGGAGGATGGATGGGTCCATGTACCATCAAATCTTGGGTGAGAACCTCCTTCCCTCAGCCAGGGCATTGAAAATGCATTGTGGGTGGGTATTCCAGCGTGACATGACACGGCCAAGGCTGAAGAAGAAGCTCAAGAAGAAGCATAATAAGATTTCGGAGTGGCCTCCAGACCTTAATCCCATAGAAAATCTGTGGAGGAAGCTGAAGGTTACAGTTGCCAAACATCAGCCATGAAACATTAATGACTTGGAGAGGATCTCCAAAGAGGAGTGGGACAAAATCTCCCCTGAGATGTGTGCAAAACTTGTGGCCAACTATAAGACACATCTGACCTCTGTGATTTGTCACCAAGTGCTGAAGCACGTTTTGCAAAGGGGTCAAATACTTATTTCCTTCATGAAAATGCAAATTAATTTCTAAGTTTTTTGAAATGCATTTTTTTGTTGGCTATTGTTTTGTCTCTTACTGTTCAAATAAACCTACCACTGAAATTATAGACTGATCATTTCTTTGTTAGCAGGTAAACGTACCAAATCAGCAGGGGTTCAAATAATTTTTTTCCCTGAGTATATGTTCCCCTGATGTGATGGGATCTGAATGCGTTAGCTTTGTGTCTGACTGAACACTTTAAAGCAGGGGTGTCCAACTCCAGGCTTTGAGGGCCGCTGTCCTGCAGGTTTTAGAGATCACCACACCTGAATCAAACGACTAGTTCATTACCAGGCCTCTGGAGAACTTCAAGACATGTTGAGGAGGTAATTTAGCCATTTAAATCAGCTGTGTTGGATCAAGGACACATCTAAAACCTGCAGGACACCGGCCCTTGAGGCATGGAGTTGGACACCCCTGCTTTAAAGGTCATGACAGCAATCACAACTATCCATGCCTCACCTGTCAAATCAAGTAAAAAAAATGCAATAAGATTAAAACAATCCTCTGTGATCCAGAAGAAGGCTTTTTCCCTTTGACCCTGTGTGAGAGGGGCATAGCAACATCTGCAGCATCCGACATCCACACATTGCTCAAATGATGAAAAGAATGGAATTTAACTCAACTCAACTCTAATCAATTTTATTTATATAGCAGCAAATCACTACAACAGTTACCCCAAGGTGCTTTATATTGTAAGGCAAAAACCCTAAAATATTAGAGACAAACCTTAACAATCGGATGAGACCTATGAGGAAGGACTTGTTGGAAGGAGGAAAAAAGTCCCTTTTGAACTGGAAGAAAACTCTGGGCGAACCAGGTTTGGACGGAATAGAATGTTTAAAGGTATGCTCACCTTCCTGTAGTTAAAAAGTTGTTATTATGAGGAACATTAACGTAAAAGTAGCCCATGGCAGAGCATGGCAGAATGCTGTCACATCTCTGAAATGGGGCAATCTTTGGCTAATGAAACAGCTTCAAAAAGCAGAGGACTCTTCTCCATCAAAGGAATAATTCATACTTGCAGTTAAGGGGGACAGAATCTCTCACGTGGCAGAGGTGATCAGCATTAACCTGCAATGTCTTCGGTTCAAAACCGGACCGTCTAATCACTCTGTACTTGTTACTGCAGACAAACTTTTTTCATAGTTTGCTTTAAAAATGTTATTTAATTTGTCTATTTATAGGGAGGACATTACTATGAATATGCCAGTTTGAATCAACTTTCATCTTCACTCCTTTGGCAAGATGCTCTCCAGCCAATTAAGCTTAGAGTTAAGTCACAGAAGCAGGATAAAAGCAACGATACAAAGAGCTTTTTTTTCTCACACTAAAACGTAATGTCATGCTGCACACACTCATAAGGCACAATTTATCCCACAGTGTTTCATAAAATACTTGTAAATACACCCACACAGAGACAAGCACAGCTATTAGGCAAACAGCAGAGGACATGGGGCAAGTTGGTAATAAGATACCAAAACAATAATGACAAAAGATCAAAAATACATCATTTTAATGTGCACACTGAAGTCACATAACCGTAGCAGCTGCGGCTCAACAGCTCTGGCAATAGGCTTTCAAGTGTGTAGTTAAATTAAATACTATCAAACATACCTTATTATTAAAAGCACTGAGTCAAATTCTAAAAACTGGGTCATTTATGTGGGTCTTTAAGTTTTGCAAACATTGAAATTCAAAATATGCATCTGTGTGGGAGGACAACAACAGTCACTTCAAAGTGTTTTAAATTGCAAGATAAAGACCCTAAAATATTAGAAAGAAACCCCCACAATCAGATGGCGACAGTGGGAAGGAAAACCTCTCTTTTTAACAGGATTAGGGCTGTCTCAGTGTTCACTGTGGCACAAAGATGCGTTTTAAGCCCCACAAACACGCGCTGTTTGAGTCCTGCTTCTACTCCTGATGAGCAATGCTTGCCTTAAAGGTGATGTGCTACATTCTGTGCGCAGGCTCTGCTGTAAACCTCCGGACTTCTCGCATGTCTCTGTGTTTAATCAGAGGACTCAGTCAGCACATGGCCAGCCCCGGCCTTGTCCTGTCAGATACTCTCATTCTCAAACAGACTCGCTGTGGCAGGCCGGTGTTAGTGAAGGGAGCATCCCAAAAACCCTCTGGCTGGGCCATCCAGCACCCACTGATGCTTAGCTGTATGGCAGCGCTGAAAGAAGGAAATCTTATGAAACACACTGTAGATGACTGTTTCATTATATTCTTTTTTTAAGATCTCAGTGCATGCCACCACATGTCTGTATGATCAATTTGTATAATTAAACCAGTCTATGTTTTTGCTTAACCCTGTATCTGTATCGGAGCCTTTGTAGTCACTATGCATTTTGGGTCTTTGTGTCATTATTTTCATAAGCATGTAGTCATTATCTTTGATTTGTAGTTCTCAACTGTTTTTTTTTGTAACTTTGTTAGTGTTGTTCAGTTGTCATTTACCTTCTAATCAGTGACTTTGTGTCTATTTTCAGTCATTATGCATCAATTTGTAGTCATTTATGTCTCTTTATGATTTTTTTGTCAGTTGTATCTCTTCTTAGTCGCTTTTGCGTCTCACTGTAATTGTTTTGATGACTGTGGCCTGGAATTACATCTGGCTGTTGCTCAAATCTTGCTCCTCCTCCTGCCCCTACAAACTGAAAGGATATTATTGTTGATGAAAAGAGAACTGTTTAATTTTGATCTTGTTTTTCCAGTTTGGGTTGTATTCCCAAGTGAGCCACCTGACACGGTCGGCTCTGTGCTTGTGATATTGTCTTCATCTTTTTCTTGAAGATTACTACTAATGCTTCCATTCACAGGGTGAGGAGAGGAATATTGACATTAGCACGATTTAAGATGTTGATTAAGCCAAGTTATTCTGCCTTGTAATAGGGTTTGGTGTTGTTTATGTGCTCAGAGTCTTATTTCCCAGGGGAACAACCTGATCCAGGCTGTTGTCTTCATGTATTGATGCAACTATCTCCTTTTAAATTTTCTTATCTTGATGTTTTCTTTTTATTAATTCATATCTAATTTAATACAAGGGTTGCATGAATAATTAAAGTGTTACTTGCATTTGCATGCAAATGAATAAAACTGCTTTTGGATTAATTTGGGTGTATAGATCCTGGTGAAAGACGTTTGTCAGCCAGCCAGTTCAATTAATGCACCCGTGTTCATCTTATGCTGCTTTTATTTGCTTTTCCACTTCTTATTCTTTGTTTATTACTGTTACAAGTACAATTTCTTCTCTCCCAGGACTACAGTAGCACAAAATACTTCCTCCTGGAAACTGAGGTTTTTGTTAAGAGAAGCTTACAATATTCCTCCCTATAACTGAAAATGCCCTGTGTCTCTTTGTGTCTATCAGAGATGGACTCCTTGCGTATTTTGCTCTACTCGCTCATCTTCCTGCTCAGCGTCTTTGGCAACCTCCTGATCATCGTGGTCCTGATGCTGAACAAGCGCATGCGGACGGTCACCAACTCCTTCCTGCTGTCGCTGGCGGTCAGCGACCTGATGATGGCCATTTTCTGTATGCCCTTTACACTTATCCCCAACATGCTAGAGGACTTCATCTTTGGAGCCACCATGTGCAAGATTGTCACCTACTTAATGGGTGAGCATGAGACTTTTGATACCAAACCTGAGCTGAACTGTACACTCTTAGTATATGAGGCATTTAAAGAGATCCACTTCCTGTGCTGTTTTTCAAAGAAGGGATCATCTGACCTGTGTGTTTGTAGGGACTATTTTAGGGTCTTTATCTTACAGTATAACATGCTCTGAGCAACTGTTTTTATAAACTGGTGCTACATAACTGAACTGCAAAGCTGGCTCATTATAAGAGCACAACACATCAAAAGCCATGATTGACAGTGAGGCGGATTGCTGTAGGAAGGGAAAATGGATCACTGTCTTGTGTGCAGCAAACAACAGCAGCTAAAACAGTGCAGAAGTCTCACACTCTAAAGAAATTAGTAAAAACAAGACCCACTGTGGTCACTACAATAAATGCTACCTGTTTAATGGATTTAGCTGAATGGGAGATGTGACATTTATTTGCCTGTGATGATCATCTATCGGCAGAGTGGAGCTTGGAAACCAAACAAACCCTCTGAGAGTAACTTGAAAAAGGGGTTTACAAGATGGAAGCAAGCCATATGCTAGCAGAGTGTAATCAAAAGCAGAGGAAAAGAACCAGAGAAGTTGTTTTATGTAAATATGAATACAGGTGGGCCTTGGCTCTATACTCATTGCTCATGCTCCAGAGTTGCTGCCAATTTTTTTGGATGCGTCAGCCATTGTGTGCTACTTGGAAGGTCAGTGGTTTATTCCCCAGCTCCTCCAGGCTACATGTTGAAGTGTACTTCCGCAAAATAATAAACCCCAGACTTTATGAATGGGTGAATGTGGTTTGTAGTCTAAAAAGTGTTTGAGTGCTCAGTTAGAGTTGAAAGGCACTATATATATATATATATATATATATATATATATATATATATATATATATATATATATATATATATATATATATCCATCCATCCATCCATTCATTTGCAATTCAGGTGCACTACAGAAAAGGAGCCTGATGTTAATGTGACAGCTGGTAATCAGGGGATGAAGTGGGCCGGGATGATCCTGAACGGCATCTGACACCCTTATTAAGAGTTATTAAATCAGCCAGTTTGTTGTATAATATTGGTATTCCTTCCGGGCAATCCCATGCACTTACTCGTCCAACAAATCAGAAAGTAATGTCACCCCACAGTCTCACCTGTATACTCTACACATTCTTTTTTTCTCCTTCTCATCCCTACCATGCATTCATACAGACACCAATAAAATTGTGATCAAGTAGCTCAAGCAGGGTTGCTTTATGTTTCAGGAAAGAAAGATGTATGAAAGAGAGGACAGGAGGAGATATTGAATACATATTTCTATGTCTGTTTCTTCTTTTAGAGGAGAACTTCAGGCCATTGATTCACACAACAGAATTTTGATCAAGTTTCAAATGGTGACAGAAAGTCAGGTTAATAACACAGCGTGAAAAGCTGTGGTATAAACAATTCATGAATTCAATTACTTTATGCAAATAAAACGTTATTGATTTATGTATTTTTGCATGGAATAAGAAAAGTAAAAAGGCCACTTCTGTACGTGTAACTGTTGTGTTCCTGCTCTGTGTCTGACAATGAATGGTAAAAGAAACACAGACCTCCAAGTCATTAACTTGCCCGCTCCAGCTCCTACAACAAAATACAAACAGTATGGAAGAGGGTTAGCTTAACCCACCACAACTTCCAAGCCAGCAAGAAGGATCTATTCATGCTAGCATAGACTGTGCCTATAACACGTATGTGGCAGACATGTACTACACATTTACAGCATCTAGCAAAGACAGGCACAGTGATGACAATAATTGAACTAAAAACACAATCGGAAACATCAGGGTGGCTAAATATAAATTATATGTGTGTTTTACAGTGCTGGTAAAGAAATGACACCAACCTCTCCCACAGGGGAATTGTAGAAAAGGGGAGAGGCCAAAGGGTTACCCTGTATTTATAGGGTTGCACCGAAGAAGAAGAATGAGGAAGGGCTCTAACTGATAATGAACCACAGGCTTGGAGGTCCTAAAAATCAGGTATAAAAGGAACGGTTTGTCTAGAACACATTTTGTGTAAATATAACAATATGTAATTTATGACCTGGTTACATACGGATTGGGCTCATTATTTCAGAAATCTTACACAACTAGCACAACCAGAATAAGGGAGAGTTTACATTAATGTGATTATTATCATGTTCTTTTTTTAAAATTAAATATATGAGATCCATTTGGTCATTGGGCTTTATGTGTTTTATTCTTCTAAAAGAGAAATCTGGCCTTCTTTTGTGACTCACAGCTGATCAGACCCTGTGATCCCCCTGCCGAAAATTGCTTGATATTTAACAAGGGTCTGTCTCGCAAAGAGGCTTTTCTCTTGGCTTCTTTTAACCATCACTCTGAAAGTGCTCGAACAGTCACACATCTTCAGGAGTGTGACTTAGCGATGAGCTGGCTCTCATCAGGCCAGAGTTGAGGTGCCACGTGAGGCCTGAGTCAGACTGAAAGCAAAAGAGAGTGCCACGAAACTGAGATAGACTGCAGTACTTTGTCTCTTTGCTCCACTTTGAGCTTTTGAATGGTCGAGAAACGATATCGAGCGGTCAGGATCGCAATCCTATTATTGTTTCAGAAATGCAACGTACCATCTGTGAGGACAGGCTTGCCGAATCTCCTTTTCAATTACTGGGCTCTCTCAGCTGTGATAAGGAGGAAGAGAGCAGGAGGGGCAGCTGCTTTGGACTTAAAATACAAACTTTTTGGTTTTTTGATCACTTTTCTTTAATTTTATGCTTGTTTTAGTTAAGCTACAAAGTAGTCTCATAATGAATGAGTGAAATGATGAAGCACTGAACCACAGGAATTAGCATGGTGTCTTCTTCTGCAGATGTTGATCATTCTTTGCTGCATCTATGCAAAAAAACTGTCAAAGCATTTCATTTTCTCCCTATGAAATGATTAAGATGTCTTAAAAGATGATGAGGGAACTCTTCTAGCAGGGTAATGCATTTGAAGGAGTCACTCTTGGTGAGATAACCTCAAATGATCTACAGAGTTACCACTAGTCTTTCTATTCTCTGGATTGGACATGGTTGCTAACATGTCACTATACCTAGTCAAAAAATATGTATTGTGTACACGTTTGTACACCCATCCTTCAGAATACTGCTCATTATAATGCACCGATCAGACACAACATTAGAACCAGGTGAACTGAAATACAGTGATCATCCTGATACATATTCAGTTTTCTGCTGCTGATCAGTACAGCACAAGCTTTTTTTATTGAAAGGTGAAGACCATAAAATATAAGAGCATAACTGTAACAATCCAAAACTGGAGACAGTGGGGAAAAACAAACTCCCTTTTAAGAGGAAGAGACCTCCAACAGTAAAGTAACTGCTGGCACACCAAGAGGCCATCTCTTATTAATACACTTTATCGCCAAAAGTATTTTCTGCCTTCAAACTCACGTGAAATCGAGTTAAATCCCATTCTTAATCCATTGAGTTTAACATGATGCCACATCACCCTTTGCAGCTATAACAGCTTCAGCTCTTCTGGGAACGCTTTCCACAAGGTTTGGGAGTATGTTTATGAGAATTTCTGGCCATTCTTATAGAAGCAAATTTATGAGGTCAGACACTGATGTTGGACAAGAGTCTAGAGTCCAGTGGCAGCATGGTTTGTACCAGTTGGTCAGCCATGGAAACTCGTTCCATGAAGCACTCTACCTGCTGTTCTTGAGCTAATCTGAACTCTACGTGAAGTTTGAAGGTCTGTAGTGATTGCCTCTGTAGAAAGTTGGTGACCTCTGCTGAGCCCGCTCTGTGAATTTACATGGCCTAGCACTTTGTGGCTGAGTTGCAGTCTTTCCCAGTTTCTTCCAGTTTGTTATAATTCCACTAACAGTGGATTGTGAAATAGTTAACGGCAAGGAAATTTTATGACTCATGACAGTTTCATGACAGTATTCACTGAGCTCCTGAGAGCAATCCAATCTTTCACAAATGTTTGTAGGAGCAGCTTGCATTCCTAGATACTTTATTTTATACACCTGTGGCCATGGAAGTGATGGGAACACCCATCACCATGGATAGGTGATTTAATATTCATAATGTAGCAGCATAACTGCAGAGTAGTTTAAGGCCACCGGCTTCAAGCCCAACTATCTAAACTAATTAATCTTTATCAAAAGACTGATTTTAAAATTAGAACTGAGAGCTGGTTCCACAGGAGAAGAGTGTGATAGCTGAAAGCTCTGCCTCTCATTTTGTGTTTGGAAACTCAAGGAAGTATTTTATTGGATAATATGAATTTAATAAAAGATAACAATAATTCATCAGAACATTGTATTTGAAGGGATGATTTTTCATTTTTCAACGAACCCGACACCCCAACTCAGCACCTAATCTCTCCATTTAAATTGTGGTCTGATTGGATTATTGCCACTAGGGATGGGTACCGGTGTCTGGTGCCATGATGGCACCGGTTCTGACATAAACGGTAGTAACCAGACCGAAAAGCAGCGCACATTTCGGTGCTTTATTTCGGTGCTTTTTTTTCCTGAGCTGTGATACATTTCTAGCCAATAATTTTACGTTTCCGAGGATAGTAGGCGGGGCCAGGTACGTACGTTCTGTTAGAGCAGAGCTACAGATTAAAATGCTCAAGGCGAAGCAGTCAAAAGTCTGGCTGTACTTCACAGCAAAAGATGCAAACTCAGCAGCCTGCAACAAGTGCTTTAAGCTGATACTGTGATACTGTCAAAGGAGGTAACACCTCAAATCCGATGAAACAGCTGGCGACGCATAGCGTTTTTTTTTAAAGCCGAGAAATGCACCGTATTTGATAGCTTGCTGCGAGACCTCACACCGTGCACGTCGGGTGGGTTGCCAGTTATCGGACCCGGAGCAACATCCCCCAAAAACCCGAAGAATAGAGTCCTGGCCCCTAGCCCTGCCAGTGTAGCAGAAATGATGAGGATGATGATGGCAGCAGCAGCCGTTCTTCTCTGCGTGAGTAGCTTCATGTTGTTCGTGTGTAATTTACGTTGAGTAGGCTAACCACGTTATTACATTAATGCATGTAAGGTGAACTAGCAAACATCATCATAGCTACATGCGGCTGTCTTCTTGTTTGATGGCAGATACTCCCTTCACCCTGGCCAAAAAGGCTAAAATGACCAAAGAAAAAGTGGGAAACAGTTAAACATGAGAGGTTTTTGGACAAAGTTTGTGTTTTTTCCATTGTTTAAGCACTGCTTCCAGCCAAGAGTGATGCCATATATGCCCCATAGCTGCAGAAAAGGCTAACATTGTTATCTTTTTACAAAAAATCAGGTAAACATGAGAGGTTTTTGGACCAATTTTGTGTTTTTTCCATTGTTTAAGCACTGCTTCCAGCCAAGAGTGATGCCTTATATGCCACATAGCTGCAGAAAAGGCACACATTGTTATCTTTTTACAAAAAAAACCAGCTGAACATGATAGGTTTTTGGACAAAGTTTGTGTTCTCCATTCTTTAAGCACCGGTTCGAGCACCGTTTAAGCACCGGCACCGTTTCAAAAGTACAGATTTGGCACCGGTATCGGATAAAACCTAAACGATACCCATCCCTAATTGCCACAGACACATGACTGGACTGGCAAGAAACCAAACTTCTGTCAGGCCAGTTCATATTTGATGCAGTACAATTGAAATCCCAGCAGTCATAGCCCTGGTCTCATCAGGCAGTGAGATCAGAAACTAGTGAAAGTTAGAAAATGGGAACAGATATTGAGAGAAAAGGAGAGGAAGGACCTGAGCTCAGTCTTGAAAAACAAAGTGTTATTCATAATTTCCTGTCTTAAAGAGTCCTATTAACAGTCAACTTTCTTTTTGGCATTTCCTCTATCCCCCTATTATAGTTGCTTGTCATATTGAGAGCTGTAGGTTTTTTTTGTTTGTTTGTTTTAAACCTTTGATTTTTCTGCCATTTTTGGGTCATGTGTTTGACCTATGGTTGTATTGAATAATTTCTTAAACCAAGATTCTGAACCCTGCAATGTCTAAGAAGATGGCAAGTGCTCTGACCCTGTCCCTGTATTTAGGCAAGAATGGTTTTCAATTTACTGAGGGTTAGAATCCATTCATTTTCTATTCATCTCTGAGGCCCAGTGGCAGCAATCTAAGCAGAGCTGCCCATGCCTCCTTCTCCTCAATCACCCATCATTTAGGATAAACAAGCTGTTTTCAGGGCAATCGAGAGATGTATCTCCAGAATGTCCTGCATGCACCCTGGGGTCTCCTCCCTGCTGGACATCCTTGAAAAACCTCACCTAGGTGGTCTCCAGGAGGCATCCTAGTCAGCCGCCTCAGCTGGCTCCTTTCCCATGTGGAAGATTAGCAGCTCTACCCTGAGCTTCTCCCAAACAATCTCACGTCCTCCTCACAATGTTCATATACAAACATTAACATCTCCTGTCAAACTCCCCACGAGCATCTGATCCATTACTTCCAAGAGCAACATCTTCTATCTAGCCCAGGGGTCAGCAACCCTGGGCACGCGTGCCACAGCTCCGGGCCGGTGGTGATTTTTCTTTTTATGAGCCGATGTTTTGGTTTTTCTGTAACTGTATAAACAATGAAAGGTGGTGTATTGGCAAGATGCTGGCCGATGTGTAAAAATAACTCAGTTGTTTGGTGGTAACCATGGTAGAGCTTCCACAGAGGCCAGCATGTGGATGAGGGAAAGGGGAGGCAGGAGGAGGAGAGGCTCAAGGCGGCCACCGGTGCAAGTGTCAGGTGAACTGAACTCCAGGTAAGAAGTTATGACCTGCAGTCTATCTGGGTCAGATATAAACCAAGTTTAGGTGTAGTTTATTTTCATATTTCATATATTGCTGACTTTTTATAGTCAGTTACAATAACTCGTACTGCGTGCTAGCTAGCATGACGGAGTTTATATACAGCTGGGTGACAGGTGACAGTCTCAGGTGTATACACTGCTACACAACAGCACAAGAGAAGGAGGATTTAGTGTTTGTGTTATTACGAGTGCTAAACAAGAAGAGTTCCCAGATGGTACAGTGGACACATGTGTGACTCCTGTGATTAAAGCATCTTACTTTCAGCTTAACGAGTGAACCGTCAGCTCGTTCAAACACACGTTAAAGTCCGTTTGGCTCGACACCACCGAACAGAGGCAGCAATATAACATGGCTAACATTAACAGTGCAGTGAATCCTGCTTGTGCTGTGATATTCAGGACTGCAAACTGAGCAGCATCACTGACTTTCAGCTTGTTGTGTTTTAATTTTCCATAAAATCATCACATTCTTTGTAAGATTAAGGTCAACTATATATATATATATATATATATATATATATATATATATATTGAAGTAGAGGCTTTAAAACCAAGTTAACGCTGAAAGTACAAACATCACTATTGTCACATAACTTTGCCGACATGTGGCCAACAGCAATGTTTTAATGTTCTTCATTATTAAACATTCGCACATAAATAAGTGACATCATATTCAGTACTTACTTTTGACAGTTCACTCTTCGGCCGCTCCCTTCTGCTGTCTGCCGTATTTTGCGGCAAAATTATCCACACCCACCGCCGCGCTATGGATTGTGGGATATATGGGACCACGACGCATGCACCGGACCACGCTTGATATTTGGGGAAATTGACGGCGCATTTGGAGTACACTTCGAAATGGGACAGCTGTCGTCGCGTGGCGGTGACGTAATCGCACTCAAAATGCGTACTTCAAGCGTGCGGTCTCTTAATTGGGACACAGCCACACACTAGACGTATAATACACCATTCATCCTTCTACTTGCCCATTCATCTAAGCATCCACCGATCTGCCCCAGCTCGGTAATCATATGAATAATAGCCCCTGTGCTGTTTCCATGGCAGTTATGAGATTGATGTTGTAATATTCAGAGAGTATGCTTTCATGTACAAGCACAATCTTCAATCATATTTAGGCATCCATGTTTGTGTTTTTGCTGCTGGCTGTGTGATGCAATTCCTCTGAGGTGCACTTTGCATTAATGCATTAGAGTTTGGGAGGTTCGTGGCTTACAGTAAACTTCTGAACAGAAACAGCTGTAAGGATATCTGGCACCTGTAACACACTAATTCCACTGGTACAGTTTTAAGAGCTTTGTACTTCTTGAGGCCATCCTTAAGCAGAAAATTAGGTTGATAGGTTTGTAGCTTGAACCTATTCGCTGGAACGTTGAAGACAATATAATTACACAGCAAGCAAGACACGAAGTAGGCAAAGTTCTTCATGTTTCTCGTGCACGGGAGAGAACCGGACAAACGCCGTTCCTTCGCTTGACCCCAGTTGCTCTCGTCTGCTCCCCCGTAACACTGCTCTTTTATTGAGGTTACATGAATATGCATAGGTTCATTAACGTACGACGTATACATACACACAAAGAGTACCTTGCCTTTGTGTGTGTGTGTGTGTGGGGGGTCAGAGTGTGACCCCATAAATGACTTCCCTAAACCTGCTGGTCTGGAAGTCCAGCAGTTCATCTATACAAAAGGCACTTAGACTAAAACAGATATAGATACGTTTATCCTACCATAAAACAATAAGACAAGGTACGACCTCTCCCATGCTCCCAGAGTGCTCTGGAATGCACACAAAGTTTGCAGACTATTAAGGATCAAACCTCTACCAATCTACAACTAATTATAAAACTCTAAGCCTATATAAGTAGATATTTCTAAGCATAAATGACAATCAACAATACAAAACCTAACATAGGTGTTACTAGAATAAACAGGCATGGTTTCACCCGAGGAATGCAAATCTTTTCTCCCAGGCTCAGGTGTGCCGAGAGATCTGCAACAACAAACTTCAGAGCTTCAAAAGCCAGTTATCAGGCTGTGAGTGTTGACTCGAGTCAGGTTTAATGAAAAAAAAAAAAAAAAGGATTAGAGCATCTTCATTTGGAGCAGAGACAGTGCAGGGGGGAAATGTAAACATTTGGTTCGGTTAGTTGTCTAGTAATTAATTTGTCAGCACCTCATCCAGAATTGCAGCAGAAAATCCTCTCGTCAAACAAAATCCTCACAATTCTGCCAAGTTGCAGAGAGTGAAGCTTTGATCAGTGCATCTGAAAACTCTATCAAAAGAAGCAGTAACTAACTAACTTGGTGCGTGGCTATGAAAGAAAGATACACGATGAGACATGGTAGTTTTCAAGGCGTGTTCAAAATCACTGTGGTGGCCGGCACTAAGTAGGGTTAGCTGAGAATCTGGTGAAGAGAGGTTGAGTGCGCTGGCCTTATGAGTCCCCGGCTTAATCACCCACCGGTGCGAGCAATCAGCAGAACACAGAGGCCCCTCCCAGGGGTGGAGATGCCAGTTCAGAGGGAGACACACTAGCACACACCCGGACCATGACAACGCTTGCAAATTATGTTAATGGTTTTATGAAATAGTTTGATAAACATTTGTGGAAATGCCGATGTAGGGGGGACGCTTCCTACACCTGTGGCATGCACTTGTGTCTCTGTAAATGAATTGATTAGGTGAAGCTTTTGCCACAGTTATCACAGCAGTATGGTTTTTCTCCCGTGTGAGTACACTGGTCTTTTCAAGTTACCTGAGTGAGTGAACCTTTTTCCGCACTCATCACAGGGGAATGGTTTTTCTCCTGTGTGGGTGTGTTGATGTCTTTTCAAAGGACTTAAGTGAGTGAAGGTAAGTCCACACGCTTCACATAGGAATGTTTTTTTCCCCACTGTGCCCAAACTGATGTACCTGAAAATGAACTAATTGAGCAAAGCTCTGGCCACACTTATCGCAAGAGTAGGGTTTTTATCCAGTGTGCAGACGCTGATGGACCTTCAAACTTAATGTTTTGAACATTTTCCCACACTGCTCACAGAGGTATTGTTTGGTGTCAACTTTCGTGCGCAGATCCAGCTGTTCTTCAACTGAATCTACCCCCTTCTCATAATTGGAGTCAATTATGCAATTTTAGTGAAAGGTAAGTAAAAATATATCCTGGCTGTACCTGTAATGCCAAAAATGCTAAACTAACTTTGGCAACATTTTTATGTCACTGTTGACCTTTCACCTTCACATAAGATAAGATAAACCTTTATTAGTCTCACACGTAGGAAATTTGTTTGTTCACAGCAGAAAGTGGACAGTAAAAAGTTAAGAGCAGCAAAAATTAAGAAAAACAATAGAGTAGAACAAGATAAAATAGAATAAAATACTATGCTGCATCAGAAAAATTGCACTTAGTGATATTGCACATAAGGGGGATAGGTAAACATAATGAGTGTATAAATTTCAGAGTAAAAGCTCTTAGCAATAAAGAGAGAGTTTGGCAAATTTCAGTCAAGTTTACTACTGTGTATCACACTAGGGTTGGGCGATATGTAAAAATTTTCCAACCGACAATCGTCAGTCCAATAATCAACGATGGGCGATACATTTGCACATACACAGACTTTTTGATAGGAATGTAATCATGCACGGACTGATTTGCACGTTTACAACACAGAGGAAATCCATACATGGAGAAACTAATTTCCCCCCAAAATTTAGGGCTGTCAGCATTGCGGCTTCGTAGCTTACCAAAGTCGTACTAAAACATTTTGACAGATTTTTGAGTGCCGTGTACCACATAAAATCAGTTCGTGGTCAGTTAGCATAACCAGAACTCATGCATAAGGCACACTTTTGAGGAAATGAAAGGATTTTAAGCACCCCTTAAAGTCCGAAAAATACGGTCAAAAGTCAAAATGAAAAAAGTCAACATTTTATAATGCCTCAAAGGATTCGAACCAAACATCTCAATATCTAAACATCTTACCTTGGGCATGGGCATCTGAGAGGTTCAGCCTTTGACTATCTCTGATTGGTTTAGTCCATGATATGGGCATAATATGTTTGTTGTTGATCACACAGAGTTGCGGAGACTTTTTTTTTTTTACTCGAGCTGGCTGGTAGCACCGGTGCAACCTAGGATTCTTTTGGCAGCACATTGGCAAAATGTGCGGGTGTCGCCGTGCGCTACTGGATATTGTGGTAATTCCCTATGTTATTTCTGATAGGTTTGTAGCATAAACCTATTCGCTGGAACGTTAAGGACAATCTGCTACGCAGCAAAAAGCAAGACACAAGGCACCAAAGTTCTCTGGTTTACTCATGCATGAGGGAGACCTGGCTGGGGCCAAGTGTCGTTCCACCACTTGACCACCGTCAGACTCTCAGCCAGGTTCCCCATAGCACTCCTTTTATTGTGGTTACATGAATATGCATAGGGTCATTAACATATAACATCTTACATAGGTATACATGTGAACAAAGAATAGTGTGTGTGTGTGTGTGTGTGTGAGGTCAACCCTGTGAAGACTCCCCAAACGCTGGTGCCAGGAGCGGGTCCATCTGAACAAAAGGCTCTTATACTTAAAGAGATATACATGTGCCATATATCAACAAGAGAAGATACGACCTCTCCTAGGAGGTGTGTAATCTATGCCAGAACACTCTGTAGAGGAGTGAACGCACCCCCCCCTCTTCGTGCTACACAGAGTTGTTACAGACCTCCTAGGATGAGACATTCTTTCAATCTACAAATGATTATACACCTCTAAGCATATATGGTTAAATATTTCTTAATACAAATGACAATAACAAAATCTAAACCCATCAATTTCCCCTTTCTGTGCGTCTGTGCAGGGACACGCGCGTGACACACAAATAGATCAAAGTGCAGCAGCACGGAGTCGGTGCTGCGGCACTTCAGCAGCGTGTTCATATAGAGATTGAAAATGTGACATCAAAACCGCAAAGGATTGTAGGTACGAGTGGCAAGTGGTAGTAGCGCACGCAGGCTTTCACAAGAAAACAGTCACACAGCAATAAAAAGAAACAAAGAATAGCCAAAAGCTGTTGTATTATTAACTGCAATAGCCGGTTGCATGACAGTGACGGGAAGCCGACGGGTAGAGAGATTGGTTTTAATCGGATTCCGTTGTGGAAGAGAAATTGTTCAAGCCATGTTTCCGAAGTAACAAAGAGCCAACGGATGGCCTGGATTGCAGCCATTCGAAGACCAAATATAACATTCCAGAACACTCCAGCTCACATGTTAGTCTGCTCCAAGCATTTCCACAAAGGTAAGTCTTCTTTTGTAGTTATTACGTAATTTATCATAACAAAATTGTTGATATAGGTTACAAATAAGTCTTATATTGATTTGAATTGAATTCGCTGCACTATGCTGCTTTGTTTGCTGTGGCTTTGCGGGCTAATGTTTGCTGTGTTTTGTAGGAAAACCAGCCTACAAAATCCTGGAATGCGATCCAGACTGGGCACCCTCTATCAGCCTGGGTCATACGGAGTTTAAAGCTGCTACCACAGCCAGATTTGATCGGTTAAGCGGGAGAGCGACATCAAAACAGCCACGAGAAGTCCCGCATATATGTGCCCAAGAGTTGTATTGAAGCAATCAAGTGATGAATAACTTTTTTCCAGTATGTTGTATTGATATGGTTATTTATTTTTTGCATTGAAGAAAGAAAAAAATTTAACAACAGCTGTGAAATTGAATAGTCCAAATCACCAAAGAAACTGGACCTGGGCTTTTTGCAGGGGTCTGAAGTTACTTAACATTTTTTGAGTGTATGCACTCACACTTAGGACCATATAATAATAAATATGTGCGTGATGAAAGTTGGGCAACACTAGGGCTGCCACAAACGATTATTTTGATAGTCGACTAGTCACCAATTATTTTTGCGATTAGTCGACTAATTAAATCATGCATCCATTGGACGTAAAACGTACAGCTTATTGCACCAGCATCTGCTCTTATATAACTATTATTAGCTTACAGCTATAAGTGTTTAAGGTATGTGCTAGCTAAAAATAAAGACAAGATGAGAGTTTATTAAATTTTAATAACATTTGCAGATTGTTTCAATGGAGTTTAATCTGCTTGACGTTTATTCAGCTGGGTAAAAACTATAACTTTAATCTCAGCCAAACCAATTTAATCAGGAACAAATAAAATACTAAAAAAAGCCAAACAATAACATTTTTAAGTTATCTAAGTAACTTATATATCATGTTTAACCTGAGTAGCGAAAGACGGCGGAGGGTTTGAAAACGATTTGCCGGGAGTCCGGTGTTCTCAACAAACTCTAGTTAGCCTTGAACCCCGGCTAGCTATCGAGCTGGTGGGTAACAGACGTCTCCGAAAACGTTGGAGTGCTTTTGAAAATATGTGGTGTCTTGATAAACTGAGCAGATATTTGAAGTTTACACAGCTACATTCTGACCTGAAAATATGTTAATCGTTTATTTTGTGACCCAGAAAGAATAATAAGAGTAATATTAAAACTAACTAGCTGCTGCCATTGTTGACAACTGAGCTGGGCCGCGCTATGAATTCTGGGACACCGCGTCTTCTTCTTCGGGGTTTAACGGCAGCTGGCATCCTTGTACATACAGTGCTGCCATCTTCTGTTTCAGTCCGTTATTACACTCTTAAATACTACTACTTATTCCTGCGTCTTTTGGGATCTTACAAAGCGTCAAACAACGCGTCGACTGTTAAATTAGACGTAATCGTGACTAGCTGACTAATCGTGGCAGCCCTAGGCAGCACGCTAACGTCTTTACTCCATTCTGTATGCTCCTATGGGTCTAACCCTTTCACTCCTTTGATTTTTTTTCCTCATACTTTGTTTTTGCCTTTTTGTCAAGTCGGTCTTTGTACAGACCTGCTGTGTTCTCCTTCGTTTTGTACATAATTGTTTTTGGGGCAAATAAAATGCAGGTATGGATTAAAACCGCAGAATTAATGATTACCGGTGCTGGAAATGCTAGTGCTTGATGCAGTGTTTCAATTTTGCTGCCACTAGTACCTACAATGCAACGCGCGAAACTCACGTGGTCTGTCGATCTCTAAGCAGCACATTCATGATTGGTTTAGGCCACGATGTGGGCATGTTGTCTGGTGTTGGCCACACAGAGACTTAGCCTACGTTCACACTGCAGGTCTTAATGTTCAATTCCGATTATTTGATCAAATCTGATTTTTTTGTCTGCTTGTTCACACTACAAATAAAATGTGACAACAAACGCGCTCTAGTGTGAACCCTCAAAGCGGCCCGCATGCGCAAAAGAAGACATCACACACAACGTGCTCTGGTTAGATCCAGACCTAACAGTATTGTTTGACTGATGGCCTTAATATAAAGACTTGTTTCGGACTTTACGTTTCCCAATTTTTCTTTAAGTTATAAAGTTATTTTGTTATTTACATATGGCCTAATAATTATCCTTATTGCTGTTTTAGAGATGAGTGGTGCTTCAAAGGATAGTTGCAGCTTTTTGTCAGAATCTGCAGATTATACAGTACAAATAAAATGTTCACGTTTCTCCAACGTTGTCTTCCCAACAGTTTCACTGGATGGCCAGGAAGCGCTCACGATGTCTTGTCCGGCGCTGATAATTGGCGTCTGTTTTGTGTCAGTGACGTAAAAGACGGATTTAATGCGACATGACCGTTCACACAGCAGTCGCTTTCTAAAACATCAGATATGTATCGGATTCAGTACCACATACGAAAGTGACCCAGGTCGGATTTGAAAATATCGGATTTGAACAGCAGTCACATTAAACCAGCTCTTACTGAACTGTGAGAATGCACCTTATCAATGCATGAGGGAAGTGCAAAACGTGGTCGCAGTACTATTTATCCAAAGACTGCTCATATTTATCATCTCCTTACAGGAAATAAAATGTACTTCCTATCTTTCAGAAAAAAAAAACATCTCCAATTGGCTTAGATTATTCACAAGTGAAAAAAAAGGATAATACAGCACTTAAAAGGAACACATAAAATTTACATTACATTTAGCTAACGATTAGCTTGCTATGCTAGCAAAGTTAGTCAACTCACCGGAAATGAACAGGAATCATAAAAACAGAGGTACATCGGCATCAACAATTCCATTTCCCAACAGGCGGAAGAGTAAAATCCAACTTCGTGTCTTCACACATAACTTTTTTTTTTTTAAACAAGGACTAAGGAAAAATTCCCAGTGAGTTGCGCCGACCAGCATACATAGCCTTTAGTGATGTGTCGGTCACGAACGAAATGGCTCTTAGAGCCGGGTCTTTGAACGACACTAGCCGGCTCCTTATCGCGTGCCGTGGGTGCGATTTTTTTTCCTTTCTCTCACCCTCTCTCGCACTTTTTTTCCGCTTCACTCCACATGCGAGTCTTGTGCCTTACGCTGGGATGAGAGGGGAGGAGGAACAGAGCAGGAGGGAGAGAGAGAGAAAGAGAGCCAGGGACAACAATGGCACATTAGAAAGGTATAGTAATCATCCACAACTATTTTCAGTTATATGAAAATGATAAAGGATTCAAAAAGTTTATTCATGCAGGCCCATATGACAGAGAATACATTTTATGTGGAGTGAATAAATAAAAGTATATTTACGGTGGCCCCAAGAGACAAAGGACGTACAAACTTCAAAACACGTCAGAACTCTGAAGCACGTACAAAACACAACAGAAGTGCTCCAGGATGCTAGGCGCAGTGTTGATCTTTTGTTACCAAGTGGCTACAGAAGCCAGCAAGTACAAACGACTGGATTTGGTGTGTGGTAGTAACAGGTAAATGAACATTTTTTTTTAAATTATTTGAATATATATGAGTGCTTGTGTATAAATACACAGACAATACACATATGCTTTCAATTGTGTAATTTAAGTGATCTAGGTAGCTCTGTTTTGGAAGTTCAGTTCATGCTAGAAATGTGTTTTGGAGTTTGTACATGTTTTGTCTTTAGGGGCCACCACATATATTTATATATAAAAATATATGTGCGACAGACTGGCGACCTGTCCAGGGTGTACCCCGCCTCTCGCCCTAGGACAGCTGGGATAGGCTCCAGCGCCCCCCGCGACCCTGGAAAGGATAAGCGGAAGTGAATGAATGAATGAATATATAAATAAAACCACTTTTTTTTTTACATTAGTAATTCCTTTTGTGCATAATTTTATATTATTGTTAATAATAAATTAGATAAAGCAACAAAACAACCCGAAGAGCCGGTTGGGAGCCGAAAGAGTCGGCTCTTTTTAGTGAGCCGAGCCAAAAGAGCCGGTTCTCTAAAAAGAGCCGGAAATCCCATCACTAATAGCCTTAACGTTGTTTTCCTTCGCTACTTCGCTACTCAAGGTCACAAGCACTACATAATATAGCGCCACCTACTGGTATTCCTTGGGATCAGCAGTTAATTTTCATGAGGCAATTTTAGGTGGGTTACACTTGGAATGCCATGTCTCCTCCTTATCTAATGTGTCATGTTAAAGTGACTTACCTCTGCCGCTGTCAGCATTTGGCTGCTGGTGTTACTCGGCTCCACAAATTCCTCCATCAGTTTATCAGCTCTGACAAACATAAAGATAGTAAGTTTAGAGAAAAATGATCCAAATACTGCCTTAAAAACAACACTGATGTTAAGACTTCTCATTCAAGCACATAAACGAATAACCACATATGTACCTTTAAAATTTAGCTTGAAAATATGATGAAATACTTTAAAGTAGCAATAAGAAAGATAATCAATCAGAATCAGAATACTTTATTAATCCCAAAGGAAATTAGGGCAAATCAAGTTAGATACTTCAAATTTCCAGACATTTCATCTTGTGTTTGTGCCTAGTTTTAAAGATAAACTGGACCTGAAACAGGAATTCAACTGAAAATAACACAATAACAAGTAAAAAACACTCTAAATGTCCTTTGATTTACTGTAACTACCACTGACCACCAGTTTTTTTCTTACCCTTGGTATGTGAGGGACATTTGTTTCGGTCCTGCTTAATGCTTGCCTTCACTGAACTCTAAGAGATGTACCGATGGTTTCCATGGTATCCAAAGTTGACTCCACTTCATAAGGTCCCAGAAGTGAATTTAATAATCAACACCAAGTATCTCCATTATTTTGGGCTGCAGCTGGTAGTCCTTTACTTGTCAGCCTTGGTGAGCTTGGCTTACCCACAGTGTTGGGAAGGTTACTTTTAAAATGTATTCCAGTACAGAATACAGAATACATGCCCCAAAATGTATTTTGTAACGTATTCCGTTAAGTTACTCAATGTGAGTAACGTATTCTGAATACTTTGGATTACTTAATATATTGTTATGCTTTTTACAACTACATGAATGTTGCTATCACATCCTACAAATCCTTGTTTGTTTTTCTTTACCAATTAACTGTTAGGCCCAACTTAAGATAATATATGTAATGTAGAGGAGCAAAGACTTGGGTATGTTTGTATAAGCTGTTTTGTCTTCTTAAAGATAATAAAAAAAGCACAGTCTTTCCTTAACATTTTTTTTATTTATAAAGCTGACAAGTGGAAGACAAACATAAAATATGCCATTGAAAAGTATTTACTGTTATGGTCACCAACATCACTTAGTTAAAACAAAAAGTAGCCTTGCACAAGGAGAAAAAATATCAGCATTTTCAATGACTGTTTTCTTATTAGGACAAAAAAAGGCAATATATAAAATTATACTCAAAAATGAAAAATATATTATTTTGGCATTTACTGTCAATATTATTCTTCCACCAATAATTTTAAATTACAAAAGATTTTTCAATACAACTCAGATATTCAAACTCAATGTAACAATGAGAAATTACATTTTAAACCTTACCCCTAGATATAATTTTTAAAACAAGACATATGTTTTAATGCAACTCAGCAACATTACCTTATGGCCATTTAACAAAGGCATGCAACAAAGAACTGTCCAAGGTGTCAGTGCTGAACTGCTTGGTTGAAAACCTTAATTGGCCACAAAAATCAAATAATTGGCGAACAATTGCAGTAAACATATGAGGTGCTGCTTTTTGAATGCATGCCAAAAACAAATACTAAACTGACTTCTTTTTCCACTTTAACTGTGTTCCAGTGTTTATGTCTTAGATACTCGACCAAAAAACAAATAAGTTAAAAACCAAAATGTCACTTCCAGCGACCATAAAAAAATATCAGAGGTAAAGTTAAGTTTTTTGTGCAATTTGGTGCATCTCGAATAAATAAATGAATAATCCAAAAAGTAGCTATGTTAATACAGAAACTCCAACAAGAAAAAAAGAAAAAATATCCCCCCAAAACTAAACTTTCTATTTATGTTCTAAATGCGCAAATCAGTCCGTGCATTATTACATTGCTCCGCCCATTAACAAGTCACCTGCACGATTATGTTGGTTATCGTTTGACTGACGATTGTCGGTTGGAAAAATTTTTAATCTCGCCCAACCTTAATGTCCACCCTACTGTTAATCATTTTGGGATGGCTTTCACAACTGCACACCATAATTTACAGCTCGTTAATGCTATCCATCAAGTTTACCCGTCTATGAACTAACGTTAGCTAACGCCAGCTAACAATGTTAGCTAAAATCACAGCAATATTATATCGAAGCTACTGAAGTGGCACATAGCCTAGGTAGCTACCACAACTAAAATAAGATATTTGCAGTATGTTAACTTTAGTTTTTTTAAAATAACTTACTTTCAGATGTTTTCTTAGGTTGGAGGTGGAGTCTTTTGACGCAGAGAGCATCTTCTTTGCTGGCAAGCAGAGTTTGCATTGCACTGTGAAATTCCGCCCATCCCTTTCTTCTTTGAATATGAAATGGTGTTGGAACTTCCAACTCTGAAACGCATTCCTGCCCAACGTGCACTGCTGACTCTGTTGGCTGGCTCCGGCTGGCTCTGGCTCCATTGTTTGACTAACGCCACCAACAGGACGCTTTTTTTTCTTTTTTACAGCCTCTTCTCGCGTGTTTTGTTTGGGTTTCGAGCCGCAATGCGCGGCGTGGAATGACCAAAATTACAGAGGACCGCCATGTAATCCATTTATTTCAACAAAGTAACTGTATTCTAAATACCACCTTTTTAAACTGTAACTGTAACGGAATACAGTTACTCATATTTTGTATTTTAAATACGTAACGGCGGTACATGTATTCCGTTACTCCCCAACTCTGCTTACCCATTTTGCTATTTGCTGCAGGTTCTACAACTCATAGCACAGATCCTCTCTGGAGTAGGGTGCCTGGCTGAATGATACCGAGCACAGCTAAAACCTGGCTAACAAGCCAGCTATTACGAAACCAATATAAGCAGTTCTACCTGGTTAGGAGGGACTGAACTTTAAAAATAAGAAAGAGGGGGCCACTGTAGGTAGCTTTGTCCTGTCAAAAACCTGAAAAATGCTAAATGAAAAATACACCTCAGAGGCCAGTGTGGGGGAACCCCTTCAGTATTGGTTGGAGTTTAATTTTCTTTAGAGGTTTCATAAATCGGTCCATCGATGGTGCTGATCTCATCTCAGTGTTGACTTCTAGTGGCTGTAATAAAACAGATGGTCTGATATTTTTTTCTCTGAAATATTGAAAGGGTTGAAGAATTAGGGCCAAACTTTCCGACTAAGAGCACATTAGTCTGGTTTGAATTTCCTTGTGCTGTCTGTGTAACAGTGTCATGAGTTTAAATCACTGAAGGATCAGTGCTGTACATCACCTGAAAGTGCATTTCCTGTCAGTATGGATCTACAGAGCCTCACGGCCATCAGTTACTATAAGTGTAGGGTTTACAAACATCACTCATGTGAACTTGTGACTCTACAGGCCTCAGTAATGACTATAAACCTACTTATCTTTATTAATATGTCCTCAGAAGTCCTCATGCAGTTTACAGGCTATATATGAAAGTGTCACTGCTGCAGTCATTCATTCCTAAAACCTGCATCTTCCATGTTTGTTGGCTTGGTCCCCAACCATGTGTTCATTTATAACTTACATCCACAAACACACACAACATAATACAAACTTAATACATTTGACTTCAAATGATTTTTACTGCCCTTTCTTTTAATCCTGCTGTTTGTTTGCTTTCTAATGCACCATTGAATGTGCTATATAAATAACACTTGCATTTCTCCATCATTGCATTGTTTATTTGATTATACCTCTTCTTTGCCTTGCGGTGAAAGAATGAACATAACAACATTCCTCCCTTTCCGTGTTCCCTTTCTCTGCAATCAGTGTAAGCCGGTGCCGTGGCTGAGCATCGCCGACTTCAAGCAATAACAAAAGAAAACCCCTGTGTGCGATTTGATCTCTCTCCATGTCTGTGCTTAGCACTTGAAAGAGACATGTGGGCGTGAGAGACTTACAGTGTGAGACGACTTACAGTGTCTGTGCTCTGTGTTAAGATTTGCATGTGCTGACTGTGCCACCCACCTCCTTCTGCGTAGACATGCAGTGGACAGTGGACAACAATGATGGCAGTCAGGATTCTTTCATGGAAACAGGCTGGCACAGTCAGAGTCTCTTTGACAAAAAGTGTAACAGCATATTTAGCACTCTGGTAACAGGTCATACTGCTCTTCTTGATTAATAGAAAAAAAATCCATGGACACAATACAGGGTACCCTGTAAACATACATTATGTTTGCACATTGTGCAGCATATGCAGTTTCTACATATTTTGGTAAACTGGCACCATTACAATTGGGATCAAATTGCCTGTTAGCAACTCTTTTTGTAATGCTCCTGGCCCTGTTGAATGAGCTCACTGACTCACCCAAAAGCAGACAAAAGGGCAACAGGCTGCCAGTAATTTCAAAGATTGTGTATTTAAACAGAAGGTCTTATACAAACGTGCTTGGAAAAACAAAAAACTTGAAGAAATCTAAAAGAGAAGTAGAGCTACCAAAAGGTGCAAGCCAGAATTAAACAAAGTGGAGACAAAAGGAATGGGAAACAGACCAAGACTGAGGAAACTGAGACACACTAAATACACACCATAGACCGAGAGAGGCAATAAAAACAGGTGAACTCACTCAAACACTGATGAGGGTGGAAAAAGAACAAAAGAGGAAGGCAAAAGTAAAAAAACCACAAGAAGAACTAATCAAGAACTAACAAGACTAAAAGGGTGAACCAAGTAAAGTCAACAGATAAAACAGATAAAAGAGTAGGGGAAGAACCATCAAAGAAACAAAACGAGAAAAAACAGGACTTCTAACTAAAAGTGTAGTTTGTTACAAAAACCATGACATACACAAAATTAAGGATGCAGGAAGATGTTCTACAGTTATAATGTGAGTCTGACAGTATTAGCGATGGGCCAAATCAACAAGCTGCACTGCAGTTTTTACAAAGCAACGCACATTTCTTACACTGCGGTATTTTTGCACACCCCACGGGAGAGGAGTACCTTATAGTCTGAATGCCCCCACTCGTGCTAAGCCAAAGTATTCAAATAATCATTGCATATTTAGGATAATAATTTCACTATTCATATAGTTTTCGAGGGTCATAAAAAATCAAGTTCAAGTATTAAAAGGAAGATTACATTTTGCTAGAGGAGCTTTGCATGATGAGTATTCTTTCAAATATCCGCTTTATCTTATACCTTTGGCCCTGAAGTAAGTAATGAAGTATTCTGATTCTGACTGTAATTAAGCTCAGTGTTCATGATTCAACAATAAGAAGGAAAGTGGGCAGACTGGGCATCCATGGGAGGGTTCTAAGGAGAAAACCACTGCTGACTTAAAAGAACACAAGAAAAAAGACAAAACCTTAATGATCCCTACAACTTTCGGGAAATTGTTCTGTGGATTGACGAGACAAAAGCTGGATGGTTTGGAAGGTTTCTGTCCAAGGCCAAGTCAAAGACCGGACTTATGCTTCTCCACGGCCTTCAACTGGCCTTTAATGCTCGACTTCTGCAAAGATGAGTGGGCCAAAATTCCTCCACAACGATGTGAAGGACTCATGTTGCAGTTATTGCGGTAAAGGGTGGCAAAACTAGCTATTAGGTTTAGAAGGCAAGTACTTTTTCACACAGCAACAGTCAACTCAAGGTGCTTTATACTGTTAGGCAAAGACCCTACAATAATATTTAAAAAATGCATTTTGTACTTACTCAGAATATCTTTGTCTAGAGTTAAAATTTGTTTGATGATCTGACAAATATACCAAGAAACTAGGAAATCAAGGAGGGGAAAATACTTTTTACTGCACTGGGTTTACTGATTTGGTTGGACTAATGATTGCCTGATTATCAAGGGGCAGCTTTGTTATCCCTTCAGGTTTCATGCAAGTGAAGCAGCAATCAAAAGGTTACCCGTCTTGCAAAGAACTGAAATACTGTTTTTTCTACAGCTCATGGAACAGAAAAGGCATTCAGACGTCTTTTTGTGCAGCTGATGTTCTCTTTGTTGTTGAATATCTTTGCCAGTCAGCTCCTTTGTTCTGGTGGCGCAGGAATAAGATACAGCTCCTCCCTGCTCCCATCAGATCCACATCAAATCCAACACCAACTATCCTTGCTGTTTCCCCTTTTTTTTTCTCTGGGGGTTTCAATCCTTGCGTTTTTCACTCAATATATACTTACATCCTTAATCTTTTACCTTTGATAAGATAGAAAAGCTTATCACAATAGAAAGGAACACAGTTTTGGTTTTTTTAATCACAGGTTTGCAGGAAAAGCCTGCACCAAAGGATGAAGGGAAACAGTTTCTGACCACCACTCAAAAGCTTAGTATTGTTCCTGTAAATTGAGTTGCACCGTGCTCACAGGAGAATGCAGAATGACTTCCTCCCATGAGTGATAACGTAAAGCCCTGGTTTAGGCAGGATATGTTCTTCCGTCCTGGAGGAACAATGAATGGGGATTAATATGCTGCGTGACAAAGAAATGGAGGATTGAGGTTGCTGCCTCTCATAGCAACAGAGGTTCAGCGCAGGGAATTTATTCCTGCTTGTGACACACAGGTATGTGCGTGTGCTTTTTGCCTCATCTGGACTCACAATTCGAGCACAGACACACAACAAGTTATTTCATTCCCCCTCAGCTGATTATTGCAAATTCAACTTGGCCTTGGTTTGTGTCTGTGGGAGTAAGGACGGACCCGACCACATAGTTCACACTTTTGACACACTTTTTTTCCCCAGTTGCAGCTTTTCAGCTGCCAGCCACACATACACACAACAACAACAACAAACTCATCATGTCCCAGCACGTTGAATATGGGAGGCCTCCCTCCCACCCCCACGTGGGGGTCGCCTCCCTTTCTTTGTTGTGTTATAGGGTCTACCTTACAATTTAAGGCACCTTGAGGCAACTGTTGTTGTGATTAGGCATTGTATAAATAAAGTTGAAATGAATTGTAAACTCTAAACATCCACCAGGTCTCTGGTGACCTGGGTTAGGCTTTGTGGTAAAGTTTGAGTTTAGCTGATTTTCACTCGTTACAAGACTTAATTGAAATGTAACATCCTTTAGCCTTTTTTGCTGTTTCCCATGTGTCTAAAACAAAATGTGACCATAACCTGGATTTTAACACCAGCTATTTAAAACTCATACCAAAAACCTGTTAGACTTGTAAAGGTCCTTTCATTCCTAAGCTAAAGTTCTTGCTTACATTGGAATGCAGTCTGGGTAGCGATGTCACTCTCCAGGCAGTGAAGATGGCATCACTGGTAACATTGTTATCACATAAATTATGCTCTGTATGCTTCACGTCTAAAGTGCATAGTGCATTGACATTTCTAAAAGGGTGCTTAAAGCCCACAAGTTAAATTGGCTTTCTAGTCTGACTGATATCCAGATAGCAGAGACTTTAAACCTAATCTGGGCGATGTTTGGCACTTAGTTACAGCATTGAAAAGTATCCTGTTGGATCTGTGGCTGAACTGTTGCCATCAGTCAGTTTTGGTCCAGAGAAAACAGGGCCACATTGCTACTGTTGATGGAGCAGCCTGACATTTATTTGACTTTGAACTAGGAGGCTCTTGTATTGCAAGGGTGTGTTCTTTCACATACTTTTCTCCTCTGTAAATAGTCACGGCTGCTTATGACATGTTTAAACAAACAATTTGTTTGTTAGTGTTAACTAAAAGATGAGCAAATATTAGACTTAAATGTATGTGCTTAGTACTGCTCTATTTCCAAAATGTGCCATTAGTACATAGACATGTTTCTTGTCAACAGGTTGATATTTGTTATACTGAGTAAAAGTGATGGCACATTTTGTGAGATATTCCAAGGGGATGGGTTATGTCATAAAAATAATTCAGGTAACATTATCTTTCTCATGTTTTCCTCTTGTGGACACAGGGGATCCAATTAAGCAGCACAATACAAAATGTTAAATGCAATTTTAACATGATGTAGAGCGATTTTGCCAGGTGTGCCACTTAAAAGTCAGGAGTAAAGCATGTTTTCAGTCAAATGAATGAACAAATATGTCTGCCTTCTTTTTCACTTTATGCTTTTAGTTCAGTTCAGATGTTTTTCGGTATCTCAGGGTGGCACCCGGAGAATCTTGTGGAGAGTCCAAACTGAAGGATAACCAAATGATTTATCTATTGAGAAGTACGACCGTAGAATGTAAATTTTGCAACAATGTGTCTCTTTGTGTATAAGAAGTGAGTCGACTGGCTTTGCAAATGTTTTCTTAGTCTCATTTATTTTCTCTTCCAGGAGTCTCCGTCAGCATCTCCACCTTCAGCCTGGTGGCCATTGCTATCGAAAGATACAGTGCCATCTGTAACCCACTGAAATCCCGTGCATGGCAGACCCGATCTCACGCCTACCGCGTCATCGCTGCTACCTGGGTGGTGTCATTGTTAATCATGGTGCCCTATCCGGTGTTTAGCACTCTCAAGTCTTTCCCAAGGCATAATGGTACTGTGGGCCGCATGTGCCGCTTGGACTGGCCCAATCCACAATCTGAGCAGGCCTGGTAAGTGCTTATTAACATGTTATGTTAAACTATTTGCCGCCAGAGAAAGAAATATAAAAGATAGGTGAAAAAAAGCATGGTCTGTAATCAGTTTATCAGACATGTCTTTATGTAAAGAAAAAAATATCTGTGTGGGCTGGATGACTAGTTTGGAAATGATGACTGCCAGCTATTTTAAAGCAATAATATCTACCATTCTCAATAGATAAACTCTTGCCAGCGTCTGTGAAAAGCAAGACTTCACATGCATTACAATTATTTGGTGTGATGTCTTCACAACCTTGACAGGGATAAGTGAGTAAAATATGAATGCAATGGAAATGGAATACAGTTTCCATGGCTTTGCTTCCAAAAGTGTGGAAATTCTTGGATTCTCACTTACATTAAGTGGAATTATGTCATTTGTGACCAAGAAGAAGTAACTAAAAGTTTCTTTTACTGAAAACGCTGCGTCCAGATAAGCAGAATCAACTTTTTGGGAATCAAGTTTTCGACTATAAATTGATGACATTTCAATACAATTTTCCTGTCAACTACAAATCCATCTCCTGTCAGTATAATCTGGTCAACTATAGATCAAAGTCTTTTCAGTAGCTAATTATAACAGGACAACTTTGAATCAATATTTTTCCTATGGCATTACTATTACACTGTCAGGTTTCATCAATATTTTAACTTTGATTTGATATTTATTTAGCATTGAGATTTCAATCTTGACCATAATGATGATTTGGATGAAAAAAACAACATTAATTTAATGTGATTTTGCTATTTGGGCAGAACCGTATTAGATTACTAAAACCGTGATTTTTTTGCGAGAATGTCTCACGACAGTGACGTAAGTGAGTGCGCCGTTAGTGACAACAGCTGTGTGCAGATCAACAGTGGATCATATATCGATTGTGGGAGAGAGTATGAGCGTGCAGCGTTTAAGCGTGGAAGTACTGACCTTACTTTGAGTTTGATTCCATAAAAAGTGACAAAAACATTAGCGTCCATCGTGCGTGGGAAGAAAACTTCTTTTTACTGCGAAAATAACCCCTAAACTTCCAAGCAAGCACCGAGTGCACTATGACATAATGGGAAATTCACAAAGAAACTCGTGGATTCTTCAACTGACCGCGGCATACCTGCACCAGGGTAAACCTCCGCCTACCGCAGTCCTGCTTTACAGGTGAAAATAGAGCAACAGGACCGCTGAGTCTTTGACTTTATTTATTTTCTGCTGTGTTTTACTTGCATCTATTTGAAAGAGTGAGTGTAAACACAAAAAATATTTTATTTTATGTGCTGGAATGTGCAGAAAATAGGTTTAAATATTAAACAAATTTCTTCCAGTCAGAGAATGTTGCATATAATTAAATTTTTGCTTGATGCATAAAGTTGAAAGATTAAAGCTGATAAAACAAGTTTTAAAAAGAGACTTTTCCATTTGATTACATTTTGTATGATGGATTATGCAGAAAACGTAGAATTGGGCTGAAAGATCTATCACTTTATCACCTCTTCAGGTTGTAAATCGTGTTTTTAAAAAGTAACTAAGTAACTAAGTAATTAATTACTTTTGAAAATAAGTAATCAGTAAAGTAACGGGATTACTTTTTTGTGGAAGTAATCAGTAATTAGTTACTGATTACTTTTTTCAAGTAACTTGACCAACACTGCTCGAGACACATTTCTATTATAAACTCCTGTTTTCTATCTTCAAACAATTCTTCTCCTATGAGCAAAGCCAGTGTTGTGCATAGTACATTTCTATGGTGCCAAGAAAGTACAGTGTTACATTTTTTGAACTTTTTTTTACAATTTAATCGCTTTTTGAAAAGTCCCCCTAGCTTGCTAACTGGATTGTTTGTTTGTTTTTAGCTTGTTTGCAAATCTGACAGTACTTTAGCATTATTGTTAAAAACCGTCAGGTCTAACTGTCTTTAAACATTTCTTCTTTCAAGCTGCAAGTGTTAATTTTAAAATGAAGTCAAACTTGACACGATAACTTTGTACAAATCTACTTTAACCCTTTGAACAGATTCACAGAATGTGAGGGTGCTTAAAATGAAATTAATTTGGTGATCACTTTCACAGTTATAAATGCTGCTGTGTCCAAGCGTTTGGTGGATTTTCTCTTTGGCCAGAAAGAAATGTGAGAGGGATGAAAAAAGAGAAGGCTCTTAAATTCTTGTCATTTTAGAAATGAGCCCCCGGGCTGAAGTTGCTAAGGTGGCTATGGAGTGGGTGTTTGAAAAATGAATGAAATCAGTAGGTGAAAGTTTTATAAGACAAAATTAGTGAGCAGGCAGTTCCTGTTGAGAGCCAATATGAGATGGATCACTTTTGTAGCTTAGCAGGGGTTATACCAATAAATGGAGGCACTAGGAAAAAAAGGAAATAACTACATTATTACACAAATATTCTGCAGATAATGTGTCTACCCTCAGTGTGATCATTTCACTGTCTTTTTAAATTAATGCAATAATTTCTTCTTTCCCTACTCTTTGCTTAGAAAGAGGGAAGAGCAAATCTTATGAGAAGGTCAAGAGAGAACCGATTATTGCCGTTACAGTCTGGATTGCTCCACGTTAGGAAATTCATCTATTCATCTATAGCTCTCTAAAGGCCAGTAAAACCAGCTTTCTTGTTCAAAAGCTCCCCCAAATAGATGGATACCACCTCAGAGAAGACACGTTAAATCCTCTTGGGATATACTACTCAGGGATTTTTATAGATCTGTCTGTGAAAACTTTGGATTCTGTACGATGGTGCAATTAAAGTGAAGAAGAAGATGAACATGGCCAGAACTTGTACATCTCTTTTTCTCTCTTTTTGACAGCCTTTTGTGGTGGAACACTGACGAATTCTCTTTTCTCTGACTGTCTATCAAGCTCTTAAGCTTCACTGAGAAAGATGAGGCAGTGGGAGAGCAGTTAATTAGCCTGTTCAGTGAGGAGGTGGAGGAGGAAGGAGAAGACAATCAAGACTCAGATGTCAAAAGTTTCCATGTCACAGAGTACAAGCACATTTCAACTTTTAATTCCTTGTCAGGGGTTAAAGCTTCCTAAGAGATAACACAATCTAGCTTTCGCTAGATGAAATGGACACCTAATCACCGAAGCAGCCATTTTTAGGTTGAGATCCATAAAAGAGCCATAAAGTGGTTAAAAGTCAAAGTCAAGCAAAGTATATATTTGCACTTACACATCATGTTCACTGACAAAGTTGCAAAAAGTACTCTGAAACGATGACTAATCTTATTCATTATTCACTCCACGTTTTGATCTGAGCAGATAACATTTTGCATTAAAAAGGAAACTGTATGGTTCTAACATTATGAATGGAGTGTCTTTGACTCTGTCGATTTTTCATTATCAGCGTTGGACCTTTATTTAGACCTAAAATACATCTAAATCGTATCTAAATTACAGCTGATCAACTATTCAGATCAGAGCTCTGATTTTCAGTAGATAAACGAGTGCAAGATTTGGGTCTAAAACAGAAGCCTATGTTAGTGTTGCACATCTGCATTCCTTTTAATAGCTATCTGTAGGTGACTTAGGTGATTGGTAAATGGACTGGTTCTCACATTACATTACTTTTCTACTCTACTAGAGCACTCAAAGCATGTTATTCATAAAGGCACTCTTTTCTATGCCTAAGTGCTTTCTATCTAACATTCAATGCAACTGCAAAAAAACTTGTTGTTCTGTTGTTGGCCTTTCAATTTAGCTCTTGCCGCAGCCAGAATAAAAGTCACGAAAGAACAGATTTTCTCTATCGTGAAACTGTATTAATAATAATGACAGCTCTTCACTATAGCCAGTGTAATATGTTGATCGTTATTATCATTTTGCACTTCTTCCTCATGAAGGTGTGCGCTGTCACTCCCTTTCCTGTTCAAGCACTTCTTCAACCAGTTAGCATTCTACCAACGCAAAACATTATCAATGGCAGATTAAGTTCTGCACACAGGCATCACTCTGGGAGCCAAAAACTACATAGACTAATGTGGTACCATAAATTCTGCTGGAGGCTTCACCATGGGACTTCCTACTCAGTGAAACTATGGTGGATTTCTTTTTATGTACAATCTCTGCTTCTATCTCAGACTTAATAAAGCAAAGCATAGCTGGATTTTACAATTTTATTTAAAGATGACTCTTGCAATTAATTTATTAATTCTTCTTTTTGTTTGTTTTAGTAGTTTTCAGATGCATAACCATACAGCTAAAATCCACAACCTTAGAGACAATTTGAAGATGTATTAAGTTCTCGACCTTATCGTCCAACTAAAATCTGAGATATAAATAAAGCTGAACAAATATCCTTTGTAGCCATTTGAAGAGTTTTGAAGAGCCCCCTTTTGATCTTAACATAAACTACTGCTGGAAAGCTTGGGATCATTCTCAGATGTCCTCATTTTTGAAAGAAAAGCACATTTTTTTTCTCTAATTTAAAATTAAATTGACCAAAATTGTTGTGAATGGAAAATAATGATTATGACACAGTGGAACAGTTGTTCGCACTGTTGCCTCACAGCAAGGGTTTGAATCTGCCAGCTGGCCGGGCCTTTCTGTGTGGAGCGTCCATGCTCTCCCTGCGCTTCCATGGGTTTTCTCCGTGTGCTTCCTCCCACAATCCAAAGACATCCATGTAACTGCTATATCAGCTGTAATGGTTTCTTTGTGTCTGTGTTGGCCCTGTGATGGACTAGCAACCTGACTGGGACATACCCTGGGTCTTGCCCAGAGACAGCTGGGACACGCTCCAGCCACCCCCAACAACCCTGGATTGAGTGAGTGGCTAAGAAAACAGACAGATGTAATCAATCATTATAAAATCATTAATGGTTTAATGACTAAATGGTTTAATCTGTGTAGGCCTAGAAACAGCCATCACTCCTTTTTTTCAGTGACACATTGGGTTCCCTAATGCTATTTGATCACGTGAAAGACCAAATTGATCATGATTGCACAACTGAAAACTGTTGTGCTAATTAAAAAGCAATAAATTTGGCTTGTTACGTTTTCTGGAGCATCAGCCTCTGTGGGTTCGATTATAGTATATAAATGGGCAAAAATAAAGAGCCGTGAGATATGCTAAGTATTTTTGAAGAATATTCCCAAAGGGAAAACTGCCAAAAACAACCCTCAAGATGGTAATGATACCAGACATTTTTAGTGACTCTAACCTTTAAAACACTGCAAACTGTAAAGCACTCTTTGACTCTTGTCTGTGAAGTGCTATATGACTAAATATTGTGTGCTTACTTGAAAGGATTCATGCACTCAAAACAGTAATCATCATCAGCCTCATCATCGGTGCTGTGCCTGTAGATAATCTGTCTGCAGCAGGTGTCTTTTGCCTAACACAGCATATTTCACTGTAACTGATGGTGAAGAAAATCCGTACGCCATGTTATGAGTAAAAATCTGGGACTTCAGGACTTCAGCATTCTGGGGTAAGGCCAGTCTAAAGCGTCAGCTCACTGATCACATTGGCCTACATGGGCGAGAATGCGTTTGAGGGAAAATGTTTGCTTTTAAACTATATTTTGCATCATTCACAAATATTAAATTAGCTTGACAATCCTTGATCATTTATGACTGTGTGCTGCATTGTAAATGCAACATTTAAACATTTCAAAAGGGCTCTTTGTTTCATTGTAAATCTGTTTTAGGATTTACTGCCAGGGTCTATTGGCCCAAATAACTCTACAGTTTATCTGTTTTGTTTTTTTAAAAATTGCCTCTAATTTCCTTCCCTGGAATCCAACTGAATGAGTCATTAATGCAAGCTGTTATTATGACCTCCATCCATCAAACCATCCAACCAATTCCTCAACTGCTTGAAACCTTTCCCAGCTGTCATTAGGCAAGAGATAGGGCACACGGGTCACCAGAGTGACCTGCAGTTACATTTTAGGAAAATGGTTTCTATTAATATTGAATTGCCTCGGTTATTGTCATTATAACATCAGAGTTTTTGGTTTCAAAACGCCACGCAGAGCAAATAAAAAGTTGAACCCTGAAACATGTAGTTTAGAATCTTCCTTTATAGAGTCGGTTTAGTTTAGTTGGAGAACTTTTGACTCGACTACTTGCTGCTGTTACACGTGTTCGTTTCTGATAACCTTCAAGTTTTTGGCGCCGTGAACACCTGTAAACGGTAAATGGCCTGCATTTGTATAGCGCTTTACTTAGTTCCTAAGGACCCCAAAGTGCTTTACACTACATTCAGTCATTCACCCATTCACACACACATTCACACACTGGTGATAGCAAGCTACATTGTAGCCACAGCTGCCCTGTGGCGCACTGACAGAGGCGAGTGACACCTGTAGTCTGACTTAATACAATCAGTGTTTTATTTTCTGAACACTGCTATGCTTTGCTCATTTACTTTCTGGTCTGAATAATAAAGCCTTTTACATTAAAAAAAAAAGAGCCTCCTGCTTTGTGGCGACCCTCCAGCAGGTGCACTATTAGCTGAGTTAGTGCTTTCCAGCTCTGACTGAACAGGACTGGAAATTAAAAGTGCAAAAGAAATTTATGACATATGCACCATCATTTTCTTTGATGATTAATGCGAGCCAAACGCATCTTTCCTGCTTGATAATCATGTTGCTTTCAGGTGATGTGGGAAAAGAGGTAGCTATGAATATTCAACATGTTTTTTTCCCTCTGCTTCAGCTCTACCCATCTGGGTTTTCCCTTTGAGGCAAAACAAGCGCAGATCCACTACTGCTGTTTTTAAATGCTGTTTCCACACTCCCGCGTGGTCACTTCCACACAGCTTTTGTCTAACAGATTTTCCACAGTATTAAACTGCCAGCTGATAGACGCCTTTATTTATTTTTTTATTTTTAATGAGAAGTGCTGAGTTCAGAGAGTTGCCCAAGCAGACATTAGAATATCAGACAATGAATGAAACATGGCCTCTTCCTGTGTGCTGTCGCTTTTATGTGCTGACTGATGCACCGCAGACACCGGCAGTTAAGAAGAGCATTCTCTCATTACTACCAATCAAATGGGAGATCTGGCTGCATCTACTCAGCGCCGGTCCATTTATTTATTACCTTGCTTGTGCGTGCTCGTGTTTTGCTTTACTTGTACACGCCACCTTCTCCTCTCTCTCTAATACACACATTCGTTCATTCGATTCACTAATACAGTCTCTGGTTTTCCAGTCCCAGGTGGGAAAACTCAGCAGCTTTCAAACAAAGCTCCAGAGCGTCGAAGGACTTCCACAGAATATGTGCGGAGGGGTTTCCGTCAGATACTGTGACAGAGCTGACAGAGGCTCTAAGCCCTTTGAACCTTTTTGCACTACTCAGAAATTCCTCTGTCAACATTTTGCTCTGCTTTTTTCTTTTTTTTGCTCTACACTCAGTTCATAACTTTTTCTTTGATGTGCCACCAATCTAAGCACTGCAGAAAGCTGGGATTGGTATTCTTTGTCGTCTGTGAATAGAAAACATTCGTGTACCCAGTCTAAATCAGTTGAAAACATCCCCAATAATTAGATAATCTTTTAACTGTATTTGTAAATGTTATGTGCACATTTACATACAAACCGGACACTCTGGGTTTAATAGTTTACAGCCTTTTTTATCAGCAGCATAAGAGCCACACAGAAAGTTCTAATATTTAACTCTCGCACATTGGTTTAAAGTGGAACACAATTAAAATCATTGGCGTTATTCAGTGGTTTGAGTGGAGATTCTTGCTATTGATCTCAAATGACCAAGTTATCTAACTGCAGCAAACAGCTGATGTGTACTAAATGCTCATTTACAACTACACGCTTCTACCTGGACAGCATTAGTAGCTTATTTATCTAATTTTCATTCGACTCATCAACGGTCTGATTCAAGCTGTTTAAGGTCACTTTACCCTTCACTTAAGACAGCTTTCCAGCTAGTTTGTGTTTAGCAGTTCTGGGGTACTGAGTATTAGACATGATTGAGACATAAGTGTGTTTGGGACTTTTTAATCCCATTGCAATTATAAACAAGTGTTAAACTGGGCTGAAATGATCCAGAATGGCATTCTGGCCCCTTCAATTAGTGAGCAATAGAATCTTGTAGACAGGTTAATAATGCGAATGACTGTCAAATGGACCAGTTCTTACTTGTGCTGCAGACTCTTGTTGCTTCCCGCGGCGGTATGGAAACACTTGCAGTAATAAGAAAATATTGTTAGCCCACGGGCTGCTTACATCTTCAGTGCATTCATTTGGCCTTCTCTTCCCAGTGATGCGTTTATGGTGCAGATGTAAAAAAAACAACGTTTAAGTCATGCTATGATACTCAGCATCCAGATAGGAGCTACTGAAGACAGGCAAGCATAAATGGATTTTTTTTAGGTGCCAAGTCCTTTCCACTGGAACTTTTCAAACAGCTTGACAAACATGACCAAACACACAAACTGTGTCGGTGCAGTTTGTTGCACAGCGTGCCTGCTAGCGAATGTTGAGTTTCCCACTCTTAGTGTTGCGCACAGGAGAGGAAGATGAGAGGTTATTTTCAAAAGTTAGGACTGCACACCAAATCCATTGTTCTAATTCGTTTTAAAGTTTTTAAGTCAGATATTGAATCTATGCATGCTGTGCTGCTGAATTATGTTTTTGTGAAATGTTTTGCAGAACAAATTGAAGTAGGTCTAAACTCATTTTGTGATAATACTGTACTAGACAGTTTGGTGCTGATTAGATTCACTCACTAAATTCTACCTTTTATCCTTATAGTATCTACAGGTTGGATCTCATCTTTACAGCTACAGTACCTCTCAGAACAGGCTCTGCCGCGTATCCAGGGCTAACACACAGACAACCATTCACACTCACATTCACACCTATGGGCAATTTGGAGTTTCCAATAAACTTATCCCCACTAACTGCATGTCTTTGGACTGTGGGAGGAAGCCCCGGCCGGAGAGTGGAATTGAACTCTTGTTGCTGTGAGGCAAACCACTGTGGCACTGTGCTCAATTTAACCCCGAATTATGTATATGTTGTTGTTTGAATATGGTAGTTGAAACAGTGTGAAAAAGTAGTTGCAGCCTTTTATCACATTTAAATGTTTCAGATCATCAAATAAATTTAAATTCTAGACAAACATAGCCTGAGTAAATACAAAATTCAGTTTTTAAATTATGATTTCATTTATTAAGGAAAAAAAAAACTATCCAAACCAAACTGATCCGAGGTGGTAAAGTAATTAACTTCCTGTTTAAGTCATAAATTAACTGCTATTATCCACTATTTTTTTGAAACCTGAGAGATGAGATTCAGTTTCACTAGCCTCACCCAGGCCCGATTTCTATTTAAACAGGACCTGTCTGACAAAGCGAAATAGGCTAAAAACGTCAAAAAGCAACACATCATGCCATAATCTAAAGAAACAACTGAAAAGCACGCCACTGATATCTAGTGAGGAAAGGGAAAGACATCTCTAAGGCTTTGTTGAGCCATTTCTAAGTCCTGTGAACCACAGTCAGAGCTTTAATCCAAAAAGTGAAAACAATTCAAACAGTGTTAACCTTCCCAGGAGTCGTCACCCTACCAAAATTACTCCAACTCCACGCTGATGACTTATCCAGGAGGTCACAAAAGAACTCAGAACAACATCCAGAGAACTACATGCCTCACTTGCCTTAGTTAGGGTCATGATTCAATAATACGAAAGAATCTGAGCAAAAATGGCATTCATGGGAGGGTTCTAAGAAGAAAAACACAGCTGACTGAAAAGAACTCAATCACATCTTTGAGGGGAAAAAACATCTGGGATACTCTGTGGACTGGTGAGACAAAAATTGAGCAGAACCAAAAATGAGCTTTTTGGGACGTATGCATCATTTGGCATAAAACTCACACCAACAGTCAGACATGGTGGTGGCAGTGTGCTAGTGGGCCGGGGCTGCTTTCTTCCTTCAGGACTTGATACAAATTAGTTATAATTGATGGAACCATGATTTGTGCTCTCTATCAGACAATGATATAAATGATTCTCCTGAAGGAGAATACCGAGCCATCAGTTCATGCCCTGAAGCTCAAGTGCACTTGTGCACCCACTTATACAGTGGGTCAATGATCTGAAATACATCAGCAATGGTGTGAATGGTTTGAAAAACAAAATGAAGGTTTTGGAGTGGCCTTGTCAAAGTCGGAGTCAAATCAGATTGAGATGCTTTGGAAATGATTTATATTTTAGTGTGGCTAATGTGCAAAAAACTAAGAAATAAAGAAGCAGGCAAATATCTTTTCACAGTGCTGAAGCTACAAAAAAAGACAACTACCAAAAAGATTTAACTCAAATGTACTATATTTTATACCTGGCAGTATAGTGGTTGGCAATGTTTTAGACACCACCCATGGCCGTAAGAATGGATGGATAGTTTTATAACTTGTAATATTTGATATTTTTGCCTTTTACCTGTAGAAAATGTTGAGAAACTGAGAAATTTGTCTTTTGAACAAGTTTTTACTGGGTGAGAGGTGATCATAGTCTTTTTGTTAGCAAACATTTTTCTAAGTAAAGCAAAACTAAACATATAAAATACATTTTTATGCAGATGACATAGTCCTGCATGGACAGGATTCTTCAGCGCCAACTTATCAAACTAAGGATTGTATTTTTCCAGTGTTTTTCAGACATGTCTTAAGATCCTCAAACTTGTACTGATTGATGACAAAACAAAAACAGTACTTTCTACACTATGATCTTCTAATCTACATATGTTGGGATATTGACACTGGAAAAAGCATGGTGCAAAGCCCTGTTGTGTCATGCATCTCAAAAAGGTGTTTAAGGAAAGAATTTGTAGTAATTATTATGCCAGTTGGTCTTCATGTACAGTAAGTAAGTTAAAACTTCATACTGTTGTTCTGGTCTTCCAATAAGGCTGCGGCAAAAAAAACCAAAAAAACCCCACTACTGGTGATATATACAAACGCTGCAGCATCAAGAGTATCACCAGAGGTAAACAGCTCAAAGAAAAACAGAGTGTAAAGGCGGGTTACACTGCAGGGTGCTGAGGGGGGTCATGGTCTGCAGAGAGGAGCTGCAGAACTGACCTGAGATGCTGCAGTACATTTTGCTAAGAAGCAAAGGGGGTAAAGATAACTGTTGGGAGGAGCATCTGTAGGGCCTTTAGCCCATCTCCTGGATGTGCATGGCAATACAGAGGCAAGAGAAAAACAGTTACGCTCACAAGCAAATTTTTCAGCTGGATTTCTTCAGCTTTGAGGACTGATTTAGTTGCAAATCTGTGATTTTTACACCCCTTTTATTCCATTCTGGCTGTTTTCAGGTACGTGCTGCTGCTGCTCATTCTGTTCTTTATCCCGGGAGTGGTGATGAGTATAGCCTATGGTCTGATCTCCAGAGAGCTCTACCGGGGCATTCAGTTTGAGCTGGGCCAGAGCAAGGAGGCAACTGGTGAGATCCATTATACATTTAATCCAATTGTGAAAGGATTGTTGTTTGCATTGATTTAACTTGTAGTGAAGATGAAAAATCACTTTCTCCAGACCCAAATGGGGCTGCCATAAATTACATGTGGAAGGCAGGAAACAATCAGAAGGGCCAGTAAATGTTCCCCGACTATAAATGGCTAGTAAATATAAGACATATGCTATTGTGAAAATAAACATGTGCCTACTTGAGTTTTATTGTTATGCACTTAGATAGCACACTGTCATTTCCAGGCAACAGCAGCAAATAAATATTTCTACACATATACAAAGGGACATTTGTGTAATCTGCCTCAAGCAGAGAATGACATATTTTGTTGCTACCTGGAGGTTCTGCACCTGTTCCATCCAAAAATATACTCCACTGTCCTTGGAACCACTCGGGTTGTTGTCTTGCGGCTGATATTCTCCATTTAAACAGAAACAGAAAAAAATATATCTGCTATAGCTGAAATACGGTCACTTTAGGTCAATTATAACTGCTGCTATAACTGTGTGTATCAGCAGCACCAGTTTCCATGGAGTCCAGTCTTGAGTGTGATTCATCAAGGTGGGGAACATGTGAAACAGAATTCAGTAGTGATGGTAATTTATTACTGAAATAAAATTAGAAAATAGATCGTAGCAAAATAAACTTCCATCCTTGCATGGAATTCCACATGGAGTTGAATCATTTAGAGTTGGGTTAGGGTTATTTTAAGCTACAGGATAATTATGCAATTTTCAGACACTAGCAGACGGTGCGTTGCAAATCAGGTTTTACATTTTGGTTGGCATCACAGTCATTTTGTTTAAATGTGTTTCATTCAGGTGTTCTAAAAAGATGAAAGCGTGTAAGAATGGAAATGAACCTTTCAAAGCCATTGCCACATTGTTTCCACTGTAGAAGTGTGAACAAACAGAAATGAAGGCTAAAGTGCTCCAAGCAATTTGTTATATTGTTACACTACTGAGAAATCTAATGTCATTAATGCTTAACTTTGGAAACGTTACACCCAAGAACTGCATGTGAAGTAAACCCAAACACACCTGCTAATCCATGATTAAGATCAGAGGAAAGCCTGGTTTCTGCCTGACATCTCTTCCTGTTAAAAGGGAGTTCTTCATCCCCGCCGTTGACTAGTTCTTGTTCACATGGGTTATACATACAGAGAGTGTTTGAGGGTAAGATTTAACAAAATAAGTATTTAAGATTAAGTTTAGAAATGTTATTTCATCCATCCATCCATCCATCCATCCATTCATCCATCCATCCATCCATCCATCCATTTTCTTCCACTTATTCAATTCAGGGTTGCAGGGAGGGGTGGAGCCTATCCTAGCCACAATTTTATTCATTTTACAAATTACTTTGATTTTGATGATTATTTCGTTAAAGATCATGAGGTAGAATATATTTTTAGAACCTACTAATAAACAAATAGTGAAATTAGTTCTCCAAACTCTGGACATACTGAAGCTATGTGTCAAAATATCGGTATAGCTAAACAGCTAATGTTAACGTGTGCTGGCCAGGATAGCATTTATGATAACTGTTTAATACTTAAATGTTGTTCAAATGGGAGATTTATCGACCCCTGAAATTCCTCCTAAAGGGTTTGTTTAGTGTTATGAAATTTAACCACTTCAGTTGTTAGTGAGGGGAGGTGGGGTTTTTCTAACTGTCTGCAGCTGTGTCAGCTGCAGGAAGCCAAAATGTATTGTAATCATGTGTCACCTGTTTCTGTTAATGACACGTGATTTAAGGTGACTCAAACTTACGCTTTCCCCCTGTACTTCTACAGGCCAGAAAAATGGTGTAGACAGACCTTTGACAGGGCCGAATGACGATGATGATGGCTGCTACATCCAGGTATCCAAAAAGCCCTCCTCTTCTGTGGAGCTTCCCACCCTCTCTGCCTCATCTAGCACCGTGCAGGTCAAGACTGAGCGCGCCCGCAGCAACACCTCCGAGGCTAAGCTGCAGGCTAAGAGGCGCGTCATCCGCATGCTGATGGTGATCGTAGCACTCTTCTTCATCTGCTGGATGCCCTTGTTCACAGTCAATACCTGGAAAGCCTTTGACATGAAGTCTGTCACCAAAGCCCTCTCAGGAGCACCCATCTCTTTCATCCACCTCCTGTCCTACACGTCGGCCTGTGTCAACCCCATCATTTACTGCTTCATGAACACACGTTTTCGCAAGGCTCTGCTGTCCACTTTTGCCTGCTGCAGTCGCAACCGTCTGTGCCGCAAATGCTGTTGGTGCAGTGGGAGGGAAGGTGGGGAAGACGGCATCAATGCCACCTCCATGGGCACATCGATGGCGACCTCAATGTCCAAGTTCAGCTACACCACTGTAAGCACCACCGGCACCTGCTAAGCCTCGAGGAGGGCCGGGTGGTCGCATCAGTGGCTGTGGTTACAGTGTATGTGCCATCTGTTTTATTTTTTCCCTGTTTTTTTTTTTTAATCTTCTGTTTGTCACTCTTCATCTTATTATGGTGTGAGTCATGTGCTGAGTAATATCCATGCCCTTGCTTAGAGGTCTTTTTCAAAGGTCTTCTTTAAATTCTTCGTGCATGGTTGCAGAATGTGAAGTGGAGAAAATACTGTTTCTTTTTGGTGACATCCTTTTACTCCAGTTTAACTAGCAGCATCTGCTTTGTTGCATCCTGAAAAGAACATCAAGTGCCTGTGCTCTTTGTGTGGCTTTGTTTGTTCGCTAGCTGGGACGGACATTTTAGTGGGAAAACTATGTTGAAAATATAAATTCTGTGTACATATTATTCTGTCTTTAAGTTTATTTAAGGTGAACGTTTTGATGGAGACTGCTAAATAATGAAGACCGGCTAACCTACTGCGAATGGAAGGATTTCGGTTCCATTTTTGTTCATCTTCAGTCATTCAGGGCATCTTTTTCTGGTGCCAGTATTATTATTACTATTATTTTATTTTTATATTCATTAATCATTTATCTTATCATTAATATTAATGCTAATTAATCACTAGCCTATTTATTTATGACCATTTTCCCACTTGATATTATGGCTTTTGAATGAGTACTACCATGCAGGGAGTGCAGAATTATTAGGCAAGTTGTATTTTTGAGGAATAATTTTATTATTGAACAACAACCATGTTCTCAATGAACCCAAAAAACTCATTAATATCAAAGCTGAATGTTCTTGGAAGTAGTGTTTAGTTTGTTTTTAGTTTTAGCTATTTTAGGGGGATATCTGTGTGTGCAGGTGACTATTACTGTGCATAATTATTAGGCAACTTAACAAAAAACAAATATATACCCATTTCAATTATTTATTTTTACCAGTGAAACCAATATAACATCTCCACATACACAAATATACATTTCTGACATTCAAAAACAAAACAAAAACAAATCAGCGACCAATATAGCCACCTTTCTTTGCAAGGACACTCAAAAGCCTGCCATCCATGGATTCTGTCAGTGTTTTGATCTGTTCACCATCAACATTGCGTGCAGCAGCAACCACAGCCTCCCAGACACTGTTCAGAGAGGTGTACTGTTTTCCCTCCTTGTAAATCTCACATTTGATGATGGACCACAGGTTCTCAATGGGGTTCAGATCAGGTGAACAAGGTGGCCATGTCATTAGTTTTTCTTCTTTTATACCCTTTCTTGCCAGCCACGCTGTGGAGTACTTGGACGCGTGTGATGGAGCATTGTCCTGCATGAAAATCATGTTTTTCTTGAAGGATGCAGACTTCTTCCTGTACCACTGCTTGAAGAAGGTGTCTTCCAGAAACTGGCAGTAGGACTGGGAGTTGAGCTTGACTCCATCCTCAACCCGAAAAGGCCCCACAAGCTCATCTTTGATGATACCAGCCCAAACCAGTACTCCACCTCCACCTTGCTGGCGTCTGAGTCGGACTGGAGCTCTCTGCCCTTTACCAGCCACGGGCCCATCCATCTGGCCCATCAAGACTCACTCTCATTTCATCAGTCCATAAAACCTTAGAAAAACCAGTCTTGAGATATTTCTTGGCCCAGTCTTGACGTTTCAGCTTGTGTGTCTTGTTCAGTGGTGGTCGTCTTTCAGCCTTTCTTACCTTGGCCATGTCTCTGAGTATTGCACACCTTGTGCTTTTGGGCACTCCAGTGATGTTGCAGCTCTGAAATATGGCCAAACTGGTGGCAAGTGGCATCTTGGCAGCTGCACGCTTGACTTTTCTCAGTTCATGGGCAGTTATTTTGCGCCTTGGTTTTTCCACACACTTCTTGCGACCCTGTTGACTATTTTGATTGAAACGCTTGATTGTTCGATGATCACGCTTCAGAAGCTTTGAAATTTTGAGACTGCTGCATCCCTCTGCAAGATATCTCATTATTTTTGACTTTTCTGAGCCTGTCAAGTCCTTCTTTTGACCCATTTTGCCAAAGGAAAGGACGTTGCCTAATAATTATGCACACCTGATATAGGGTGTTGATGTCATTAGACCACACCCCTTCTCATTACAGAGATGCACATCACCTAATATGCTTAATTGGTAGTAGGCTTTTGAGCCTATACAGCCTGGAGTAAGACAACATGCATGAAGAGGATGAAGTGGACAAAATACTAATTTGCCTAATAATTCTGCACTCCCTGTATTTGGCCACAAGTAAAAGTTTTAATGGAAATGAAGTATAATATTGTTTTTTGGATGACATAATTGATCATTAACCTCCTAAGACCCGAACTTTTTCATGGCATGCATTTATATTTTCTCTTTGCTATTTGGGCTCATTGGGACCTGATGAATGTAAAAACAAAGAATTACATGATTTTTTTTTGCCTGATTTTTGTTTCTGAGAAAAATGAGATCCACATACGAGCACATTCGCTTTAAATTTTGATAGAACAGTGGCAGTCTAACGTCCTCGTAAGTGGATATCAGGCCCTTGTAGAGCAAAATTTTATATTTTGGTCTAGACAACAAAAAAATGTGATGTCCACATATGTGGACACCAGGTCCTAGGAGGTTAATTAATTATTGTGCTGTTTTGGGTAAACTGGGTAAATGTTTCCCCCCACTACACTTTCTTATACTACAGAAAGGAGAAAGGAACACAAGTTTTTAATTTTTCTATGTAATTAAAAACCTCAACGTGTACAATAAATGGCCCAAAAATCCATATCTCTTCATATACTTACTAATGTGAGAGCTTTAATGAAAGAGGTGAGGACTGTTCATCCACTTATTCTGCTTGTTTGAGGCCTGGTGGTAAGCGCATATCAGAAAATGTGAATCTGCCTGAAATCTCTGCAGCACAAAGTGCAACAGTTTAGTTGGGAATATTTAGCTAGTTTCTTCTTAAACTCACCAAATCAAAAGCAACTACTGTAGCGACTCAGCAGCAGTTTTAGAGGCTTTGCGGCACCTTAGAGGTCAACCATTCTCATGTTTAACTAAACTAAAGCTTTACATGTGTAATATATAACCAGCTGTTAAGAAGGTGAAAAAGAGAGAGAAAGCACAAATGTTTGGTGAAAACCTTGCTAGTAGCTAGCAAGAATGCTATAATGTAAAGCTGATCCTTCAGGGAAACAAAGGTATGAGATGGTCGGAGATAGTTGTTCAATACAGAAGTTTACCTACCTGCTAAGAATGAAAGGGGACCTGTTATTCTTTGCCTTACTTTATGTCATATGTGTAATGTATTAATGCTTGTTGTTCATGTATAGCAAAGGATCAAATACTTAGGCAAACATACATAAAATTAATCGCTGAAAGCAGAATGCTCAAGCTGTAAGCTGAAGAGAAAATGAATAATTTATATTAAAAAAAATTGGCAGCTGATGCCCAAAAGGAACAAGAAGGATGTTTACAAGGCACTGGATGCCCCTTTGCAGGCTTCTGAAAGCTGGTCAATCAGAGGAAACTGGGAAAGGAGGGAGCATAAAGAAACATGAGATAAAATGCCCTACAATCTAGCTTGGACAATGCAAAGCTATATCTGTGCATGAGGATAACAAAAAAAGATTGGTAAGAGTAATAGGTCCCCTTTTAACAGAAACATGTTCAACTGGAAGCAGGAGAGGAGGGACTGGGAAATGTTAATAGCTTGGAAAGTTTGCAAAGTGTGTTTATGTGTTGAAATTACTCTAGAAACCTCTTCGTTCAGTGTTGTATTGTACATGCGGTCATGCTGTCATGTCCAGAACTGAAAATGAAATAAAAACTAAATGAAAAAATAAATGCCTCACAATTTCAAAGAGTGGATTATTTTTCTCCTTTAAAATGTTTTTTTTTCCCAGTAAATCTTAATTACCCCCCCCCCCCCCAAAAAAAAAACAAATAAACAAACTAACAAACAAACTTTGTTATCACTCAGTTGATAATGTTACAATATAAGAAATTGACTGTACTAATATCATTGTAATTCCATCATTAGCAGTCGAAGGGCTATTCGGAGGCAGCATGAGAGAAGAAAAGGCAGGAGTGAAGCTGTGACAGTGGGGACTTTAAATGTAGTCACTATGCCTGGTAAAGCAAGAGAGCTGGCTAATATGATGGAGAGAAGAAAGGTAGAGGTATTTGTGTGTGCAGTTGATCTGGTGGAAGGCAAGCCAAGCCAGGAGCACTGGAATTGGATTCAAATTGTTCTACAATGGTAGGAAGCAGAAAAAGCAAAATGCAGTAGGAGCAACCTTAAAGAAAGAGTATGTTAATTGTGTTGTTGAGGTGAAGGTTACATAGGGTAATGAGTTTGTAGCTGGCAGTGTTGGGGAGTAACGGAATACATGTATCGCCGTTACGTATTTAAAATACAAAATATGAGTAACTGTATTCCGTTACAGTTACCGTTTAAAAAGGTGGTATTCAGAATACAGTTACTTTGTTGAAATAAATGGATTACACTGCGGTACTTTCCTGTTTCATTTTGTCGCGGGTCAGGACTGTTTGGGTTTTGTTTGACAGCTACGTTCTGTTGTTCCAGGCGGCAGCGTTACGGTTGCCATGGTTACAGGGCGACGCTCTCTCTCTCTCTCTGCGACTGTGTGTTTCCTGGGTGAGAGAGCACCTTTTCGTTGTTGCTGTTGTTGTGCTAAGCTAACAGGCAGAATGCTACAAGCATTCTGGGCGATCGTGGCTCAAGAGTTGGGAGTTCGCCTTGTAATCGGAAGGTTGCCGGTTCGAGCCTCTGTATATTTTATATATTTTATTATTATTATTATTATTATTATTATTATTATTATTATTATTATTTTTACTATTTAATTTGTAAAAATGTGTATACACACACACACACACACACACACACACACGTAGGAAGATATTTAGTATACACATCCAGAAATGCATACACTATTATATATTGTACATATATTTATTAGTTTCAGGTTGGCCATTCTTGTATTTTGCTCGTTTGTGTTGTTGTGTTTGCACATCTCTGTTGCTTGTGGGGCTCGCACACAAGAATTTCACTCGCATGTGCTGTGCCAGTGTGCCTGCACATGTGATGTGACAATAAAAGTGATTTGATTTGATTTGATTTGAGCCCCAGCTCGGACAGTCTCGGTCGTTGTGTCCTTGGGCAAGACACTTCACCCGTTGCCTACTGGTGGTGGTCAGAGGGCCCGGTGGCGCCAGTGTCCGGCAGCCTCGCCTCTGTCAGTGCGCCCCAGGGTGGCTGTGGCTACAATGTAGCACCAGTGTGTGAATAGGTGGATGACTGGATATGTAAAGCGCTTTGGGGTCCTTAGGGACTAGTAAAGCGCTATATAAATACAGGCCATTTACCATTTATAGCTCTAAAGAATGTAGCATCATGGGCAGTGTAGTCCGTATTGCTGGGAGAATGGACTGCCATACACGTTATGGGTCTCTGAGCGCGAGGAGGGAGAAAAAGGGGAGTGGAAAGGTACGAGTTGTCATCGAGCAGAAACGGGAGCTGGAAGCATGTAAATATAATAATAACCACTTCAGCCAATAAGAGTGCCTGACGAGCCCAGTTGTAAGTAAGCTATTAAGACTCGACTGTACACAGTGTTCGTGTTTTCCTCCGAAAACAATAAGTTCCGTTGGAGCAGCCTTTCAACGCCTCTCTTTGTCTCTCGCTAGCAAAGTCGACCCACACAAGCCGACAGGGACCCCGCCGTATTAGTCAGAGGTCCCTTTACTACAGTTCGGAGTCGCGGACCTTCAGTAATAGTAATAAATCACAGCAATAGTACATTCACGTTGTTGTAAAAAGCATGATAATATATTAAGTAATCCAAAGTATTCAGAATACGTTACTGTCATTGAGTAACGTAACGGAATACGTTACAGAATACATTTTGGGGCATGTATTCTGTATTCTGTAATGGAATACATTTTAAAAGTAACCTTCCCAACACTGGTAGCTGGTAACCCAAGGTTTGATGCTGATTGTTGAAGGGAGATAATAAAGGCTGGATGCCAGAAGAAAAGGCAAGGCAAGGCAAGTTTATTTGTATAGCACAATTCAACAACAAGGTGATTCAAAGGAGGAATTCTGGTGTAAGTTGGGTGAAGTGGTAGAGATTGTCCCCAGGAAGAGAGACTGGTGATTGGAGTGAATTTCAGTAGACGTGTAGGTGACAAGGTGTTTGATAGGTATGGTGTTAAGAATAAAATGCAAAACTCTGAGTGGTAGGTGAAAACAGCTCAAGTGAGGGAAACTGCCAAGAAGGTGTTTGGTGGAATAGGAATATAGGATAGGAATATGATAATAAATAAAGAAGTGGGATGGTCAAGGAGATGAAGAAAGTCTACAGGAATACTGGGAGGCATAGAGCAAAGAGGGAAGTAGCAAAGGAAGAGGCTCATATTGAGTTGTGTGTGAGGCTGGACACTAAAGAAGGAGAAAACAGCTTGTTGGCCAGGTAGAGAGACCAAAATGGAAAGAGTGTGCATCAGGTTAGAATGATTAGGGACAGAGACAAAAATCTCCTAACGAGTTAATATGCTGAGAAGATGAAAGGAGTAGTTTGAGCAGCTGATGAATGAAGACAATGAGAGAGAGGAGCATGAATGGAAGGAAACTTGTGAATAATGAAGAGCAGCTAATTAGTAAGGAGGGAAATAAAGGTGGCTATGAAGGAAATGAATACTGGAAAGGCAGATGGTCCAGATGGCATACCAGTACCTGTTTAATAAAGGAAAACAAGAAAAAAAAACCCCACAACATTAAATACAATTTTGAAAAATAGAATTCAATCTTCCAGTTTAACTTTATATTAGCAGATGAACGGCTCATTTTCATAGAGATTCTAACAGTTTCAATTTAGCCGTTTAGTTAGAAAACACAGCTTATTTTTAAACCTTCACACCTCCCACACAATTCTTACTGTGGAACATACTCAACTAAGCTTTACATATGAAACTAAACACAATACATTCTGTCTTCTTAGAGTTTCTCAAGAAGTTGCCAATAATGACAGTTTTTCAATAATAAACCACTAGAGAGAGATTCATGGCATTCAGATAAATATGTCATTTTTAAACATTGTCTATTTAACTTTGAACTTCCAAAGCTATTCTATACATCATTATAAAAAGAGTTGTTTGTTTTCAGATTATAGCCTGCCTACCCAAACGTGTGGTAAAAGACCACATACTGGAGAACACATGAGCAAAAATGCTCGATATTAAACACTTCAAATTTACAGTGTTACGTTTTTCTGATGTCAGCTGAAATATCTTATATAATTAAAGCACTCAACAGTGGGCAGAAAATGAAATGAAGCATATTGGATATTCACCCACTTTGGAATCTTTGAAAACACAGATCATTTAAATAAACACAAGTGAAAAAAGAAACACAAAGTTCATACAAATAAAATTGGTAAGAATAACTGAACCAAATGACTAAAACCAGATTCTCAGCATACAATCCAAATATTGCAGTACAAATCAACATTCATCATTTCATCTGTGACCATTCTCCTCGGACCTCTGGCATCAACACACAAAACAAAAAATCCTGCAAAGAACTGCAGCTCACTCATATATTGCTGATATGTATAAAATAAGCCTGGTACATAAAATCTGGCTTTATTCTTGTGTTGATCTACCATGCAGCAGAGAAAACTGGTATCAACCAAGATTAGTTAAGGAACTTAAATCAGTAGTCATTCTTGAAAATGTATTTTGGGTACTGATGCAAACATTAACATTAGAATGTGAATTAGCAGGAGAAGTGCAGATTTCACCTGCTTGAATCCTCCAACCTGCCCTTGCTACGAGCAACACTGAAAAAAGTTCCATTATCTCTGTGGCATCTTTTACGTACCTTCTGCGGCAATGTTGCCAATTACAGTAAGCATTACCTAAGTATAAAGCTCTTGTTTTCAGGCTGAGACTAACAAGGTGTTTCTCAGGGATCTTCTCCTGCAGTGTAAATTTCATATTTTTGCCTTTGAAAACTGATGAGAAATGCCTCCAAAAGCATGACAAATGCACATCATTCAGGTCTTTCATAACAAGTTTGATTTATGAAGCCTACACAAAGGAGCACAGACTGGAGTAATAAGAATCAAGAGAAATATATAATGTCATTAATACCTAATGTAATTGTAGCAAAACAACCCATTCTAATGTGAGAATGCATTCTTTAGCTGCTTGTTCAGATTTATCTTGAAACTCTCTTTTTCCATTTCACAGCTGCAGTAGGGCTGGAGCCTATCCTAGCTGTCAAAGGGCTAACACAGAGGTACAGATAACCATTCACACAAATGGCCAGTTTAGAATCATTAACCTGACATGGATGTCTTTGGACCATGAGTAGAAGCTGGAGTACATGGACAGAACTCACTCGGGCATGGAGGGAACAGGGGATGGCCAAACAGGACAGAAGAAGGCTCCAGCCGGCTGGCAATTTCAAAGCAAAGACTCTCATGATGTGAGGTCACAGTGTTAATCATCACACCATTGTGCCACCCAATTGTTCTTACATGTAAGTCTTTATAACCTGGTCTGCAGTGGGAGACCAGAATGCATTTTAAAGTTATATTATTAGTTTCGTTCAATTAATACACCTCGGTTCCTGACATTCTTAAAGAAAATAACCCTGCTTGACCGCTTAAGAGATTTATGTGCAAAGAAGTGTTTCCCAGGGCAAAACAGCAGTTTTACATTATTATTCAATTCAATTTTATTCATATGGTGCCAAATCACAACAACAGTTGCCTCAAGGTGCTTTATATTGTGAGATAAAATAATACAGAGAAAACGGTGAAAACCCCAACAATCACATGACCCCCTATGAGCAAGCACTTTGGCGACAGTGGGAAGGAAAAACTCCCTTTTAACAGGAAGAAACCTCCCACAGAACCAGGTTCATGGAGACGTGCCCATCAGCCATGACTGGTTGGGGGTGAGGTTAGGAGGACAGGATAAAGACATGATATGGAAGAGAGCCAGAGATAAATAATAACTAATGATTAAATGCAGAATGGTTTATAAACCCATAATGAGTGATACAGGTGAGTGAAGAAAACCAGTGCTGAAATGCATTAAGAAATCAACAACTGAATCAGTCTATGTGCATATATTGCATATCTACTGATGAAACTCTGGTACCATAAATGTATTTTTACCATTACCTAGCTACCTGGGAAAAAGAAACCATTTTTCTGACTGATTAAAGTGATATGATTAGACAGTTAGAGCAGTCAACAATAAAAATGTCCTGACAGCTGTGATATATGTCCAGACTCATCCCGGAGAAAAGCATAGTTTGTGATTTACTGTTGGATGTGTCAGCAACAATTAATAGTTATGAAAAATGTACAAATTTACAACTACAGCAACAACTTTCCAAATTGGGGATGTTCATGAGGATCGTGTAGGTAATCATATGAAACTCCAGGTATTGCATTAACTCACATGGAAGACTTCTAATTAAAGCAGATAACTAATTAGACAACTAATACAACTTATATGGGTTTAGTGTCAGGTTCCACTGTGGTAGGGTAGGACCCAAATGAATTAGGCTGCTGGAGGATTCCCATGACGCACTGAGTATTTCTTCTTCAGTCACCTTTCTCACTCACTATGTGTTAATAGACTTCTCTGCAGTAAATCGTACTTGTTATTAATCTCTGTCTCTCTTCCACAGCATGTCTTTATCCTGTCTTCCTTCTCTCTCCCCAACTAGTCACAGCAGATGGCCGCCCCTCCCTGAGCCTGGTTCTGCCGGAGGTTTCTTCCTGTTAAAAGGGAGTTTTTCCTTCCCACTGTCGTCAAAGTGCACAGCAAATCCAGCATGTCCAAATTAACACTGTCGGATTTGATTTCAACACTATTAAAGTGTCTATATGGGTCCACACCAGAGAGTGTTAATTTAACTCTTTTTGGAGAGTTGGTACATTAACTCTGATTTAGTGTTAAACACCAAATCTGTCTGGAGTTGATAATTTAACACTTGGTGTTAAGAGTTTATATATTAACTCTCAAAGAGTATTTTAGTTTAACTACGTAAGAGTTATCTTCTAATTCATTCTAAAAAGCGGGAATTTTACTGTTCTGAACTTCTAGAAATTTATTTTGGAAATAAACATTTACTAAAAAGATGCAATGGTTTTTGAAAAACATTTATTCTGAACTGTGCACCACAATTTCAAAACATTTTCTGAAAGATGTAACAGTATACATGTTCTCACTTTCATTAGAATTTTGTTTATCAAAAGGTCTGACATGGTAAATGCAAATAACAGCTGTCAGCCGGTGATCGGCTGTGATCAGCTGATCACGGGGCCGGGGTTAAAAGAGAGACGCCACCCACCTGTTCGCCGCTCAGACATCAGTATCCTCGTGTCAGGAGCTCCGAAACTCTGCCGACGTCAGTCTCCGCCTGATTCAGCAACTGTGAGTTACAATCCCTTTCAAATCCTTTTTCTCTTCCCGGCTCCGCTCGCTCTCTGTCTGTAACGACCGTTCCGAAGCCACGCTTCGTGCTCAGGTCATTACTAGAATAACTGCGTGTCTGCTCCAAACCCACCGCTAGCCTTCGCCGCGCTTGGGTCTAGCCAGCACGCCACACGGGCACGCCGAATTACTGTGTGCGATCCGCCCGGCCGTGACAACAGCATTCTCAACACTTATTTCTTCAATACAATATGCATGTCCTTCATTCATCCCTTTGTGGAACTTCAACGCACTTCTGCTCTCCCCCATATTCCATCTTCACAAGCATATCCTGTGCGGAGATTGACTAAAAATTAGTTGACGCCAATTAATGGCACAAATAATCCAGTAAACAATTGCAGCACAGTAAAAAAAAAAAAAAAAAAGGAATCCTCTTTGAGCCATTACTTGTGTAAAGTATTTTCCCAAAAGACAAGGACACAGGCAACAGGTAATACTGAACTAAATGTAAAACCGCAACCTTTTTAATTTTTACCTAAACCGTGTGCACAAAACTCTGGAGGGATCTATGCTAACGTAGAACCCAGTCAGGATGCCTGCTACTGCTGTTTGCTCGTGTTTTTTATTTTTATTTTATTTTTTTTTTACGGGCGATCGTTTTCAGGCTTCAAGTAGCACCATTATACCAACATTTCACATTCTAGACATTGTTTTAGGTGTATTTGACCAAAAGTTTGACTGAAAATTCACATGCAAGCTTTTTTCAAGGCTGTGGTATTTGCCCGCAAACAATACCTTTCAGCTAGCTAAAACAGAATATTATGCTATCAGCGAGCAACATGGCTAATGCCTTTCACACAGCTTTGTCTCAACTCCAAAGAGCCACAGAAGTAAAAGCTCATAATAATAATTGAAACAATCTTTGAAAAAATGACTTACCAAGCATGGCAAACAACTCAAATATGTAGAACAAAATGTTCTGAAACGGCTTCACTTCAGCTTCGATTGGAGCCGTGCTGGGGGCGGAGTCTGTGAATTTACTCTATTGGTGTCATAGCCCCTCTAGGAGTTCAGAGTTAAGAGGTCAAGAGTTAATGTTTCCATTGTAACACCTCCAGATTTGACATAGAAACACTCATTTTTAACACTCGATTTTAACTACTATCATTTTACACCTCAGAGTTACATTAAAAGAAGGTGACTCTGCTTAGAGTAAAATTAACTCTACTTTTGCAAGAAGACTATTAACACCAAAACATTTAACACTTTTGAATTTGCTGTGTGCTTGCTCATAGGGGGTCATATGATTGTTGGGTTTCTCTCAGTATGTATTATTGTAGGGTCTACCTTACAATATCCCACATAGCAAAATTGGTATGTCCTGGAACTGGCCCACACAATGAGCTTACACTTGGCCCACATACCGCTAAAAATGACGGCCCTTTGATGGCCCAGATCAGGTGTTCCAGAGGGGGCCCACACATGGGCCAGCACAAGGCTAGTTGCAGACACACTGCTGGCACTGTGCTGGCCCAGAACAGTTTCAGCTCTGACCCCAGATGTCAGCTTAATGTGTACTTTAATCAAGCCATGTAATAACAATGTGCCAGAACATAATAATGCAAAAGTAACATGACGAAACTCTAGTCAGACAGTGAATGGACTGATTCTCATATAATGCTTTTCTTTTTTTTTTTTTTTTTTTTTTTCTTAAATGACATCAGAAACAGCAGTATGCGACATTACGTGATGGCAGAGCTTCAGTTCATCCTTTGTCATTTTTTTTTTTTTTTTTTTTAATAAATAGGACAGGGGGAATGAATGAGAGAGAGAGGGGGAGAGAAAGAAAGAAAACCAAAGGGGAGAAGAGACGGTGAGAAGGGGGGGAAGAGAGACAAAAAAAAAAAAAAAAACTCCTGGGTCACCTGTATGGAGAAAAACAAACAAACAAACAAACAAACAAAAACAAACAGAGGAGACAGCAAACAACAAAGAGCAACATAATAATAGAGAAAACAAAGCACCATCACAATAAACTAGCTAGTCATAGATGTCAGTATTTACTAAGTAATAAACGATATTGTGCAGCACGCAAGATAGACAGCGCACAGTGTGCTTTGAGGCAGCAGCCAAGAAAGCTTTAGTCTGCGTCTGTGAATACCCATGTGTGCATACCTGTGTGGATCAGCATGCTTGCATTCCAAAGGTTTCTCCATGTAATGATCTGCTAGGGAGTGTGGGGGGGCCACAGCCCCGTCCTCCAGGGTGTGAAGCGGGTATGGAGGAGATCAAAACTCCAGACATCCAGAGGCCCCCAGAACACAAGAGACCATGGAAGACCAACAGAGGGGCAGCCGCGCCACTGTCCCAGTAAGAGCTGAGGAGAGTCCCAGATGAGGGCTCGCCCAGCAGCCGCGGAGCAGAAGTCAGGGGGAGTTGCAGTGACGCGCCCGTGAGCTCCGCCGGCCCCCAGCTGCGCCTGAGTGACCGAGCCCTAGGCCGAGAGGCCGGGGGCACCCCACCTCCAAAGGGGCCCGAGCGAGCCCCAGGCCCCAGGCCCCGACAAGCGGCCGCCAAGGAGTGAGCCGGTGTGTACCCGGACGCCCACCCCCAGACACAAAGAACCACCAACACACCGACACCTGAGGGAGTCCGCCACCGGCAGGGGAAGTGGTGGTGGGTGGAGATAGGCCTCCAAACCTTGGAGGGCCTGAGGTGTCCCCAGAGAGGTGGCGTCTGATACCCAACCTGACATATAGACACAGACATACAGGCACACACAGACACAAACATCCATTCCCACCCTCATGCTCTCATATGCACTCACTCCACACTCAACCAACGTAGAGACAGACATAAAGAGACGCTGTACACACAATCACACTCCCCAAGCGTACTCTACAAACCGGGTCTAGGTACCCTTGCCCCTGGAGGGGGGAATTGCACCCAGACCCAGGTGGTGTTACCCTTTTCCCTGCGGTGGGGAGAGGCAGACCACCCCGACTCCGCAGCAGCAGGGAGGCCCCACACCCCAGACCGCAGTCGGACGGCCAACTCCTCCTACTAGCCCTCCCGCTCCAGCAGGCCGCAGAGAATGGGGGTGGGAGAAGACTCCAAACCTCCCTCCACCCGCTCATTGTAGTGTTGATGCATATGTGTTCTAAGGTGCAATTAAAACCCAGGAGGGCATGGAGCTACCTGCCAAGGAGCAGCAGGTAAGCGCATAGTCCCTCCTGCTAACCCTCAATGACTAAGTGTATTTAAAATTGAGAGGTGGGCAACGACGTCAGGGGTGAGGTATACACCCTGATGGTGATTTGGACTCCGTGATTGTGCCCACCCCCAAGATCCTATATGTATGTGTAATGAGAGTATGAATAATGTGAATGTCTAAGTTGTGGGATAAAATTGAGGCAGAGGCAGCCAGAAGGGGACAGGGGGGGGGGGGGTAGCCTCCTCTGCACCCTGGTGACATACCCCCACTCCAAGGCCCTGCATGTGTGGGTGGTTGTGGAGGAGCGGGAAGAGGGAGGCAGCTGGAGATGGGGAGGGAAGGAAGGGAGGGGCAGGTAACCCCTCCCTGGGGCCAGCTCCCCCGCTGACCCCAGTAGGCACTCCCACCCTCCGCGACCCGCCAGGGAAGGGGGGCCCAGGCCCATCAGACCGGGGCCCAGTGCAGTAGCGCCCCCCGGCTCCACAGAGCCCTGGACAGTCCACCCAACCCCACCACAGAGAAAACTGCACCCACCCCACCAACCACACATCTTCCAGACTACATAAGACGGTAAACGCCCAGGCTGAGATCTTCCTCCACCTCTCCTGTATCTCCCCCTCCTGCAGAGAGTTCCTGAGAGAAGAAAGCTCCTGCAAGATGTGACCATCCCCCCCACCAGTTGAAGAGCCCCCCAGGCGGCTCGATGCACCGGCGGCACCCTGCTCCAGGGCCGGGCCCCCATGCACCCACCCGCCCACAACCCCGGCAACACACCAACCAGGACCCGAGCCCCCGAGGCCCGGCCCGGGCCCCAGCCCAGAGACGGAGCGCCCCCAGAACCTCACGCCCATCCCGGACCCACCCAGGGGCAGCCAGGTTGCCAGGTCAGTAACCCGCGTCCGTCAGCACAGACCCTCCCCTAGCCCCGCTGCACGCAGCCGCGAGGAAACAGTCACCTGAGAGCCAACAGAGCCCTCAACCGGACGTGACCGCTACCCCGGGTTGAGCCCCCCAAGGAAGATACCTCCGGGGAACCCCCCGACGCCCTAAGCCTGTCCCTACCCCCTCACCAATCACAACAGTGAAGGCGGGACCAAACTATGACCCCCCACCCCCACTAGGTGATGGAGCTGATAAAAGGGGCCCAGAGCAATTGATCTAATGTGGTGGCAGAAGCTGTGTCAAGACTAATGTAATCTAATAGATAATTTCTATATTGGTTAGAATTAAGATTATTTTTATTTTTCCAGTTCATGAGGACTGTTTTCTTGGCTATGCATAGGGCAGTGAAGATCATATGGGCTATATTCTTTTCTGAAGTGACATTATCTAAGCTGCCCAACAAACACACTAAGGGGGAGGTTGGAATGTTACATTTCAGACATTTTGATAAGTCTTCACATATCTCGCGCCAAAACTTTTGCACTGGTGGACAGAACCAAAGAGCGTGGATGTAATTGTCTGGTGTATTGCCTTGACAGTGTGAGCAGTTGTTGGAAGATGTAAAGCCCATCTTGAACATCCGATGACCTGTATAGTGCACTCTATGAAGTATTTTGTATTGTATTAATTGCAGACTGGGATTTTTAATTAATTTAAAAGTTTTTAAGCAAATCTGAGACCAGAAGTTTTGGTCTAGGTTGACTGATAAATCTGCTTCCCACTTTGCAGTAGGAAGGGATATTGATTCATCTAATTTAGAAAGTGTTCTGTATATTTTAGATAATAATTTGGGGGATTTAAGAGTAAGAAAATGTGCCGCACTTGGTGGTGTTTGTAATTCAACTTGACTGAGGTTAAATTTCTTTTTTACTATGGATTTAATTTGTTGATATTCTAAAAACCTTGTCTTGTTGATCCCATATTGTTCAACTAGTCTGTCAAATGGAATAAATTCTGTTCCCTCTAATATATGTTCTAAGTATTTAATTCCTTTACAACTCCATTCTGGGAAATTAATCATATTATTGTTTTGTAATATGTCAGGGTTATTCCAGATAGGTGTACGTTTGCATGGGATTAATGAAGACTCCGTTATTTTTAGAAACTCCCACCATGCTGTTAGAGAAAAGCTGATGTTGATACTTTTAAAGCATTCATGTCTTTTGATGTTTGAGCTAATAAATGGTAGGTCTGAAATCTCTAGATCCTTGCATAGTGCCTGTTCAACATCTAGCCAGGGCTCAACTAAGAAGGTATGTTTTAACCATTCTGAGATGAACTGAAGCCTGTTGGCTAAGAAGTATTGGTGAAAATTAGGCAGATCTAATCCTCCTCTATCCTTGGTTCTTTGTAGCGTTTTTAAGCTAATACGCGGGGGTTTATCTTTCCAAAGGAATTTGGAAATATATGAATCCAGAGATCTGAACCAATCTTGTGATGGTTTGTTAGGGATCATCAAAAATAAGTAATTTATTTTTGGCAAGATCATCATTTTTATAGTGGCGACCCTTCCCATGAGTGATATGGGTAAAGATTTCCATCTAGTCAGATCGCCTTCTACTTTCTTTAGAAGTGGGATGTGGTTTAGTTTAGTTAAGTCTGAAAGCTTAGGAGAGATATTAATACCTAAATATTTAATATTTCCGGATTGCAGTGGGGCAGAGGAAGAATTATGGAAGGAGCAGTTAATGGGGAGAACTGTAGATTTTGGCCAGTTAATTGAATAATCTGAAACTCTTGAAAACCAGTTTATTAAAGTAATTACCTCAGAGAGGTTGGTTTGTGTGTTTTGCAGAAAAAGCAACACATCATCCGCATAGAGACTGATTTTATGTTCTATGTTCTTACATTTTATGCCCTTAATTGTTGTAGCCTGTCTAAATGCTGCTGCTAGAGGTTCGATAAAAATTGCAAAAAGTGAGGGGGAGAGTGGGCATCCCTGTCTGGTGCCCCTCAGGAGACAGAAGCTGGAGGATGTCTGGTCATTTGTTCTGATACGTGCCGTTGGGGAATTGTATAATATTCTTATCCAGTTTATGAAAGAGTTTCCAAAACCAAATTTGTGTAAAGTTGCGAATAAAAATTTCCAATTAACTCATATAATGCTTTTCTACTCTCCCGGATTACTCAAAGTGCTCTATACAACAGGCCACATTCACCCAATCTCTCTAAACTGAGTGCTTTCAAACTACATTCATACACATCCACGCTCTTGACATATAGAGTGGAGAAGCCAGGAATCAAACCACCAACCTTCCGATTTCTAGATGAGCTGTGCTACCATCTGAGCTACAGTCACCTGGTGGTAAACATGAGTAAACCCTCACTAGGTTTTGGATAAAGTGTACACTCACAAACCTGTCAAACCTGCATTTGAAATGTTGGCTACCATAGCAGTATAGTATTGCAACATGGCATTTGGGTCTTCTAACTAAAATAGGAAAATAGGAACATAAATAGTGCCATCATTGTCAGACCTGGCCCACATCTGGTTGACATACCACTTACCATGCCAGAAGTCAGCCAGCAGTGACACCAGTCAGTAAGAAGTGCCAGCTTGATGCCCGATCCGGGCCAGAGCTGTTTTCTATGAGCCTGGGTCACAAAAACCAAACCATAATCAGGCTAGATGTGGCGTGCCATCACATAAACAGTGTCATCTATGCCAGGCCTGGCCCATATCTGGATGGCATACCACTTACCATGCCAGAAGTCAGCCATCAGTGCCAGCTTGACACCAGATCCGGGCCAGACCTGTCTGCTATGTGGGATACGACGCCTTGAGACGACTGTAGTTGTGATTTGGCGCTATATAAATAAAACTGAATTAAACTGAATTGAATTGAAATGCAGGACTCACAACACAGTAAACACTAACAGTAAAGACTTATAATGCAACCACAAACTAAGAAACACTGGAATTTGGCATGGAAATACACTACCATACACTAAGGTGAAACACACAACATAATGGCGAACACTACAAAGCACAAGGGAAAACTAAATCTAAATCTCAAGCATAAAATATCAAAAAGAAACCATAATGATTCCACAAAAACTCAAAACCCCTGGGTCCAAAATGGGACATGGCATTTAAGTTATAACTGCAGCAGTTAAAACAGAAACTTAGACTATTGTTGTCCTTGTTCTCAGCTACTTCTCAGTTGTATATAGTATTTGTATTTGTATTCTATTTTTATCTTATTGTATATTTATTTTATTTTATTCTACTGTATATAGTATTTTATTTTATTCTATTCTGTACAGTTGTGTACTGTATTTATTCTTATTGTATTCTAATTTTTGCCTCATAACTTTTGCACTGTCCACTTCCTGCTGTGACAAAACAAATTTCCCACGTGTGGGACTAATAAAGGTTATCTTATCTTATCTTACTTGTGCTCCTCCAGCTCATTTGATGTCTCCCTGAATGAGTTGGAGAAATTAGCTTGGCCTAAGTGGTGTCCATGAGGCATCCTAGTAACATCCAACCACCTCAACTGGCTCTGTTGGATGAAGATGAGGCTTTACTGTGAGCCCTTCCAAATTAACCAAAATGCTCACCCAATATTGAAGAGAGAGCCCAGACAGCCTTCGAAGGAAGCTCATTTCCGCTGCTTATCTGTGATCTCATTCCTTCAGTTAGTAGCAAATACCCATCACCAACAGGGCAGGAATGTAGATCAACCGGTAAATTAAAAGTTTTGCCTTCATGCTCAGCTCTCTCTGAACCACAACAGATCAGTACAGCGTCTGCATCACCGAGATACTTAAACTCCCCTACCCGGAGAACCAACTCATCCCAGACATGGACATTAATTAGCCATAGAATCCTGCACATAATGCATAATCTGCGCCTTTGTTTGACTAAAAATGTATAAATAAGCTGAACTTCTCCAGTTGTCTGAATGGAAGTTGCAGTTGCTGTTCATTAACAAACCACATTTCCACAAATTTTATTCATGAATTCAATCAGTAACATTAAATTATGTGTTGCTGTGAATAAATTAACACTGTGCTCAGTCCTAATTGTATCACTTGGCCTCACAGCTTATAAACTGTATTTGTATTAAGCAGCATGATGTAATACCTTTGTCCTATATATGGTGCATGTTGACAGCTTAGTACTGTCACATCCTGTCACTTTCAAGTGTGGCCGTTTTTCATGTCGTCCCATTGCTTTGCAATCCCTGTCCCTGCATTCCCCCTGCCACCCACTTACCACCCAGCTTTTTATCCCTTTCGGTGCAGAGGCATATGAATACATGAATGACAATAGCGTATGGGTGACAACTGAGATTTGCAGACACAAGCACTGTCCACGAGCAGTTTGGCACACAAAAATCCCTGAGAGAGCTTTACGTGTAAATGCTTGGTTTGGCGGCATCCACTTTGTGTGTGCTTTTGTAATTAAGGCAGGAGACAATGAGTGATTTCCATATATTTGCCAGTACTTGGCGCATTGGAGAATCTCGTGGATTTATTTCAATGCCCAAGCATTCATTCCTCTTGCAGTATTTATGTGGATGAGATTGTGAGATTTAAAATTTATTGAAATGGAAAGAGATGTGTATTATAAATGAATATATATGAATAATGAAAGAAAGCATTTTAAATTTTTATTGTATTATAAGGTTTTAAGATTTACCTTGTGAAATACATTTTACTTTTTGGCCATATGACATATCACTTTGGCTAACCTGTATTAATAAAAGTTCATCCTAAAGAAACTGAAATATTTTCCTAAATTTTAAAGGTTTTTGTTGAGATATATATATATATATATATATATATATATATATATATATATATATATATATATATATATATATATATATATAAAACCAAACACCCAGCACGCCCCTGCGGGCGGTTTATCCTTCAAGCTCGGGTCCTCTACCAGAGGCCTGGGAGCTTGAGGGTCCTGCGCAGTATCTTAGCTGTTCCCAGGACTGCGCTCTTCTGGACAGAGATCTCCGATGTTATTCCCGGGATCTGCTGGAGCCACTCGCCTAGCTTGGGAGTCACCGCACCTAGTGCTCCGATTACCACGGGGACCACCATTACCTTCACCCTCCACATCCTCTCGAGCTCTTCTCTGAGCCCTTGGTATTTCTCCAGCTTCTCGTGTTCCTTCTTCCTGATATTGCTGTCATTCGGAACCGCTACATCGATCACTACGGCTGTCTCCTTCTGTTTGTCTACCACCACTATGTCCGGTTGGTTAGCCACCACCATTTTGTCCGTCTGTATCTGGAAGTCCCACAGGATCTTAGCTCGGTCATTCTCCACCACCCTTGGGGGCATCTCCCATTTTGACCTCGGGACTTCCAGGTTATACTCGGCACAGATGTTCCTGTACACTATGCCGGCCACTTGGTTATGGCGTTCCATGTATGCCTTGCCTGCTAGCATCTTGCACCCTGCTGTTATGTGCTGGATTGTCTCTGGGGCATCTTTACACAGCCTGCACCGGGGGTCTTGCCTGGTGTGATAGACCCCAGCCTCTATGGATCTTGTACTCAGAGCTTGTTCTTGTGCTGCCATTATTTGTGCCTCTGTGCTGTCTTTCAGTCCAGCTTTGTCCAGCCACTGGTAGGATTTCTGGATATCAGCCACCTCCTCTATCTGCCGGTGGTACATACCGTGCAGGGGCCTGTCCTTCCATGATGGTTCCTCGTCTCCCTCCTCTTTCTTGGGTTTCTGCTGCCTAAGGTATTCACTGAGCACTCAGTCAGTTGGGGCCATCTTCCCAATGTATTCTTGGATGTTTGTTGTCTCATCCTGGACTGTGGTGCTGACACTCACCAGTCCCCGGCCCCCTTCCTTCCGCTTAGCATACAGCCTCAGGGTGCTGGACTTGGGGCTCCATGCATGGTAAGGAGCTTTCTTGTCTTTATGTCAGTGGCTTCTATCTCCTCCTTTGGCCAGCCTATTACCCCAGCAGGGTACCTGATCACGGGCAGGGCGTACGTGTTGATGGCCCGGATCTTGTTCTTACCATTCAGCTGACTCCTCAGGACTTGCCTGACCCTCTGCAGGTACTTGGTGGTTGCAGCTTTTCTAGCGGCCTCTTCATGGTTCCCATTCGCCTGCGGGATCCCCAGGTACTTGTAACTGTCCTCTATGTCTGCAATGTTGCCTTCTGGTAGTTCAATCCCCTCAGTTCTGACTACCTTTCCTCTCTTTGTTACCATCCGACTACACTTCTCCAGTCCGAACGACATTCCAATGTCATTGCTGTATAGCCTGGTAGTGTGGATCAGTGAATCGATGTCTCGTTCACTCTTGGCATACAGCTTGATGTCATCCATGTACAGGAGGTGGCTGACAACTGCTCCGTTCCGTAGTCGGTATCCGTAGCCAGTCTTGTTAATGATCTCACTGAGGGGGTTCAGGCCTATGCAGAACAGCAGTGGGGACAGAGCATCTTCTTGGTAGATCCTGCACTTGATATATATATATATTAGGGGTGCAACGATACATAAAATTCACGGTTCGGTTCGGTTCGATACTTTGGTGTCACGGTTCGATATTTTTTCGATACAAAAAAATGTTCATGCCTTTTTAATTTGTCATTTATTAAAATTATAAATATATATTTTAACTCAAAAGTACAGTTTTTAAATTTAACCCTAACCCTTGTGCGTGTTTTTTATTTTGACAGCGAATGCGCACCTGCGGACCACTTATGTGCAGCCCTGGTTATTTAGCTCATCATATTGCAGCCACAGAAATTCTTTTGTCCATGAAACCATAAAGCTGCACTTTCTTTTTGCCTTATAGTCTGATTTGTCATAACTTCTCCGTTTTGTGGTAAGCTTTTCTTTGGCTGTCACTTCTTCACCCTGACCTGTCTTATTTTGCTTTTAGACACGCACTCACATAAGCTCAGCGATTCTCTGCGCGATCAACCTCTCACATGTTTAAGCTTGCTGCGGGAGATTTCACTTGTCATGTTTGCATAGTAAGCTAACGATTAATAAGACGATGTCAGAGGAATTGGTGCACAAATTATCATCACTCACAGATCAGTGCTGTCGCTCTCTATACACAGTTCGCAAGATTGCAAAGTGAAAGCAAAAAAACAAGCGCAAATTCAAACGCGACTTCAATATGTCACATATTGACAGTGGCTCACCGATGCCAATGACATAATTACCCAGCTACATTTCTGAAAGAATGCAAAAGCATTGACATATATTTTTCCTACAATAGCCCGACGGGCAGGGAAGAGATAGATTTTGGTAGCCCGACTGAAAAAATCGCTAGCTCCGGGACGTCGGGCTAGCGATATTGCAAGCCCTGTATCTGATTGAGGAATCACTCATCTTTGGAAAAGAGAGTTTATTACAGAGAAATGGCTCTTTCCAAAATAAAAGCTATACTATACGCTTCTTCTGGGCTATATTCTCAGCAGCATAAGGAGAATCATGTGCTAACAGCTGTCTAAATGACTCGGCTAAAGTTAGTAGCATGCTTGCTTGTTTTTTGTCTGCTTCCACTTGTCTTTGCACTAGGATGATGTCGGCGTAAATGTGCAGTCATATTCGTTGTGTTCCCACTAGTGCTTTCAGGTTAATCTCGTTGAAATGACCTTAACGCCACAACACGGCAAATCTCCGTTAACGAGCTACTGCCGATCGCTCCGTGCATGGGGCTAGACGGCCAACACGTTAACGAGCTAACTGCGCTAACACACTAGTTCACACCAATGTAATTGAGCATTGCATGGCACATCCAACATACTGTTTTACTTTAGTCCATGACTCGCTTACCTTCAGGGTCATACGTCACATGAAAACCAAAATAATTCCAAACGCCAGATCTGAATGAGGTTCAATTTGCCTGTTGCAAGGAGAGCTTAACTTCTGTCTCGCTAGCTTGCCCTGCGCTCTTCCTTCTGACTATGCTGTCTGTGTTGAGCGCTCAGTGGATCTGCGCTGGACAGTGCAGCCTAGGCGGAGTAGTCGAACGCAGATTCACTGAGCGCTCAACACAGACAGCACAGACCCCTAATAAATATATATATATATATTAGGGGTGCAACGATATTCGTATCGATATTGAACCGTTCGATACAGTGCTTTCGGTTCGGTACGCATATGTATTGAACAATACAACATTTTTAATTTATTTGATCTACTTTCCTTCTGAAGTGGATCTGCACTCGACAGTGCAGCCTAGGCGGAGTAGTCGAACGCAGATTCACTGAGCGCAGGGCAAGCTAGCGAGACAGAAGTTAAGCTCTCCTTGCAACATGGCAAATTGAACCTCCCCCACCCTCATTCAGATCTGGCGTTTGGAACTATTTTGGTTTTCATGTGACCCTGAAGGTAAGCGCGTGATGGACTAAAGTAAAACAGTATGTTGGATGTGCCATGCAATGCTCAATTACATGGGTGGGAGCTAGTGTGTTAGCGCAGTTGGCTCATTAACGTGTTGGCCGTCCAGCCCCATGCACCGGGCGATCCGCGGTAGCTCGTTAACGGAGATTTGCCTTGTTGTGGCGTTAACGTCATTTCAACGAGATTAACGCTGACAGCACTAGTGGGAACACAACGAATATGACTGCACATTTACGCCGACATCATCCTAGTGCAAAGACAAGTGGAAGCAGACAAAAACAACAAGCACGCATGCTACAAACTTACAACTACAAACCGAGTTATTTAGACAGCCGTTAGCACATGATTCTCCTTATGGGGACCTGATATGTTTAATATGCTGCTGAGAATATAGCCCAGAAGAAGCGTATAGTATAGCTTTTATTTTGGAAAGAGCCATTTCTCTGTAATAAACTCTCTTTTCCAAAGATGAGTGATTCCTCAATCAGATACAGGGCTCGCAAAATCGCTAGCCCGACGCTAGCGATTTTTCCAGTCGGGCTACCAAAATCTATCTCTGCCCTGCCCGTTGGGCTATCGTAGGAAGGAAAAAAAAATATATATGTATATATATATATATATTGCGCGTATTATATGCTTGTAGCACCCATTTGATCCCCCCACAATAATACTTCACAACATTTCAGATTTCTTTTTCTTTATGAGCTGTGCCTTGGTGGATTTGCTACCATGATTAGTATCATTATCCTGTTGAAAGATCCATTTCCAGTTCAACTTCAGTTTTCAGACAGATAGCTTCTCATTATTTTCAAGCACTCTTTGACATGATCCAGAATTCATAGCTGACTCAGTGGCTGCTAGCTGGCTTGTCCCTCAGGTAGCAAAGCCACATCAAACAATTTCATTTTCACCTCTGTGCTTCACAGCTCTTCACCCAAAAAACAGCCATATATTTCTACTGATCCATTTGTCCTGAGTGTGCTATTTACCTTCAAGGGCAAACTGTATTTTTTTGTTGGACAGCAAAGGCTTTTTCGTGATATACCCCCCCATGCAGGCCGTATTTGTAAAATCGTGGTTAGCACTGTTGCCGCACAGCACGAAGGTCCTGAGTTCAATTCCAACATCAGGCCGGGGTCTTTCTGTGTGGAGTTTGCATGTTCTCCCCGTGTTTGCGTGGGTTCCCTCCGGGTACTCCGGCTTCCTCCCACCGTCCAAAGACATTCAGCTTGAGGGGATAGGTTAATTGGAAAATCCAAATTGCCATTAGGTGTGAATGTGCGAGTGAATGTGAGCGCGAATGGTTGTCTGTCCCTGTGTGTTGGCCCTGCGACAGACTGGTGACCTGTCCAGGGTGTACCCCGCCTCTCGCCCTATGACAGCTGGGATAGGCTCCAGCGCCCCCCGCGACCCTGAAAAGGATAAGCGGATGGATGGAAGTTTATTGACATAAGCTAGTATATCATACAGTATAATGTCTAAATCAGCTACAGAAGTGGGAAGGAACCAAAAGATGACAGAGGCACATCTTAAGGCTTTCTTTTATGGTTGCTGAATGAACTATTCGTTGCCATTTTTACAATTAGCAAAAGCTAGAGAACATTATCTAAATGTTTAAATGCTGGAACAAAAATAACAGCATTAGCAACAAATCCATATAAAAGAGAGATGCTGACAGTGTTAATTGATTGAAGTTTGCCCCTGTGCTAGGCAATATGTTTTGTTTTGTTTTGTATGTGCTCTCTCTCTCCTCTGCCTGGGCGGTGCTCATCACAAGCTCTCGCCTCTGGCCCACGCACCTGTTTCCAATCATTGTACCTGCTGCTGATCTCCTGTAATCCTGAGCCCTATTTAAGATTGCGGGTTGTTGAGTAATCTGCGTCAGTCTATCCGTCACTTGTAATCTGAATCCATGTGTTTGTTTCTGAACCTCTTGCTAACTGAGGTCTCTGTGTATATAGATCTTCCCTAGACCTGTCCCCATAAACCCAAGAGTCCCGTGAGCGAAGAGTGGTGAAGTGTGTGTGGAAGTGTGAGTGGCTGCAGAGGAGAGTGGAGAGGAATTCTGAGAAGAGAGGCGTGTGTGTGGACCAGCCCTGAATCCCTCCCCGCAATCCCTCCCCGCACATTTTATATATCTGCACTTGGTGTTTATACTGTAAATAAAATCACTGTTTCCCTGCAAAGGATTCCTGGTTTGCACCTGAGTCCATTTGAGAAACATGACAGAGGTAATGTTAAATAGACAAACTTCAGCATTTTATTCTTGCGAGATAATGAAGAATAAGCTGAGTGCCTACAAGGATAGTGGGGAGGAAGAACAAGCAATCATTGTGCATTATTGTTATTCACAGGTAAAAGATGAGGTAGAACAGAGTGGCATCCCTCCTTGGAAGACCAACTCATAAAAAAGAGTTGACCTGAGATCAGACCATAACAAAAACTGTAGCGAACTCAAAATCCTATGTTTGTCTGTGCACAGCAGTGTGTACACAGAGCTCTTATGTATTGTGAATATGTAGTTCCTTTTCCCCCTTTAGTATCAGATCAAGCTTTTTGTTACAGGAATACAGAAATTAATGTGACAGATCTGAAGCAACTTGAATAACAATAAAAAATAAATATATTTGGATGTCAGTGAATGTGACTGTGTGTGTGCACTTTTATTTATGCATGTGGCACTGTGGCAGTAAGCAAGGAAAATGCAGTTCAAAGACAATTAATTTTACATGATTGAATGTTTGTAATAAAACAGGTGTATTTTCCTGAGATTTTTTCACCACCAAGATCATCCGTTTCTAACAGATGACTTAACATCAGAATATATTGATTCTTCAGCTATTTGAATGGCCATGGTTTTTCAGTAGAGAAATGTGTAAAACCCTCTGTAAGTGGACTGACTCTTCGGGTCAGTCCACTTACATCTCAGGGACAAAAGAACATTCATTTGAGTACAATAATGGACACAAACTGGCCAGAGAAAAGTGCAGATTCAAAGGAGGAGTGATAGAAGGCATCTACCTCAAGCCGGAACAACTGTCACTAAGCATCCTTCAGCAGACAGCTTACCATCCATCAACACCTTGACTCATGCAACCCTAATGACTAACACAATGACCGAGTAGGTCAACAACTCACATGGGACTTCAACGACTAGTAAGAATCACATGATGGCTGGGTGGGTCAGTGACTCACATGTAAGTTCAATGACTCTAAAGGGCTAACAAACCAATAAGAAATCAAATATTCCCCACCATTCAGTTGGAGATGAAGCAGCATTTTGTTCTCGCTTTCAAAGTAAAAGTTGCACCAACAGGTTGGGGGATATACTTTTCTTGCTGGTGACCTGTGGCTCAAAGGAGGTCACTGACCGGTCTCAAGTTCTGCATGACTGGGCTTTAGCAATTCATTTCAGAATGACTGTGATTCATCCCCAGTGACCACTCACCAATGAGCTGGGGAATGTAGGCTCTCCCCCACTGATTGGTGGTTTCCAGATAATCAAGGACCCGTCTCTAGGCTTGAGGCCTGTTCAATGCAGCCACTGTTTTAGGTTCATGCAGGACTTTTCGGGATCTTTAATTTTGTTTTCAGACTTCTTCTTTTCACTGCAAACTTTGCTGCTCAAGTTCATCATCCCAGAATACAAATGTTATAATATTTGTTTAAATAAATGTTTGCTGTACAAATACAGCTAGAGGCACACTGACAAACCTGCCACTGACTTCCTATTGTGGACTTTGTGAGCCTGTAACAGTATCCTCACACTAGGCACACCAGGTTGCTACTGCTGCCTCTCTCACACTTGGTGTCTCTCTCTGTCATGCACAAATGTACTTTGAGCAGTACTTGAAAAGTGCTCTTGCACAACATAGTGATGTTCAGTTTTTTATGGATTTTGTGGCTTATTGTCCTCTCACATGGCTTATAGATTTGTTAATTAGTTAATACAGCGATATTCACTGAGTCGGCTCTTGTTGAGGACATATTAAATCCCTGCCATGAGTGTTGTGATTTAGAGGTTTTCACACAAGTGGTTTCCTCATCTATTTTCTTTAACCAGGCAAGTCACCGAGGACAAATTGTTATTTATAACGACGCTTATTTACTCTTTTCTTGGCAAGAGAGATAAGTGTATTTCCTAGAATTTCCAGTGCATTTAAAGCAACAGCTACAAGCTTTTGCTCTGCAAGTATTAATGCTCAATGAAACAAACATTAGGCTTGTCATGAGCCTAAGTTGGCTCTAAAGTTTTGGACCCTAAATTCACAATCCAACAACCAGAAAGGCTGCTGTCAACAAGTTTATTTACAGAATATTCGGAGGTGTAATTAGAACATCTTAATCATGCTTCTTGCTGGTTTTTAGAGAGACTGCACTGGGTTCCTCAGATAACCTGGAGCACTGGAGGAAGGACAGGCAGGTGCGACTGGCAAGTAACTTCCCTTAGTTCCTTTTTCATTAAATGCAGACAAAGGAGCTTGCAAAGAAAAGCGTCTGGACTTCTTTAAGTTGCTTGAAGACGTTTCACCTCTCATCCGAGAAGCTTCTTTAGTTCTAAGGTCAAATGGTGGAGAGTCCCAGATTTAAACCTAGTGGGAGTATCCCCCCACAGAGGGACAAAAGGACCCCCTGATGATCCTCTAATCGATGATCCTCTAATCGCCCACACCCAGTTTCACACCTTGGAAACTGGGTGTGGGTCCCAATCAACCAGAGTTTCAGGTGAGCTCATTGTGAAACCTGGCCCCACCTTATCATGCGAATTCCTGAGGTCAGATGGCCCAGGATGTGAGTGGGCGTTAAGGCATCTGGGGAGGGAACTCAAAACTGGATTATAGATGGCAGACCGTTGGTGTCGTAAACCACCGCCTCTGTTCAAAGATGGTCGCTCACAGTGGACATAAATGGCTTCTTTCACTCCTCTTTCAAACCATCTGTCCTCTCTGTCCAAAATGTGAACATTGGCATCCTCGAAAGAGTGTCCTTTATCCTTAAGATGCAGATGGACTGCTGAGTCTTGTCCTGTGGAGGTGGTTCTTCTGTGTTGTGCCATGCGCTTGTGAAGTGTCTGTTTGGTCTCTTCAATGTAGAGGTCTGGGCATTCCTCGCTGCACTGTACAGCATGCATCACATTGTTAAGTTTGTGTTTTGGAGTTTTGTCTTTCGGGTGAACCAGTTTTTGTCTGAGCGTGTTGCTGGGTCTGAAATGCACCGGGATGTCATGCTTGGAGAAAACTCTTCTGAGTTTTTCTGATACACCGGCTACATAAGGGATGACAATGTTGTTGTGACAATGTTGACGCAACAACATTGTCATCCCCTATGTACCACCTGAACACATCACAGAGCAACTTGTAGTTCAGTATCTTGCACTTTAATATGCAGATTGGAACAGCAAGAGATTGAACCCCCAGCTACCTGCTTATGTCTTGCTCGATCTGCTGAACCACAGCAACCCCGAGTTGTTCTCTAAACTGGAGGCTGTGGTGTCCACAGATGTCTCCTCCCTGGCGATGGAAGCGTAACCTCACGTTTGCGACAAATCTTTTTTGCTTTGCGAGTTTTCAAATTACAGCTGCTCATTTAATAGTCTCTTCAAGCAACAAGTAATTAAGCCTGACAGCTTATTTGCCTTTTAAGCAGCTCATTATCATTTGCTCTTAGTTAACCTCTCATTAGAGTGATTTTAAAAATTTTCCTTTAATTGAAGGATTTACTTACTCGGAGGGAACTCTGCACACCTTGACCTTACTTGCTGCAAACAAAGCTGCTTTTCTCCATTCTTGAAAAGTTACACTGTTTTCAGCCAGCAGCAAACGCTGGTGAAGCAACCATAACTAAATTACTTTCTCAATTATTTATAATGCCTTTCTGGAAGATGGCTGCGAGTAAAACATGCCTCTGCTGGAGTTTTTTCATTTTGTTCCTTTAGCAGAACAATTCATAATTGCAAAGAGTGATTTTTCTACAGTTTTACCTCAGAGCACCAGATAAAATATGATTTTTTCACCTACAGCTTCTGCACTTGAGTCTAAATGTGACTTATGAAAAAAGAAAAAAATCTTCTATCATCTGCTCCATTTCACGTTTGCAATTTTTTTTTACATGTTTTGTAAGGCTGCACTTCCTCCTCTGAGGTTGACTTACAGGAAAATGAGACCAGATTTCTTTTTAAAATGCTTCTTAACGTCTTCTGAGGGAGCATGCGAAGCCAGTGTAATGTCTTCAGGGGAATAAAAGGACTCCACCAGACTGAAGTGTTGAGGCAGAGAGAAAGCACAGAGAAGAGGTGATGAAATCATAAATTAAGCTCTTATTAGCATTGGTAAACCTCGGCTGATGTGTTTGTGCATCTACATGTGACAAATGTTTGCAGAAACCATCTGCAGACTAAAACGCTGCCATGTTTGAGTCCTGCAGGGGACACAAAAAACTGTTTAAGAGGTATATATGTGATTGCTGATGCCTTACTTTCACTGCATCTGCAGGAGAATGTAATTATAGAGACACATTTGGTTTAGGGTGCTCGGTGTTAATTATCCAACAAAAATAAACACATAAGAGATGATTACTGTATTCCGTTTCCTGGATTAAAATACACAAATGCTAAGCATTAATCGCTCTGCATTAAAGTTTTGAATCACTATGTCATCTCAAGCACAGGAGAGCTGAACTGTGAATAACTATTCAGCACTCAAAACATGAAAAAGAGTGGTGAATAATAAAATAGCAACAAACAATCGACAGTCAGCTTCCCAAGCGAATGCAGGCTGGTATGAATCAAAGTCCACAGGGAACAAGAAGCCCCCAGGAAGTTCAAACTCACAAAGATGAAGATGAGCCTGAATGCTCAGGAGTCATCGCCATAGCAACTCGCCGGCCACAACTTTATTCTATCGTGTTGGAGCAGAAACTACGCTTTATTTTTTTCCAAGTTATTCTTCAGAGATGTGAATTTTGCCCTGCATCAAAACAGAAACACATTTGTTTTTTTCTCAGGTGGCGCACAAGTCCACGCAGGCTTTTTAAATATTTTACACAGTCAGAGCGAACAGCAAAATATGCTGTGTTTCCTGATTGTCAATTAAATCTGTGCTGCTTGCTGTTTAGATGCATGCTCAATCATCCAGGTAAGGAAATCTCCAAAAGTGGATTCTGTTCAGTACGTAGCGTAGTGTTTGTGCTATTTGCTGTGGTAATGACTATCTGTTATAAAGCATGTGCATGAGACTTTAGAAATATTTCTTAGGGGTCTTCACTTTCCTGGAGTTTCGATACCCTAAAGCGAAATATTCTGAAAACTAAAATGTTGCATCTTTGTGAAGTTCTGTGGTTTTAAATCCTTAGTTTTCCTCTTCATTTGTGTTTTTGAAGAGTTTTCCCATTTCCGTGCCCCCTGTGTTCTCGCCCTCTTTATCTTACTGCTTCTTTAATGTTTTAGTTTTATTTCTCCCTTTTGTTAAAAAAAAAAACAGCCTCCTTTATTCTT